>NC_064637.1:57442767-58071517 GCF_023864275.1 Schistocerca cancellata | reverse complement strand
AAATTGCTCCATGTAGAATAGGGTATTTGACTGTTTCCTGGAAATTGACTTAAATGGTTAATTATTTCATTGTATGCTCCTAACATGTTTTTCTTTCTTCTTGAATGTCAGTATTCTTTTATAGAAACGGAAGTGAAATTCACATAATTTAGAGGCCCGCTAAAACACTCCATTCGAGTCTTGTGACGCCTGTGACGTCACAGGCTAGCTCGCCGCTCCAGCTGCCATGACGCTAACGCACAGTGGTGTCTTGTTTTGGAATTTACGTTTCGGAAAATGGGTTACAAATGGTGTGTAGTACCATACTGTACAAATACATCGACAAAAACTCCTGAAAAGTTGTTTTTGAGAGTTCCAGAAAATTAGAAGATACATAAAATGTACACTGCTGGAAATGGAAAAAAGAACACATTGACACCGGTGTGTCAGACCCACCATACTTGTTCCGGACACTGCGAGAGGGCTGTACAAGCAATGATCACACGCACGGCACAGCGGACACACCAGAAACCGCGGTGTTGGCCGTCGAATGGCGCTAGCTGCGCAGCATTTGTGCACCGCCGCCGTCAGTGTCAGCCAGTTTGCCGTGGCATACGGAGCTCCATCGCAGTCTTTAACACTGGTAGCATGCCGCGACAGCGTGGACGTGAACCGTATGTGCAGTTGACGGACTTTGAGCGAGGGCGTATAGTGGGCATGCGGGAGGCCGGGTGGACGTACCGCCGAATTGCTCAACACGTGGGGCGTGAGGTCTCCACAGTACATCGATGTTGTCGCCAGTGGTCGGCGGAAGGTGCACGTGCCCGTCGACCTGGGACCGGACCGCAGCGACGCACGGATGCACGCCAAGACCGTAGGATCCTACGCAGTGCCGTAGGGGACCGCACCGCCACTTCCCAACAAATTAGGGACACTGTTGCTCCTGGGGTATCGGCGAGGACCATTCGCAACCGTCTCCATGAAGCTGGGCTACGGTCCCGCACAACGTTAGGCCGTCTTCCACTCACGCCCCAACATCGTGCAGCCCGCCTCCAGTGGTGTCGCGACAGGCGTCAATGGAGGGACGAATGGAGACGTGTCGTCTTCAGCGATGAGAGTCGCTTCTACCTTGGTGCTAATGATGGTCGTATGCGTGTTTTGTGCCGTGCAGGTGAGCGCCACAATCGGGACTGCATACGACCGAGGCACACAGAGCCAACACCCGGCATCATGGTGTGGGGAGCGATCTCCTACACTGGCCGTACACCACTGGTGATCGTCGAGGGGACACTGAATAGTGCACGGTACATCCAAACCGTCATCGAACCCATCGTTCTACCATTCCTAGACCGGCAAGGGAACTTGCTGTTCCAACAGGACAATGCACGTCCGCATGTATCCCGTGCCACCCAACGTGCTCTAGAAGGTGTAAGTCAACTACCCTGGCCAGCAAAATCTCCGGATCTGTCCCCCATTGAGCATGTTTGGGACTGGATGAAGCGTCGTCTCACGCGGTCTGCACGTCCAGCACGAACGCTGGTCCAACTGAGGCGCCAGGTGGAAGTGGCATGGCAAGCCGTTCCACAGGACTACATCCAGCATCTCTACGATCGTCTCCATGGGAGAATAGCAGCCTGCATTGCTGCGAAAGGTGGATATACACTGTACTAGTGCCGACATTCTGCTTGCTCTGTTGCCTGTGTCTATGTGCCTGTGGTTCTGTCAGTGTGATCATGTGATGTATCTGACCCCAGGAATGTGTCAATAAAGTTTCCCCTTCCTGGGACAATGAATTCACGGTGTTCTTATTTCAATTTCCAGGAGTGTATTTCATTGTATGCTACTAACATTTTTTTTTCTTCTAGAATGTCAGGATTCTTTTATAGAAACGGAAGTGAAATTCACATAATTTAGAGGCCCGCTAAAACACTCCATTCGAGTCTTGTGACGCCTGTGACGTCACAGGCTAGCTCGCCGCTCCAGCTGCCATGACGCGAACGCACAGTGATGTCTTGTTTTGGAATTTACGTTTCGGAAAATGGGTTACAAATGGCGTGCAGTACCATACTGTACAAATACATCGACGAAAACTCCTGAAAAGTTGTTTTTGAGAGTTCCAGAAAATTAGAAGATACATAAAATGTATTTGCAGTGTACCGGCAAATTGCCACCACGGCGACGCACAAGTTCACTAACCTAATTAAAAATGTCTTGCATTGTGATGTTAACTTTAATTTACCTCCGATATATGCTCTCTCACTGTTACGACGAAGGATAGCGCCATTCAACGAAATTAAACGCATAGTGAAAATTGTCCTGTTACCTAACTACACCCCAATTATTCGGTAGCTCAGTTGTTAGAGCAGTAAACCGCCGAATTTTATAAGCGGTGTTCATAGACTGCTGGTTCAAAACCCGAAAGATCATTTCAACTTATTTGTAAAACGACTCGACTGTCCTGTCATATGAAAACGAAATCACAATTACAAAACTTCCCCACACTGGAGAATATTATTGTGTTTTCCTTGCTGTTTACATGCGCTTATATTTGCAATAGCTATTCTCACACGTCACGTTGAAAAAGATATTTTGCAGTTACTTTACCACACACTTTTTACTGTATTGGAAATAATGTTTTCATCTTCGTACTGTCTAGAAATGGAAGAGAATGTAGACGAAGATGAAATGGGACATACGATACTGCGTGAAGAGTTTGACAGAGCACTGAAACACCTGAGCCGAAACAAGGCCCCGGGAGTAGACAACATTCCATTAGAACTACTGACGGCCTTGGGAGAGCCAGTCCTGACAAAACTCTACCATCTGGTGAGCAAGATGTATGAGACAGGTGAAATACCCTCAGACTTCAAGAAGAATATAATAATTCCAATCCCAAAGGAAGCAGGTGTTGACAGATGTGAAAATTAGCGAACTATCACTTTAATAAGTCACAGCTGCAAAATACTAACGCGAATTCTTTACAGACGAATGGAAAAAAATGGTTCAAATTGCTCTGAGCACTATGAGACCCAACTGCTGTGGTCATCAGTCCCCTAGAATTTAGAACTACTTAAACCTAACTAAGGACATCACACACATCCATGCCAGAGGCAGGATTCGAACCAGCGACCGTAGCAGCAGCGCGGCTCCGGACTGGAGCGCCTAGAACCGCTCGGCCACCACGGCCGGCACGAATGGAAAGATTGGTAGAGGCCGACCTCGGGGAAGATCAGTTTGGATTCCGTAGAAATATTGGGACACGTGAGGCAATACTGACCCTACGACTTATCTTAGAGGAAAGATTAAGGAAGGGCAAATCTACGTTTCTAGCATTTGTAGACTTGGAGAAAGCTTTTGACAATGTTGACTGGAATACTCTCCTTCAAATTCTAAAGGTGGCAGGGGTAAAATACAGGGAGCGAAAGGCTATTTACGATCTGTACAGAAACCAGATGGCAGTTATAAGAGTCGAGGGGCACGAAAGGGAAGCAGTGGTTGGGAAGGGAGTAAGACAGGGTTGTAGCCTCTCCCCGATGTTATTCAATCTGTATATTGAGCAAGCAGTAAAGGAAACAAAGGAAAAATTCGGAGTAGGTATTAAAATCCATGGAGAAGAAATAAAAACTTTGAGGTTCGCCGATGACATTGTAATTCTGCCAGAGACAGCAAAGGACCTGGAAGAGCAGCTGAACGGAATGGACAGTGTCTTGAAAGGAGGATATAAGATGAACATCAACAAAAGCAAAACGAGGATAATGGAATGTAGTCGAATTAAGTCGGGTGATGCTGAGGGAATTAGATTAGGAAATGAGACACTTAAACTAGTAAAGGAGTTTTGCTATTTGGGGAGCAAAATAACTGATGATGGTCGAAGTAGAGAGGATATAAAATGTAGACTGGCAATGGCAAGGAAAGCGTTTCTGAAGAAGAGAAATTTGTTAACATCGAGTATAGATTTAAGTGTCAGGAAGTCGTTTCTGAAAGTATTTGTATGGGGTGTAGCCATGTATGGAAGTGAAACATGGACAATAAATAGTTTGGTCAGGAAGAGAATAGAAGCTTTCGAAATGTGGTGCTACAGAAGAATGCTGAAGATTAGATGGGTAGATCACATAACTAATGAGGAGGTATTGAATAGAATTGGGGAGAAGAGGAGTTTGTTGTACAACTTGACGAGATGAAGGTATCGGTTAGTAGGACATGTTCTGAGGCATCAAGGGATCACAAATTTAGCATTAGAGGACAGCGTGGAGTGTAAAAATCGTAGAGGGAGACCAAGAGATGAATACACTAAGCAGATTCAGAAGGATGTAGGCTGCAGTACGTACTGGGAGATGAAGAAACTTGCACAGGATAGGGTAGCATGGAGAGCTGTATCAAACCAATCTCAGGACTGAAGACCAAAACAACAACAACTGTCTATCTAGGATCCTTGTAGTTTAAATTTTTGCAGTTCCGTTATCTTATGAATTACGTATACTTCAGCCGTTAACGTTAGTTTACACTTACAAACATCACACGCCTTCGTTTTTGTCACCTGCGTATTATACACGCTTTGTATCTCTCCGTATAACCTCATTGTCCTACACCTCGTTGTAACGTGGACGCATAAAGATACCTTCACTACTAGCAAAGCTTTTCAAAAAAGTGTATTGTCCGTTCGCAAACTAAATGCGTTTACCCTCTGTTGTCTATTTCTCCAACTAAGACTAAAGTGAAGCTATATATAATACACCCCACAATCGAAACAACTACTAAAACCAGTTCTTGCTAACGCTGTTTTCGCATTACGTGTAAAACTTTTGTAAATATAAGACGCCACCAGGATTCGAACACGGATCGTAAGTCACTGTAGTCGAATGCTCCTCGCTTTGCACCACGGATCGCTTTGACCTATGCAGTATCTCTTCTGAGTGCCTTTCACACAGGAAATCACCAACAAGGTCTACCAAGAATAATTTTTTTGTGCTTTGGGTCGTACGTCATGACTGATTGTCGACAATCTAGTTATAATATACAGACCAATTCGCAAAAAGATTCTACAATTACTTAGTTTTAAGAGAGTTTAATTATGTTGCATGGAGCAGATAAAAGAATGTCCGTCGTTGCTCATATCGCCGCCCTAAATGGGTGTGGCATAAACGCGTCAACTTCTGCAAGGTTTCCACTATGACCGTTCACAAAATTCCTATTGTTACTTACAAGCTATAATTGCGTTTCCATCCACTAAACAGCTAAACTGTTTGCAGTGAAAGTACATAAAAACCTCGTAACTTCGGCTAATGGTCCTATAACACACGTATAGATCCGTTTACTCCTAGCCTGTGACGTCACCACAGCGTCAGCCAATAATAAAGCATTTACGACCACGTGACCAGATCGTGATATTTAATGATTTTTAAGCTTTAAGTACATAAAAAAACAGGTTTTTCTGAGAATATAGATCGTAAATACCATTTGAACATTATAATCAATCAGAATAACAACAACCCAAACCATATTTCTACCAGGCCCGGGTTCCCGGGTTCGATTCCCGGCGGGGTCAGGGATTTTCTCTGCCTCGTGATGGCTGGGTGTTGTGTGATGTCCTTAGGTTAGTTAGGTTTAAGTAGTTCTAAGTTCTAGGGGACTGGTGGCCATAGATGTTTAGTCACATAGTGCTCAGAGCCATTTGAACCATATTTCTAGCATAGGAAAATAGCCTATTCGTTGTCCTCGGGACAGTTAAAACTAACGTAGCCTGCAGCCTTGAAGTCCGCACGCTGTAAAACTGGGCAACTTTGTGACACTGAAACTTCCTGCCAGATTAAAACTGTGTGCCGGACCGAGACTCGAACTCGGGGCCTTTGCCTTTCGCGGGCAAGTGCTCTACCAACTGAGCTACCCAAGCACGACTCACGCCCCGTCCTCACAGCTTTACAGCAGAGTTCGAATCTCGGTCCGGCACACAGTTTTAATCTGCCAGCAAGTTTCATATCATCGCACACTCCGCTGCAGAGTGAAAATGTCATTCTGGAAACTTTGTGACAGTCTTAGCACGTTTTGTGACTTAACCTCACACAAATATACAGTACAGCATTTAATTTCCACGTATACGGAATTCTGTAAACTTTATCCCTTACTTTTGACAGCTTTTTATGTGCAATGAGGTGTTCGGAATATCGAATGTCAATCGTCGCAAAGTTTAACACCCTCACCTCCACCTTCGATTGGCACGAAGCCATTTTCCTCTAAAAACATTTCAGTTTCACGGATGTACTCGGTTTGGTAGGCGAAGTGGACCCCAATCCCGTGCTCCAAAAAGAGATCAGATCGGGTTTAATAGTACAAAAAAGTTAATCGGCGAGTATCATAAAAAATGCCTTATCAACATGAATCCGAAACCACCTACTTTGAGAAGCCAGTTTAAGGTTCACAAACGTTCCTATCCTATCCGTCCGACCGTCGACAGTACCAAAGTGCACATCCCAAACTTCCTGGCAGATTAAAACTGTATGCCGGACCGAGACTCGAACTCTGGACCTTTCCCTTTCGCGGGCAGGTGCTCTGCTATATGAGCTACCGAAGCACGACTCACGCCCCGTCTTCACAGCTTTTCGTCTCCTACCTTCCAAACTTTACAGGTCTCCTGCGAACCTTGCAGATCTAGCACTCCTGAAAGAAAGGACATTGCGGAGACATGGCTTAGCCACAGCCTGGGGGATGTTCCCAGAATGAGAGTGCTCTACCAACTGAGCACACTCCGCTGCAGAGTGAAAATCTCGTACTGGAAACATCCCTCAGGCTGTGGCTAAGCCATGTCTCCGCAATATCCTTTCTTTCAGGAGTGCTAGTTCTGCAAGGTTCGCAGAAGAGGTTCTGTAAAGTTAGGAAGGTAGGAGACGAGATACTGGCAGAATTGAAGCTTTGAGGACAGGTCGTGAGTCATGCTTCGGTATCTCAGTTGGTAGAGCACTTGCCCGCGAAAGGCAAAGGTCCCGAGTTCGAGTCTCGGTCCGGCACACAGTTTTAATCTGCCAGGAAGTTTCATATCAGCGCACACTCCGCTGCAGAGAGAAAATCTCATTCTGCACATCATAAATTAGCCAGGGTCCTACATCGTAAATTGACAGAGAATTTTGTGTTAGAAAAAATTTTTTGTCAAAAGTTCGGCAGACCTGGCCAGCAAACTCTAACCTCCCCCTCCCTGTTTCATTTCACTTCTTGTTCCTCACCTTATCCCCTAACTCACACTCCATCACACTATTATAAACTTATGTCCACTCACCATGCTTTCTGCCTCCCCAATAAAGAAAAAGTACTCCATCACCATTCCATCCATACTCTTACACAGTACATAAATATACAGCAACGTAACTAAAGAGAATTACAGACATACAATAATAATAATAAAAATTGTAGGGTAAGGACAAACTAGTGGCAAGATAATGTGGGCAACACTGCAGAACACAAACCACAACACAAACCTAGAAGTATATAAACAAACGGAAAACAGTGGTGTGGGAAGTGTGGTATAAGAATTGTATAGTGCTGCAGAGCAACTAAATATTAGACTACAAGTACCAGTGTCTAAACAAGAAAAACATCTGCGATGTGCTAGCAGATGGCGTTTCCCGATGTAAGCTATAAATCAACCGAAAATCACCATGAGTACAAACGAACACTTGTTAACGAACTGTTTTTCTATTTAAAGGAAAGCAAAATGTAAATAACTTAATTACAGACTTTTGATGATGCTTTACCACAATAAAGCGAAACCATAGAAGATGAACATCAACAAAAACAAAACGAGGATAATGGAATGTAGTCGAATTAAGTCGGGTGATGTTAAGGGTATTAGATTAGGAAATGAGACACTTAAAGTAGTAAAGGAGTTTTGCTATTTGGGGAGCAAAATAACTGATGATGGTCGAAGTAGAGAGGATATAAAATGTAGACTGGCAATGGCAAGGAGAGCGTTTCTGAAGAAGAGAAATTTGTTAACATCGAGTATAGATTTATGTGCCAGGAAGTCATTTCTGAAAGTGTTTGTATGGAGTGTAGCCATGTATGGAAGTGAAACATGGACAATATATAGTTTGGACAAGAAGAGAATAGAAGCTTTCGAAATGTGGTGCTACAGAAGAATGCTGAAGATTAGATGGGTAGATCACATAACTAATGAGGAAGTATTGAACAGGATTGGGGAGAAGAGAAGTTCGTGGCACAACTTGACCAGAAGAAGGGATCGGTTGGTAGGACATGTTCTGAGGCATCAAGGGATCACCAATTTAGTACTGGAGGGCAGCGTGGAGGGTAAAAGTCGTAGGGGGAGACCAAGAGACGAATACACTAAGCAGATTCAGAAGGATGTAGGTTGCAGTAGGTACTGGGAGATGAAGAAGCTTGCACAGGATAGAGTAGCATGGAGAGCTGCATCAAACCCGTCTCAGGACTGATGACCACAAGAACAACAACGTCCAGTGAAAAAATTGCGCGCGCATTTTTGTAGTTGCAACGACGAAACAAAAATACCCTCAAGAATTTTAAAGCAACTACGGACAACATGGCCACAGAAAAGAAGGATTCATTACCAAACTGACGATTACCCCCCCCCCTTCCCCACCCTCCTCTCAAACATGAAAATCATAAGTTTCATCTTTCGAAAACTCGTGATAAAACTTACAGTGACAAGTCACTTTTTTACAAAATACTGTTCTGAAGTTCAAGCTTTTAAAACATAATTTGCTATAATCAAAACAATAAATCCACAAGATTCGATGTAAATAAAACTTCGGAACGAAGCTTAACTTGTTTTGGGAGTACTGAACACACAAGCACACACACACACATACACACAAACACACACACACACACACACACACACAACACTAACACACCCCTGCGCTCGCAACCTCGTTCCACACCCCTGCCCACCGCATCTCGTTCACAATTGCTGCTGAAGCGGAAAATTATAGTTACGTTACGATCCGATACACGTGTACTATTTTAAACCTCCGGTACCGACCTGTTCCAGTGATACTATACTACTGGCCATTAAAATTGCTTCACCAGGAATAAATGCAGATGATAAACGGCTATTCATTGGACAAACATATTACACTAGAACTGACATGTGATTACATTTTCACGAAATTTGGGTCCATAGATCCCGAGAAATCAGTACCCACAACAACCACCTCTGGCCGTAATAACGGCCTTGATACGCCTGGGCATTGAGTCAAATGGAGCTTGGACGGCGTGTACAGGTACAGCTGCCAATGCAGCTTCAACACGATACCACAGTTCACCAAGAGTAGTGACTGGCGTATTGTGACGAGACAGTTGCTCGGCCACCATTGACGAGACGTTTTCAGTTGGTGAGAGATCTGGAGAATGTGCTGGCCAGCGCAGCAGTCGAACATTTTCTGTATCCAGAAAGGCCCATACACGTCCTGCAACATGCGGTCGTGCATTATCCTTCTGAAATGTAAGGTTTCGCAGGGATCGAAGGAAGGGTAGAGCTACGGCTCGTAACACATCTGAAATGTAACGTTCACTGTACAAAGATGTGACCGAGATGTGTAACCAATGCCACCCCATCCCATCACGCCGGGTGATACTCCAATATGGCGATGACGAATACACGCTTCCAATGTGCGTTCACCCCGATGTCGCCAAATTCGGATGCGACCACATGATGCTGTAAACAGAACTTGGTTTCATCCGAAAAAATTACGTTTTGCCATTCGTGCACCCAAGTTCGTCGTAGTACACCATCGCAGGCGCTCCTGTTTGTGATGCAGCGTCAAGGATAACCGCTGCCATGGTCTCCGAGCTAATAGTCGATGCTGCTGCAAACGTTGTCGAACTGTTCGTGCAGATGGTTGTCGCCTTGCAAACGCCCCCATCTGTTGACTCAGGGATCCAAAAGTGGCTGCACGATCCGTTACAGCCGTGCGGATAAGATGCCCGTCATCTCGACTGCTAGTGATACGAAGCCGTTGGGATCCAGCACGGCGTTCCGTATTACCCTCCCGAACCCACCGATTCCATATTCTGCTAACAGTCATTGGATCTCGACCAACGCCAGCAGCAATGTCGCGATACGATAAACCGCAATCGCGATAGGCGACAATCCGACCTTTATCGAAGTCGGAAACGTGGTGCTACGCATTTCTCCTCCTTAATCGAGGCATCACAACAACGTTTCACCAGGCAACGCCAGACAACTGCTGTTTGTGTATGAGAAATCGGTTGGAAACTTTCCTCATGTCAGCACGTTGTAGGTGTTGCCACCGGCGCCAACTTTGTGTGAATGCTCTGAAAGCTAATAATTGGCATATCACAGCATCTTCTTCCTATCGGTTAAATTTGGCATCTGCAGCACGTCATCTTTGTGGTGTAGCAATTTTAATGGCCAGTAGTGTATATTCTGACATAATTGTGGGAAGTAGTGTGACCAAAATATAACTTAAATGTTTATTTGACACTGCAATAGTGAAGCTATAGTCACAGTTCATGATTTTTTCATTTTTTTATCTAGTGAATAGGATTTTCATTTGTTTTTGTAACTGTCTGTGAGAACGACTGAAACAAATGACATCTTAATGAGAAGCATGGGACTGGAATTTTCTAACGTGTGGACAATATTTTGTTGTTATAGTGCTGTATTCTTTATCATGTCCTGTGGACTGTGCTGTGCTAGCTGATTTTAAAGCTGTAATGCATACCAATGTTTTGGGTTATGTACCAGTGTTCAGTTTGTGTTTATATTTCAACTAGAGACTAGTTTCGTTAAGAGCCGACATTGGTGCCATCTAGCACCTATTATTATACATTATGTAGGTCGTGTTTTGTTTCTTGCGTTTCTACACTACATTCATGCCCTCTGGCGACAGAATGGACTACCAAGCAAATCAAGTAATGTTATGGTAGCAGTAATGTATCAGTCATACATGAAAGTACATTGTGTTTTGAGATCTTTTTTCGAAACATAGTAAGATTATATGTTGCATTCCATGTGGAAGCTTGCTGTGATTGATACACTTACGGTGAGGTTATTATATGTTTCTACATCATGAGAGTTTGCGTCATGACAATGATTAAATATACATATATGTGATTAATTTTCAGGCTTCTGAATTTACATCGGCCATAAGGTCGTTGTGTCAGAGCAGGGCACATTGCAAGAATTCTTGTCAATTTTCAGCAACGTGTTGTTCTTATCTGTTCTTCAGTAGGACATGGAATGAACGTTTGGGCATGGACGGGCATACTTTATAGTGACTTGGTTGTTCCACTATTGCCTCCGTTGCATGGTCTCATCATTTCGTGTAATTTTGGTCAGATGTATGGTCATAATTCCCATTATACAGGGTTATTACAAATGATTGAAGCGATTTCACAGCTCTACAATAACTTTATTATTTGAGCTATTTTCACAATGCTTTGCACACACATACAAAAACTCAAAAAGTTTTTTTAGGCATTCACAAATGTTCGATATGTGCCCCTTTAGTGATTCGGCAGACATCAAGCCGATAATCGAGTTCCTCCCACACTCAGCGCAGCATGTCCCCATCAGTGAGTTCGAAAGCATCGTTGATGCGAGCTCGCAGTTCTGGCACGTTTCTTAGTAGAGGAGGTTAAAACACTGAATCTTTCACATAACCCCACAGAAAGAAATCGCATGGCGTTAAGTCGGGAGAGCGTGGAGGCCATGACATGAATTGCTGATCATGATCTCCACCACGACCGATCCATCGGTTTTCCAACCTCCTGTTTAAGAAATGCCGAACATCATGATGGAAGTGCGGTGGAGCACCATCCTGTTGAAAGATGAAGGCGGCGCTGACGGTCTCCAGCTGTGGCATGAGCCAGTTTTCCAGCATGTCCAGATACACGTGTCCTGTAACGTTTTTTTCGCAGAAGAAAAAGGGGCCGTAAACTTTAAACCGTGAGATTGCACAAAACACGTTAACTTTTGGTGAATTGCAAATTTACTGCACGAATGCGTGAGGATTCTCTACCGCCCAGATTCGCACATTGTGTCTGTTCACTTCACCATTAAGAAAGAATGTTGCTCTATCACTGAAAACAAGTTTCGCACTGAACGCATCCTCTTCCATGAGCTGTTGCAACCGCGCCCAAAATTCAAAGCGTTTGACTTTGTCATCGGGTGTCAGGGCTTGTAGCAATTGTAAACAGTAAGGCTTCTGCTTTAGCCTTTTCCGTAAGATTTTCCAAACCGTCGGCTGTGCTACGTTTAGCTCCCTGCTTGCTTTCTTCGTCGCGGGCTACGCGTGAAACTTGCCCGCACGCGTTCAACCGTTTCTTCGCTCACTGCAGGCCGCCCCGTTGTTTTCCCCTACAGAGGCATCCAGAAGCTTTAAACTGCGCATACCATCGCCGAATGGAGGTAGCAGTTGGTGGATCTTTGTTGAACTTCGTCCTGAAGTGTCGTTGCACTGTTATGACTGACTGATGTGAGTGCATTTCAAGCACGACATACGCTTTCTCGGCTCCTGTCGCCATTTTGTCTCACTGCGCTCTCGAGCGCTCTGGCGGTAGAAACCTGAAGTGCGGCTTCAGCCGAACAAAACTTTATGAGTTTATCTACGTATCTGTAGTGTGTCGTGACCATATGTCAATGAATGGAGCTACAGTGAATGTATGAAATCGCTTCAGTCATTTGTAATAGCCCTGTACAGGGTGAATCACGAAGATATGCAAATATTTTAATATGTTATTCTACAAGTAAAACTAAAGAAAAAAAGTTCGTATAAACATACGCCCGCGAACGTTTAGTTAGGGAGTTACGGCTAATAGAGAATTTTGCCTAAAATTTAGCAACTTTGCTCATATGAAGCCATCGCAAAACTGTACAAGGTTAAAGTAATGCACGATTTTCCATTTATTTTGTTGTTATTGGTCTGGTGAATCTAATAAAACACGTCCAAGACGTGTATCTGCAGTAGTTGTACAGAACATCCAGAGAAGCAGAGAAGTAATTTCGTAAAATTTTTAATTTATTAACTACTTGCCCCAACTTGTTTTTTAAATTCCAGACAATAGCACAAAATTTTCAACAGAAGTTGTAGAGAATTTAATTTTGGAAAAATGATGGAAACAACGTTAACTGAAACTGTATGAATGTGTCAATCTTCTTGTAAAAATGTCGTACGACACGCAGTGATTTTGAACGCTAGGTAGAGAACCTGTCTCCCGTAACATTCGAAATACTCCGCTAATGATTCGTGCATTCGGAATGCTCCGTGTTGGATAACGTACGCTGCAGCCGTAGCGTTGCCATCACATTTGCCATAAATAAACACCATATCGGCGTATTGCTCTGTCGTAAATTTGAAAGGCGTCCCTATTTCATAAGTAATCTACAGACTAGAACAGTTACTATCCGGTTTCACTTAAATACACTGTTGTTATTATTTTCTTTCACTGAACATTCGTTTCAAGGTTAGGAAACCAATGAAACAATTGACTAATGGTTGCCAACAGTGACATAAACGTTTCTACATTCTTAATAGAAGGTCAACAAACTTGCTTGTATATTAATCTTTGCTTCTCTGGATGTTCTGTACAACTACTGCAGATAAACGTCTTGGACGTGTTTTATTAGATTCACCAGACCAATAACAACAAAATAAATGGAAATCGTGCATTACTTTAGCCTTGTACAGTTTTGCGATGGCTTCATATGAGTAAAGTTGCTTAAATTTTAGGCAAAATTCTTTATTAGCCGTAACTCCCTAACTAAACGTTCGAAGGCGTATGTTTATACGAACTTTTTTTCTTTAGTTTTACTTGTAGATTAACATATTATAATGAAACTTCCTGGCAGATTAAAACTGTGTGCCGGATCGAGACTCGAACTCAGGGCCTTTGCCTTTCGCGGGCAAGTGCTTTGCCATCTGAGCTACCCAAGCACGACTCACGCCCCGTCCTCACAGCTTCAATTCTGCCAGTACCTTCTCCTGCGTTCCAAACTTCACAGAAGCTCTTCTGCGAAAGGCAAAGGTCCTGAGTTCAAGTCTCGGTCCGGCACACAGTTTTAATCTGTCAGGAAGTTTCGTATCAGCGCAAACTCCGCTGCAGATTGAAAAATCTCATTCTGGAAACATCGCCCAGACTGTGGCTATACCATGTCTGCGCAATATTCTTTCTTCCAGGAGTGCTAGTTCTGCAAGGTTCACAGAAGAGCTTCTGTAAAGTTCGGCAAGTAGGAGGCGAGGTACTGGCGCAAGTATAGCTGTGAGGACGGGGCGTGAGTCGTGCTTGGGTACCTCAGATGGCGCCGGCGCGGTGTGCGTGCTTCCTGTAAGAAAAAAACTGAGTCAAGGAATCAACGATAAACTTAAACGGATGTCTTGTGACGTCCACCCAGACCTAACGCAATGAACAATATGGAACAAAATTTTAAAAAAAGAAGATGACAGAGCACTTGCCCGTGAATGCAAAGGTCCCGAGTTCCAATCTCTGTCCGGCACACTGTTTTAATCTGCCAGGAAGTTTCATATCAGCGAACACTCTAGTGTAGAGTGAAAATCTCATTCCGGAAACATAAAATATTTGCATATCCTCGTGAATCGTCCTCTATATTCTCCAACTGATGTTTTACATTTGAAAATGACGTCGTAGTTCGTTGAAACAGGCAAAGTATAAGCCTCAAGATAAAATTTTATGTACTGTGAGTTGTCCCAGTGGGTTGAAAAAAAAAAAAAAAAAAAGTGTAGCGGTGACGATGCCCACCCGTATGGAGGTTACGGACATATTATCCAGGGAGAAATTCGTGACAAACCTCCTTGCGGAGCATTCCATCCTCTTGCTCATACCCCCCCCCCCCCCCCGGGCCGCAGTACCGCAGTCGTCTGTCTGCATGGGAATGCGGCGACCCCAGAGTCACGAAGCGCAACCACCCCCGCCCCCCTTATTTCGCCTTACCCCCCCCCCCCCCCGAGGACAGGAATAACTTTGCCCCCGGGATGTACCCGTAAACTCGGTCTGACTACCGGAATCACGACGCTCTGTCGTTGTTCCTCTTTCTAGACTCATTTCGTGTGCCTATAACCCCCGGTAGCCTTGTTCGAACTCGTTAGTTTTATTTTTAATTATGTCATGTTCCGTAGATTATTTTCCCGATTATTTTATCGGTATGATGTGGAATAATTCAGATTACAAGATATAAACTACTGGCCATTATAATTGCTACACCACGAAGATGACGTGCTACAGACGCGAAATTTAACCGACAGGAAGAAGATGCTCTGATATGCAAATGATTAGCTTTTCAGAGCATCCACACAAGGTTGGCGCTAGTGGCGACGCCTACAACGTCTTGACACGAGGAAAGTTTCCAACCGATTTCTCATACACAAACAACAGTTGACCGGCGTTGCCACCTTGTTGTGATGCCTCGTGTAAGGAGGAGAAATGCGTACCATCACGTTTCCGACCGTAGCCTATGGCGATTGCGGTTTATCGTATCGCGACAATGCTGCTCGCGTTGGTCGAGATCCAATGACTGTTAGCAGAATATGGAATCGGTGGGTTCGGGAGAATAATACGGAACGCCGTGCTGGATCCCAACGGCCTCGTATCAATAGCAGTCGAGATGACAGGCATCTTATCCGCATGGCTCTAACGGATCGTGCAGCCACGTCTCGATCCCTGAGTCAACAGATGGGGGCGTTTGCAAGACGACAACCATCTGCACGAACAGTTCGACGACATTTGCAGCAGCACGGACTATCAGCTCGGAGACCGTGGCTGCGGTTACCCTGGACGCTGCTTCACAGACAGGAGCGCCTGCGATGGTGTACTCAACGACGAACCTGGGTTCACGAATGGCAAAGCGTCATTTTTTCGGATGAATCCAGGTTCCGTTTACAGCATCATAATGGTCGCATCCGTGTTTGGCGACATCGCTGTGAACGCACATTGGAAGCGTGTATTCGTCATCGCCATACTGGCGTATCACCTGACTTGATGGTATGTGGTGCCATCGGTTACGCGTCTCGGTCACCTCTTCTTCGCATTGACGGCATATTGAACAGTGGACGTTACATTTCAGATGTGTTACGACCCGTGGCTCTACCCTTCATTCGATCCCGGCGAAACCCTACATTTCAGCAGGATAATTCATGACCGTATGTTGCAGGTCCTGTACGGGCCTTTCTGGATACAGAAAATGCTCGACTGCTGCCCTGGACAGCACATTCTCCAGATCTCTCACCAACTGAAAACGTCTGGTCAATGGTGGCAGAGCAACTGGCTCGTTACAATACGCCAGTCACTACTCTTGATGAACTATGGTATCGTGTTGAAGCTGCATGGGCAGCTGTACCTGTACACGCCATCCAAGCTCTGTTTGACCCAATTCCCAGGCGTATCAAGACCGTTAATATGGCCAGAGGCGGTTGTTGTGGGTACTGATTTCTCAGGATCTATGAACCCAAATTGTGTGAAAATGTAATCACATTTCAGTTCTAGTATAATATATTTGTCCAATGAATACCCGTTTATCATCTGCATTTCTTCTTGGTGTAGCAGTTTTAATGGCCAGTGCTGTATATACAAACATGAATAGTGCTAATATTAATATTACTGAAATTTTTAGTTCTACACATGCAACTACATTTAGACGTACTTTTTTTTTACCATTTCTGAAACAGAAACTCGTCCATGGAGTAGATTGAGTTGTCCAAAAGAATTTATTTTAAGCTAGCTTTAAAACTTGATCTGCTACCTGCCAGACACTTTATGTAGTTGGGCAAAATATCAAAGATTTTTGTTGCTCGATAATGTACTCCTTTTTGAGCAACTGACAGCTTCAATAACGCATAAGAAAGGTTATTTTTCCCTGTAGCGTTGTACGTATGAACATCACTGTTCTTCGCGAATTGAGATGAATTATTTGTAACGAATTTCATTAACAGATACATGGACTCTGATGGTGCAGTTAAAATACCTAACTCTTTGGAAAAGGTGCCTACATGTCGTCCTTGGGTGAACACCACTAATTATTCTCACTGCTCTCTTTTGTGCAATCAATACTTTATGTCTAGGTGGTGAGTTGCTCCAGAAAAATACTCCATAAGACATTAAAAATAATGGTTCAAATGGCCCTGAGCACTATGGGACTTAACATTTGAGGTCAGAGTCCCCTAGATCTTAGAACTACTTAAACCTAACTAACCTAAGGACATCACACACACATCCATGCCCGAGGCAGGATTCGAAACTGCGACCGTATTGGTCGGGCCGGCCATACGACATTATTGAGTGGAAACATGCAAAGTACGGAGACTGATCTGGTTACCAAGACTAGCGATTATACGAAGAACGAAAGAAGCTGAATTTAACTTCAGTAATGTGCTTCTTCCAGTTGAAGTTGTCATCAATGTGAGCACACAAAAATTTGGTGAAATCTACCCTGTTAACTGAGCCCTGTTCATATGCTACATCAATTGTCGGTATGAATATGTTCGGTGTACAGAAATGGACATAGTGAAGGGAGAGTCCATTTTCTGAGAACCACTTAATAATTCTTTGAAAGACATGCTTAACAATATCTTCAGCTGCTTTTTCTGGAGTGGGATTTATTATAACACTCGTGTCATCTGCAAAAAGTACTAGTCCCGCTTGCTGAACGTTAAGTGGGAGGTCATTCACATGATTAAGGAAGAGCAGAGGACCTGAAATTGAACCCTGTGGGAATCCCTTTGTGATAACTTCACATTCACTAGAATTTACCACCTTCCCAACATTATTTGTGCTATTCAGCACAACTGTTTGCTTTCTGTTCATTAAGTATGATTCAAACCAGTTGCGTGTATAGCTTTCAATTCCATAAAACCTGAGTTTTTATAAGAGTGTGACATGATCCACACAGTCAGATGCCTTGGAGAGATCACAAAAAATACCAACTGGCGATAATTTGTTATTTAGGGCTTGTACTATTTGATGGGTAAATGTGTCGTGTAACCCTTCCGGAATCCGAACTGCGACATGCTGAGTAAATTATTTTCACTTAAATGTGAGACTACTCTTGAATACTACAGTGCTTAATGACAGCAACGTCTCCAAATATTCGCCACTAAAAGGCGACAAATTCTCTGCAGTTACGCTCGTTTCCGTTAAAGTTAAAAGGCAAAGCACTCCGTCTTCAGGCCACAAGTGGCCCATCGGGATCATCCGACCGCCGTGTCATCCTCAGTTGATAATGCGGATAGGAGGGGCGTGTGGTCAGCACACCGCTCTCCCGGTCGTTATGATGGTATTCTTGACCGGAGCCGCTACTGTTCGGTCGAGTAGTGCCTCAGTTGGCATCACGAGGCTGAGTGCACTCCGAAAAATGGCAACATCGCATGGCGGCCTGGATGGTTACCCATCCAAGTGCCGACCACGCCCGACAGCGCTTAACTTCGATGATCTCACGGGAACCGGTGTATCCACTGCGGCAAGGCCTTTGCCTTCTCGTTTCCGTTAGAAACTCGTATTGTTGAAGCAGATTGTATCACCTATTTTTGACCTATTTTGTATCTGTATCGATATTTACATGTCAGTTTGTAGTATTGCTTAAGTATAATGCTGTATCTGCAAGGGAAATTCTTTGGCTGTGTATACATGCTTCACTTAAGTGAAACTTTTGAACGGTGTTGTTTAAAATGTGCTTACGAATTTAAATAACTGCCGAAATGACTTATATAATGTACTGCAAATGATTTGGTCCATGGTTAGGGAAAGTAGGGTTGAATGTAAAAGATGTTGGGAAGCCCCGCAGCTACGGAATTAGCCTGGTGGAGTGGATAAGGTGTGTTTGGCGCGCAAGTGGCAACTCGTCCTTTGTGACGGGTAAGGATTCTGGGCTGAGCAGTGCTGTGGTTAACACCTCGCTAGCAGTAGCGGATCATTGTGGTTCAAATTCCTAGAGTTTTGAGGCCAGAAGAGCTTAAGGGCAGTATTTATGGGCCTCGGATGCTGCATTTGGAGATACCGTTATCATGGCGTGGTTTTTGGCCCTATCAATATAATTTCGACGCGCAGAAGATCTGTAACAGGGTGAATCAACAGTGCTGCTATGATTGCATCGCCGCCAGATTAACAGCCACTGCAAATTACGCCTCCAGTCCCAGCCTTCCACTAGATTGTTTGTGTTTGGTACTTGTAAATGGACCTGATATTTGTGAAATTTGGTTGATTTTATAATAATAATCGTGGTGTTGCTAAAAACCCTATTTTACACCCGTGATTATTCCATATCACAAACCTGGACAGAAATCCTATACTCCATTTTTATCCGAATCCCGCTCCAGCTGCTGCCGGGTCTGGGTGCTGACGAGTCCTCTCCATTTGGCTCGGTCCTCCCACCACTTTTCTTCCTCCACTTGCTGCCAGGTCACACCTCTCCTTTCCACAGATATTCTCACTCCCCTTTTCCACTGTGCCCTTGGGCACCCTCTAGGTCTTTTCCCATCCATCTTTAGTTCTTCCATAATTTTGGGGAGTCTCTGCCCATGCATCCTCTTAACATGCCCATACCATCTTAATCTCTTTTTTTTCAATTTCCTCTCTCATACTTTCTTGTTTAAGGTCCTTTCTAATCTCTACTTTCCTTAGTCTGTCCATTCTTGTTTTTTCCTTAACTGCTCTGAGAAATTTCATTTCCCCTGCTTGAAGTCTGCTCCAGTCTCTTTCTGTCATTGTCCGTGTTTCTCCACCATGGGTGACAATAGGGAAGTAATAATTCTTGAACATGAGGAGTTTTGCTTTTTCTGAAACTTCCTTATTCCAAATCTGGTGTTTTACTGTACGGTACAAATTGCCTCCCTTCTGTAACCTCCTATTAATTTGGTTCGCTATTCTTCCATCCCTAGATATTTCACCCCCTAAATAAGTGAAACTTTCTACCACTTCGAGAGGCTCTCCGTTCAAGGTAATATTTCCATTGATCCCTTTCTCTCTTCCAATTACCATTACATCACTGTTATCTTTATTTATTTTTAATCCATACCTTTTCATTATTTCTTTCCACGCATCAAGCTGTAACTGTACATCTACCTCTTATTCACCCCATATTACCATATCATCTGCAAAAATCATCTTTTTGTCTTTTTCTTTTACTACATCTTTAACTGCCCTATTCATTCCCTCCATCACAACATTAAAAAGTGCAGGAGATAGAATACTTCCTTGCTTAAGTCCTTGTCTTATTTCGAAGTATTCAGAGTTCCCCAATGGTGTTCTAATTCTGCAATTGTGTCCTCTGTACATTGTCTTTATTACATTAATGAAGCCATCTTCTATATCTATCTTCTTCATTTCTTCCCAGCGTCTTTGCCTGTTAACTGAGTCATATACCTTTTCTATGTCTATAAAAACCATTATCACCCTTTTGTTATACCCCCAACTATTTTCCATCAGTTGACGGATAGAAAATATAGGGTTGATCGTGCTTCTTCCTTTCCTAAACCCATGTTGTTCTTCACACTGATCCTTTTCTATCTTTTCACTTATTCGATTTAGTAAAATTCTTTCAAAAATCTTGGCTGTATTATTCTTGAGGGTTATTCCTCTGTAGTTTTTACAAAGTCTTTTATTGCCTTTATAGGAATCCTGTCCTAGTGAATTTAATTCCGAGTGTCCTAATTTATTATGAGAAAGTGGTTGAACTTGAATTTAATATTGTGTTGTCATCTGCACATCCAATTATACTTTGAGTAGGATATGCTTATGAAAGCACATTTGTTATTTAAAGAGTTATAGTTTGTTGTGGCTTTATTTAATTAATAATTAGTGATAAAAATGCTTACCATTTCTCGTACTAACTGCTATAGTTTTATTAATGAACATTGTTCTTGAAACTATGTACTAGGCTAGTTAGTTAATGAAGGATTGCAAAGGCTCCTTCAGAGCCAGTGTTGTTAGATTCGCATTCTGTTTAGTTGCTTCAAACCGAGTTTAAGAGAGACCTATTTACTGTGTTGTCTATTCTAATGCATGTTGGTTAATGCACAGGCATACAGACCCTGTACTTAGCTATGAAGTTATAGATTATGAACATTAACAGACCCCGTGATTTAAATTCAGAATTATTTCGAGCTTTTACCTATTCAGTGTTACCATTATTTCCATGTGTGTCGGTAATTGGTTTATAAACTGTTGCACCTAGTTCATTTAAGTGACGTGTTGTTGAGAGGCATATGTTACTGTTTACTATCTCATTGTCCATGTGTTTGTTAGTAGCACATTTATCTTCAAGGGTAGGTTACTACATCTACATCTACATCCATACTCCGCAAGACACCTGACGGTGTGTGGCGGAGGGTACCTTGAGTACCTCTATCGGTTCTCCGTTCTATTCCAGTCTCGTATTATTCGTGCAAAGAAGGATTGTCGGTATGCCTCTGTGTGGGCTCTAATCTCTCTGATTTTATCCTCATGGTCTCTTCGCGAGATATACGTAGGAGGGAGCAATATACTGCTTGACTCTTCGGTGAAGGTATGTTCTCGAAACTTTGACAAAAGCCCGTACCGAGCTACTGAGCGTCTCTCCTGCAGAGTCTTCCACTGGAGTTTATCTATCATCTCCGTAACGCTTTCGCGATTACTGAATGATCCTGTAACGAAGCGCGCTGCTCTCCGTTGGATCTTCTCTATATCTTCTATCAACCCTATCTGGTACGGATCCCACACTGCTGAGCAGTATTCAAGCAGTGGACGCACAAGCGTACTGTAACCTACTTCCTTTGTTTCCGGATTGCATTTCCTTAGGATTCTTCCAATGAATCTCAGTCTGGCATCTGCTTTACCGACGCTCAACATTATATGATCATTCCATTTTAAATCACTCCTAATGCGTACTCCCAGATAATTTATGGTATTAACTGCTTCCAGTTGCTGACCTGCTATTTTGTAGCTAAATGATAAAGGATCTATCTTTCTGTGTATTCGCAGCACATTACACTTGTCTACATTGAGATTCAATTGCCATTCCCTGCACCATGCGTCAATTCGTTGCAGATCCTCCTGCATTTCAGTACAATTTTCCATTGTTACAACCTCTCGATACACCACAGCATCATCTGCAAAAAGCCTCAGTGAACTTTCGATGTCATCCACCAGGTCATTTATGTATATTGTGAATAGCAACGGTCCTATGACACTCCCCTGCGGCACACCTGAAATCACTCTTACTTCGGAGGACTTCTCTCCATTGAGAATGACATGCTGCGTCCTGTTATCTAGGAACTCCTCAATCCAATGACACAATTGGTCTGATAGTCCATATGCTCTTACTTTGTTCATTAAACGACTTTGGGGAACTGTATCGAACGCCTTGCGGAAGTCAAGAAACACGGCATCTACCTGTGAACCCGTGTCTATGGCCCTCTGAGTCTCGTGGACGAATAGCGCGAGCTGGGTTTCACATGACCGTCTTTTTCGAAACCCATGCTGATTCCTACAGAGTAGATTTCTAGTCCCCAGAAAAGTCGTTATACTTGAACACAATACGTGTTCCAAAATTCTACAACTGATCGACGTTAGAGATATAGGTCTATAGTTCTGCACATCTGTTCGACGTCCCTTCTTGAAAACGGAGATGACCTGTGCCCTTTTCCAATCTTTTGGAACGCTACGCTCTTCTAGAGACCTACGGTACACCGCTGCAAGAAGGGGGGCAAGTTCCTTCGCGTACTCTGTGTAAAATTGAACTGGTATCCCATCAGGTCCAGAGGCCTTTCCTCTTTTGAGCGATTTTAATTGTTTCTCTATCCCTCTGTCGTCTATTTCGATATCTACCATTTTGTCATCTGTGCGACAATCTAGAGAAGGAACTACAGTGCAATCTTCCTCTGTGAAACAACTTTGGAAAAAGACATTTAGTATTTCGGCCTTTAGTCCGTCATCCTCTGTTTCAGTACCATCTCGGGCACAGAGTGTCTGGACATTTTGTTTTACTGTGTTGTAGTAGGAACAAATGTAAGGAAGGAGTTTAGTGTGTGTCAAGGAAGATTAGGTTAGCCCTAGCACTACCTTCTGCTTTATTATTTTGCTTTTGCTTGAGACAAGAATACCTGATTGGGCTGGCGACCGGGTTTAATGTGTAATGCTATTGTGCTGGGATCCCAAAGAAAACAGGTGTTGACAGATGTGAAAATTACCGAACAATCAGTTTAATAAGCCACAGCTGCAAAATACTAACACGAATTCTTTACAGACGAATGGAAAAACTAGTAGAAGACGATCTCGAGGAAGATCAGTTTGGATTCCGTAGAAATACTGGAACACGTGAGGCAATACTGACCTTACGACTTATCTTACAAGAAAGATTAAGGAAAGGCAAACCTACGTTTCTAGCATTTGTAGACTTAGAGAAAGCTTTTGACAATGTTGACTGGAATACTCTCTTTCAAATTCTAAAGGTGGCAGGGGTAAAATACAGGGAGCGAAAGGCTATTTACAATTTGTACAGAAACCAGATGGCAGTTATAAGAGTCGAGGGGCATGAAAGGTAAGCAGTGGTTGTGAAGGGAGTGAGACAGGGTTGTAGCCTCTCCCCGATGTTATTCAATCTGTATATTGAGCAAGCAGTGAAGGAAACAAAAGAAAAATTCGGAGTAGGTATTAAAATCCATGGAGAAGAAATAAAAACTTTGAGGTTTGCCGATGACATTGTAATTCTGCCAGAGGCAGCAAAGGACTTGGAAGAGCAGTTGAACGGAATGGATGGTGTCTTGAAGGGAGGATATAAGATGAACGTCAACAAAAGCAAAACGAGGATAATGGAATGTAGTCGAATTAAGTCGGGTGATGCTGAGGGAATTAGATTAGGAAATGAGACACTTAAAGTAGTAAAGGAGTTTTGCTATTTTGGGAGCAAAATAACTGATGTTGGTCGAAGTAGAGAGGATATAAAATGTAGACTGGCAATGGTAAGGAAAGGGTTTCTGAAGAAGAGAATCTCGTTAACATCGAGTATAGATTTAAGTGTGAGGAAGTCATTTCTGAAAGTATTTGTATGGAGTGTAGCCATGTATGGAAGTGAAACATGGACGGTAAATAGTTTGGACAAGAAGAGAATAGAAGCTTTCGAAATGTGATGCTACAGAAGAATGTTGAAGATTAGATTGGTAGATTACATAACTAATGAGGAAGTATTGAATAGGATTGGGGAGAAGGGAAGTTTGTGGCACAACTTGACTAGAAGAAGGGATCGGTTGGTAGGACATGTTCTGAGGCATCAAGGGATCACCAATTTAGTATTGGAGGGCAGCGTGGAGGGTAAAAATCGTAGGGGAAGACCAAGAGATGAATATACTAAGCAGATTCAGAAGGATGTAGGTTGCAGTAGGTACTGGGAGATGAAGAAGCTTGCACAGGATAGAGTAGCATGGAGAGCTGCATGAAACCAGTCTCAGGACTGAAGACCACAACAACAACAACATAGTGGCACCCAAGACAGGGCAGTACTGCAACGCGTTATCCAGATTTGCGCATAACAGACGTAACGACTAAATATTTTGATGTTTTCTTATTCAATCAGGGCCATTTTTTGTCATTCTATACAGTTGGGTTTTCCTGTGTTGCGGCGAGCCGTTGTGGCCGAGCGGTTCTAGGCGCTTCAGTCCGGAACCGCGCTGCTGCTACGGTCGCAGGTTGGAATCCTGCCTCGGGCACGGATGTGTCTGATGTCCTTAGGTTAGTTAGGTTTTAGTAGTTCTAAGTTCTAGGGGACTGATGACCTCTGATGTTAAGTCGTATAGTGCTCAGAACCATTTGAACCATTTTTTGAAGGTACGAGCAAAGTTCACAGGTACGTGAGTGGCTCAAAGACTTTATAAGTAATAGAACCCAGTATGTTGTCCTCGACAGCGACTTTTCATTGTACGCCTCCATAGCGCATAGGAAACGTTAGCGCCTACCACGCAAGGGGGTGCGGGTTCGATTCCCGGCGGGGGACTGGGTGTTGTGAGTTTCTCGTCATAATTTTTATTATCATTGACACGCAAGTCGCCGAAGTGACGTCAACTAAAAAGACCTGCAATACGGCGGGATACCCCGGCTAATAAATGCCATACGATCATTTCATCATTCATCGTCAGGTGTGTCCCAGAGAAGTGGGACAGCGCCGCTGTAATTCTCTGTATACATAAATGATTTGGCAGACACGGTGGGCAGCAATCCACGATCGTTGGCGGTGGTGCTGCTGTGTAGCGGAAGGTGTCGAAGCTGAGTAGCTCTAGGAGGATACAAGATGACTTAGACGAAATTTCTGGTTGGTGTGATGAATGGGAGCTGGCTGAAAATGTAGGAAAAAATGTAAGTTAATGCGGATGGGTAGGAAGTGTAACGTAGCAATTAATTACGGGATAACATTCAGTACAGTATAGCACGCAGCCGCGTATCCTGGTGGCTGCAGGATTCTGTCTTCACTATGACTCACAGCGCATCAGAAGCTGGTAGCCGTGAGAACGGTCTCAAGTAACATCTAGTAGGTACGTAAATTCATACCCCCTGTGAATCTAAATAAACTATAGTTATTATCATCCGATTTTGCTCAAACTTGGTATACCATCTTTTGTTATTGAGTAAAGGATCCTGTAAAATTTTCAGACTTTCGTCTCTTATAGTTGCGGAGATTGAGAAAATTACTTAAATGTCCAAAAATCGAAACTTATGTTTCAAAACTCAGTTAGCAGTTTGTCTTTTATTATCATCTAAAGTCATAAACAGAGTTCTCAGTCTGTAAAATCACTTACTTGGAATTTTTCTTTTCAAAACTTAAATTACTCTGCATTTCGCAGTCTAAAAGTCATTCAAAATTATTATCTGCTTATTATTTTGTTGTGTGAATACATGGGAGCGAATCAGAGAGTGTCTGTGGGACATACGAAAAAACTTAATACTATTTTATGTAAAAACTTGCGAAACTGAATCGTGGGGAAATTGTGGTGCAACCACGAAGCTAATGACGTATGTCGGTGTGTGCTTCCTTTTGTAAGAAACCAGCCAGAATAGAAGTCGGAAGTGGGAATAAGTTCCAAAATTAACTTAAAGATTAGTCTGCATTTCCGTCTATTTTACAGAAGAATGCCGAAGATTAGATGGGTATATCACATAACTAATGAAGAGATATTGAATAGAATTGGGGAGAAGAGCTTGTGGCACAACTCGACCAGAAGAAGGGATCGGTTGGTAGGACATGTTCTGAGGCATCAAGGGATCACCAATTTAGTATTGGAGGGCAGCGTGGAGGGTAAAAATCGTAGAGGGAGACCAAGAGATGAATACACTAAGCAGATTCAGAAGGATGTAGGCTGCAGAAGGTACTGGGAGATGAAGAAGCTTGCACAGGATAGAGTAGCATGGAGAGCTGCATCAAACCAGTCTCAGGACTGAAGACCACAACAACAGCGATCGTACGGACGCATATAGACAGTCGTTTCCTCCTCGCTCTATTTGCGAGTGAAACAGCAAGGGAAATGACTACTGGTAGGTACCTTCCGCCACACATAGTACTATGGCTTGCGTAGTTATGATGTAGATGTGGAAAATGGAGTGTGCACTGGCGTCGCAGCGCCTGCAGTCATTTACGAAGCCACTTTCGCGAATCTGGTTTCACGCAACGTGTTTCGCAGTCTAACTCATGTAAACGCGCCTTAGAGCGCAGAACTGGACACAGAGTTTCCTCTATGCTACCGCGTTTGTCGCACTCCGGCGCCGCGGAGTCTAATTTCTGTCGCGATGTCCGCTCTCGTTAAATTGTCTCGCGCTTTCTGCGCGCTCTTGTCCCTCGCAGCATCCACCGGTCCTGCGCAGTCGTCTGGAGCCGGCGGTCGATTCGAGTTGTCCGCGCACGCGGACATGCGCAACAATCGGCGCCGCAGTGCGCATGCCCGGCGGTGTAGCTATGTGGGAGAGCTGTCGGAAGCGAGTCGCATGCCGCGTAGACGTTCCTGGAACTGCTGGTAGGTGGCAGCAGCGTACCGCGTCCTTCGCTACGTATTAGACAAACATTTCTGCGCACTCTTCTGTATTCCTGTGGTGTCACATTTTTTCATGTTCTCGCTTGATATATACTAGGTAAATGATGTATCCAACGGAATATCACACGTACCAGAGAGATAAACAAATGTTATTCAGCGAAATACATGCCCTATATCTAACGACACTAGCGCCGTATGGTGGCCGTGATGACAACTTGTTGCGATGATCTGATACGTATCAGAGTGTTATCTCATGCGGTGGGGGTGTAACTCAGTGGTAGAGTGTCTGCTTCGCATGCAGAAAGTCCTGGGTTCAAATCCCAGCTCCTCCAAAATATTTTTCTATGTTTTACTATTATTTGCAGCAATTGGTAGAAACATATGATTACTCGTTTTTGAATCTTACGGGCACGGAATGGCTTATTATCACTGTATAAGTCACAATCATAAGTTCGATCAGAAGGCCTTGTTTTTAATTAGCAATAGTGATTATCGGTTATTCCACCTCCAGGCGCAGCCATACGAATCTCATGCAGTTTCCCATACCGGGTGAAAGCTGCAATTTTTGGCGTAGAGTCACTATAATTTCTTAACGTAACATTAATTCAACCGTCATTTTCGGTGTCTAATGTAAGATTTGTTTCTGTTGGACATTGCGTACAAAAACAAGTGAAGTTGAATTTATGTTACGTGATTCTACATCAAAAAGTGCAACTTTCACCAGGTTTTCTATACAGGGGAAAACTGCATGATATTCAAGTACTAAAGCAGACATTTTACTGTAAGTACTTTTTTTCATTTTTCATTATTTCATTTTCATTTTTCATTGTTAAGTGACACGACAGTAGATTAGATACATAGAGAAATAGGATTTTTCCAGGTTCCAGAATTGGCAACAGTCGGCTGTAAGAAAATAAGCTATTTTTGAAAACACATGGTGCACTTTAAGTAGAAAATAAAAAATACAACCGAGTAAGGAAAAATTTACTTTGAAATAGACAAAATTAACGCCTGAAATCATCGACATAACGAAAACTGTCACTGCAGTAGCTTTAACAGTGTTAATGTATCATTGTTCCACAACTGAACTGGGTATACAGGCCAGCATGATTGCAGAAGAAACTATTTTGTATGAGATTTACTTCATTAGAGGAGAAAAGTCTACAAAAATATCCATGTTACAACATAGAAAGACGTGTTAGCGAAGCCTGTAAACTAAGCAGCTGTGTTTGACTTTGTCGCATGAGACAAATGAAACTGTGCGCGACGGAATGTCATACCTTACGGCCCGGGTTCGATTCCGGGCTGGGTTGGAGATTTTCTCCGCTCAGGGACTGGGTGTTGTGTTGCCCTTATGATCATCATTTCATCCCCATCGACACGTAAGTGGCCGAAGTAGCGTCAACTCGAAAGACTTGCACCAGGCGAACGGTCTACCCGACCTGGGGCGCTAGCCACACGGCATTTCCAATGAACCTGTAACGCCAATGTGTGTGTGGGTCATTAGATCCCAACTTTGGGCGAAATTACCCCTTGAGGGATAAAATGGTCTTTCCTTAAGGGTAAAAACAAAGGGTTTCAACTGTATTTCAATCACAAAATTAAATTATTTTTCATATATCGTCACTATTTCGTAGGACTGTAATGCTGATTATAAAAGCTACCAATAATTACGTTTCATTTCAAATACTAGCATTAACGTGTGACATATTGTGGTGGTGCGGTTTACAGTTTGTGTAACAAATGTAAGAACAACATATGCCTCATATAGTACCCGCCCTACACAAATATTTTGCCGCCCGGTGTGGCCGTGCGGTTTTAGGGGCTTCAGTTTGGAACCGCGTGACCGCTACGGCCGCAGGTTCGAATCCTGCCTCGGCCATGGATGTGTGTGATGTCCTTAGGCTAGTTAGGTTTAAGTAGTTCTAAGTTCTAGGGGACTGATGACCTCAGATGTTGAGTCCCATAGTCCTCAGAGCCATTTCTTTACACATGTATTTTGTACTGTGGACCAGCAACTGTAACAGTAAAATGGAGGCATATGCGGAATACGGGGTGTTCAAAAAGTCTCTCCGCAGTGCCGTATGATTGTTCGCCTGCCTGGGTTACTTCCCTTCAGGTGGACCCTCCCAACATTCCACTGTTTCGTTTATCTCAGCCAGCGTCAGTAGTATTGTTGGTGTGTGTCGTTACGTGTTGACGTGAACGTTTAAATTTAGTTCCTTTGTTCGTTTGTTTCGTTTTTCTCAGTGTTAAAATGCTACCCATTGAAGAACGTGTGTTTTTAGTGGAACAAGTGTTCAAAGCTGGCGGTAAATACACAGTTTCAGTTTGTCAAACATTTAATTCAGTTTTCCCGAAGACAACACTCCCCACAAAGCGATAGTGTGCGAGATTTGAACAAATTTCGAAGTACGGGTTCATGACAGATGCACCGAGAAGAGGTCGTCCCAGCGTTTTGCCTGAGGATAAACTACTCGATATTTCCGATAAAATGTCCATGAGTCCGAACAAGTCGGTAAGAAAACTCGCCCAGGAAATCGATATTAGTGTCGGAACGGCCCACACACCTCTAAGGAAAAAATTAGAACTTTTCGCATACAAAGTGACAGTCGTGCAAGAACTGAAGAATACTCATCATGGCAAGAAACTGCATTATGGTCAATGGTTCAAAAATTTCGTGCAACAAAATGGAAGGGATATTCTCGATGAAACGTTTTTCACTGATGAGGCGTGGTTTCATTAATCCGGGTACATTAACTCGCAAAATTCTCGTATGTGAAGTACTGCAAATTGTGTATTGACGAGGAACCACTTCATTCTGTGAAAATAGGAGTTTGGATTGCAACGTCGGATTGTGGGTCCCATATTTTCCAACGAAACAATAAACGCACAACGATACTGCAGTGAGTTTCATTTCGTACACTCCTGGAAATTGAAATAAGAACACCGTGAATTCATTGTCCCAGGAAGGGGAAACTTTATTGACACATTCCTGGGGTCAGATACATCACATGATCACACTGACAGAACCACAGGCACATAGACACAGGCAACAGAGCATGCACAATGTCGGCACTAGTACAGTGTATATCCACCTTTCGCAGCAATTCAGGCTGCTATTCTCCCTGGCGCCTCAGTTGGACCAGCGTTCGTGCTGGACGTGCAGACCGCGTGAGACGACGCTTCATCCAGTCCCAAACATGCTCAATGGGGGACAGATCCGGAGATCTTGCTGGCCAGGGTAGTTGACTTACACCTTGTAGAGCACGTTGGGTGGCACGGGATACATGCGGACGTGCATTGTCCTGTTGGAACAGCGTGTTCCCTTGCCGGTCTAGGAATGGTAGAACGATGGGTTCGATGACGGTTTGGATGTACCGTGCACTATTCAGTGTCCCCTCGACGATCACCAGTGGTGTACGGCCAGTGTAGGAGATCGCTCCCCACACCATGATGCCGGGTGTTGGCCCTGTGTGCCTCGGTCGTATGCAGTCCTGATTGTGGCGCTCACCTGCACGGCGCCAAACACGCATACGACCATCATTGGCACCAAGGCAGAAGCGACTCTCATCGCTGAAGACGACACGTCTCCATTCGTCCCTCCATTCACGCCTGTCGCGACACCACTGGAGGCGGGCTGCACGATCTTGGGGCGTGAGCGGAAGACGGCCTAACGGTGTGCGGGACCGTAGCCCAGCTTCACGGAGACGGTTGCGAATGGTCCTCGCCGATACCCCAGGAGCAACAGTGTCCCTAATTTGCTGGGAAGTGGCGGTGCGGTCCCCTACGGCACTGCGTAGGATCCTACGGTCTTGGCGTGCATCCGCGCGTCGCTGCGGTCCGGTCCCAGGTCGACGGGCACGTGCACCTTCCACCGACCACTGGCGACAACATCGATGTACTGTGGAGACCTCACGCCCCACGTGTTGAGCAATTCGGCGGTACGTCCACCCGGCCTCCCGCATGCCCACTATAAGCCCTCGCTCAAAGTCCGTCGACTGCACATACGGTTCACGTCCACGCTGTCGCGGCATGCTACTAGTGTTAAAGACTGCGATGGAGCTCCGTATGCCACGGCAAACTGGCTGACACTGACGGCGGCGGTGCACAAATGCTGCGCAGCTAGCGCCATTCGACGGCCAACACCGCTGTTCCTGGTGTGTCCGCTGTGCCGTGCGTGTGATCATTGCTTGTACAGCCCTCTCGCAGTGTCCGGAGCAAGTATGGTGGGTCTGACACACCGGTGTCAATGTGTTCTTTTTTCCATTTCCAGGAGTGTAGTTTGACTGCGGTATACGGCAGGCGCGGCACTGCGGAGAGACTTTCTGAACACCCCGTATATTGTTAAATATCTCACGAAATGCCTTCTGCAGGTTATGCGTAAGGTTCCCACAACTGATATTATATGAATTGTGCATGTTCCTGATCTGATCTTAAAGTGTAAATAAGAATATTTGCAGCTATGATCGCGTGTTGAAATACACTACTGGCCATTAAAATTGCTACACCACAAAGATGACGTGCTACAGTCGCGAAATGTAACCGACATGAAGAAGATGCTGTGATATGCAAATGATTAGCTTTTCAGAGCATTCACACAAGGTTGGCGCCGGTGGCGACACCTACAACGTGCTCAGATGAGGAAAGTTTCCAACCGATTTCTCATACACAATCAGCAGTTGACCGGCGTTGCCTGGTGAAACGTTGTCGTGATGCCTCGTGTAAGGAGGAGAAATGCGTACCATCGCGTTTCCGACTTTGATAAAGGTCGGATTGCAGCCTATAGCGATTGCGGTTTATCGTATGGCGACATTGCTGCTCGCATTGGTCGTGATCCAATGACTGTTAGCAGAATATGGAATCGGTGGGTTCAGGAGGGTAATACGGAACGCCGTGCTCGATCCCAACGGCCTCGTATCACTAACAGTCGAGATGACAGGCATCTTATCCGCATGGCTGTAACGGATCGTGCAGCCACGTATCGATCCCTGAGTCAACAGATGGGGACGTTTGCAAGACAACAACCACCTGCACGAACAGTTCGACGATGTTTACAGTAGCGTGGACTATCAACTCGGAGACCATGGCTGCGGTTACCCTTGACGCTGCATCACAGACAGGAGCGCCTGCGATGGTGTACTCAACGATGAACCTGGGTGCACGAATGGCAAAACGTCATTTTTTCGGATGAATCCAGGCTCAGTTTACAGCATCATGATGGTCGCATCCGTGTTTGGCGACATCGCGGTGAACGAACATAGGAAGCGTGTATTCGTCATCGCCATACTCGCGTATCACCCGGCGTGATGGTATGGGGTGCCATTGGTTACACGCCTCTGTCACCACGTATTCGCATTGACGGCACTTTGAACAGTGGACGTTACATTTCAGATGTGTTACGACCCGTGGCTCTACCCTTCATTCAATCCCTGCGAAATCCTACATTTCAGCTGGATAATGCACGACCGCATATTGCAGGTAATGTACGGGCCTTTCTGGATACAGAAAATGTTCGACTGCTGCCCTGGCTAGCACATTCTCTAGACCTCTCACCAATTGTAAACGTCTGGTCAATGGTGGCCGAGCAACTGGCTCGTCACAATACGCCAGTCACTATTTTTGATGAATTGTGGTGTCGTGTTGAAGCTGCATGGACAGCCTGTAAACGCCATCGAAGCTCTGTTTGACTCAATGCCCAGGCGTATCAAGGCCGTTATTATGGCCAGAGGTGGTTGTTCTGGGTACTGATTTTTCAGGATCTATGCACCCAAATTGCGTGAAAGTGTAATCGTATGCCAGTTCTAGTATAATATATTTGTTCAATGAATACCCGTTTATCATCTGCATTTCTTCTTGGTGTAGTAATTTTAATGGCCAGTAGTGTACATTAGTTGTGCATGTTGGTGAGCGCGATCTGATTTGAAGTAGGAATGGGAATATTTGCAGCCATGATCACGTGTTGAAATATTTGTATTACCACAATGACCGGTATCTACAGGTCTAGCTGTTATCGTCGGATCTTTTGTGGAGACGCTGAGGTGACAAAAGCCGTGGGATAGCGGTATGCACACACACATGGCGGTAGTATCGCGTTCACAACGCATACAAGGGCTGTGCATTGGCGGAACCGTCATTTATGCACAGGTGGTTCATGTGAAAAGGTTTCCGACGTGGTTATGGCCGCACGGCAGGAATTAACAGACTCTGAACGTGGAATGGTCATCATCATCATCATCAGTGTTCTGCCTCAAGGCAGGTTTTCACATGGTAGTTCTCCAGGCTGTCCGGTCTTCTGCCATCCTCTTTCAGGTCTGCATAATTTCCTCTTCCCTTTATGTCGTCTATCATCTTGTATCTCCTTCTTCCTCTCAGTCTTCTCCCACAAACCAGTCCTTCCAAAGCATCTGCTAGCAAGCACTCCCTTCTCAATGATGTCCCAACCAGTTCTTTTTCCTTTCTCTTACAACCTTCAGCAGACATCTTCTCTCACCAACCCTTTCCATTACTCACTCTTTCCATCCAGCTTATCCTCTCCATTCTCCTCCACATCCACATCTCAAATACTTGTAACCTTTTTTCATCCTCTAGTCTTAGCGTCCATGTTTCTGCCCCATATAGTGTCACACTCCAGACAAAACATTTGCCAAGCCTTTTCCTTAGTCCTTTGCCTAATTTGCCACATAAGAGTCTCCTGTAGCGGGACTTTGAATTTCGCCGCGCTACACTCGTTCCCTCAGATATAAATTATACCGTCGCAGCTGTACGAGCGCTAGACGGCAGAGAAAATATATAAGAAAATGAAGGTACTAAAATTGTAACTCTTTTTGTTTTTCTACCCGCTTCTGTCTCTTGAGAGCGGAAGCTTCATTCAGACGTAAAAACTTATTAGCTAGTTGTGGTCGGATTAAGACGAAAAAACTCATTGCTGTGCAGACGTATTGTGGAAGTTGGTATGAAATTCGGAGGATGGAGTAGCAACGTAAAATAAATTGCATTCAATACCAAGATGGTTTTGATTTGTATAAATTAGTGATTCCTGGACGACTGCAAAATTTCGGAGCAGCTACGACTTTTCACGCAGAAATGAAACAGGAAATTTTAGGAGAACAAGACATGGACGACGCACGAGAGAAGACATGTTAAGATGGTAAAGAATGAAGTGTTATCTACGCCATTTCCCCCTGTTAATCACATTTTGTTATTCTCTGTTCTCTTTCAAATAATTTTTGTAGTGGAAATTGGTTTGACTTTTGCTCAGAAACGCCACAAGGACCACCCCAACAATAGCTTTTGCGAATCACGAAGTCCGATAACTTTTCTGTAATACGAAGTCCGACTTGCATTTCATTCTTTCCCTTTTTCACGGTCATTACCGATTTTTAAAAAAAACCCTTTTTATTCACGATTTCTTCCCACAATTTCAACCTTTTATTTTCTTCTCGTTTTCTTTTTTATTAACCACTACACTCCTCTTTCTGTTGAATGCCTCCTTCGCTATGGCAATTCGAGTTTTGACCTCCTGGTGACATCTCAAATCTTCAGTTATTGTACTTCCAAGATATTTTGTAAGTAGGCTGTTTACGTAGCTCTCTGTAATCACTGGCTGTGCTGTGTGCAGTCTGTGGCTAGTTTGCGTTGTTGTCTGCCATTGTAGTGTTGGGCAGCTGGATGTGAACAGCGCGTAGCGTTGCGCAGTTGGAGGTGAGCCGCCAGCAGTGGTGGATGTGGGGAGAGAGATGGCGGAGTTTTGTAATTTGTCATTAACTGCTATATATATTATGACGATTAAGGTAAATACATTGTTTGTTCTGTATTAATATCTTTCATTTGCTAACTATGCCTATCAGTAGTTAGTGCCTTCCGTAGTTTGAATCTTTTATTTAGCTGGCAGTAGTGGCGCTCGCTGTATTGCAATAGTTCGAGTAATGAAGATTTTTGTGAGGTAAGTGATTTCTGAAAGGTATAGTTTAATGTTAGTCAGGGCCATTCTTTTGTAGGGATTATTGGAAGTCAGATAGCGTTGCGCTAAAAATATTGCCTGTCAGTTTAAGCACAGTCGTGTATAATTGTTCTAAGGGGACGTTTCATAATTTAAATTCACTTACTTGGCTAATGGTTGATCGTCCTATTTTAATATTGGACAGTCTGCGTCTTGTACTGATGACCATACTCTTTGTTTTTGCTGTGTTTATTTCCATCCCTTATTCCACACAAGCTTCATTCACATCTTTCAGCATGTTATTCACTGTCCGCTCACTTTCTGCCACTAATACCATGTCATCAGCAAATTTTTACACATAGAATGCTATTTGGAGTTAGACGCATGGAACATTCCATTCTGGAAATCGTTAGCGAATTCAGTATTCCGAGATCCACGCTGTCGGGACTGTGACCAGAATACGAGACATCGGGCGTCACCTCTCACCACGGGCAATGCAGTGGCCGACGGCCTCCACTTAACGACCGGGAGCAGCGGCGTTTGCGTAGAGTTGTCAGTGCTGACAGACAAGCAACACTGCGTGACATAATCTCAGAAACCGATGTGGGCCATACGGCGAACGTATCCGTCAGGACAGAGCGGCGAAATGTGGCGTTAGTGGGCTGTGGTAGCAGACGATGGCTCTGAGCACTATGGGACTCAACATCTGAGGTCATCAGTCCCCTAGAACTTAGAACTACTTAAACCTAACTAACCTAAGGACGTCACACACATCCATGCCCGAGGCAGGATTCGAACCTGCGACCGTAGCAGTCACGCGGTTCCGGACTGAAGCGCCTAGAACCGCTCGGCCACCACGGCCGGCCGTTGCTAACAGCCTGGGCTCGTGACCGTATTGTTTGAACTCAAGACGTCTGGCAAACCGTGGCGCGGTCAGTTGTCTCCCAATTTCAGTTGGTAAGAGCTCATGGTGGGGTTCGAGTGTGGCGCAGACCCCACAAACTCATGGACTTAAGATGTAAACAAGGTGAGCTGGTGGGGGCTCCATAATGGTGTGGGGAATGTTTACATGGTATGGACCGAGTCCTCTGGTCCAACTGAACCGATCATTGAGTGGGAATGGTTGTGTTCGGCTACTCGTAGACCAATTCCGAAGACGGCAAGAGCTGACAAGTGCGAGAATCATCGCACAATCAGCTTAACAGCTCATGCATCGAAGCTGCTTACAAGAATAATATACAGAAGAATGGAAAAGAAAATTGAGAATGCGCTAGGTGACGATCAGTTTGGCTTTAGCAAAAGTAAAGGGACGAGAGAGGCAATTCTGACGTTACGGCTAATAATGGAAGCAAGGCTAAAGAAAAATCAAGACACTTTCATAGGATTTGTCGACCTGGAAAAAGCGTTCGACAATATAAAATGGTGCAAGCTGTTCGAGATTCTGAAAAAAGTAGGGGTAAGCTATAGGGAGAGACTGGGTCATATACAATATGTACAACAACCTAGAGGGAATAATAAGAGTGGACGATCAAGAACGAAGTGCTCGTATTAAGAAGGGTGTAAGACAAAGCTGTAACCTTTCGCCCCTACTCTTCAATCCGTACATCGAGGAAGCAATGATGGAAATACAAGAAAGGTTCAGGAGTGGAATTAAAATACAAGGTGAAAGGATATCAATGATACGATTCGCTGATGACATTGCCATCCTGAGTGAAAGTGAAAAAGAATTAATTGATCTGCTGATCGGAATGAACAGTCTAATGAGTACACAGTATGGTTTGAGAGTAAATCGGAGAAAGACGAAGGTAATGAGAAGTAGTAGAAATAAGAACAGCGAGAAACTTAACACCAGGATTGATGGTCACGAAGTCAATGAAGTTAATTCTGCTACCTAGGCAGTAAAATAACCAATGACGGACGGAGCAAGGAGGACATCAAAAGCAGACTCACTATGGCAAAAAAGGCATTTCTGGCAAAGAGAAGTCTACTAATATCAAATACCGGCCTTAATTTGAGGAAGAAATTTCTGAGGATGTACGTCTGGAGTACAGCATTGTAGTGAAACATGTACTGTGGGAAAACCGGAACAGAAGAGAATCGAAGCATTTAAGATGTGGTGCTGTAGACGAATGTTGAAAATTAGGTGGAATGATAAGGAATGAGGAGGTTCTACGCAGAATCGGAGAGGAAAGGAATATGTGGAAAACACTGATAAGGAGAAGGGACAGGATGATGGGACATGTGCTAAGACATGAGGGAATGACTTCCATGGTACTAGAGGGAGCTGTAGAGGGCAAAAACTGTAGAGGAAGACAGAGATTGGAATACGTCAAGCAAATAATTGAGAACGTAGGTTACAAGTTCTACTCTGAGATGAAGAGGTTAGCACAGGAAAGGAATTCGTGGCGGGCCGCTCATCAAACCAGTCAGTAGACTGATGACCAAAAAAAAAGACCATTAATGTCTTTCATGTTCCCAAACAACGATGGAATTTTTGTGGATGACAATACGCCACATCACCTGGCCACAATTGTCGCGGTTGGTTTGAAGTACGTTGAAGACACTGAAGTTAAAATCTTCTGAGTTATTAGGCCGCGCCATGTTCCTAAATACAATGGTGAATTCTATGAACAGGCTCTCCCATTTCGCCAGTAGCAGCTGACGTTTTTATGGAACATTTTGAGCAACAGGCGTTCAGTAGTGCTCCTTTGAAGCCTTCTTGTTGGCTCCGTTATGTGGGCGTTACATTTGTTATATGGCCACACGACGAAGACGAACTGAATGCGTTCAACAATTTCTTAAATGGAATTCACCCCAAAATCAAATTCACCTTGGAGGTTGAGAGTGAGGTCGGTGTCCTGTTCCTAGATGTGTTGGTATACAGAAGATCTGATAACACTCTAGGTCACGGAGTGCACAGAAAAACGACCAACACAAACAGGTATTTAGACGCCACTTCGCACCACCACCCAGCCCAGAAGCAAGCAGTACTCAACACATTGTTTTCACGTGCCTTCCGTGTCAGCGGTGACGACAACTTGGAATCGGAGTTGAATTTTTTAAAGAGGACATTGAAGGCAAATGGGTATGATAGTTATTCAATCGACAGGGCTTTTAGGCGGAATATTTATACCGGTAATAAGAATGACGAGGAACCGCCTTCTCACTCCGTCAGGTTACCGTTCGTTTCTGGGCTCACTGACTGCATAAGCAGGATTTTAAAGAAAAATGGTATTGAGACATCTTTCTTTAGTCAAAACAAAATAAAAGACTTTATGCGACGGGAAACGGATGCACCTGATTACCTCCACAATGCAGGCGTCTGTCAAGTGTCATGTGGCTGCGGCTAAGTGTATATAGGCGAAACAGGAAGAACTGTTAAAGAACGCATTAAGGAACACGAACGGCACATGCGGCTGAAACAAAGTGCAAAATCGGCAGTTGCGGAACATCACGAGAACTGTGGCTCTGACATCGATTTTAATAACGTACGTGTACCGGCTAAAGAAACAAACATTTACAGAAGAAAGGTCCGAGAAGCGGTTGAATTTCTAAGAATGCATCTAATTTCAATAGAGAGAACGGCTATAGGCTGTGGCTCCCCGCCATCAAGGAAGTAAATACGCGGCCGCGGTGTGGTAGCGGCATAAACAACGCGCTGCAAGTCACCTCGGCGGACAATAATAGTTTGGGTCCCGGGTTCCCGGGTTCGATTCCCGGCGGGGTCAGGGATTTTCTCTGCCTCGTGATGACTGGGTGTTGTGTGATGTCCTTAGGTTGCTAGGTTTCTAAGTTCTAGGGGACTGATGACCATAGATGTTAAGTACCATAGTGCTCAGAGCCATTTGAACTATTTGAACCAATAATTTGGGTAAACATTCCCCCTCACTTGCCCTGTCCGTATCGAATCTAACCACTGACGACGACCATCCAATAGCGGTAGCAGGCATTCAAATGGTTCAAATGGCTCTGAGCACTATGGGACTTAACTGCTACGGTCATAAGTCCCCTAGAACTTAGAACTACTTAAACCTAACTAACCTAAGGACAGCACACAACACCCAGCCATCACGAGGCAGAGAAAATCCCTGACCCCGCCGGGAATCGAACCCGGGAACCCGGGCGTGGGAAGCGAGAACGCTACCGCACGACCCCGAGATGCGGGCAGAAGGCATTCCAACCAATAACCCTTCTCCAGCACAAGTGTGGAACAGTGCCTTTCTATCCAGTGACGATGGACCGCCAATGGAATCCACAGGAGATGAGCTACCAACGCCCCTTCTTCTGCATTAGCCTATGACTGTAGCCCACCAATGGTAGCCATATGAATTTTTACCAATACAATCTCTACTCCAGCACTAACGCCAGAAAACTCCCCCTTTATAAGTGGACGCGGCACTTGTCTCTGACAGTGTTCTAGCGGCAGTGGACACCAAAAGATCCTGAGGATGTTCCCAGCAGAGGGGTCGAAACGTCGATCATTTTAGAAGAAACATGACGCGGCCTAATATCCCAGAAGATTTTAACTTCAGTGACAACGGCCACGAAAGCCTGCAGACTTACATAACGTTTTGAACAATTCGAGTGAGTGTATGATTTGCCCCGCCAGATCGCCTGACATGAATCCTAGCGAATATTTATGGGACTTGATCGGGTGGTCAATCCGTCAACCTTTGCTGCCTCATTGTAACATGTGGCATCTTTGTTTCATAATTGGAGTGTGCTCTCGTTATGATTGTACGATTCATGCGCAGTGATATTATTTCCAAACGTTCGGAAGATGAGAGCTAAAAAAATGGCTCCAACCACAATGGGACTTAACATCTGAGGTCATCAGTCCACTGGACTTTTTTTTTTTTTTGGGGTCATCAGTCTACTGACTGGTTTGATGCGGCCCACCACGAATTCCTGTCCTGTGCTAACCTCTTCATCTCAGAGTAGCATTTGCAACCTACGTCCTCAATTATTTGCTTGACGTATTCCAATCTCTGTCTTCCTCTACAGTTTTTGCCCTCTACAGCTCCCTCTAGTACCATGGAAGTCATTCCCATATGTCTTAGCAGATGTCCTATCATCCTGTCCCTTCTCCTTATCAGTGTTTTTGACATATTCCTGTCCTCTCCGATTCTGCATAGAACCTCCTCATTCCTTACCTTATCAGTCCACCTAACTTTCAACATTCGTCTATAGCACCACATCTCAAATGCTTCGATTCTCTTCTGTTCCGGTTTTCCCGCAGTCCATGTTTCACTACCATACAATGCTGTCTGTACTCCAGACGTACATCCTCAGAAATTTCTTCCTCAAATTAAGGCCGGTATTTGATATTAGTAGACTTCTCTTGGCCAGAAATGCCTTTTTTGCCATAGCGAGTCTGCTTTTGATGTCCTCCTTGCTCCGTCCGTCTTTGGTTATTTTACTACCTAGGTATCAGAATTCCTTAACTTCATTGACTTCGTGACCATCAATCCTGATGTTAAGTTTCTCGCTGTTCTCATTTCTACTACTTCTCATTACCTTCGTCTTTCTCCGATTTACTTAGACTTAGAACTGCTTAAACCTAACTAACCTAAGGACATCACACCCATCCATGCCTGAGGCAGAATTCGAACCTGAGATCGTAGTAGCCACGTGGTTCCGGACTGAAGCGCCTAGAACTGCTCGGCCACAGCGGCCGGCCGATGAGAACTAGCCGCGTCGTAACCGGTCATTGAGAAAATAAAAATATTTCAACACTCTATCTTGGCTACAAAAATTCTTATTTATCCCAGACGAAATATTTCTTCGGTATTCGTTCCGTAAGAAAAAACGAAGTAATTGATAGCAGAACGTAACACGAACATTGGAATAGGTACGCTATACTGCTGCAGAGTCTACACAGTATAATAACAACAACAATAATACTGGAATGAGATTTTCACTCTGCAGCGGAGTGTGCGCTGATATGAAATTTCCTGGCAGATTAAAACTGTGTGCCGGGCCGAGACTCGAAGTCGGGACCTTTGCCTTTCACGGGCACGTGCTTTACCAACTTTGTTTTTAATCTCATTTTGTTCGGTTTCGTTCGTTACACCTGCTCGGGGCGGACGTCGTAAGACACCCATTTTTTAGTTCCTTGTTGATCGGTGATCTCAGTTTTTTTTTATTACAGAGGGCAGTTAACCCTCTGACCGAACACGCTGAGATACCCTACCGGCAAGTAACTGAGCTACCCAAGCTCGACTCACGCCCCGTCCTCACAGCTTTACTTCTGCCAGTACCTCGTCTCCTACCTTCCAAACATAACAGAAGCTCTCCTGCGAACCTTGCAGAACTAGCACTCCTGAAAGAAAGGATATTGCGGAGACATGGCTTAGCCACAGCCAGGGGGATGTTTCCAGAATGAGATTTTCACTCTGCAGCGGAGTGTGCGCTGATATGAAACTTCCTGGCACATTAATACTGTGTGCCGGAGCGAGACTCGAACTCGGGCCCTTTGCTTTTCGCGGGCAAGTGCTCTACCTATATATACAGGGCTATTACAAATGATTCAAGCGATTTCATAAATTCACTGTAGCTCCATTCATTGACATATGGTCACGACACACTACAGATACGTAGAAAAACTCATAAAGTTTTGTTCGGCTGAAGCCGCACTTCAGGTTTCTGCCGCCAGAGCGCTCGAGAGCGCAGTGAGACAAAATGGCGACTGCAACCGAGAAAGCGTATGTCGTGCTCGAAATGCACTCACATCAGTCAGTCATAACAGTGCAACGACACTTCAGGACGAAGTTCAACAATGATCCACCAACTGCTAACTCCATTCGGCGATGGTATGCGCAGTTTAAAGCTTCTGGATGCCTCTGTAAGGGGAAATCAACGGGTCGGCCTGCAGTGAGCGAAGAAACGGTTGAACGCGTGCGGGCAAGTTTCACGCGTAGCCCGCGGAAGTCGACGAATAAAGCAAGCAGGGAGCTAAACGTACCACAGCCGACGGTTTGGAAAATCTTACGGAAAAGGCTAAAGCAAGAGCCTTACGCGTTTACAATTGCTACAAGCCCTGACACCCGATGACAAAGTCAAACGCTTTGAATTTTCGGGCGGTTGCAACAGCTCATGGAAGAGGATGCGTTCAGTGCGAAACTTGTTTTCAGTGATGAAGCAGCATTTTTTCTTCATGGTGAAGTGAACAGACACAATGTGCGAGTCTGGGCGGTAGAGAATCCTCACGCATTCGTGCAGCAAATTCGCAATTCACCAAAAGTTAACGTGTTTTGTGCAATCTGACGGTTTAAAGTTTACGGCCCCTTTTTCTTCTGCGAGAAAAACGTTACACGACACATGTATGTGGACATGCTGGAAAATTGGCTCATGCCACAACTGGAGACCGACAGTGCCGACTTCATCTTTCAACAGGATGGTGCTCCACCGCACTTCCATCACGATGTTCGGCATTTCTTAAACAGGAGATTGGAAAACCGATGGATCGGTCGTGGTGGAGATCATGATCAGCAATTCATGTCATGGCCTCCACGCTCTCCCGACTTGACCCCATGTGGTTTCTTTCTGTGGGGTTATGTGAAAGATTCAGTGTTTAAACCTCCTCTACCAAGAAACGTGCCAGAACTGCGAGCTCGCATCGACGACGCTTTCGAACTCATTGATGGGGACATGCTGCGCCGAGTGTGGGAGGAACTTGATTATCGGCTTGATGTCTGCCGAATCACTAAAGGGGCACATATCGAACATTTGTGAATGCCTAAAAAAAACTTTTTGAGTTTTTGTATGTGTGTGCAAAGCATTGTGAAAATATCTGAAATAATAAAGTTATTGTAGAGCTGTGAAATCGCTTCAATCATTTGTAATAACCCTGTATATATATATATATATATATATATATATATATATATATATATATATATATATATATATATATTCATTTTGTTTGATATAGTTTGTTACGTTTGGTCTGGGCGGACGTCACAAGACATCAGTTGAAGTTGATCGTTGATTCCTTGACTCAGTTTTTTTTTAATTACAGAGAGCTTTCAGTCCTCTGACCGAACACGCTGAGCTACCGTGCCGGCACCATCTGAGCTACCGAAGCACGACTCACGCCCCCTCCGTACAGCTTTAATTCTGCCAGTACGCCGTCTCCTACCTTCTAAACTTCAAGGAAGCTCTCCTGCCAACCTTGCAGAACTAGCACTCCTGGAAGGAGAGCTTCTTTGATGTGTGGAGCCGCCCGTTGTGACCGAGCGGTTCTAGGCGCTTCAGTCCGGAATTGCGAAGCTGCGATGGTCGCAGGTTAGAATCCTGCCTCGATCATGCATGTGTGTGATGTCCTTAGGTTAGTTAGGTTTAAGTAGTTCAACGTTCTAGGTGGACTGGTGACCTCAGATGTTAAGTCCTATAGTGCTCAGAGTGCTATAGACGAATGTTGAAAATTAGGTGGACTGATAAGGTAAGGAATGAGGAGGTTCTACGCAGAATCGGAGAGGAAAGGAATATGTGGAAAACACTGATAAGGAGTTGGGACAGGATGATAGGACATTTTCTAAGACATGAGGGAATGACTTCCATGGTACTAGAGGGAGCTGTAGAGGGCAAAAACTGTAGAGGAAGACAGAGATTGGGATATGTCAAGCAAATAATTGAGAACGTAGGTTGCAAGTGCTACTCTGAGATGAAGCACAGGAAAGGAATTCGTGGCGGGCCGCATCAAACCAGTCAGTAGACCACCCTAGGCAAAAGAGGGGGGCCATAAAAACACTAGTGGATAGGGCCAATAATATTTGTGAACCAGGCTACTTGCAAGAGGAGCTAAATCATTTACGAATGGCCTTTGCGAAAAATGGTTATACGAAAAACGAGATTAACCGAGCACTTCACCCAAATAGAAAAATGCCTAAAAATAGGAGACAGCAACAACCATCAGCTGGAAAAGTATTTCTTCCGTTCATCCATAATATCACGGATCGCATTGGAAAAGTACTAGCCAAGTTTCAGGTAGAGACCATTTTTAGACCGACTAAGAAAATAAGTGAATGCCTAAGATCAACAAAAGATGCTCGTCACCCCCTAGCCATCCCAGGGGTATATAAAATACCGTGTAGTTGTGGCAGAGTTTACATAGGAACTACAAAAAGAAGCGTGAATACACGGCTGACGGAGCACAAAAGAAACTGTCGCTTGGGACATATCGACAGATCGGCAGTAGCGGAACATGTTTTTAAGGATGGAGAGCACGAAATAAAATTTGGTGAAACAAGCGTGCTAGCGAGGCCGTCGCATTATTATACACGTATGTATAGAGAGGCAATTGAAATCCACAAACATCAATACAATTTTAATCGTAAAGAAGAAGGATTAAAATTGGATAAGATATGGCGGTCGACGTTGCATCAATCACGTGACAATCGATTGCCTGCAATCGAGAGAACAAACGATAGCCAGAGATAGCTGCACATCGACGCCACGTGACGTGTGGTGGCGCCCCCTACGATCTCTATATAAGCGGCGGCCTCAGCTCCTAGCAGCCAGTCGTCGACTCACCTCGGAAGATGTTCTCCGTAGTTGAGAACGAAACGTAAGGGAGAAAAAGTTCTACAGATCGACCACGGCAACTTAGCCCGGAAGAGTTTACTGATAAAGACGCCGGCCGTGAAAGCCTACATGGAATGAGTCAGTAGACTGACGACAAAAAAAAAAAAAAAAAAATGTGCTCAGAGCCATTTGAACCATCTGAAGTTTGGAAGGTAGGAGACGAGGTGCTGGCGGAATTAAAGCTGTGCGCACAGGGCATGAGTCGTGGTTGGGTAGCTCCGATGGTAGAGCACTTGCCCGCGAAAGGCAAAGGTTCCGAGTTCGAGTCTCGGTCCGGCAAATAGTTTTAATCTGCCAAGAAGTTTAACAATAATACTGACAATAATAGGAATAATTTACTCTAGTGGCCTGGCCCTTAGTATTAGCAGCCAAGTCTTTAAATTTCTGCCAGTTCTGAATCTGGTGATCAAGGCTTTTAAAGACAGTAGGCGTAATTATTGGGCACACATTTTAATTTGGGTGGGTGGAGGGTGTGGATGAAACAGATGTCGGCAGGGAAAGAAGTGATGTTTTTGTTACATGTGTCTACCCTCAGTGAGGATAGCTCTGTTTCTTGGCAAGAAGCTGTTGATAGAACTTGTGACGCCTGACAACTGCATCATTACGTAAAAAAAAAGCTTATTAAAAATGAACAGTATTTGTTGTCTCATTAGTTCGTTCATTAGTGAAACATCAACAAAAAATAAACATCATTTAGCATTCGTCATTTTAAAAGTGAAAGTGTGCAAAGAAAATAGTTTTCTATTCTAAAGATTAGCTACGATGCTTGGGATAGTGTAGCACGGTTGGAGGGGGGAGGGGCGGTAAGGGCAGTGTTAGTAGCTAATATGGGTAATGATCTCAAAAATGTTGGGAACCGCTAATGTGGATGCACTGTCTTCGGGTTTTTCGTAGGACGAATAGTCCACTCTGAGGCGTTTAAGGATGACTCAGTTGCCAAAGCGCAAAGATTTGCTCTCGACTCCCAGTCCAGAACAATGTTGTTTCATTAGAAGCTACGCCTACACAGTTCTGACCTTTGCAAGTCGCTGTGTAGTACATGGTGCAGGACACATGCGCCCCAGTATAACCGAATCTGCTGAACTGTTCCAACCGTGATTTGAGCGAGGGAAAAATGACTATATCCGTCCGTTCACACCCTGCCCTCTCTTGCCTAGTAATGAGAACAAACGAATGAAACAATCGATTCAGTTAGATAATGGAAAACAGTTGACTTATTCGGTAGTACAGTAGATATAGGTATACGAGGTGCATTCAAGTTCTAAGGCCTCCGATTTCTTTTCTAATTAACTACTCACCCGAAATCGATGAAACTGACGTTACTTCTCGACGTAATCGCCCTGCAGACGTACACATTTTTCACAACGCTGACGCCATGATTCCATGGCAGCGGCGAAGACTTCTTTAGGAGTCTGTTTTGACCACTGGAAAATCGCTGAGGCAATAGCAGCACGGCTGGTGAATGTGCGGCCACGGAGAGTGTCTTTCATTGTTGGAATAAGCCAAAAGTCACTAGGAGCCAGGTCAGGTGAGTAGGGAGCACGAGGAATCACTTCAAAGTTGTTATCACGAAGAAACTGTTGCGTAACGTTAGCTCGATGTGCGGGTGCGTTGTCTCTGTGAAACAGCACACGCGCAGCCCTTCCCGGACGTTTTTGTTGCAGTGCAGGAAGCAATTTGTACTTCAAAACATTTTCGTAGGATGCACCTGTTACCGTAGTGCCCTTTGGAATGCAATGGGTAAGGATTACGCCGTCGCTGTCCCAGAACATGGACACCATCATGTTTTCAGCATTGGCGATTACCCAAAATTTTTTTGGTGGCGGTGAATCTGTGTGCTTCCATTGAGCTGACTGGCGCTTTGTTTCTGGATTGAAAAATGGCATCCACGTCTCATCCATTGTCACAACCGACGAAAAGAAAGTCCCATTCATGCCGTCATTGCGCGTCAACATTGCTTGGCAACATGCTACACGGGCAGCCGTGTGGTCGTCCGTCAGCATTTGTGGCACCCACCTGGATGACACTTTTCGCATTTTCAGGTCGTCATGCCGGATTGTGTGCACAGAACCCACAGAAATGCCAACTCTGGAGGCGATCTGTTCAACAGTCATTCGGCGATCCCCCAAAACAATTCTCTCCACTTTCTCGATCGTGTCGTCAGACCGGCTCGTCCGAGCTCAAGGTTGTTTCGGTTTGTTGTCACACAAAGTTCTGCCTTCATTAAACTGTCGTACCCACGAACGCACTTTCGACACATCCATAACTCCATCACCACATGTCTCCTTCAACTGTCGATGAATTTCAATTGGTTTCACACCACGCAAATTCAGAACACGAATGATTGCACGCTGTTCATGTAAGGAAAACGTCGCCATTTTAAGTATTTAAAACAGTTCTCATTCTCGCCGCTGGCGGTAAAATTCCATTTGCCATACGGTGCTGTCATCTCTGGGACGTATTGACATTGAATGCGGCCTCATTTTAAAACAATGTACATGTTTCTATCTCTTTCCAGTCCGGAGAAAAAAATTGGAGGCCTTAGAACTTGAATGCACCTCATACATTGAACTAGTCATTAATTATTTTCAGTGAAACTAATCTGTAGCAACAATGGAATGAAAAACTCGATACAGTACTTTGCAGTGTTGAATACTGACTGAATTATGCATTCCTTGTTTTCATGTGAAACTAGTCGGTAGTTTTCCTGTTGGTTGAGCCACTTATTCATTCGTTGTTTCACTTGAAACCATTTTTTGGTGTTATGGCTGAGTGAGCTGATCATTCCGTCTTCTGAGTGCAACCAGCCTTTTGGTAGTTTACGCACATCTGGGGTACAGAATACAGATACCCCCAAAGGGCAGCCATAACGCCGAGGTTATGTGAACACATCTCATGGACTACGTCAAAGTTAAAATAAGCGTTATGCACGTTCGTTTAATTATGCACTCAGTAGACTAATTCCTTCTTTCAGCATTTAAAACCGACTGATATACTGCTGTGGATTAAGTTATTCCACATGCAACTGAGATGTAACTTCTTAAGTCGACGTATCATTTGGAGTACAGAATTGGACGTAAAAGTCGCCTTAGGGGTACGTGAAGAAGAAAAAAAAATTTTAGCTGCAGTTAGCATTCCGCTTTACTGAAAAGCTATCAAAATCTCCAAAAATTAAATCATTTTGAAACACTTCTGCAGCTACTTATTTGTGTTGAAACTGCAGACAGTTACATCGCCGGCTACTACGTCTATTGAAATCAAACTACGCATATTGAAATCAAACCAGTGTGCACAAACCTGTTTACATTTCACAGGCTCTGTAATAGAACTGTTGATATTTTGAAAAATATCGGGAATCGGATAGATTGAAATTTAAAAATGTCATCACTTCCGGCCCTAGATACAGAGAAAGAAATTATCGATATATCGACGGAAAATACATCGACGTACTGGCTAAAAAACATTAGCTGCACATTGAAAATCTACTGCCAGTTTTAGAGCTGTATATTTATATACTGATTTATTATTAGTTATTCTGCACATCAACAAGCTAGCAGCGTGCCTATCCCATTTAAAGCAGGAACTGAAAGGAAAATGATGCACGTTCACGGTTGGCGATAGGTCCTAACCACTTTGCTAACAATGGTAACTGCATGTAAGTGGCGGTTTCGTCACATAATCGGATTTGTCCGAATCACTTCATGTCGACTTGCCAGTTTTTTTTATTTCTGTAAACACTAGCGATCTAGCAGTTGCAGTATCAAAATTACGTTGCAGTTTCCGTTGGTTTAACCAAGCGCCGATTACGTCAGCATTTCCCCTCGCACGTCTCCACCCACCGTAAAGACCAATCTTGTCATTTAAGATTTTTGTTCATCAGTTTTGAAGAATGCTTACGTGAAGAAATAGAACGTTACTTGCGTTAAAAAGTTATTTTTAACACAACTGGTGTGATATTCCTGCACATATGGATGTCTTGTTATTCTATTCACACTCCCCTCACCCCCCCCCCCCCCAAGTGCAATCGGTCTTCTTCTTCGTGCCCCCTATACTTGCTTCACACATTCAAAGAGAAAGACGGCACGTGATGAAAGCTCAAAAAGTAGTAAGGCTCCTTCACACAATTTCAGAAGAACAACTGCAAATATTTATTTAAAATTGCGAAAAAAGTATAATATAAAATAAAGATGTGAGTGCTGTACATTCCCATTTTGACATCGATATATCGATTATCTGTAAAACAAAGTAGTAGTTATAGATCGAAAATATTGGAAAACTATCGATACTTAGAAACAGCCCTACTCCGGAACGCAACGTGTACAGCATTTCAAGGGCAAGATGCAGTATTACTCACATTCATACACTAATGCTTCATTTTTACAGTTTAGCCTGTCTCCAGCCATCACTGTAAACAAGTCTGTAACCACTCTCGCTGCCCTGTACAACTCTGGAAGTGACGATAGACTATTTTCTTATGTTAAAAATAAGATGTTCAAATGTGTGTGAAATCTTATGGGACTTAACTGCTAAGGTCATCAGTCCCTAAACTTACACACTACTTAACCTAAATTATCCTAAGGACAAACACAAACACCCATGCCCGAGGGAGGACTCGAACCTCCGCCGGGACCAGCCGTACAGTCCATGACTGCATCGCCTCAGACCGCTCGGCTAATCTAGTGCGGCTAAAAGTAAGATTAGAAGTACTGTTATTCTGACGGCTAGTACTTTTGCTCGATATTCTCACAAAATATCTGTTGTTTTTATGTTATTACAGCTTTAAAAAAATCATTAAATTTCGAGATTTGGTCACCCGCTCGGAAACGCTCTTTTATTCACTGTAGCTCTGGTGACGTCACAGGCCAGAGTAAGAGCATGTGTTATAGGAGTGTTAGCCGAAGTTACAAGCGTTTTTTCGTATTATCTTCCTGGAAACAGTTTAGTTATTTAGTGACACCAAAAGCATTTACAACTTGTAAGTAACAATAGAAAGGAATTTTTTGGAGGCTGTTAAGTGAAAACTCCCGAAAGTTAATTGGTTTTGGGTCTCGTTGTTCTTCAAAAACAACACAGATTTTTATTTCCGCGAATAATAAAAGTGGAAACTGCATTACATTCCATCTGGGACACAACAATAAGTCGGAGAACTGTCTTAAAAACTGAGGGAATCTCGAACTCGATTATTCGCTTGTATGACACTGAAAGCTTTTCCAGCCCATCTTCTGACAGCCTGCTCAATAAAACACATTGGAAAGGTTTTCATTCACTAGATAATTCTGATTGGCAATGGCTGTGATTGTAGCCAGTACCACTGCTGTTTTCCATGTAACTCTTTTCTCAATTTTCAATTTCCCTGACAGTGTAAAAACACTCTTGGCTTGCTTTCTACAGCTTTACACACTGGAATTTTTCTGTTCCTGCAGGTCATTAACTTAAACCATAAACAACTGGAGCACAAAAATGGCGAATATGCAATGTGTTTAAAAGACTCTTTGAGTTAACAGTGGGGTACCAGCTGCATCATTCTACCTTCTTCACAACCTTTAATAATTTTCCTGAAAATTTTGACATGCAGGCATAGCCGTGCTTTTTTATGCTGAGAGCAGAGGAGGCAGTGGCTGTGGGAAAGAGACAGAAAAGTAATAAATGGTGGAAGACAGTAGATATTGGTTGTGGTATACAAAGAGTGAAGCAGTGTGAGAGAAAAAGACATAGAAGACAGAGGGAGAAAGTGACAGGAAGAGAGTGTTGGAGACAGTAGCAGTGTGAGAGAAAAAGATGGTCATAGTGGCAGTGGAAAATAGTGAAGCATAGTAAACAGAGGGAGAAAGTGATAGGAAGAGAGTGAAGGAGACAAAGTGATAGGAAGATGCAGTGGAAAATAGTGAAGCATAGTAAACAAAGGGAGAAAGTGATAGGAAGAGAGTGAAGGAGACAATAACAGTGTGAGAGAAAAAGAGGGTCATACTGGCAGTGAAAAATAGTGAAACATAAAATACAGAGAGAGAAAGTGATAGGATGAGAGTGATGGAGACAATAACAGTGAGAGAGAAAAAGAGGGTCATAGTGGCAGTGAAAAATAGTGAAATATTGTAGACAGAGGGAGAAAGTGATAGGAAGAGAATGAAGGAGACAATAGCAGTGTGAGAGAAAAAGAGGGTCATAGTGGCAGTGAGAAATAGTGAAACATAGTACAAAGAGAGAACTTTGATAAGAAGAGAGTGAAGGGGACAGTCAGTCAGAGAAGAATAAAGAGAAGGAGAAAGTGGAAGTGGGTGAGAGGTAGTGATAATGAGGGACAGAGTATACAACAATGTCAACAAGGAAGAGAGATAGCGATAGTGAGAAGAGACAGTAGCAATGGGAAGGAATGAATGAGACAATAGCAGTAATAGAGAGGAAAAGGAAGACAGTGATGGCAAGAGGAGACAGTAGTAGTAGGACAGAATGAAGGAGATTGTGGCTGTAAGACAGGAGGAAGAGAGGCAATGATGATGAAAAAAATGGTTCAAATGGCCCTAAGCTTTATGGGACTTCACATCTGTCATCAGTCCCCTATACTTAGAACTACTTGAACCTAACTAATCAAAGGACATGACACACATTCACACCTGAAACAGGATTTGAACCTACGACTGTATAAGCAGCAGCATGGTTCCGGACTGAAGCGCCTAGAACAGCTCGGCCACAGCTGCTGGTTAATGACAATGATTTGGCCTGAATTCACAATCAAGGAATCGATGGTAATAACATTAAAGAAAGCTCAAGGAAAGAGAAAGGGGCGAAGGGAAGACTAACAGGCAGGGGTGAGGAATGGATGTAGTGAGGCAGAATGAGGACATGGAAAGAGGGGCAAGAGGAGGTGATGAGGGGGCAGGAGATGACGACAGACAAAGAGAGAGAGAAGAGGAGATGGGCACAGAGAGGGGAGATGAGGAGATTAGAATGTACATCCGATTCCTATAGGTGTTCAGTAATTGAAGCATTGCTGAGTTTGGTAGTGTTGAAAATCTGGCACTTTCATTCAATGCTTGGAGTTCCAATTGTTAGATTGTGGACGCTTTCATATACTGACTAATGTCGCACACATTTGCCTCGGTGAGTGAGAGCATTTGGCTTGAGAGCAACATCTTTATTTTGCGTCCTCCGAACGGCGTACTAAATCTAGCTCCTCGCATGCTGTTCCTCGGCGCGTGTTGTGAGAACAGAGTCGGATCGCTGCCTGATAGACAGCCGATACATCTTCGTATCGCCACCCTGACCGTCCCAGATCGCCTAATGGCTGCCAACGGCTCCCATCCGGAGCAGCTCGGCGAAATCGAACCATGACAAATGACTGCCGCCGCCGTGAAAAATTGCCCTCGCAGCCAATAGGATGCGGCCGTTCTCCGCGCGGCCGATCGAAGCGCCGCTGTTCGGCGCTTGTGACAACTAGTAGTCGCCTGGTAGGGACTATGTGTGCACCTTCGACCATAAATATAATAGACTGGCCCTGACGTCATTTTCGTGGCTCCAACATCTCTGGGCTAAAGTCACGTGAATGTTGGCAAAACATGGTTGTTTCGTGTTGCGCTTATGGCTGTACTCAGCGTTTTGTCGGGGGAAATGGCATAACATTTCACGTGTGTTTCTATGATAATGCAGATGCGTTTATTGAAATCTGCTGAAGTGACTTTTATATGTTTTTTACACTTGAAAAAGAGTATCACGTAAATTAAAGCGTTGAGAGTGATGCCTGTAAAGTCAGACTCCTATTACATTTTGGAAAGTATCTGTGATAATTCGGTTACAGAAGTAAGTATAAGTGTTTCTCGTTCCTACTCATAGGTTCCCTAAGGATGAAAACCGAAGGCAGCTTTGGATACAGGTCCTGAAACGGAAAAACTTTAAGCCATCTGCACATAGGCGCCTTTTTGTATATACAAGTGAGATTATAATAAGGTAAGAGCACCTATAGTCGACACATGAAGAGCATTTTTTTCTACCTTCTAATACTATTAAATAAATGTAGGTCCCAAAATTATTTTCTGAAACTTCAGAGTCTCACCTTTCATCTAAAATATTTTTTTTTTAAACTGATAGTTTAAACTTTTGTAAAAATAGTAGGAACTGAACCTTTGAAGTGCACCTAAAATTGATACTCTAAAATGGACCTGCTCCTAAAGTCGACAATTTTGAGACCTATAGTTGACATAATTCCCATATCCCATTTTCTTTTATGAGTGACTAGAGCTCAAAACGCGGCGAATCCAATATTTAAAGTTTTGACACGAGCCCACTCTTATTGTTTAAAAGAATTTTAACGACGTTTTACTTTAACTTACTTTAGTTTATAGTAATTTAGTCCCGCTGCCCACCAGAGGGGCCTTCGATACATTTTTTAGATTTTATAAATGGTACTGTGAACAAATCCAGGTCAAATGTAGTTCTGACATAATTTTTCGCAAATAAAAAAGTAATTTTTGTTGGAAGCGTTTGGCAGTCAATTGAGAAATGTGGGTAAAATACGATACAAACACAGGATGGCAGACCGCTCATTTGAAATCCTGCCACGTTTTGCCAACAGTCACGTGGTTTATGTTGGAGCCACACCAGCCGTATAGCTTCTGCACAGCAAGGCCAGTCTACTAGTATCTATGGTCGAAGGTGTGCACATAAGGCACTACGTGTGCGGGAAAGCGACAAGCTATAGATGACGCTGTTGTTATTGCATCTACATCTACATCCATACTCTGCAGACTACTGTGAAGTGCATGACAGAGCGTACTTCCCAGTATGGCGGTCATTACAGCTACTATTAAGTTTCCTTTAATTTACGTCTATGGTCACAAACTTTTTGTTAACAGACTACCGGTTTCGGTCTTTAATGACCATCATCAGAGCTGCAGCAAAAATGGGAAAAACATAAGTACACTCGCAAACAGTCTACAGCTTAAGAACAATACATAGACCATAATGAAAAGTGGTACTGACAAAATATACATTTGTGCGCTTTAAATATGAAGAGGCATACCTGTTTCATAATAACAAAGTCTTAATGTACTGCAGCCATAGTGGCATCGTCAAATGTTAAATGCGGAATCAGCACCAGCATCGCCGAATATATATAAATAACATCACATGCACGAATCATGTTGTCAGTAGCACTACTTTTAAAACAAGCTGCCGTACAATAGCCACAAGATGTTTGTGTTGTAAGTTCACCAGGTGTCGCTAATGTCGGCATACACTAGTTTTCAATAATTAATTGAAAAAGTGAAAATAAATGGGATAAAATAGTTGAAGTCTGTAATACGTTTATAACGTATAAAAGGCATTACAGTAACAAAAATCAATAAAAATAAGAAAACGACAAAAGTAAGAGGGCGCTGATTATGTGCAGCACTAGTTTTCTTTCGTTTGTGGCTCCTTTGGCGATTGTTTTATGGTTGTTTAATATTACCTGGTGCACTATTAACGGTGTTTAATATTTATGTCATTATCTACAATATTGGCACTTGAACACATCTACATCCATACTCCGCAAGCCACCCGACGGTATGTGGCGGAGGGTACCTTGAGTACCTCTATCGGTTCTCCCTTCTATTCCACTCTCGTTCGTGGAAAGAAGGATTGTCGGTATGCCTCTGTGTGGGCTCTAATCTCTCTGATTTTATCCTCATGGTCTCTTCGCGAGATATACGTAGAAGGGAGCAACATACTGCTTGACTCCTCGGTGAAGGCATGTTCTCGAAACTTCAACAAAAGGCCGTACGGAGCTACTGAGCGTCTCTTTTGCAGAGTCTTCCACTGGAGTTTATCTATCACCTCCGTAACGCTTTCGTGATTACTAAATGATCCTGTAACGAAGTCCGCTGCTCTCCGTTGGATCTTCTCTATCTCTCCTATCAACCCTATCTGGTACGGATCCCACACTGCTGAGCAGTATTCAAGCAGTGGGCGAACAAGCGTACTGTAACCTACTTCCTTTGTTTTCGGATTGCATTTCCTTAGGATTCTTGCAATGAATCTCAGTCTGGCATCTGCTTTACCGACGATCAACTTTATATGATGATTTCATTTTAAATCACTCCTAATGCGTACACCCAGATAATTTATCGAATTAGTTGCTTCCAGTTGCTGACCTGATATATTGTAGCTAAATCATATGGGATCTTTCTTTCTGTGTATTCGCAGCACATTACACTTGTCTACATTGAGATTCAATTGCGTCAATTCGCTGCAGATCCACATGCATTTCAGTACAATTTTCCATTGTTACAACGTCTCGATATACCACAGCATCGTCCGCAAAAAGCCTCAGTGAACTTCCGATGTCATCCACAAGGTCATTTATGTATATTGGGAATAGCAACGGTCTTCATATTTTTAACAATATTACTTGTGTCGTGTTCTTCTTTTTATTGCTTTTTGTTACTGTAATGCCTTTTATAAGCTTATTACAGACTTCAACTATTGTATCCCCCTTTATTTTCGCTTTTTAAATTAATTATTGAAAACTAGTGTATGGCGACATTAGCGACATCTGGTGAACCTACAACACAAACATCTTGTGGCTACAGTACGGCAGCTTGTTTTGAACAGTAATGCTACTGGCAACATGACTCGTGCATGTGATGTTATTTATATGTATTTGACGATGCTGGTGCTGATTCCGCATTTAACATTTGACGATGCCACTATGGCTGCAGTACACTAAGACTTTGTTTTTATGAAACAGGTCTGCCTCTTCATATTTAAAGCGCACAAATGTAAATTTTGTCAGTACCACTTTTCATTATGGTCTATGTATTGTTCTTAAGCTGTAGACAGTTTGCGAGAGTACTTACGTTTTTCCCATTTTTTCTGCAGATCTGATGATGGTCATTAAATACCGAAACTGGTAATCTGTCAACAAAAAGTTTGTGACCATAGACGTAAATTAAAGGAAACGTATTCCATATACGGGTCACTGTTTTCGCGACGATGTCGCAGCTTGTGAAATTACAGATTCTCCCTGTCCCATTTGTGGGCCCGCCGGGGTGGCTGAGCGGTTCTAGGCGCTACAGTCTGGGACCGCGCGACCGCTACGGTCGCAGGTTCGAATCCTGCCTCGGGCATGGGTGTGTGTGATGTCCTTAGGTTAGTTGGGGTTAAGTAGTTCTAAGTTGTGTGGTGTAAGTGTAAATGTAACACCGTAAATAAACAACAGTCTAATGGCGGTACTGACTTTCAAGAAATATATTATGACTGTGGCCCCACATAATGAAAAAAAATTATGCTTACTACCTGAGCCCCCATATTCCTCTGTTACTCGCTCCTGTGAACGTGAACGCGTTGTGCAGATCTTGGTGCCTCTCGCGTCCATCTAGAAAAGGTAATTGTTTTACTATTTTATATTTCTAGTTTTTACTGAGTGTTGTGTATATAGTTCCCCATAGTCAGCGCGTACACAACTGTCCCACTAGAGCGCGCCCCACTAAGCACAACAGCGCAGGCGCAGCGCTCGTCCATCTCCGCACTACGAGATGGCGCTGCCATAGAGACAGACCAAATTCTGCTTCCGCCAATCACCGTATTAATACGTAACGCAGCCAATGAGACTGGTGCTAACGTAGAACCTTTTCTCCTTGTGGATCACACTCGCGCAGTGATACATGAACGCGCGAGGTATTATAACGAGTGTACAGACCTCCGATTAGTCAGTCTGCATTTGTCTGCACCAGTCTGCACCAGTCTGTATCAGTCTTCATTAGTCTGTACCAGTCTATAGTCAAGTTTCAGTCTGCACCTAATATGATTACCATATTCCTGTACATAGCCATGAAGATAAATGAATAGACACTTTGTCAAGTATCAGAGATATGTGAGAATAAGATTAATGTACCAAGACCAAAGGAACTTCAGATTGTCAATTGTAAACAGCATCCAGAATCAAGTTACGTAATGTCTATGATTTTTATTATTTTAATAAATGTGTGTGAAAATTAATCAAGTTCTGTTTAAAGTTGGTCACCATCAGTCTGCTACTCTAAGCGTGCAAGTGGAATTTCTATCGTCTGACCTAACGGCAGAAGATAAACACGGCACGATAAGACCTCGAGACATATTGCTGACACTCGCCTACTTCGTTAGAGCGACAAGTCAAATAATCTGATGGTGTGTGTACCGAAGGTCTCACAGTACGCACACCACACTGAGTTTAACGAAGGCGATGTTGGCCTCGTATATTCTACGATGCCCTTTGGCTACACTGACTAAAGGATTCTTCTAAGAAATACCAAATTAAGGTATTTGCTGTTTCAAATAATTGATCTGTTTATACATGCTTATAGGTTATCCAAGTCTGCACAACGCGATCGCGATTCTTAAATAGATGTATTTTTTCTCTGTTTTCTATGTAGATAACCTGAAGATGCCTAAATAAGGCGAAACACGTCGCTGAAAAATGAAAAACTAAAATTGCAACCAAGGCTGTTTTTAACCAATACTAAAAAACCTATTAGTCTAATATTGTTTTTGATTTTTAAATAGCAAACACTAAAAGATCTCAAGAGGAGCTTCCAGTCTGAGCAATATGAGTCTAATCTTGTCTTTCTGATCCCTATGGGAGCATTACTGCTGGTGGGAACGGGGTCAGGGTGCTGTAGTATACCGTAGTAAGACCCCTCCACGATTCTTAAATAGAATCAAACTCCCACGTACAAAGCAGCTTGAAACTTCCGATTGCTGTAAAAAATTAGTTAATGCGTTAAGTGTATTGCCTGATAAAGAAAGGAAACCACCCAGAAGACATGGCCAAATGTCATTGGTGCTCCAGTGTGCATTAGTGATGTTTCTGTTTAGCGTTCTCATCTACATCTATATCTACATCATACTCCGCAAGCCACCTAATGGCGTGTGGCGGAGGGTGTTTTCCGTACCACTATCTGAACCCTCCAACCCTGTTCCACACGCGAATAGTGCGTCGGAAGAATGATTCTTGGTAAGCCACTGTATTTCTAATGTCTCGAATTGTCTCCTCGTGGCCGATACGTGAGACGTGTGTGGGGGGAAGTACACTACTGGCCATTAAAATTACTACACCATAACGTGCCACAGACGCGACATTTAACCGACAGGAAGAAGATGCTGTAATATACAAATGATTAGCTTTTCAGAGCATTCACACAAAGCTGGCGCCGGTGGCGACCCCCGCCAAGTGAAACGTTGTTGTGATGACTCGTGTAAGGAGGAGAAATGCGTACCATCACGTTTCCGACTTGAATGAAGGTCGGATTGTAGCCTATCGCGATTGCGGTTTATCATATCGCGACATTGCTGCTCGCGTTGGTCGAGATCCAATGCCTGTTAGCAGAATATGGAATCGGTGGGTTCAGGAGGGTAATACGGAACGCCGCTCTGGTCCCAACGGCTTCGTATCACTAGCAGTCGAGATGACAGGCATCTTATCCGCATGGCTGTAACGGATCGTGCAGCCACGTCTCGATCCCTGAGTCATCAGATGGGGACGTTTGCAAGACAACAACCATCTGCACGAACAGTTCGACGACGTTTGCAGCAGCACGGACAATCAGCTCGGAGACCGTGGCTGCGGTTACCCTTGACGCTGCATCACAGACAGCAGCGCCTGCGATGGTGCACTCGACGACGTACCTGGGTGCAGGAATGGCAAAGCGTCATTTTTTCGGATGAATCCAGGTTCTGTTTACAGCATCATGATGATCGCATTCATGTTTGGCGACATCGCGGTGAACGCACATTGGAGGCGTGTATTCGTCAATGCCATACTGGCGTATCACCCGGTATGATGGTATGGGGTGCCTTTGGTTACTCGTCTCGGTCACCTCTTGTTCGCATTGTCGGCAGTTTGAACAGTGGACGTTACATTTCAGATGTGTTACGACCCGTTGCTCTACCCTTCATTGGATCCCTACGAAACCCTACATTTAAACAGGATAATGCACGACCGCATGTTGCAGGTCCTGTACGGGCCTTTCTGGATACAGAAAATGTTCGACTGCTGCTCTGGCCACCACATTCTTCAGATCTCTGACCAATTGAAAACGTCTTGTCAATGGTGGCCGAGCAACTGGCTCGTCACAATACGCCAGTCACTACTTTTGATGAAATGTGGTATCGTGTTGAAGCTGCATGGGCAGCTGTACCTGCACACGCCCTGTTTGACTCAATGCCCAGGCGTATCAAGGCCGTTATTACGGTCAGAGTTGGTTGTTCTGGGTACTGATTTCTCAGGATGAAGTGACTTCCCCAGTCAGCTATAGGCGATCTACAATTTAACGGGGCCTCCAAACTACAGTGCAGCAGGACATTTTTCATATCAGCAAACATTACCAGAGGTGAAAGAAATTATTAGTGACAGATAAACATTCTAGAATTGATCTGGGACCGAACCCAAAAGCTTTGGACTCATAGTCTGTCTCTTTACCACATAGCCTCAGTATATATTCACAGTCAGTGTAATTAGCCAAATTACCTTGTAGATGTAGTGCCTAGTTTTGCCCTGATTACGGTTGAGTACACCGATTCAGTGAAAAATTAGAAGCAATGGGGAGCCACTCACATACGTGATGGTCAACTGGCGTTCACAATTCACTGAGGTTGTTTGGAGCTGGGTCAATGACGAATGTGTCGCATTCTGCGCTGTGCTGGAAATGAAGTAATAAAGAAAAGTTTACCTCAACTTTTTCGCTGTTCTGCGTAAAACGTACTTCTTCGCTATTAACCCTATTCGCGATACATTTTGCAGGCAGTATCCACATATTCCATGGAATATACCGGCAAAATTGTATCACTGAGCGACGTACATATGATATCATAAGCATTGTGAGTCGCGAAACACTAGGTTTTCTTATAAATGAGTGGACAGAAGAAGAAGGAATTAGAAGAATCACAATTGGGAGAGAAGGCGATAATCTGAGTTTTGATTCTCTCTCTTTTGCAGATGATCTTGCCATTTTTGGTGAATCTATAGTAGATGCAACACTACACATAAACCTGCTACAAGAGACTGCTTCAATGGCAAGCCTTCATATATCTTCTTTTTTTAAAAAAAAAAAAAAAAAAAAAACAGAGTTCATGTCAGATGTGAAACACTCACCGAAATATACGGAAACTGATTACAGCAGAATAAAAAAGGCTAGAAAATTTAAATATGTAGAGAAAATAATATAACCAAATGCTTTAGACAAAGAAGCTAACTAGCAAGGGCGAGAAAAATGGAGGTGGCTTTTTAACTAACAAAAAACCCTATATTACAAGAAATCTGTTTGCCTAAATGCAAAGTTTGGTCTCTTCCCCCAAACAACCCAACCCCTAAATGCAAAACTTCGGCACTACGATACTATCATTAAACCATATTGCCTTTATGCATCAGAGCGTAATAGAGCCAAACAGTCAGGTGATATAGAAAAGAAGGAAAGGAGAATAATCAGCAGAAATCTTCGGACCAAAATATGAGAATGCGAAATGGAAACTGAGAAGTACTAAAGAAGTTTATGAAAAAAATACACGGAATGTCATACACGATGAGGAAGGGATCAGTTGCATTCATAGACAGCTAAAAATGCTAGATGAAAACAGGTTAACAAAACGAATTTTCAAGTTCTTTGATAGAAACGCCAAAACATCAGTGACGTGGATAAAAGGAGTTACAGCAGTCCTGAGGGAAATGGAAGTAATGGAGGAAGAAATAGGAGGAAGAGAACGGAACAGATCAAAAGTAAATGATTTCAAGGGCTTCCACGAGAAAACAAAGAAAGAGACAGATGCAGTATAGACAGAACAAGGGAGAGAAAAACATAGGGAAAGAATGAAAAATTTCTGGAAAGAAAGAAAGGAGAAAAGGAAGAATACGTAAGTTATTTCATGTCGTCCTTAGTAGGCCAAACCAATAAAGTGCACATTATCCATACATTTTTGTGGATGAATAAATGGGAACTAATAACCAATATAATTAGGGTTATGAGTCTTCAGCCGTAAATAAAGGTTTTACGCGCAGCACATCAAATATTTATTCCCTCAGCTCATTACCAAAGTAATCAGACGTCTGAAGCGCTTATATAGATGCAAGTTCGATTGTTTGAACAACCTGCGGTGGGATTAGTGGTTTAGTCCTAAGAAACTCAATCTCCTGACCGTATGCCTGTGCGTTGCGGTCCAGACGGAACAAGATGGAAGAAGCAGCATGTCCTATCGACCAGCAATACCGTGTGGGCTCTGCATTGTGCTGCAATCTTGTGGCAGACCCCAGAACTACGTCGGGCGCTTTCACTCCGTCGTTAACGTTTGTCTCTTCGTTCATCTGAAAGCACGTTCCAGTAGTAAATGATCTGAAACCGAGCACGGACCCGAGATCAGAGTCCATACGACTCGTCGACGACGGTGTCGTTAGAGTCGGCCAGCTGTTTCCTAGTTTGGCTTCCATCAGCTGCATACACACGATATGTAGGGTTGCCGTAATCGAAGGACGAAAATCAAGGACAAAATTCGGTGATTATAAAGATCTGGTTGAAACACGGACCGATATGTTGTGCAAGTGACCATTGGTTTGCATTTCAGTTGAATCTTCATGATTACTTTACAGTGGTAATTATGAAGATGTGGTTACAACCTCGAATCACACATGTCCTTTCACCTTTCTGCACGTCAGCCAAATCTTCATAATTACCACAATTCAAACAGTAATTCTGTCAGCAAAGAAGTTGTAATTAACAAGGAAAATTAATCCAAGCATTAATTGTGTATATAAAGCAGTGGTCAATGATGAAGAAAATTAATTGCAATTGACATTAAATTTTCATTAAACTACTGAACACAAATTATTAACATGTACACAATTGTGCTACTACAGTCGATATATATCTATCACTTTATGCTTTAAACCAGTCATATTTCTCTGAGCCCTGGACAGAAGAAAGAAATTCGCCCCGATTCTGAATCAGTCTATGAAAATCTGTGCAATTTGTGTTTTTCATGTTATATTGGATTTAGAGCGTTGCATTGACTGATGATAAAGCTAGCCTGTTTCTTTCTTCTGTCCATTGTGCATTCACTAGGAAAAACACTCTCTCCATATTGGCATTATGCCCTGGAATGGAGAAATAGTACTGCACAATAGCAAGCAGTTCTGAATACTGCTCTTTAGAAACACAGTCCTCAAAAAATGTAACCCACTTTTTATGAGGCATTATCTCCAAATTCTGGTTATCTTCTCAAAACTTGCGTAAATTTTTTTTTTACTTACTAGCTACTTTTTTCGCGGACATTTTCCTCTTCGTCCAGGACACCCGTCTTCGAGCATAAAATCGCAGACTTTCCGCGAAATCCGCGACGAATGGCAACCCTAACGATATGGCGTCGTGTGCAAATACCAATATCAGTGTGGTGGGAGACTTCAACCGGTAAAAACGGAACCTTGATAATATCTGTCTATTCAAATGTTAAGGCCCGATTTTCTCAAGAACTTGTAGACGCATAAAAGTTGAAATTTACGTCGCTTACTGATGCCAAAGAAAGCAGGTGTTGACAGACGTGAAAATTACCGAAGTATCGGTTTAATAAGTCTCGCCCGCAAAATACTAACACGAATTCTTTACAGACGAATGGAAAAACTAGTAGAAGCCGACCTCGGGGAAGATCAGTTTGGATTCCGTAGAAATATTGGAACACGTGAGGCAATACTGACCCTACGACTCATCTTAGAAAATAGATTAAGAAAAGGCATACCTATGTTTCTAGCATTTGTAGACTTAGAGAAAGCTTTTGACAATGTTGACTGGAATACTCTCTTTCGAATTCTGAAGGTGGCAGGGGTAAAATACAGGAAGCGAAAGGCTATTTACAATTTGTACAGAAACCAAATGGCAGTTATTAGAGTTGAGGGGCATGAAAGGGAAGCAGTGGTTGGGAAGGGAGTGAGACAAGGTTGTAGCCTCTCCCCAATGTTATTCAATCTGTATATTGAGCAAGCAGTGAAGGAAACAAAAGAAAAATTCGGAGTAGGTATTAAAATCCATGGAGAAGAAATAAAAACTTTGAGGTTCGCCGATGACATTGTAATTCTGTCAGAGACAGCAAAGAACCTGGAAGAGCAGCTGAACGGAATGGACAGTGTCTTGAAAGGAGGATATAAGATGAACAACAACAAAAGCAAAACGCGGATTATGGAATGTAGTCGAATTAAGTCGGGTGATGCTGAGGGAATTATATTAGGAAATGAGACACTTAAAGTAGTAAAGGAGTTTTGCTATTTCGGGAGCAAAATAACTGATGATGGTCGAAGTAGAGAGGATATAAAATGTAGACTGGCAATGGCAAGGAAAGCGTTTCTGAAGAAGAGAAATTTGTAAATATCGAGTATAGATTTAAGTGTCAGGAAGTCGTCTCTGAAAGTATTTGTATGGAAGTGAAACATGGCCGATAAATAGTTTGGAGAAGAAGAGAATAGAAGCCTTCGAAATGTGGTGCTACGGAAGAATGCTGAAGATTAGATGGGTAGATCACGTAACTAATAAGGAGGTATTGGATTTGGGAGAAGAGACGTTTGTGGCAGAACTTGACCAGAAGAAGGGATCGGTTGGTAGGACATGTTCTGAGGCATCAAGGGATCACCGATTTAGTATTGGAGGGCAGGGTGGAAGGTAAAAATCGTAGAGGGAGGCCAAGAGATGAATACACAAAGCAGATTCAGAAGGATGTAGGTTGCAGCAGGTGGTGGGAGATGAAGAAGCTTGCACAGGATAGAGTGGCATGGAGAGCTGCATCAAACCAGTCTCAGGACTGAAGACCACAACAACAACAACAACAACAACAACACTGTGGTCTACGGTCCCTTGGCGCTGTAAAAAATTTGAAGCTTCAAGTCAGCACAATCAAAAGAAACGACTAGTTATGTCACATATTTTGATACTCGCAAATTCACTCATCAAAATGATAGGGTAATTTCCCTTGACATAGAAACATGAATTATGGCAAGAACCAAGATTTTGCAGTACAAGTTAGGGAAAAAATAAGAATACTGTAATTTTGTAGTTGTACCACACGAAAAAAATTTTCTTTTGTCATTTCTTACCCGACTTCAAAATTAAATGTAAAATATTCTCTTAAAGTCTTGCGATTCCTGGGACAGACATTGCCAGAACCAATGTCGATAACAGGCAAATGAACTCTCTGTATACAGTCCTACTCAATAATGAAATCCAACAATGACTTCAAGCAAACTTTAAGCATAATTTCAAACGATTTCTAATCTTGTTTCTCGCTTACAGGCCCACAAAATAATGAAAGAAGAACAGTTTACCGCTCACTGCATTTGACTCTTGCAGTAACCTGAGGTTGAATAATCCGAAACTAATGAAACCGGCATAAGCTAAATTGGGTTCTGCGTCTTTAATGCTTATTCTCCAGTGGCGGCTGCAGTGTAAGAACACAAGAGCACGTGAACACCCTAGCTTTCGACACCTTGCGGATTTACTGTTTTTTTTTTCATGGAATGCTCTTAAACGCAACACAGATGTGCCTCTTAACCCGTAACTAGTATGGTCCATAAGTTGTTCCAGAACCGGTAATTTGGGGTTACAGGGACCCCCAGTATTTGTTAATTCAAAATGTTCCCTGTTAATGTTCAACTAAAATAAAAAAAAATTTTACAACCACACATCTAAAGGTATCTAAATCGGATTGAACACAATAAATGTTAATTTTTATTTTGTATGTTAAATGTGTGTGTGAAATCTTATGGGACTTAACTGCTAAGGTCATCAGTCCCTAAACTTACACATTACTTCACCTAAATTATCCCATGCCCGAGGGAGGACTCGAACATCCGCCGGGACCAGCCGCACAGTCCATGGCTGCAGCGCCTTAGACCGCTCGGTTAATCCCGCCCTGCTTTATTTTATATAAAAAAGTATATATAACAAAACGCAAAACTGTAAACATGAAAATTACAAAATATTAAACATTAAAATTAAGACATTACATGAAAAATAATAAAAAATAGTGATTGATTTCTATTATTTACTATACAAGGAACATTAAAAAATTGGACAAAAGATAATTTTAAAAAATCTTATGCAAATCACAAAGACTATTAGAGGCAGTCTCCACAGACACTCTTGGTACAATCTGTGCCTATTGGTGTACTGCAATGAGCACATTAAACCGTTGTTTTTTTATCCCTGCTCCTTGGGCACTAGCCACACTTTGTTCTGTTACCAGGTACAGCTGAGGGCTTTGGGATCTGGTAATTTACCAACCTTGCAATGGATTGTATAAGATCACACAGAATGTGCAAATTGATGACCGTCCTCTGAAGTTGCGGTTCAACCAGCTGCCACGCCAAATTTTAAATAAAGCAAACCTTGATAAATGTGTACCAAGTGACCAAAAATTCAATATAAATTTCAAAACTTAATAAACCACGGAATAATGAAGATAGTTAAAAATTGGAATGACATTGGGTTTTCCTAGAACAAAAAAAAAAAAACGAAGTTCACAAAATGGTCAACAGATGGCGCTGGACAGCAAAACATCAGTGACTGCGCATGACAATCGTGTATAAAAGGAGCTGTAATGACAGAGAGAATCAGATGCGCCAGCAGTCGCAGCATGTTGACGTTACCTGAAAGGCACTTTTAGTGAAGCTGTATTATCAGAATGGGGAATGTGCTAGTTCAGCATTACGATCCTATCGCCATAGGAAGGGGATTCGAACGTGTAAAGGTCCGTTGAGAAATGCAGCTGTGGCGAGAATGATTTCCAAGTTCGAAGCCACGGGTTGTTTAGACGATAGACCCGTAGTGGCCGACCGAGCACAAGGCGTAATGCTGCTGAGACAGTTCAGGAAGAAATGGAGACTGTAGCGGGTTCGTCTACGCACGGGGAAGTCAGCGCTCGTGCAGTCGCACGTCGCACCGGCATTCCATACACTACTGTTTGGTTGGCACTGAGGCGTACCCTCCGATGCTATTCGTACAAAATCCATCGGCATCAAGAACTGTTACCTGGCGATTTAGTGAAGCGGAGGGCATTTCCGGTGTGGGCGTTTCAAAAGATGGCGGAAGATGACGATTGGTTGAGTCACGTGTTGTGGACCGACGCAGCTCATTTCACGCTCCGAGGGTCTGTCAACGCCCACAACTGCAGTATTTGGACTACCGAAAATCCTAGAACTGTCGTAGAAACTCCATTGCATGACGAGAAAGTCACGGTATGGGTTGGATTTACCACATCTACCGTTATCGGGCCTTTTTTCTTCGAGGAAATGTGTGATTCTGGTTTTGTAACTGCTACCGTGACGGGTGAGAGGTACGCCGATATGTTACGGAATCGCATCCTCCCCAGCCTGGCTGATAAACACCTGCTGGAACGTACGATGTTTATGCAGGCTGGCGCTCCACCCCATATTGCCCGACGCGTGAAAAATCTCTTGCGCACGAAGTTTGGTGATGATCGTGTGCTCAGCCGCCACTTTCTTCATGCTTGGCCTCACAGGTCCCCATGCCTCGGTCCGTGCGATTATTGGCTTTGGGGTTACCTGAAATCGCAAGTGTATCGTGATCGACCGACATCTCTAGGGATGCTGAAAGACAACATACGACGCCAATGCCTCACCATAACTCCGGACATGCTTTACAGTGTTGTCCACATTATTCCTCGACTACAGCTATTGTTGAGGAACGATGGTGGACATATTGAGCATTTCCTGTAAAGAACATCATCTTTGCTTTGTCTTACTTTGTTATGCTAATTATTGCTATTCTGATCAGATGAAGCGCCGTCTGTCGGACATTTTTTGAACTTTTGTATTTTTTTTTGGTTCTAATAAAAACCCCTGTCATTCCAAGTATGTGTGTCAATTTGTTCCTCTCTATCTATATTATTCCGTGATTTATACAGTTTTCAAATTTATACTGACTTTTGGATCACTCGGTATTTCTAAGGAGACGATACGTAACAAGTATGAGGTTAAGAGTAGAAAACTTTTGTGGACAAAGTTCCGGAATTTTTTGAACAGACCTTGTCCTTTTCGTAATAATGATTAACAGCAAGTTGAGGAGGAGCTGAGACTGTACATAAATTATTTATTTTATCATTTCAACTCTAGAACAATCATTTAATCTGTCATTTGACATTCGAGTTAAAATTTTATTAAAAAATTGCGGAATCAGTGTATCAGATTTCATTAGCAATGTTGCATTATAACGTGTGTCGTTTAAAGTTTATGGTGCACATATTTACGAATGTTGAGTGTGTCGATATGATACGTGGGTACTGGTTTTGTAACGGTGCTGTTTGCAGAGAATACAGCAGGCGATTTCCTCACGGCAGAGCGCCTTAGCCAGGATTGCTTGCCAGTCTTTGCACTGCACCGCATTTCGCATCAGTCGTATTTGGTCCGTACGGGAAATGATAAGAGCGTGGACGAAGTACAAGACTTTATTCAGTTGACAGAAGATAATCCTTCAACAGACACACACAGAAAATCTGTACGTATCGGTGATCTACGTAAAAGAATACGGCGGGCATCTCGTATCCACGGCCTCCGTCTTGAATACTTTCGAGGACGAGACGAACGTAGACGGTTTTAATTTTCTCGTTCGCTATTCGCAGATCGCAGACTTTACTGATGAAGCCATTTTAACTCATTACAGTTTTAATAAAAATAGGCAGTCCGACAGAAATCCACAAGTCTTTGTAGAGACATCTTTTCAAGAACTCTTCTCCGTGAAGGTGTGGCGAGAAGTCAGTTGATGGGGCTGTTGTGTTAGCTCATTCTCTTACGTGCACACTGTTATATATCCGTGAAATCTGTCCTGCTTGTGGGCAGCAGCTAAAAGTTACTTGAACTATTGAAAAACCACTAAACCACTCCGTCTTCAGGCCACAAGTGGCCCATCGGGACCATCCGACCGCCGTGTCATCCTCAGTGGAGGAGTGGCAGAAAATCCTAAGAAATTTTGGTCTTATGTCAATGCGGTACGTGGATCAAAACAAAATGTCCAGACACTCTGTGACCAAAATGGTACTGAAACAGAGGATGACAGACTAAAGGCCGAAATACAAAATGTCTTTTTCCAAAGTTGTTTCACAGAGGAAGATTGCACTGTAGTTTCTTCTCTAGATTGTCGCACAGATGACAAAATGGTAGATATCGAAATAGACGACAGAGGGATAGAGAAACAATTAAAATCGCTCAAAAGGGGAAAGGCCTCTGGACCTGATGGGATACCAGTTCAATTTTACACAGAGTACGCGAAGGAACTTGCCCCCCTTCTTGCAGCGGTGTACCGTAGGTCTCTAGAAGAACGTAGCGTTCCAAAGGATTGAAAAAGGGCACAGGTTATCCCCGTTTTCAAGAAGGGACGTCGAACAGATGTGCAGAACTATAGACCCATATCTCTAATGTCGATCAGTTGTAGAATTTTGGAACACGTATTGTGTTCGAGTATAATGACTTTTCTGGAGACTAGAAATCTACTCTGTAGGAATCAGCATGGGTTTCGAAAAAGACGGTCGTGTGAAACCCAGCTCGCGCTATTCGTCCATGAGACTCAGAGGGCCATAGACACGGGTTCACAGGTAGATGCCGTGTTTCTTTACTTCCGCAAGGCGTTCGATACAGTCCCCCACAGTCGTTTAATGAACAAAGTAAGAGCATATGGACTATCAGACCAGTTGTGTGATTGGATTGAGGAGTTCCTAGATAACAGGACGCAGCATGTCATTCTCAATGGAGAGAAGTCTTCCGAAGTAAGAGTGATTTCAGGTGTGCCGCAGGGGAGTGTCATAGGACCGTTGCTATTCACAATATACATAAATGACCTGGTGGATGACATCGGAAGTTCACTGAGGCTTTTTGCAGATGATGCTGTGGTGTATCGAGAGGTTGTAACAACGGAAGATTGTACTGAAATGCAGGAGGATCTGCAGCGAATTGACGCATGGTGCAGGGAATGGCAATTGAATCTCAATGTAGACAAGTGTAATGTGCTGCGAATACACAGAAAGATAGATCCTTTATCATTTAGCTACAAAATAGCAGGTCAGCAACTGGAAGCAGTTAATACCATAAATTATCTTGGAGTACGCATTAGGAGTGATTTAAAATGGAATGATCATATAATGTTGATCGTCGGTAAAGCAGATGCCAGACTGAGATTCATTGGAAGAATCCTAAGGAAATGCAATCCGAAAACAAAGGAAGTAGGTTACAGTACGCTTGTTCGTCCACTGCTTGAATACTGCTCAGCAGTGTGGGATCCGTACCAGATAGGGTTGATAGAAGACATAGAGAAGATCCAACGGAGAACAGCGCGCTTCGTTACAGGATCATTTAGTAATCGCGAAAGCGTTACGGAGATGATAGATAAACTCCAGTGGAAGACTCTGCAGGAGAGACGCTCAGTAGCTCGGTACGGGCTTTTGTCAAAGTTTCGAGAACATACCTTCACCGAAGAGTCAAGCAGTATATTGCTCCCTCCTACGTATATCTCGCGAAGAGACCGTGAGGATAAAATCAGAGAGATTAGAGCCCACACAGAGGCATACCGACAATCCTTCTTTCCACGAACAATACGAATAGAAGAGAGAACCGATAGAGGTACTCAAGGTACCCTCCGCCACACACCGTCAGGTGGCTTGCGGAGTATGGATGTCGATGTAGATGCAGATGTAGATGTGGATAGGAGCGGCAAGTGGTCAGCACACCGCTCTCCCGTTCGTTACAATGCTTTTCTTCGACCGGAGCCGCTACTATTCGGTCGGGTAGCTCCTCAATTGGTATCGCAAGGCTGAGTGCACCCCGAAAAATGGCGGCCCGGATGGTCACCCATCCAAGTGCCGGCCACGCCCGACAGCGCTTAACTTCTGTGATCTCACGGGAACCGGTGTATCCACATTCAGTCGTTCAGTAGGCTTCTTGAAAAGAAGTGCTCGCCATAATGTTAAGTAATTTGCGCGAAACAGGCCACGCGGAGATTCACTGCGATATGAAATGTTCATAAGCGAATATTTCCTAAAATAAACCACTCACAAACCTCAAACTTTCGCAAAATACTGAATACTGTAATCATTTTTCGTCATCGACAAGAGAACGGATCAAACGCCCAAATTTCGTCATTTTGGCAGAAATTTGATCAGCGCGATTTAACTTCGGTGTTTACCAGACAGAAGAAGGCCCCCGAACGACTGTCTCGACTCATAGATACGACGCACAAAGCCTTTCTCAAACGTGCGGGAAACGATGAATTCCTATTGGCTAATATGTTAACCAGGCAATCACATCATTTCGAGCACTTCTATACTCGCGGTATTTCTAATGTCAGCCAATCAGATTAGCACAAGTAAATTAGACTACAAATCTCGTAGCTCTGAAGCGAAACATAGTTTCCGCTAAATAAATTACTAATAAATTTAATAATCAACTGGCTGTCCTTTACAAAATCAAGCTCACTCGGACATACGTCACTAGTTCCCCTATTACACAACTTTCTCACGCATTCATTTATAGATATGATAAAATATCACATTCTCACTTTAGGTATATCCTCCATTCAGTCTCTCACTCATATAATACGATGAAAAATCAATTTTCCAACGTGGATTCAATTTATGGATAATGGAATGTAGTCGAATTAAATCAGGGGATGCTGAAGGAATTAAATTAGGAAATGAGACGCTTAGAGTAGAAATGAGTTTTGCTATTTGGGGGCAGAATAGCTGATGATGGTCGAAGTAGATAGGAGATAAAATGTAGACTGGCAATGGCAAGGAAAGCGTTTCTGAAGAAGACAAATTTATTAACATCGAGTATAGATTTAAGTGTCAGGAAGTCATTTCTGAAAGTATTTGTATGGAGTGTAGCCATGTATGGAAGTGAAACATGGACGATAACTAGTTTGGACAAGAAGAGAATAGAAGCTTTCGAAATGTGGTGCTACAGAAGAATGCTGAAGATTAGATGGGTAGATCACATAACTAATGAGGACGTATTGAATAGGATTGGGGAGAAGAGAAGTTTGTGGTACAACTTGACCAGAAGAAGGGATCGGTTGGTAGGACATGTTCTGAGGCATCAAGGGATCACCAGTTTAGTATTGGAGGGCAGCATGGAGGGTAAAAATCGTAGAGGGAGACCAAGAGATGAATACACTAAGCAGATTCAGAAGGATGAAGGTTGCAGTAGGTTCTGGGAGATGAAGAAGCTTGCACAGGATAGAGTAGCATGGAGAGCTGCATCAAACCAGTCTCAGGACTGAAGGCCACAACAAACAACAACAACAAACAACAAACCTATCCTCTTGGTTGTAGTTCCAATTTATATCATAGATGAATACATTACCGTCCCTAGCTCACTTTCACAATGCCAACACGGTTGTCATGTGTTTTAGGGAAAAAAAGGCATGTCTACGAAAGTATTGAAGTTATTGATTTGAAATTTTAGCAGTATCGTCGTGTTATCCATGGAATTTGGTATATTATGAAAAAGATCGCTTTATATTTAATAGTACTTCAGCAGATTTGTGGAGAGTGTGTGTGACGTACTGCACGCAGCGTTAGGCCTGAACACGGGTCGTTCGGCCCAGTTGCCGGCATCAGGTGTGCCAACGTGAGGACCAAACATTTGCTCTCCTTCCGGATCCACGACAAGCTACGCTTTCAGTGCAAGACGACAACTCGTAATAATTTGCTGCGTCACAAGGTAACTCGCTGTCTAACCTTAGCATCCCCCGGAAGATGGATCACCTGTCCACAAGGGTCCCCTTGCCTCTAGAGATGATCGAAAGTGGAGAAACTCATGACTTCCAGTAACACTACTTCCAGTAACACAACCTTGGTACATCTCCAGGCCACTTGCAGCGCTGCAAGTTTATCGAATCTCGGTTCCTTATTGGGTGGTCTTCCACATTTGTTTTGAGCATTGCTAATATTGGGAGGAGTAAGTGATTAAACGTTTGTTTTTGTGTTATGTAAAACAGGAGTTGGTTTCGTCGCGTAGAGTTCTGTGTGCATTTTTTCCCTGCTACGAATCAGCGTGTATGAACCGTTCGATTTCAATCCGTTATACACTACTGGCCATTAAAATTGCTACACCACGATGGTGACGTGCTACAGACGCTAAATTTAACCGACAGGAAGAAGATGCTGTGATATGCAAATGATTAGCTTTTCAGAGCATTCACACAAGGTTGGCGCCGGTGGCGACACCTACAACGTGCTGACGTGAGGAAAGTTTCCAACGGATTTCTCATACACAAACATCGGTTGACCGGCGTTGCCTGGTGAAATGTTGTTGTGATGACTCGTGTAAGGAGGGGAAATGCGTACCACCACGCTTCCGACTTTGATAAAGGTCGGATTGTACCATATCGCGATTGCAGTTTATCGTATCACGACATTGCTGCTCGCGATGGTCGAGATCCAATGACTGTTACCAGACTATGGAATCGGTGGGTTCAGGAGTGTAATACGCAACGCCGTGCTGGACCCAAACGGTCTCGTATCACTAGCAGTCGAGATGACAGGCATCTTATCCGCATGGCTGTAACGGATCGTGCAGCCACGTCTCGATCCCTGAGTCAACAGATGGGGCCGTTTGCAAGACAACAACCATCTGCACGAACAGTTCGACGATGTTTGCAGCAGCATGGGCTATAAGCTCGGAGATCATGGCTGCGGTTACCCCTGACGCTGCATCATAGACAGGAGCGCCTGCGAAGGTGTACTCAACGACGAACCTGGGTGCACGATGGCAAAACGTCATTTTTTCGGATGAATCCAGGTTCTGTTTACAGCATCACGATGGTCGCATCCGAATTTGGCAACATCGCGGTGGCCGCACATTGGAAGCTCTGATACTTGACATAAGTGTCTATACATTTCTCTTCATGGCTATGTACAGGAATATCATAATCTTACTAGGCGCAGACTGAAACTTGACTATGGACTGGTACAGGCAAATGCAGACTGACTAATCGGAGGTCTGTACACTCGTTATAATACCTCGCGCGTTCAGGTATCACTGCGCGAGTGTGATCCGCGAGGAGAAAAGGTTCTACGTTAGCAGCGATCTCATTGGCTGAGTTACATATTAATACGCGGATCGGCGGAAGCAGAATTTGGTCCGTCACTAAGGCAGCGCCATCTCGTAGTGCGGAGACGGACGAGCGCCGCGCCTGCGCTGTTGTGCTTAGTGGGGCGCGCTCTAGTGGGAAAGTTGTGTAAGCGCTGACTACGCGGAACTATGTACACAACAATTTGTGTGGGCGGAATTCGAAAAGCTGTATCTCTGTAACCATTAAAAACCGGGAACATGTTATGTAGAATGTTTTACTGGAATTAGTCTCTGCTGCAATTTACAAAAATGAGAATACATCAGTTACAATAAAGGAAACAGTCACTTGTATTAGAGTAAAATATTACTTAACACTTCGTAATATTTCCTCCAGTGTTTGAGAACACTTGTAGTTTAGTTATTCTTGTTTTAGTTGTGGCTGTTGAAGTAATACGACACTGTTTTGTTTTGCAGGTAAGGCACGCTGGACTCCAAGGAGATGCCGACCTAAGCTGACAGTATGTACAAGACTGTGTCTGCTTGTGTACGTAGTTCTGGGTCGTAGTAACTTTAGGTAAGCGTAGTTTACTTACTTATTTCATAGATCACATTCACGAAAATCATTGCAATTTGGACTAAGTCAGTTTAAAAATACTCCACTATTCCTTTAAAATACGTATCATGTCTTTACACATTACGCGATTTAGAAGTTTGTAATTGGCTGTTTATCCTTATTGAAGATTTCTATTTGGCGTACGGTACAGGAAGATTTGTCGAGAAGAAATAATTTGAAGCTGCATTTGATAATATTGCTTACGTCTTTCAATATTATTCATTTCAGTGAACAGACTGTGTGTACTTCACCTGTTTGTACGAGAACCTAGGTTCACTACAGAAATGATTAGTTATGATATGGCAATTAGGCGTGCCAATGCGCCCTGTAACTTGAATGGATTTAATCACCAGACAACTGTAAAGTCAGTCAACCCCAACTGGTTACACATTATGTGTTACCACGTTATTCCAGTTAAAAAGCGACTGTGAAATAGAGAGAGAGAGAAGAGAGAGAGAGATGGTAATGTTAATATGGCACTATTTTCCTAGATGTTTACTAGACTTACATCAGTAATAAAAGTTTCAGCTACGTACATGATCCACGCGTCATGTACGAGACAATTATAATTGCTTTGTAAAATCTAGTAAATCATTATTTGAACAGTTATTCGTCTAAAAGTTATTTCAGGCTTCTCCTTTGTAGAATTATTGCATTTCTCTAGTATTCTACGAACGAACAGAAATCTCCCGCCTGCTGTACCAAAGATTGTGCCTATACGATCGTTCCCTTACATGTTCCCTTGTATTGCTGCACGTAGATATTTGTGTGAGATGACCGATTTGAGCTGCGATTCTTTGATTTTGTGTTCGCAGGATATAGGGCACTACTTTTTTTTCGTTTTGTGAAGTGAAATATTTTACATTTCTCAACATTTACGGCACGTTGCCAACGCACTACTTTGGAATCTTGATTATTGGGAGATCCAATGTTAGGCGCGTTATGGGGCCCCTTAGGGACTTGGCTGACAAGAAGGGTAAGAAAGCCAATGTGCACTCCGTATGGATACCGGGAGGGGGGGGGAGGGGGGGTCATACCAGATGCGGAAAGGGTCCTCCCGGATGCCATGAAGAGCACAGGGTGCAGCCAACTGCAGGTGGTTGCTCACGTCGGTACCAATGATGTGTGTCGCTTTGGATCGGAAGAGATTATCTCTGGTTTCGAGCGGCTAACAGAAGTGGTATAGGCTGCCAGTCTTGCTTGCAGGATGAAAGCAGAGCTGACCATTTGCAGCACTGTCGACAGGACCGATTGAGGACCTCTGGTACAGAGCCGAGTGGAGGGTCTAAATCAGAGGCTCAGACGGTTCTGCGACCGTGTGGGCTGCAGATTCCTCGACTTGCGCCAAAGGGTGGCTGGGTTTCGGGTTCCGCTGAATAGGTCAAGTGTCCACTATACGCAAGAGGCGGCTACACGGGTAGTAGGGGCTGTGTGGCGTGGACTGGGCGGTTATTGAGGTTAGATGGTCCCGAGGAAACACAAGAAGGGCTCCAGTGTCAAAGGGTGCAGGTCCAACACAGGAAGAACGTGGATACAGGAACCATCGGTATAACGGTTGTACATTGTCGTAGCTGTGTTGGGAAAGTACCAGAGCTCCAAGCGCTAATAGAAAGCACTGATGCTCAAATCGTTATAGGCACTCAAAGCTGGCTAAAGCCGGAGATAAGCTCAGCCGAAATTTTTGCGAAGAACCTAACGGCGTTTCGAAAGGACGGGTTGGGTTGGTTTTGGGGAAAGAGACCAGACAGCGAGGTCATCGGTCTCATCGGATTAGGGAAGGATGGGGAAGGAAGTCGGCCGTGCCCTTTCAAAGGAACCTTCCCGGCATTTGCCTGGAGCGATTTAGGGAAATGACGGAAAATCTAAATCAGGATGGCCGGACGCGGGATTGAACCGTCGTCCTCCTGAATGCGAGTCCAGTGTCTAACCACTGCGCCACCTCGCTCGGTCGAAAGGATGGGCTAAACACGGTTGGCGGAGGAGTGTTTGTTGCTGTCAGAAGTACACTCCTGGAAATTGAAATAAGAACACCGTGAATTCATTGTCCCAGGAAGGGGAAACTTTATTGACACATTCCTGGGGTCAGATACATCACATGATCACACTGACAGAACCACAGGCACATAGACACAGGCAACAGAGCATGCACAACGTCGGCACTAGTACAGTGTATATCCACCTTTCGCAGCAATGCAGGCTGCTATTCTCCCATGGAGACGATCGTAGAGATGCTGGATGTAGTCCTGTGGAACGGCTTGCCATGCCATTTCCACCTGGCGCCTCAGTTGGACCAGCGTTCGTGCTGGACGTGCAGACCGCGTGAGACGACGCTTCATCCAGTCCCAAACATGCTCAATGGGGGACAGATCCGGAGATCTTGCTGGCCAGGGTAGTTGACTTACACCTTCTAGAGCACGTTGGGTGGCACGGGATACATGCGGACGTGCATTGTCCTGTTGAAACAGCAAGTTCCCTTGCCGGTCTAGGAATGGTAGAACGATGGGTTCGATGACGGTTTGGATGTACCGTGCACTATTCAGTGTCCCCTCGACGATCACCAGTGGTATACGGCCAGTGTAGGAGATCGCTCCCCACACCATGATGCCGGGTGTTGGCCCTGTGTGCCTCGGTCGTATGCAGTCCTGATTGTGGCGCTCACCTGCACGGCGCCAAACACGCATACGACCATCATTGGCACCAAGGCAGAAGCGACTCCATTCGTCCCTCCATTCACGCCTGTCGCGACACCACTGGAGGCGGGCTGCACGATGTTGGGGCGTGAGCGGAAGACGGCCTAACGGTGTGCGGGACCGTAGCCCAGCTTCATGGAGACGGTTGCGAATGGTCCTCGCCGATACCCCAGGAGCAACAGTGTCCCTAATTTGCTGGGAGGTGGCGGTGCGGTCCCCTACGGCACTGCATAGGATCCTACGGTCTTGGCGTGCATCCGTGCGTCGCTGCGGTCCGGTCCCAGGTCGACGGGCACGTGCACCTTCCGCCGACCACTGGCGACAACATCGATGTACTGTGGAGACCTCACGCCCCACGTGTTGAGCAATTCGGCGGTACGTCCACCCGGCCTCCCGCATGCCCACTATACGCCCTCGCTCAAAGTCCGTCAACTGCACATACGGTTCATGTCCACGCTGTCGCGGCATGCTACCAGTGTTAAAGACTGCGATGGAGCTCCGTATGCCACGGCAAACTGGCTGACACTGACGGCGGCGGTGCACAAATGCTGTGCAGCTATCGCCATTCGACGGCCAACACCGCGGTTCCTGGTGTGTCCGCTGTGCCGTGCGTGTGATCATTGCTTGTACAGCCCTCTCGCAGCGTCCGGACCAAGTATGGTGGGTCTGACACACCGGTGTCAATGTGTTCTTTTTTCCATTTCCAGGAGTGTAGTTTAACTTGTCGCGAAATTGAAGTAGATACTTCCTGTGAGTTAGTATGTAAGAGGTCATTGTTGGCAACCGGAATAAAATAATAATTGGATCCTTTCACCGACCTCCCAGTTCAGATGATACAGTTACTGAAAGGTTCAAAGAAAAGTTGAGTTTGATTTCAAACACGTACTCGACTCATACGATAATAGTTGGTGGTGACTTTAGTTTAGCCTCGATATGTCGGCGAAAATACATGTTTAGTTCCGGAGGTATGCGTAAAATATCACCCGAAATTGTGCTAAACGCATTCTCTGACAATTATTTCGAGCAGTTAGTACATGAGCTCATGCGAATAGTAAACGGTTGTGAAAACACACTTGATCTCTTAGCAACAAATAATCCTGAGTTAATAACGAGCATCAAAACGAATACAGAGATTAGTGAACACAGGGTTGTCGTAGCGAGATTGAATATTGTAATCCCCAAATCCTCCAAAAATAAATGAAAAATATACCTATTCAAAAAATGGCTCAAATGGCTCTGAGCACTATGGGACTTAACATCTGACGTCATCAGTCCCCTAGAACTTAGTACTACTTAAACCTAACTAACCTAAGGACACCACACACATCCATGCCCGAGGCAGGGCTCGAACCTGCGACCGTAACAGTCGCGCGGTTCCGGACTGAAGCGCCTAGAACCGCTCGCCCACAGCGGCCGGCACCTATTCAAGCAAATAAAAATTCACTTGACGCCTTCCTAGGGGACAATCTCCAATCCTTTCAAATTAACAATCTAACTGTAGAGCAGATGTGGTTTGAATTCAGAAAAATAGCATCGGCAGCAATTGAGGGATTTATGACAAATAAATTAACAAATGACGGAGCCGACCCTCCTTGGTACACAAAACGGTTCAGAACACTGTTGAAGAAACAACGAAAAAAGTATGAGAAATTTAAACAGCCGCAAAATCCCCAAGATTGGCGATCTTTTACAGAAGCTCGGAATTTAGCGCAGACTTCAGTGCAAGATGCTTATAATAGTTACAACAACGAAACTGTCTCAAAACCTGACAGAAAATCCATAGAGATTATGGTCGTATGTGAAATATTTTAGCGGCAAGACGCAATCAATGCCTTCTCTGCGCGATAGCAATGGAGATACTACTGCAGACAGTGCTGCCAAAGCATAGTTACTAAACACAGCCTTCCGAAATGCCATCACAACAGAAGACGAAGTAAATATTCCAGAGTTCGAATCAAGAACACCTGCAAACATGAGTAACATAGAGGCATATCTCCTCGCAGGAGTGGAGCAATTTAAATCACTCAATAAAAGCAAGTCTTCTGGTCCAGTTAGGTTCCTTTCGGAGTAAGCTGATGCATTAGCTCCAGACTTCACAATCATATACAACCGTTCACTCGACGAAAGATCCGTACACAAAGACTAGAAAGTTGGACAGGTCACACCAATATTCAAGAAAGGTGGTAGGAGTAATCCACTAAATTACAGGCCCATATCATTAATGTCGATTTGCAGCAGGAATTTACAACATATATTGTGTTCAAAATGGCTCTGAGCACTATGGGACTCAACATCTTAGGTCATAAGTCCCCTAGAACTTAGAACTACTTAAACCTAACTAACCTAAGGACATCACGCACACCCATGCCCGAGGCAGGATTCGAACCTGCGACCGTAGCAGTCCCGCGGTTCCGGACTGCAGCGCCAGACATATATTGTGTTTGAACATTTAGAATTACCTCGAAGACAACCATATAGTGGCCGAGCGGTTCTAGGCACTTCATTCCGGAACCGCGCTGTCGCTACGGTCGCAGGTTCGAATCCAGCCTCGGGCATGGATGTGTGTGATGTCCTTAGGTTAGTTAGGTTTAAGTAGTTCTAAGTTCTAGGGGACTGATGACCTTAGAAGTGTAGTTCCATAGTGCTCAGAGCCATTTGAACCAACCATTTGAACCCTGTACCACAGAAGCGGCTAGTAGTGAAACTGCGTGCTTATGGAACATCGTCTCAGTAATGTGACAGTTCTTAGTAATTGAAGGAAAGTCATCGAGTAAAACAGAAGTGATCCCAAGGTGGTATTATAGGCCCTTTGCTGTTAAGTGACACTCTCTCCCATATTTCGCGATGAAACAAAACGTGCTGCCCTTCTTCGTACTTTTTCGATATAGTCCGTCAGTCCTACCTGGTAAGGATCCCACACCGCGCAGCAGTATTCTAAAAGAGGACGGACAAGCGTAGTGTAGTCAGTCTGCTTAGTAAATCTGTTACATTCTCTAAGTGTCCTGCCAATAAAACGCAGTCTTAGGTTAGCCTTCAAATGGCTCTGAGCACTATAGGACCTAACATCTGAGGTCATCAGTACCCTAGAACTTAGAACTACTTAAACCTAACCAACCTAGGGACATCACACAAACCCATGCCCGAGGCAGGATTCGAACCTGCGACCGTAGCAGCAGCGCGGTTCCAGACTGTAGCGCCTAGAACCGCTCGGCCCCTTCGGCTGGCTTCTGTTGCTGATAGGCTCGCTATCAACGTAGCAGGTGACACTTCCAGAACTGAAATGCATTTCTCGGATTCGGATAAGGAAGGAGCTAAGAGATTACCAGACGACTGACTGTAAGTCATACCTTCAGTAGCTTCAATATTTAACTATAGCGTGAAATCCTTCAATACTGTCTTACGTTACACACAGCTTATGCAGAAAAATTACTCTGCGGCTAAGTCAGGAATTTTCATCATTTTTAATTACAATGGTACGTTAGTTTAAGGGGCTCCGGAACGCCCTATACTTGCAATGTTAAAATAACGCTTATAAATTACATCTTTCCTCACAAAATATTTGAGGTAGGAAGTTGAACTTTTTACAGATTATTTATTGGAATATGGGCTACAACTTAACACAGGGATTTTACAAAATTTTAGTTCAGTTATTAAAGATGATTTTTTTTCAATTGTAAAGAAAATTCACAACATTTTTTTGCAATTTTTTATTTATATATTCAAAAATATACAGTTTTTTGGAAAAAGGCTGTGTTAAATTATGCAGAAGGTACTGTGTAACATTTACTGAAAGTTTGAAACAAATATGTTTGGAAGATCCTTAGAAAACATGCAATTAGTATGAGGAAATAAAAGTTTTGGGAATCGAGCGACAAAGATTGGATTAACTTTTTAGTGCATTCCAGGTCCATAGGATGGATTGTCTTCATCCTCTGCAAACTCCTCCTCCAGCTTCCTCTTGTTCCTCCTCCTGTTTACTCTTGCTTGTATTTCTAGACTCTTTACAGCCCTGTCTGCAGCCCGAAGGCGGTCCTTGTCTAAAGCAAGCATCGCTCGTACCATGTTAGAACCTATCTTCATTCCCATATTTCTAAATACCTTGCACCTTACAATGTTGCCATCATTGAAAGTCGCAACAGCAACTTTGCTTTTACTCATTATTATACTTCAACAAAACAGAGACTCAAGAAACAGAATTAATTACGAATATTTTCGAGATAACGACAGAGTAAATAAACATGAAACAATCGACAATCACACCAGCGATATATATTGAACCATCACAGGTTAGCCACAACACATACTTTATCTGACATCACTAAAATGTACCTGATGAACACGGACGTTAATAATAGCACCATTTGACAGCAGTTTAACAGCGCCACAGTGGGTCACGCCCATGTAGAACACATTTCAAAAAAATTTTAAAAATAGTTGTAGTCTTCAGAATTGAATAAATTATATACCTATTAAAAGGTAATAGTCTGCAGATTCAGAAAACGCAAAAAAGTAAAAATTGAACTTTTCATGATTTTGAGCCTTTCCGGAGCCCCTTAAAAAGGATAACGTGTTGCGGTTTTCGTCTAGTCGTGTAAGGAGCGTACTGTGGGAGATTTGCAGTGTACTATTTCATTCTGCTTAGAAATTGAATCACATTCAAAGCCGTATTGCTCATCTGCTCGTCTCTGTTTACGAGTGAACTGCAGCTGGCCACGTCACTGCAGGCTAGCTCTACCAGCTGGCCGGCCAGTGCTGTCCAAGTTAAATGCGCCGCTAAAGCTGTTGGCCCGTATTATCGCTCAGTGTACATGCACGTAACACAGCATAAAAAATATGGTCCTACTTGACTGTACTGGTCATAGCTTGGCTGCAGTCCCCATGTTGTTGTTGTTTTGGTCTTCAGCCCTGAGACTGGTTTGATGCAGCTCTCCATGCTACCGTATCCTGTGCAAGCTTCTTCATCTCCCAGTACTTACTGCAGCCAACATCCTTCTGAATCCGCTTAGTGTATTCATCTCTTGGTCTCCCTCTACGATTTTTACCCTCCATGCTGCCCTCCAGTGCTACATTTGTGATCCCTTGATGCCTCAGTACATGTCCTACCAACCGGTCCCTTCTTCTGGTCAAGTAGTGCCACAAACTTCTCTTCTCCCCAATCCTATTCAATACTTCCTCATTAGTTATGTGATCTACCCATCTAATCTTCAGCATTCTTCTGTAGCACCACATTTCGAAAGCTTCTATTCTCTTCTTGTCCAAACCATTTATCGTCCACGTTTCACTTCCATACATGGCTACACTCCACACAAATACTTTCAGAAACGACTTCCTGACACTTAAATCTATACTCGATGTTAACAAATTTCTCTTCTTCAGAAACGCTTTCCTTGCCATTGCAAGTCTGCATTTTACATCCTCTCTTCTTCGACCATCATCAGTTATTTTGCTCCCCAAATAGCAAAACTCGTTATCTACTTTAAGTGTCTCATTTTCTAATCTAATTCCCTCAGCATCACCCGACTTAATTCGACTGAATTTCATTATCCTAGTTTTGCCTTTGTTGATGTTCATCTTACATCCTTCTTTCAAGACACTGTCCAATCCATTCAACTGCTCTTCCAAGTCCTTTGCTGTCTCTGACAGAATTACAATGTCATCGGCGAACCTCAAAGTTTTTATTTCTTCTCCTTGGACTTTAATACCTACTCCGAATTTTTGTTTTGTTTCCTTTACTGCTTGCTCAATATACAGATTGAATAACATCGGGGAGAGGCTACAGCCCCGTCTCACTGCCTTCCTAACCACTGCTTCCCCTACATTCCCCTCGACTCTTGTAACTGCCATCTGGTTTTTGTACAAATTGTAAATAGCCTTTCGCTCCCTGTATTTTATCCCTGCCACCTTTAGAATTTGAAAGAGAGTATTCCAGTCAACATTGTCAAAAGCTTTCTTTACGTCTACAAATACTAGGAATGTAGGTTCCCCTTTCGTTAATCTTTCTTCTAAGATAAGTCGTAAGGCCATGTGGAACGGAAATCCAATGAGGTTCCAACAAACGCGGAAGAATACATAGTGCAATGTTTACATCAGGTTTATTCTTATGATTAACGGATTATAATTCAGAGCGTTTACCAACATTCATTCATTCTACGCACCATTCACGAGTGGAACTGGGAAAGAGTGACCCGCCACACACTACCAGTTGGCTTGCAGGGTGTGATGCAGATGTGGATGTAGACTGAATATTTGCCTTTCTCTTGGTTCCATATCCCTGCAGGGGATGAATTTTACAGACCACAATATGTGAGTGGGTGATTCACCGTCGTAGTCATATTGTCAATTGCTATGTGTCTCGTTTTAAGCACTGACCTTGATATTCTGTTCCTAAAATATTAATGCTATGATGATAACATGGGAGTCCACAAATAAGGACAGAAATAACTGAAAATCTCGCGTAGGTGGTGAAAAGTTGATTTAGCGTGAGGGCCGAGTAATGGCCGAACAGAAGGCCTTAGACGGAAAGGAAAGGCAGTGAAGCGGAAGGAAGATATGGAGGCGGAAATAGGGCTACGGCGAGTCCCATTTCGCCAGGAAGTGACTCTATCGACTGGCGCTGCGTCCGATTTTGTGCGGAATCAGCTGAAAGGTCACGCGCAATCCCCCCCTGCGTCGCAGCCCAAGTCCTCGCATTTCAATGCCGTTACGGGGCATTCACACCGCCAGTTATTGATTGTCGCGTGTGGGACAATACAGGTGCGTGCAAAGCCGCAACGCGCACGCGCCGAAAACGCGGCCGCGCCTGCGCACAACCGAGGGGCTGCGCCGCCATCTTGTGACGCCGTCGCCGCGAGAGCCGCCAAGCGGCGAAGTTCGCAAACGATCTTCGAAACTCTGCCGGTCGATAGCCAAGAAGGAGCAGCGAAACAGGCTTGCCAACGCCCTTTGTACGAAATTCCCTTTCGGATTTCGGTGCTGCAGCCAAGGGCGCATAAAAAATTGAACACTTCTTGCTATTCATCGCTGTAGTGCTGCTTCAACATCCAGGCCAGGTCGCGCACTTCGTAGTCATCGGAGCTACATAATTCAAAAAGTTCTGCTACACGACCACTACGTGTCTGCATAATCTGCTTGCACATCCATAACTGCTATTGAAGACATGGAAGGCTACGACTGCTGCAGCTTTGACATCTTTTTCTTTTGTTTTGTTTTGTGTGTACCATTGACAAAAGAAAGTCACATCGTTCAAGGCAGTGGGGGTGCCAACTAATCCTTCCCAATATATTTATTCATAAAGAAAGGTGCCACAAATATTATATCACTTTTGCAAAGCAACAGCTCCAAACTTTCGCAAAGATTTAGACCGTTACGTTGATCCACAAAAAAAAAAAAAAAAAAAAAAAAAAAAAAAAAAAAAAAAAAAAAACCATTGTGCAGAAAAATACATTTCAAATAACTTGCCGGCAGCTGTAAAAAGTTGAAGTACTTCTTAAGTTCACTTCAAGGAAATCTTAAAGGACTTATCGGCGGCTAACTCTTTCTGATCCATTGACGAAATTCTTATTTGAATCGGTACATTTGCATCCATTGTAACGATCTCTCTACATAAATCAAATGTCCTGCCTGACTCATCATTCCCGAGCCAAAACTACAAAGGACAAAAAATTTGGGGACGGTGTTGATACTAAAGGATTTTTCGAAATTCCACCGTTAAGGGAGTGAAATACGGGATGAAAGGTTTTTTGAAAATATTTCGCTGTTGAGGCAATTTTGAAGCTAGAAGTACGACAGCTGGTATTTCGTTTCTCGGCCAGATATAAATAAATACATGTTTCAGCATTTTTTAATATTTAACCCCTATGTGGTGAAATCGTGAAACTTATTTTTGAAAATAAATCATTATTAAAGATTTACTGAAGCATTTTTAAAGCTGCATCTATCAAAATTGGTATTTCACTTCTCAGTTAGAAATAAAAAAGTGTGTGTTTCATTGTTTTTCGAAGTTCAAGTCTTTCAGGTGTTAAATAGACAATGAAAAGTTTTTTTTTTCAAAATATGACACCATTAAGGCAATTTTGAAGCTAGAACTGCGAAAATTGGTGTTTGGTTTCTTGCCCAGAAATGAAAAAAATAGGTGTTTCAGCTTTTTTGTGGAAAGTCAACTACTGATTGGGGGCCCGGGGGGGGCGGTAAAACTGGGAGAGGAAGCTTTGTTAAATAAATCATTATTGAAGTACCACTAAAGCATTTTTAAAGCTGCATCTATGAAAGTTGGTATCTGACTTCTTAGGTGGACATAAAAAAAATACGTGTTTCACTGTTTTGGCAAATTCAGCCCCGGAGGTTGTGTGTTATGTAAAAACCGACTTGTGCAAATCTTTTTTTCAATAACTTCATCAGCGTAAATAAGTGTTGAAAACTGATATTTCTCTTTAACGATCCGTGGCTACAATGTCATAAGAATTATCATATACACGTTACAGTTCTGTTAATGTTTTGTGACAAGTTATTTATTAACATTTACACATATGTATGTTTAAGATTTTTTGACTTATTCCACACCAATGACAAGCTTTTCACTTGGTATCCATGGCTGTGACATCAGCATGTATTTTCTCTTTGTAAATACATACTGTGTATTTTTATTTTCCGACTTGTTGTACATTTTTTTTTTAATTTCATCACTATACATCCGTGGAACGAGCAGTACGTCTAATCTAATCTAATCTGATCAGATTGTTTCCGCGGGAAAATGACAGACCTAATAATACGAAAACTGAGGTTGAATTTCGATTCGGAGAGCTCTGAGAACGGGCTTACTTTCCAAAACTTAGGGGTTTTCATTAACCACAACCTTTGAAGTTCTCGTCTGATGATATCCCTTATGTGCTCTATTGGAGACAAATCTGCTGACCGAGCAGACCAAGACAATATGTCAGCACTCTGTAGAGCATGTTGGGTAATCACAGCGGTAGTTAGGCGAGCGTTATCCTGTTGGAAAACAGCCCCTGGGATGCTGTTCGTGAATGGGAGCACAGCAGGTTCATTTTTGGAACACAACCTACGACCACCTTAGACAGAGCACTGATCACACTTTCTGCAGGACCTGACCATCATTTAGCAGGACAGTGCTCAATTCTGATTCGTTGACTTATGGGACTGCTATGTGCTGTACCACCTACTGCACTCCCCTGACTTAAGCCCTCGAAAGTTCAACTCGATTTATAAACTGAAGGAAACACTTCACAGCATTCGCCTCAGAACTGTTACAAATTCGTCGGGCAACAGACCGCGCCGCTCGAACTGTCAACACAACTGGCACTGCTAAGAGTACCCTACGACTTCTACATCGCTAGCAATGGGTTATACACAATTCTGGTGACTACTTTGAAGGCCAGTACAACATTGAAACACGTATCTATTTTGTACAAGCTGTAAATAAATAGTTGCCACTATTTAAGTTCCAACCATTGTACGAGGTGCATTCAAGTTCTAAGGCCTCCGATTTTTTTTCTCCGGACTGGAAAGAGATGGAAACATGCGCATTGCTTTAAAATGAGGCCGAGTTCATTGTCAATACGTCCCAGAGATGGCAGCACCGTACGGCAGATGGAATTTTACTGCCAGCGGCGAGAATGAGAACTGTTTTAAATACTTAAAATGGTGAAGTTTTCCTTACTTGAACATCGTGCAATCATTCGTTTTCTGAATTCACGTGGTGTGAAACCAATTGAAATTCATCGACAGTTGAAGGAGACATGTGGTGATGGAGTTATGGGTGTGTCGAAAGTGCGTTCGTGGGTGAGACAGTTTAATGAAGGCAGAACATCGTGTGACAACAAACCGAAACTACCTCGGGCTCGCACAAGCCGGTCTGACGACACGATCGAGAAAGTGGAGAGAATTGTTTTGGAGGATCGCCGAATGACTGTTGAACAGATCGCCTCCAGAGTTGGCATTTCTGTGGGTTCTGTGCACACAATCCGGCATGACGACCTGAAAATGTGAAAAGTGTCACCCAGGTGGGTGCCACGAATGCTGACGGACGACCACACAGCCGCCCGTGTGGCATGTTGCCGAGCAATGTTGACGTGCAACGACAGCACGAATGGGACTTTCTTTTCGTCGGTTGCTACAATGGATGAGACGTGGATGCCATTTTTCAATCCAGAAACAAAGCGCCAGTCAGCTCAATGGAAGCACACAGATTCACCGCCACCAAAAAAATTTCGGGTAACCGCCAGTGCTGAAAAAATGATGGTGTCCATGTTCTGAGACAGCGAGGGCGTAATCCTTACCCATTGCGTTCCAAAGGGAACTACGGTAACAGGTGCATCCTACGGAAATGTTTTGAAGTACAAATTCCTTCCCGCGCTGCAAAAAAAAAAAAAAAGTCCGGGAAGGGCTGCGCGTGTGCTGTTTCACCAAGACAACGCACCCGCACATCGAGCTAACGTTACGCAACAGTTTCTTCGTGATAACAACTTCGAAGTGATTCCTCTTGCTCCCTACTCACCTGACCTGGCTCCTAGGGCCTTTTGGCTTTTTCCAACAATGAAAGACACTCTCCGTGGCCGCACATTCACCAGCCGTGCTGCTATTGCCTCAGCGATTTTCCAGTGGTCAAAACAGACTCCTAAAGAAGCCTTCGCCGCTGCCATGGAATCATGGCGTCAGCGTTGTGAAAAATGTGTGCGTCTGAAGGGCGATTACGTCGAGAAGTAACGCCAGTTTCATCGATTTCGGGTGAGTAGTTAATTAGAAAAAAAATCGGAGGCCTTAGAACTTGAATGCACCTCGTACTCGCCGAGCGCTTTCGACGTAAATTGGTCACTCTGCATCGGTTACCTTAAACTGCACGGACTCGACCACAGGCGAATTACATTCCCACTAGGCTGAGGAGACGTGGTGTGCATAGTAGTAGAATCCCTAGGTAGAGGAGAGCAGCTTTTGCAACACAGCTAGATATGTTACGCGCTAGACAATAGACGGGAAATAGTTTGTGCGGCGTGCGATAGCGAGTTGTGGCGGCTTTGTGCGGCGGGTAGCAGAACCGGCAGGCGCGCGGCAGCGATACAGCACCGGTGGGTAGCGTACTGCCCGACAGCGGAGAAAGACTGGCGTGATCAGAAAACGAGGGATTCAAGGAACCGGCAACTCGCTAACCGAGAAGCAAAAGGAATCCCACACACGCGCGACAAAGTCGACAAGTACAGCTGTCCACGTCCTTCCTACGTGACTTACGTTTTTCGTTTCTGGAAATAGTTTTGGAAATTTGTGCCGGCCGCTGTGGCCGAGCGGTTATAGGCGCTTCAGTCCGGAAGCGCGCAGCTGCCCCGGTCGCAGGTTCGAATCCTGCCTCGGGCATGGATGTTTGTCATGACCCTAGGTTAGTTAGGTTTCAGTACGAGGTGCATTGAAGTTCTAAGGCCTCCGACTTTTTTTTTTTTCTAATTAACTACTCACCCGAAATCGATGAAACTGGCGTTGCTTCTCGGCGTAATCGCCCTGCAGACGTACACATTTTTCACAACGCTGACGCCATGATTACATGCCAGCGGCGAAGGCTTCTTTAGGAGTCTGTTTTGACCACTGGAAAATCGCTGAGGCAATAGCAGCACGGCTGGTGAATGTTCGGCCACGGAGAGTGTCTTTCATTGTTGGAAAAAGCCAAAAGTCACTAGGAGCCAGGTCAGGTGAGTAGGGAGCACGAGGAATCACTTCAAAGTTGTTATCACGAAGAAACTGTTGCGTAACGTTAGCTCGATGTGCGGGTGCGTTGTCTCGGTGAAACAGCACACGCGCAGCCCTTCCCGGACGTTTTTGTCGCAGTGCAAGAAGGAATTTGTTCTTCAGAACATTTTCGTAGGATGCACCTGTTACCGTAGTGCCCTTTGGAACGCAATGGGTAAGGATTACGCCCTGGGTGTCCCAGAACATGGACACCATCATTTTATCAGCACTGGCGGTTACCCGAATTTTTTTGGTGGCGGTGAATCTGTGTGCTTCCATTGAGCTGACTGGCGCTTTGTTTCTGGATTGAAAAATGACATCCACGTCTCATCCATTGTCACAACCGACGAAAAGAAAGTCGCATTCATGCTGTCGTTGCACGTCAACATTGCTTGGCAACGTGCCGCACGGGCAGCCATGTGGTCGTCCATCAGCATTCGTGGCACCCACTTGGATGATACTTTTCGCATTTTCAGATCGTCATGCAGGATTGTGTGCACAGAACCCACAGAAATCCCCCAAAACAATTCTCTCCACTTTCTCGATCATGTCGTAAGATCGGCTTGTGCGAGCCCGAGGTTGTTTCGGTTTGTTGTCACACGATGTTCTGCCTTCATTAAACTGTCGCACCCACGAACGCACTTTTGACACATCCATAACTCCATCACCAAATGTCTCCATCAACTGTCGATGAATTTCAATTGGTTTCACACCACGCAAATGCAGAAAACGAATGATTGCACGCTGTTCAAGTAAGGAAAACGATGCCATTTTAAGTATTTAAAACAGTTCTCACTGTCGCCGCTGGTGTTAAAATTCCATCTGCCGTACGGTGCTGCCATCTCTGGGACGTATTGACAATGAACGCGGCCTCATTTTAAAACAATGCGCATGTTTCTATCTCTTTCCAGTCCAGAGAAGAAAAATCGGCGGCCTTAGAACTTGAATGCACCTCGTATTTCTAAGTTCTAGGGGACTGATGACCTCAGAAGTTAAGTCCCATAGTGCTCAGAGCCATTTGAACCATTTTTTGGAAATTTGCTGTAAGATATTAAGGGGCCAAACTGCTGAGGTCTTCGGTCTCTAGGCTTACACACTACTTAATCTAACTTACACTTACTTACGCTGAGGACAACACAGACAGCCATGTCCGAGGGAGGACTCGAACCTCCGACGGAGGAAGCCGCGTGGACAAGTTGCCTTAGATCGTGCGGCTACCCCGCACATCTTTCTTTTTTTGTTCGGCCCCATGTGCAGTTAAACGACAAATGTATTCGTTGTGGTTCCAGTGTTCGACGAAAGATAGATCGTAATGTGACTGACTGTCAGTGCAACTACGAGGGTAATCCCAAAAGTAAGGTCTCCTATTTTTTTTTTATAATTACATAGACCTGTTATGTCTACAGAGGTTTACATCAGTTTACAGTTTGATCATTTTGCTAATGTTAGGCATAATCGCCATTTCTGCCGCTGCATTTTTGTAGACGCTGTGGCAGTTTTTGTTTGTCCATGTCATACCAGCTCGCCGCCATGCTGTTCAGAAAGTTACGAACCTCTTCTTTCACCTCGTCGTCGGAGCTGAATCGCTTTCCGGTCAAATGTTCTTTTAACCTAGGGAACAGGTGATAGTCACTGGGCGCCAAGTCAGGCCTATAGGGTGGGTGGGTGATTATGTTCCACTGAGACTGTTGCAGGAGAGCAACGGTTTGCCGAGTGATATGTGTGCGAGAGTTGTCACGGAGAATCTGTACGCCCTTGCTCAACATTCCTCTTCTCCGGTTCTGAATTGCCCGTTTGAGTTTTTTCAGAGTCCCACAGTACCTGTCAGCGTTAATTGTGGTCCCAGCGATTCAGCTCCGACGACGAGGTGACAGAAGAGGTTCATAACTTTCTGAACAGCATGGCGGCGAGCTGGTATGGCATGGGCATACAAAAACTGCCACAGCGTCTACAAAAATGCATCGACAGAAATGGTGATTATGTCGAAAAATAGCTAAATGTTTATGCTGTAAACTGATGTAAACCATTGCAGAAATAAACAGGTCTATATACTTATAAAAAAATAGGTGACCTTACTTTTGGGATTGCCCTCGTATATATATTCCGGGTTTTTCTTTTCTTTTCTTTTTTCCTCGCTGTTCGCTGTATTAAAATTTGGCTCTGTGACGTGGTGTAGCGTCCGTTTGCAACAGCGACGAGTAAGGAACGGACCTATAATGACAGGTGATTCTGCACAACTACTCTCTTAGAAACCGAAAGGAAGTGGCTTTCAAATGGGAATCGCAAACCTTTGACGACAAGGCGACAAGTTAGCAGAATCCTCTACCGGAAAATACGTCTGGTGCGTCGAACACGGCATTACTAACAGTACGTTTGTCATTTGACACGCATCTCTTATCGACGCACCTAATTTGTACGCACGGTGATATGAGCCTCCTTGCGCGATTTGGGTGTTCGGTTGAATGCGAATATGATTACTCCCAAGGAAGTTACGAAAACGTAACGGTTTTTCACATAAGTTGCAAGAAATGAACGCTACAGTTTCACAATCACACAGTTTCTCTGTGCTCTGTCAAAATATTTTTTAACGCTTTTGAAGTTGCCTTCCGTTTCAGACGTTTTTGACTGTTGAATTCCTTTCCTGCAACATAGTTCACAGACATTTATTTGTTTGTTTTCATTTCTGTAAGACGTCTGCGTGATACCTCGCCTGTTCAAAATGGTTCAGTTGGCTCTGAGCACTATGGGACTCAACTTCTGAGGTCATCAGTCCCCTAGAACTTAGAAGTACTTCAACCTAACTAACCTAAGGACATCACACACATCCATGCACGAGGCAGGATTCGAACCTGCGACCGTAGTGGTCACGCGGTTCCAAACCGAAGTGCCTAGAACCGCTCGGCCACTCCGGCCGGCTCGTAATCACAACTAGTGCCGAAGCCAATGTGTCATTCAGGTTCACATTTGTGTACTCGCACTGCTATTAAGTTTGCTTCACCAGGCAGATTGTGAAATGCATTGTCAATCATATGCAATCAATTGTAGACAATTTTCTGTAAGCATTCTCGCTCGACAGACTGAAGATAATACCTCATGTATTTGTAGCCAAGTTTGATGCAACTTGGTTCTAGTTGATAAAGGTTATGCTCACGTATGGTTTTATGTGTACAGCAAGGGGGATGATGTTTCAGACAACAATATGGGATTATGGTCCGCCTTCATGTAGAACACTTTCGTTTTATTTATTTCTTTCCCCAGACTAATTTCATTGGCAATATCAACATCATCAGTGGGTTTTCTTTATCCTACAAAATACAAAATTAGCATCGTTATAAGCATTATAAAACATTACATGGCTACTGTTTGCTTCCAAATAGTGCATTCTGTGAATGGTTTCATAATATCTTATTTACTTGGAGCCACAGCATGTTTTCTACGTTTTTTGCCGATATTTTCGGCATACTCTCCGTGTTTTGTTCCCTTTTCTTTGGAATACATCATGTTTCAGACGATAACGAGATAAACAGTCTTACTTTTCGTGGTGTTTTATTAATGAGTTTTGCCAGCCACTATGGCCGAGCGGTTCTAGGTGCTTAAGTCGGGAACCGCGCTGCTGCTACGGTCGCAGGTTCGATTCCTGCCACGGGCATGGATGCGTGTGATGTCCTTAGTTAGGTTTAAGTAGTTCTAAGTCTAGGGGACTGATGACCCCATAGTGCTTAGAGCCATTTGAGCCATTAATGTGTTTTATTAGAAAAGAAAAAGATACAATACTTTACTTTTGCATTTACACAGATGTCTCGCAAGCAAAGGGCGACATACAAAGTAAGCTATCTTGTTCAGTATAGACAGTTCCAAGTCTGTGCTACATAGACTGTACAAGCAAAGTAACTAGAGCTGACGCTGCTATTCAACTCGCTAATCTTGAAGCTGATACCGAACTGGGCCGTCACCAGTCGGTCGCGGCGCTTATGTCCTCTCCACACAGGGGCCGCTGCTGTTGCGTTGTCGTGCTGGAGAGAGGTGGGGTCAGCGTGCGATTGGCTGACGTCTTCTCACAGCCATCTCTCCTCTACCGTTCCCGACTGGAGTGTCGGCGCTTGACTCTACGCTGTAACAGGTTTCATTTCTATATACAAGATTATGAAAAGTTCTGTTCGTTCCTAAATATTTCCAGCTATACTACAAAATGGGTAAAGCGGTTACCAAGTGCCATTTGCACGTTTTCATATATATTCCAAAGCCACCAAGAATTTGCTTTTCACTATTTTGTATAATTATTGACCTAATCAAAAAATTTGACCTTGTCACAATCTACCCATTAAGGGGGGGTAGGACGTCAAACGGGCCGACTTGGAGCAGGAGAGGCACCACAGGACATTTTTATTTCCAATGTCTATACTTTTACAAATAAATTTATAAAACTTTGTAGGCATGACCAGGAAGGATTCAGGATTCACATTCACAACAGTGGAAGTTCAAAAACATAACAATATAATTTTTTTACATGCAAATTTCATCATTTTTTCACTTAATATTGGCTACAGTTGTTGCTATAGGTACACTTTTCTTCATAGGTAAGAGAGATTCTTCGATGAATTTTGCACAGCATACAAACCATACTTAGACATGTATGAAACTCTAGCATTTATTTACTTTATAAAAAAATGAATGAGCTGTTACATTTTAAACTGCATGTTTTAAAAAACTCAAATTTCGTAATTTTGTAATTAATTACCTCTATTTTCGACAATTTTTAACAGATGTAAAATTCTATTGGTTTGAACTTGCACTGCTATGACTGTGAATCCTGAATCCTTCCTGTTCATGCTGACAACGTTTTATTAATTTATTTGTAAAAGTATAGACACTGGAAGTTAAAATGTCCTGTGGTACCTCTCCTACTCCATGTCAGCCCGTCTGACGTCTTATCCCCCTTCAGAGATTTAATGTTACATTACAGGTTACGGGTTGACACAGTAAGTGGAGTATTACAATTAGGCTCTGTGTTTATGTATGTCTTGAGGTAGCCCAAGTCACGGCAACCAAATTACCCATAATACGAGGGTGAGTCAAATGAAAACCTTCAATTTGTAATAACAAATCGAAATTTCGCATCGTTATCCTGTAAGTTGGTAAGCGTGCTACAAACAGCGTGCAGAATGGCCTGTAGGTGGCAGCATAGTGCAGATGCACACATACCGTCACAGTATCCGTATAAAGATGGCCGCCTCACTCGCGACTTGCACCAGAGAAGAACAGCGTTCTGTTATTCGGTTTTTGCTTAGTGAAGGTGTGAAACCTATTGAAAATCATCGACGACCGAAGGTTCAGTACGGTGATGCATGTCTGTCACAGCAGGAAGTCTACGTATGCAGTAGGAAGTTCGCAAATGGTGTGACTTCAAGTGGAAGATGCTCCTCGTCCAGGTCAGGCACAACGAGTTGTGACTTTACAGAACACTGCAGCAGTTGAAGCCATAGTGAAGGAAAACAGCCGAGTGACACTGCATGACATTGCAGCATGTTTACAGATTAGTCATGGGTCACCACACCACATTGTGCATGATGTGCTCCTGTTTCACAAAGTGTCTGCAAGGTGGGTGCCACGGCAGCTGACTCCTGAAATGAGAGAAAGACGTGTGCATGCTTGTGAAGAACTTCTTCGGCGCTTTGAACGAGAAGATGACGGCTTCCTTGCAAGAATCGTTACTGGGCACGAAACCTGGGTTCACTTCCACCAACCGCGAGCAAGGAATGGCGCCGTTCCTCATCATAAAAACCAAACAAGTTTCGAACAGAGACATAAGCGACGTGGATGGCTGTCAGCAGGTGTCCTTTTCCAACATGACAATGCAAGGCCCCACACTGCCCATACAACAGTTGCAACAATCACAGACCTGCAGATTGAGTGTCTTTCTCATCAGCCATACTCACCAGACCTTGCCCCAAGTGATTTCCATATGGTGGACCACTCAAAGAGGCTATGGGAGGAAAGAAGTTCCGTTCTGATGAAGAGGTACGCCACACGGTGCATGAGTGGTTGTGCGGACTACCAAAAGAATTTTTTTCTAAAGGAATTTATGCACTTTGTAAGCGCTGGAGGACTTTCATTGAGCGTGGGAGAGATTACGTTGAAAAGTGTGGTGTGCGTACTATAAGACCTTCGGTACACACACTATCAGATTATTTGACTTGTCGCTCTAACAAAGTAGGCGAGTGTCAGCAATATGTCTCGTGGTCTTATCGTGGCGTGTTTATCTTCTGCCGTTAGGTGAGACGATAGAAATGCCACTTGCACGCTTAGAGTAGCAGATTGACGGCGACCAACTTTAAACAGAACTTGATTAATTTTCACACACATTTATGAAAATAGTAACAAGCATTAACCTTACGTAACTTCATTCTGGATGCTGTTTACAATTGACAAACTGAAGTTCCTTTGGTCTTGGTACGTTAATCTTATTCTCATATATCTCTGATACTTGACAAAGTGTCTATACATTTATCTTCATGGCTATGTACAGGAATATGATAATCTATTTCTTCCCATTGACTTTCTTCAAAAACAGTTGCTGAAACTATTGAGCAAAAATCTAAATGACAAGATTGGTCTTTGCGGTGGGGATATGCTGACGTAATCGGCGCTCAGCGTTAGCAACACAACTGAAACTTTTTATTGCTCAAACGGCTCAAATGACTCTGAGCACTATGGGACTTAACATCTGAGGTCATCAGTCCCCTAGACTTAGAACTACTTAAACCAGCTAACCTAAGGACATCAGACACATCCACGCAAGAGGCAGGATTCGAACCTGCGACCGTAGCAGCAGGGCTGTACCGGACTGAAGCGCTCAGAACCGCTCGGCCACAGCGGCCGGCCTTTTGGTTGCGCCACGCAGTTTTGACACTACAACTGCTAGGTCGCTGGCGTTTGCAGCAATGAAAAATACTGCGAAGTCGATGTGGAGTGTTCTGGACAAATCCCATACGTGACGAAACCGAACGACGGACCCATTGAACAATGTTCCACTTACATGCAGTTACCATTCTCAGCAAAGTGGTTATCACCGAGCGTGAACGTGCATCGTTTTCCTTTCAGCTCTTGCTCTAAGGGTGAAAGCCAGGCACTAACTTTTTGATGTCCAGAATACCAAATGAGAAATCAATACTTAAATGTACAGCTCTAAAACGGGCAGCATGTTTACAATGTCTGGCCCATATTTTTATAGGTCGGTCGTCAGTACTTTTTCCGTCGATATATCGATTCACCGATAATTTTCTGTTATATGGCTAGTGCTTATGTTATTGTTTATATGCATCGAAACAACAGATTCGCGATATTTTTTAAAAATCGACAGTTCTAGTAACACTATTGAAAGTGATCGCAGGCCCTTTGGAAGGTAGCGCAACGGCAGTTTTTGCTCTGATGTGTAGTGGAATCGCTAGGGACCGTTCAAAATTTTTAGACGACATAGTTGTGTGGAGATAACAGCGATTAATTTACTTATAATCAATTATTCAAAATGACAGTTACAAGCGCATTATTTGTTTTGCCGCCAACCGGTTTAAACCCGCGATGTGGTCATCTTCAGGGCAATTGACACTGTAAAGTTATAATATTAGTAAGTAATTGTTGTGGCGTAGCAAGACAGCCACGCCACTCGGAAGTAGCCGAAATGCACGCGTACACACACGCCGGCTGGCGTGAGGTCTGAAACAGGATACGTTATGAATGCTATAAAGAAAAGTACGTAGCTGCGTTTATACTTAACTTTAATCCATCATTTGTATACAGCATTCTTGATGATGCAAGTGAGACTCTCTATAGAAATGGTTAATGGCGCCTTGCTAGGTCGTAGCCATGGACTTAGCTGAAGGCTATTCTAACTGTCTCTCGGCAAATGAGAGAAAGGCTTCGTCAGTGTGGTCGCTAGCAAAGTCGTCGTACAACTGGGGCGAGTGCTAGTACGTCTCTCTAGACCTGCCGTGTGGTGGCGCTCGGTCTGCGATCACTGACAGTGGCGACAAGCGGGTCCGACATGTACTAATGGACCGCGGCCGATTCAAAGCTACCACCTAGCAAGTGTGGTGTCTGGCGGTGACACCACAGTAATCATGTACGTAATCTACAAGCAAATAGTCAAAGTTACACAAATAAACAGATGTTTATACCCATTTGGTCGCTCGCTGGAGTCGTCACCCTGCCTGTGCACGGTTGGTAACTATGCATGGTTGGCTCTCTGCATGAGCTCAAGTAACGGCCAAGAACACGTGGGCAGACAGTAACGCCCTGCACTGTGAGCAACGATAGTTACATGCTTCAGCAAGAAATCGTAAATTTTAAAGTTTGTTCCAGTTGTAATATAAAACATAATAAACCATAAATAATAAATATAACTAATTAAATGTCGAGAAATTTACAATTATTTAAAATTCAGGTAACTTCCCATTCATTTTTCAAATTATTTGTGGATAGGATAGAGCCATATTTCTGAAGAGAGAGACGGAGGGAGAGAGAGAATGAATGAATGGGCGTTAAACTTATGACGTGCAATTTACCCAGGCTATATTCATGCAGTATTTGCAAATGAGAGCAGTCAGCGACTTTCAACAAACTTTACATGTGCGAAGGTCATTCAATAATTAAGGAGACAGATCGGTCTGGGGAAAAAAACTGTTGGTAGGACAAGTTTCGTACTTTTAAGGCTTTAAGCTGGCATCACTGGATGAGCCTTGATCTGTTTATAACGTTAAAAATACATTTCAAGAGGGCGAGTCCGTTTGAAACGTCGTCATTTGTTGAACAACGTTCTGTTATTCGTTTTTTGCTTGCCGAAGGCGAGAAACGATTGAATATCCGCTGTGGAAAGTCTAAAGTTTGTGGTGAACGTGGGATGAATCGTGCCAATTGTTACAAGTGGGTAGAGCAGCTCAAAAATGGTCGCCACTCCGTGAGCGACGAACACCGTTCTGGTCGACCAGTTGCAGTTTCAACTCCCTCACTTCAAAGACGAACTGATGACATTATTCGCGCCGACTGCCGTGTGTCTGTAGAAATAATAGTTGATAAGGTTCAAGTTAGTACTGGTACAGTTCATAACATTATCTGCAACAAGCTGAAGTACCGCAAAATATGTACAAGATGGGTCCTAAAGTAGTTGACGCGGCTACACAAGGAAACATGGTTGAGAGTGTGCACAGAGCTAAATGAACGTTATGAAAGAGAAGGTGAGCAGTTCCTCAACAAAATTTTAACTTGTGGAAACTTGGGTTCAGTATTACAAGCCAGAAACGAAAAGACAAAGCGTGGAGTGGAAGCACACCAACTCACCTGCCAAGAAAAAATTCAAAATCCAAGCACCAGCAGGAAAAGTCATGTTGACCACGTTTTGGGATGCCGAGGATCCAGTTTTTTGTGATTATCTCGAAGAGCAGCGTACAATGAACAGCCAAAATTACTCGGATTGGCTTTTAAACAAGGTGAAGCCAGCCATAAGAGAGAGATGTCGTGGATCTCGGGGAGAGGTGTGATTTTCCAGCAAGACAACGCACGTCCTCATATTGCTCAACTAACGCGTGAAACCATCGACAAAATGGGCTGGGAAGTACTGCCTCGTCCCCCTTACAGTCCTAATATAGCAGCTAGTGATTTCCATTTGTTTGGTGCGCTGAAGGAGGCAATACGTGCGAGGAGGTTCCAGGACAACGAGGACGTGAAAAAGTTTGTGGTAAAATTGGTTCAAACGTCAAGGAAAAAAGTCCTTTGCAGCCAGAATAAAAAAGCTTGTAGCCTCCTGCCACAAGTACACAGATGTGAAAGGGAATTATGTTGCAAAGAAGAAAAAGTATTGTTTTATAAAAGTAAACACTTTTTTCTTCAGACCAATTTGTCTCTTTAAGTATAGAATGACCCTCGTAATTGCACATCTTTTCGAAACGTTCTCTCGGGAGATAATAATGAAAACAGAAAAAATTTTCACTATCGATGCAGTAAAACTTCAGTATCAGGCCGGAAATTCTAATTTATTAGTTGTTTATTACTAACTTTGTTCCCAAGAGATTAGGACACAGTATCCACAAATACAACTGAATATACCTGCAAAATTATATCATTGTACGATCTATAGTTCGGGAAATATGGCGTCGTAACTGATAAAGACTGAGATGCTTGAAAAAACTAGTTTTGTGTTTGACTTTTCATTAGTCTAACGGCGAATAATCTGAAATTAATAAAACCAACCTAATTAGGGTTTTGCTACCTTCTTGTCTTTGCCGACTCCTCGGAAGACATGGTTTGCAGCATTTTCCGCGACCATCACAAAGAGCGGCGCATATTAGTTATTACAAAACAACGATAACAATGAAGATGTGTACCAAAACACCCACATATAGGTAGAAAATAATTCTTTCTTTACGTGTAGTGTACCTGTAATTGTATTATGCATACTTTTAGCGTCCCGTAACTAAACCGGTAACCCTCATAGGATTACTTCGTCTGTCTTTCAGTCTCTCCGTCCCCCTGTTAAGAACCGTTTTTCCCGGAAACGGGTTGACGCATAAAGCTGAAATTTATGTCACGTACTAATGTCTACAGTCCCTTGGCGATGGGAAAACTTTAAGCCTCGAAGCGAGTACAGTTTGGAAGATGCGGCAATTTATCTCACTTACTTTGACAATCGCAAATTTACCCCTCAAAAACTATAGGGTACTTCCCATTGATCTAGAATCGTGAAATACGGCAAGAAAGAAGATTTTACAGTGCAAATGGAGGAAAAAGTAATTGATGCTGCTAATTAGTATAGCATATTAATAAAACTCTAGAATTATTAAGATAAAAACGAAAACTTGCAGCCGGCCGCTGTGGCCGAGCGCTTCTAGGCGCTTCAGTCCGGAACCGCGCTGCTGCTACTGTCGCAGATTCGAATCCTGCCTCGGGCATGGATGTGTGTGACGTCCTTAGGTTAGTTAGGTTTAAGTAGTTCTAAGTTCTAGGGGACTGATAACCTCAGATGTTAAGTCCCATAGTGCTTAGAGCCATTTTTTTGAAAACGTACAATAGAAATTGAGATATTATACAAGAAATTTGAACTTAAAATTAAAATATTCATCATGACCGACATCTTGCCAGTATCGATATCGATAACAGGCATAAATCGGTGAGATTCTCTATTCCCGGGACGTATGAACTGTCTGTATACATAATTAAGATTGCAGGGAACTCACAGCATGTGAGTCCCACTTGCACTTGAACATTTTTTTCAAAAAAATCTCTTTTTTGTCAGACATTTATTAGGCAGTAGTATCGGTTATCCGGTAAGATGTCGTGAGATAGTAGAGACCAACCAAGAGCCATCTCAGTTTCAGTTAATAATGGGTGTATCGTTAAGTTGTCTGATATTTTTTAGATGTGACTTGAACAGTGTAAAGTTTTAATTTATTCCTGTTTATCTTTGCGCTTGTATAGAAAAATGAAGTCTTCTAAAGTTATGTACGAATATCTGAGTGCTGCACAAAAAAAGAGAGAAGAAGCGAGAATTACAAAAACGGAAAACAAAAAAATCAAATTAGCGAAAATAAGTAATATTTTCTTTTGTCTTGCCACCAGCGGTGGAGAGAATGTTTGTGTTATTGATCTTAAAATGGCTCTGATTGGTGTAAATCGAGTTGGTTCTTTGAAGGATAGAAATCGTTGTTATTTTGGAGGGGTTCAAGTTTGGAGGTCGCTAACCAAAAGTGTAGTTCGATACTAAATTACGAACATTTAAACTTATCGGTTATTTTCAATTCATGCCGTAAGAAAAACACGGTTGACGTGAGTATGGATTCAGAACTAAAGAAAAGTGAGAATATATGGCAAAAGGTGAATGTTACGTTAACACAGGCAACGAATGATATAGTGTTACGTGTACTCGGGAAGGAGGAGGCTAGGGAAACAGTGGAATCTTTTTACCGGATTCTGACTTCTCGCAAAGTACGATGTAATAAATAAACCAAAATATACGCAAAAGTACTTCGCCCTTCAATTCAGAATGAGTTAGTAAATGTCCTACCCCGTGCAGTTGAGAAAGAAATTATTAATGACATTAAAGACTCTCCTGTTCTTCTCTATTATTAAGGATAGAAAACAGGGCCTTTAAAAATAGTTCGATTAACTCAGTTAGTAAATATGTCGCAGTTTGACATAATGTGACTGGAAGGCCCTGTGACTTGAAGATAAACGAAAGCTTTCTAGGATTTCATGAAATAAAGGATCAAAGTCCGTTAGAAATAGAATGAAATAGAGTGCTCACGGTTATGACGATTGTGTCAATATGCGAGGATGGTTTAATAGGTTGGGTAAAGAAGTAAGAAAAAATGTTTGTTCGCCTTATTTCTCGACATAGGTTCCTTGGAGTGATGTACACTTGGTCCAGCAATCCTACAGCTGCTTCATCCCATCGGAAAAGTACTTCCTATGAAACTCTGCAAAATACTCGTTGACTGCAAATATTACTTCCTCATTAGACGAACATTTCATACCAGCGGGCTTAAGTTTCAAGTTAGGGAACAGGAAAAAGTCACCCGGGCCTAACTGTGGTGAAGAGGATGTATGAAGAACCAATTCAAATCCCAACTTGCACTTCCAGCATTGATATCGTCTATGTACGCGATTGGTGCGTTATCCTACCGAAAGAACAGTTTGTTACGTCCTAACCGTGGTCTTTTTTCAGTCAATGCAAAATATCCAACAGCGAATAATAATAGGGTTCAGGATGAGATTTTCACTCTGCAGCGGAGTGTGCGCTGATATATGAAACTTCGTGGCAGATTAAAACTGCAGCATTTTCAAGTTAGGGAATAGGAAAAAGTCACCCGGGTCATAGTTTTAATCTGCCAGGAAGTTTCATATCAGCGCACACTCCGCTGCAGAGTTAAAATCTCATTCTGGAAACATCCCCCAGGCTGTGGCTAAGCCATGTCTCCGCAATATCCTTTCTTTCAGGAGTGCTAGTTCTGCAGGGTTCGCAGGAGAGCTTTTGTAAAGTTTGGAAGGTAGGAGACGAGGTACTGGTGGAAGTAAAGCTATGAAGACGGGGCGTGAGTCGTGCTTGGGTAACTCAGTTGGTAGAGCACTTGCCTGCGAAAGGCAACGGTCCCGAGTTCGAGTCTCGGTCCGGCACACAGTTTTAATCTGCCAGGAAGTTTCAATAACAGGGTTGCCTATAATGTATGAGAATTATTCTTTGGGGATCCCAAGAAACACTGCCAGCGGACAGATCCATTGTTTTGACTGCCGTTCAAGTTTCGTCAGCAGTCACGAATCGGCGAAAAATGCCTTCCGGATTGCGGTTTTAACTCGCGAGATTCCAGTAACGCATAGCACGAGGTGGGGTCTCTGGGACCCCTATGTTTAAAGCGATATTTAAGGCAAAAACCATACGAAGTTTCTAATTTATGCTATATAACATTTATTTTGACAATTATTTAAGTATTGTTTAAATGCTTGAAAAGTCGGTGCAAAGTCCGAGAGATGGCACCACCGGCGCGTATCGAGGTCACGTTTAGTCAGTAGCATCTTTGGAAAAAACGCACACCAAGTTTCAGCCATATTGGTCTGTTTCTTTGTGTTTGGCATTCGTGTGACTCGAGGAAGTCGAGAGATTATCAAAAAATGGACGAAAAAGGATTTCGTGTGGTGAGTAAACACCACTTTACGAAAGGCAAAACGCCTCAGGAGACTAAAGAGAAACTTGATAAACATTGCGGTGACTCTGCAGCTCCGATTAGAACAGTTTATAAGTGGTTTCAAAATTTTCGGAGTGGCCGTATGGGCACGAGTGATGCTGAACGTTCAGGACGCCCTGTGGAGGTTACGACTCCAGAAATCATTGATAAAATCCATGATATGGTGATGGATTACAGAAGAGTTAAGGGGCGTGATGTTGTTAGTGCTGTGGACATCTCGAATGAACGGGTACATAATATTTTGCATAAACATTTGGAGATGAGAAAGCTATCCGCAAGATGGGTTCCGCGATTGCTCACGCTTGACCAAAAACGGAATCGCGTGAAGCGTTGCAAGGTTTTTTTTTTTGCAGCCGTTCAGGAAGAATCCGCAGGACTTAGCGTCTTTCGTCACTGTGGATACGTTACTATACTCCTGAAACCAAACAACAATCTAAACAATGGGTTACCAAGGGAGAATCTGCACCAAAAAAGGCAAAGACCACTCCTTCGGCCGGAAAGGTTATGGCGACTGTCTTTTGGGATTCGCAAGGAATAATCCTCATCGACTATCTTGAAAAGGGTAAAACTATTACAGGTGCATACTATTCATCGTTATTAGACTGTTTAAAAACCGAGCTGCAAGAAAAACGCCGGCGATTGGACCGCAAAAAAGTCGTTTTCCATCACGACAATGCACCAGCACACATTTCAGCAGTTGTGGTCGCAAAATTAGTGGAAGTAGGATTCCAACTCGTTGCACATCCCCCCCTATTCTCCAGACTTGGCTCCCTCAGACTACCATATGTTCCCCAATTTGAAGAAATGGTTGGCGGGACAAAGATTTTATTCAAGCGAGGAGGTGATGGCAGCAACTAAAAACTTTTTTGCAGACTTGTACAATTCTTATTGTTCGGAAGGGATCAACAAATTAGAACAGCATTTCGCGAAGTGTATAAGTCTAAAAGGAGACTATGCCGAAAAATAAAATAGGCTTATCCCAAACACGTAAGTAGTTTTTATTTTTGCAAGGACTTTTCAAACGCCCCTCATAGTTTATTTTATTGTACTAAACAAAACCTGTAGCATTTTACGAGGTGCATTCAAGTTCTAAGGCCTCCGATTTTTTTTCTCCGGTCTGGAAAGAGATAGAAACATACGCATTGTTTTAAAATGAGGCCGCGTTCATTGTCAATATGTCCCAGAGATGGCAGCACCAAAAATTTTACCGCCAGCGGCAAGAATGAGAACTGTTTTAAATACTTAAAATGGCAACGTTTTCCTTACTTGAACAGCATGCAATCATTAGTTTTCTGAATTTGCGTGGTGTGAAACCAATTGAAATTCATTGACAGTTGAAGGAGACATGTGGTGACGGAGTTATGGATGTGTCGAAAGTGCGTTCGTGGGTGCGACGGTGTAATGAAGGCAGAACATCGTGTGACAACAAACCGAAACAACCTCGGGCTCGCACAAGCCGGTCTGACGACACGATCGAGAAAGTGGAGAGAATTGTTTTGGGGGATCGCTGAATGACTGTTGAACAGATCGCCTCCAGAGTTGGCATTTCTGTGAGTTCTGTGCGGACAATCCTGCAGGACGACCTGAAAATGCGAAAAGTGTCATCCAGGTGGGCGCCACGAATGCTGACGGACGACCACACGGCTGCCCGTGTAGCATGTTGCCGAGCAAAGTTGACGCGCAACGACAGCAAGAATGGGACTTTCTTTTCATCGGTTGTGACAATGGATGAGACGTGGATGCCATTTTTCAATCCAGAAACAAAGCGCCAATCAGCTCAATCGAAGCACACAGATTCATCGCCACCAAAACAATTTCGGGTAACCGCCAGTGCTGAAAAAATGATGGTGTCCATGTTCTGGGACAGCGAGGGCGTAATTCTGACCCATTGCGTTCCAAAGGGCACTACGGTAACAGGTGCATCCTACGAAAATGTTTTGAAAAACAAATTCCTTCCTGCACTGCAACAAAAACTTCCGGGAAGGGCTGCACGCGTGCTGTTTCACCGAGACATCGCACCCGCACACCGAGCTAACGTTACGCAACAGTTTCTTCGTGATAACTTTGAAGTGATTCCTCATGCTCCCTACTCACCTGACCTGGCTCCTAGTGACTTTTGGCTTTTTCCAACAATGAAAGACACTATCCGTGGCCGCACATTCACCAGCCGTGCTGCTATTGCCTCAGCGATTTTCCAGTGGTCAAAACAGACTCCTAAAGAAGCCTTCGCCGCTGCCATGGAATCATGGCGTCAGCGTTGTGAAAAATGTGCACGTCTGCAGCGCGATTACGTCGTGAAGTAACGCCAGTTTCATCGATTTCGGGTGAGTAGTTAATTAGAAAAAAAATCGGAGGCCTTAGAACTTGAATGCACCTCGTACTATTTATCACACAAAAGCACATAATTTTTTGTAGTTCTTTCAAAAGTACACATAAATAGACTGTTAGAGTATTGAATTTTACACTCTGAAAAATTATACAATCTCTTTATTAGAAAATAAATTTCCAAATAAAACTAAATTCCAGGGTTTAAATTTGCACGTAAAAATTCCACCCGATAATTTCAAAGAGAAAGCCTGTCAAATTGACATTCATTGCTGGCAATTAGATTTTTCTTATCACTACACAGAACACATTCGATTTTAAGACACTTCAAGTATTTCATTGAAAAAACACGCAGATCTCCATCACAGCTTTCCCGAAGTTCTTCCCCTGAATGACACTCTTGTCCGACAGCAGAACTGTGATCACTGGCTAAAGTAAAATCGTCGTCTTTTTCGTTTATTTCTTACTGAATATGACTGCCACCTTCCTCCATAGACCGACTAGCAATTTCATCAGACTTGGGAAAGTTAAAAATGACTCATTCGTACCAGTACAATTTGAACTCTACCGTACCAGCCGCCCGTTGGTGACCGAGCGGTTCTAGGCGCTTGAGTCCTGAACCGCGACACCGCTGCGGTCGCAGGTTCGAATCCTGCCTCGGGCATGGATGTGTGTGATGTCCTTAGGTTAGTTGGGATTAAGTAGTTCTAAGTTCTAGGGGACTGATGACCTCAGATGTTAAGTCCCATAGTGCCCACAAGGGAACCTCCCCATCGCACACCCCTCAGATTTAGTTATAAATTGACACAGTGGATAGGCCTTCAAAAACTGAACACAGATAAATCGAGAAAACAGGAAGAAGTTGTGTGGAACTATGAAAAAATAAGCAAAATATCCAAACTGAGTAGTCCCTGTCTAAGATATGCAACATCAAGGAGAATGAGAGCCGAGGAGCGCCCTGGTTCCGTGGTTAGCGTGAGCAGCTGCGGGACGAGAGGTCCTTGGTTCAAGTCTTCCCTCGAGTGAAAATTTTACTTTCTTTATTTTCGCATTGTTATGATCTGTCCGTTCGTTCATTGACGTTTCTGTTCACTGTAATAAGTTTAGTGTCTGCGGTTTGCGACCGCACCGCAAAACCGTGCGATTAATAGACGAAAGGACGTGCCTCTCCAATGGGAACCGAAAACATTTGATCGCAAGGTCATAGGTCAACCGATTCCTCCACAGGAAAACACGTCTGATATATTCTATACGAGACTGGTGACGGCATGTGCGTCACATGACAGGAATATGTTGTCGACCCACCTAACTTGCACACCTGGCGAATGGGTAAAAAATTCTTCTACCTTGCCCAATTTAGGTTTTCTTGTTGATGTGATAATCACTCCCAAAAAAGTGATGAAAACATAAGAGTTTCTCACATAAACTGCAACAAATGAATGCAAGAGTTTCTCAGTCGCACAGTTTTCCCTGTGCTCTTTCAAAACATATGTTTTTTACGTGTTCAAATGTTTCCGTGTGTAGACCGTCAAATCCTGCATATGTCCAAGCAAATCTGAACATGTCCTGGAATTTTGGAGAGCGAAGTTGATTACGTGTGAGTGCCTGAACTTTGATAATTGTCTGAAAATAAAGAATTAAATTTTTTACTCGAGGGAAGCCTTGAACCAAGGACCTCTCGTTCCGCAGCTGCTCGCGCTAACTACAGGACCACGGGGCTTTTAAGCCCACATTCTCCTTGATGTTGCCTATCTCGCACATGAACTACTCAGTTTGTATATTTTGCTTATTTTTTCATAGTTCCACACAACTTCTTCCTGTTTTCTCGATTGATCTGTGTTCAGTTTTTCAAGGCCTATCCACTGTGCCAACTTATAACTAAATCTGAGGGGGGTGCGATGGGGAGGTTCCCTTGTCAGAGCCATTTGAACCATTTTTTTTTCTACCGTACCGTACTGAAGAAAACAGGTACGTAGTTCACGAGGCGTGGTCTAAGAGACTCCAAGGGTTAAATAATGCTAGACATTGTGTTTAAATTGAGAGGCACCCACATGCCTTGCTCACACTGTGGCATCAAGCAGCCAGGCCTGCAAGATGAGTGGTCTGCCAAGCGAGTGGATTCATTCTTATTTATCGAGTAACATGAACTCTAGTACTCACAATTAAGTTACAAGTTATTCTCCTGTTTGAATATTACGCAACGGATAACGCACATCTGACTATTAGTAATTTACACAACTCTGACTGTTCACTACGCACTGAAAATACCACATTTTCTTTCTTACCCAACGGCTTTGATCAACACGTGGCCATCGCACTGAATATGAATGGCGCACACATTATAAATTCTGGATATCACGACAACATAGTATTCGAAGGAAAAGGCCACCAATCTTTTTCTTTTCACTATCTTTTTTATTCCGATAAATTCTATAACTTTAACACACCATCACATTTTCTACAACAATTACACATGAGAAACTCCGCCCAGAGGGCATGGATTACATTGGTGATTCTCTATCTTATGGTCTCGTAATTATCTAACACTACTGTGCACTTTCTGGATAGGATGGTGGATCTTTTGCTATATCTCACACTTCGACTCTCACACCCATCATCGAAAATTTCTTTCAGACCGAGCGGTACAAAAAGAACATGCATAACCCACTCCTTCTGTACCTATCTTGCTGCTCTCCCATGCAACCCACACATACTTAAATTACATCAAATACACCACACTGGCAACATGGAATACAACACAGGGAATAGTCACAGCGTTATAATCACATCACTTTCAGTATTCCCACTTCAATTAGTATTCATCCCAGTTTCACACGACACTGCCCCACTTCGTAATTTTTCTTTCCTACTATGAACTCTGGAGGATATATGCACGTCTTCCTGTGCAATGTAAGTCAAGTGGCATTGCTGGATAGACGGATGACTCACCTTGCTTCACTCTCAGAGTATTATAGTTTGAATCAAGCGTCACACGGAAACATAACACGCAGAGTAATAATAAGAACATATTCATCACACCCTCGAGTCCTCAACTGATACCATGGACGAGTACTTCTCTTTATCCTTTGTCTCATACACAGATTGAGACTCACACAGTACTCACCACGTGGAAGTACTCGTCTCTAATTTCAAGTCCTGCACTCGCCATTTCTTAAATATTTCCAACTTGTAGTACACACGCTAGTAATTCAGCTTAACTTAAGCACTCGGAAGTATTTCAACTTATTGCTACACATGGTTTCATTGTGACCATTAGTCACTTCCAAAGATTACTATGATCCCCTTAATATTACCTGCCTGACATTTAATTCTCCCCACAAAAGTTCCTGAAATAGAGAAATTATTACTCCAAACTACTCTTAAGTATTTCACATGCATACATTGTCTCCACTCTTTTGTCTTTATGGAGCACACCTAAGTCAGGTCTTACCAACACAAGATCCAGCGCCAGAGTGCTGAAACATGGCTGTTCTTCAGGTCAGCTCGCACCTCCGCCGAGGTGGAGGAGCACCATGCTACCGTATTGGTCAGCCACATTTCAGGCGCTCAAAGCTCAGGTTCTACCAAAGCTGACCAAAGGACCGTCTCAAAGATAATCATATATTGCACATTCACTATCTGCAGTTAGCAGACGACTATACATTCATTCATTTCGCCGATCTCACCAAATTGGATGTAGGGATTTATTTTGTGGGAGTGCATATGTGATCAATTAAATAAATAAACTGTCCTTTCCTACACTGGCATCCGGCTTCACTGTATTAATTGAAATTGAGTTATTATTAGAAAAAAATTTTTGTTCTGACAAGAATAACGAAGAATGTTGTACCTGTTTTGAATGTCGGGCGGTACTGTACCCTTTCAAAATATTGTGCCGGATACGCATTTGATCGACCATGAGCAATTGCGGCACCCACCTCACAGCCAGTTCTCCGTTCGCGGGATTATGCACTCGCTCAGTTGATATGCAATCTCGCGAATTTTTATTCGGCGGTCTCGCATTACCATATTGTGGATATTTGTCACTGGTTTCCTTCGAGGTGACCTCAACTGGACGGCTAGAGCACCCTTCGTCTTTGGTGCCATTTTTAAATTCATTAATCCAAAAGCAAATGGTTTTCAGTGATGGTGTAGAGTCCGCGTAAATTTCATCCAATTCTGTTCTGATTTGTGCGGCAGTCCAATTCTTGAAACGAATATTTTTGTTGATGGTGACTCCGTGGAGTGTTCTATGCACCACGACCAGATAATGGATATAATTGGAAGGAGAAACAGCCTTGGTCGTATTTTTTTGTTTTATGTTATCGCTCTAAGTTTGTTAATGCCAGTGCCTAACAATTTTAATTGTGTCTTACAGCGCTGAGGATGGACACTAAGTGGCCGAAAATCGATTTTGCGGATAATAAAACAAAAAAATACGACCAAGGCTCTTTCTCCTTCCAATTATAGAATATTTTTGTATTAGGGGCCGTAGTGCGTACGTTACGCCACTGGCATGCCGCTGCCAATTCCCTGTTGAGTTTCGGAATCTAGTGAATGGTCACGGGACTGCCTCGAGTAAATGGAGTTGTAAGGTGTTCTCGTTACTGTAGTGTTAATTTTCCTCGCGTTGAGAGAGGGGCGGGAGCTGTTTGAGGCATCTCTGCCTCGCCGCCGGAGCTGTATAACCGCAGAGGCAGCGCGCAGCCGACAAACGGCCGCTTTGCGGCAGATCGCGGCCGGCGGGCGGCGGCTCGCGATTGGTCGGCGCGGCGCCCCGCCCACCGCCAGGGGCGGGCCCGTCCCGTCCCGTGGCGCCCCTGGCGGCCGACGTCGTAAGCTCGCCAGTGTGCCGCCGAGTATTGATCGGCGCGCAGCACAGCTGACGGCGCGGCGCGGAGCTTCTGGGCGGTTCTTACACGGGGCGCAGAGAGTTGGCAACTCTGTGTGGGCAGCTCCACTAGAGGAGAGGATAGGAGAGCAAGCCTACTGCTGTATACAGGGCGTTACAAAAAAAAGGTACGGCTTCCGCCTACTAATACCTCCCGAGGAGATCACGAGTGTAAAATTAGAGAGATTCGAGCGCGCACGGAGGCTTTCCAGCAGTCGTTTTTCCCGCGAGCCATACGCGACTGGGACAGGAAAGGGAGGTAATGACAGTGGCACGTAAAGTGCCCTCCGCCACACACCGTTGGGTGGCTCGCGGAGTATAAATGTAGATGTAATATTTGGCGCCCACAAGTTACTGGTAAAGACAGTACACTCGTTGGGGAACACGAAGTAAGATGGCTTGGGGAATACTCAATTAAATGACTAAACCCACTGACCGAGACTCTAAATTCACGTGCTTAGCTTTAGTGCAGATAACAAAAATTACCATTTGATTTAAATTTAGTTTCAACTCTCGCAGGGCGCAATCGCAAAGTTTTTCTTTTGTTCATTAGTAAGGTCACCGATCGCATTGGGAAAGTTTTAAGCAAGTACGGGGTGGAAAGCCGGCCGAAGTGGCCGTGCGGTTCTAGGCGCTGCAGTCTGGAACTGCGAGACCGCTACGGTCGCAGGTTCGAATCCTGCCTCGGGCATGGATGTATGTGATGTCCTTAGGTTAGTTAGGTTTAATTAGTTCTAAGTTCTAGGGGACTAATGACCTCAGAAGTTGAGTCCCATAGTGCTCAGAGCCATTTTTGAACGGGGTGGAAACTATTTTCAGACAGACCAGGAAAATAAAAGAATATTTAAGATCGGCAAAAGATGCACGACACCCTTTGGCTACACCGGGGGTATATAAAATTCCTTGCAGATGTGGACAGGTTTATATCGGTACCACAAAGAGAAGTGTGAACATAAGACGAATTGCCGCCTGGGTCACACGGATAAATCGGCCCTAGCGGAACATGTTTACCAGGAAGGTGACCATGAAGTAAAATTCAGCGAGACGAGCGTCATATGAAGAACCTCGCATTATTATGCACGCATGTATACAGATGCTGTCGAAATTGATAAACAACGTAATACTTTTAACAGGAAAGACTAAGGTGTTAAACTGGATGAAATCTGGATGTCAGCGCTGCACCGCAAGCGTGACGATCGATTACCTTCAATCGAGATGTTGGCATTACCGGAGACAATCTCATAGCAGGACGCCACGTGATGAGCAGTGGCGCCCTCTGTACTGCCTATACAATCAGCGCTTCCTCGAGTTCTCTTCGCAGTTCGCCGCTGTACCTCCGAGAATGTCTCCCGCATTCGGAGACGAAACGTCAGGAGAGAATTTTATACTTCGACCACGGCTTACCAGCTGGAAGTTTTAAGTGAAGACAATACCGGCCGTGAAAGCGTACATTGTATGATTTAAAAGCGTGAGTCAGTTATTTTTGTACCACATCTGAGTGAACGAGCTCCTACCCCTATCTCTGTTTTGCAACCACGCCAGTGCAAAAGTTGCTTGAACTGTAAGGAGATGAATTCATATGCGAAAAGAATAACGTGCGTCTTGCTAAATGTTGGAAATTTCCAGTATGTATCGAACACTGAAGCAACAAGGGTTCGTGAAAGCACATTATAGAGGGAGCTGTTGTTGTTGTTGTTGTTGTTGTTGTTGTTGTGGTCTTCAGTCCTGAGACTGGTTTGATGCAGCTCTCCATGCTACTCTATCCTGTGCAAGCCTCTTCATCTCCCAGTACCTGCTGCAACCTACATCCTTCTTAATCTGCTTAGTGTATTCATCTCTTGGTCTCCCTCTACGATTTTTACCCTCCACGCTGCCCTCCAATACTAAATTTGTGATCCCTTGATGCCTCACAACATGTCCTACCAACCGATGTCTTCTTCTAGTCAAGTTGTGCCACAAACTTCTCTTCTTCCCAATCCTATTCAACACCTCCTCATTAGTTATGTGATCTACCCATCTAATCTTCAGCATTCTTCTGTAGCACCACATTTCGAAAGCTTCTATTCTCTTCTTGTCTGAACTATTTATCGTCCATGTTTCACTTCCATACATGACTACACTCCATACAAATACTTTCAGAAACGACTTCCTAACACTTAAATCAATACTCGATGTTAACAAATTTCTCTTCTTCAGAAACGCTTTCCTTTCCATTGCCAGTCTACGTTTTATATCCTCTCTACTTCGACCATCATCAGTTATTTTGCTCCCCAAATAGCAAAACTCCTTTACTACTTTAAGCGTCTCATTTCCTAATCTAATACCCTCAACAATACCCGACTTAGTTCGACTACATTCCATTATCCTCGTTTTGCTTTTGTTGATGTTCATCTTATATCCTCCCTTCAAGACACCATCCATTCCGTTCAAGTGCTCTTCCAAGTCCTTTGCTGTCTCTTACAGAATTACAATGTCATCGGTGAACCTCAAAGTTTTCTTCTCCATGGTATTTAATACCTACACCGAATTTTTCTTTTGTTTCCTTCACTGATTGCTCACTATACAGATTGAATAACATCGGGGAGAGGCTAAAACCCTGCCTCACTCCCTTCCCAACCACTGCTTCCCTTTCATGCCCCTCAACTCTTATAACTGCCATTTTGTTTCTGTACAAATTGTAAATAGCCTTTCGCTCCCTGTATTTTACCCCTGCCACCTTCAAAACTTGAAAGAGAGTATTCCAGTCAACATTGTCAAAAGTTTTCTCTAAGTCTACAAATGCTAGCAACGTAGGTTTGCCTTTCCTTAATCTAGCTTCTAAGATAAGCCATAGGGTCAGTATTGCGTCACGTGTTCCAATATTTCTACGGAATCCAAACTGATCGTCCCCAAGTTCGGCTTCTACTAGTTTTTCCATTCGTCTGTAAAGAATTCGCGTTAGTATTTTGCAGCCGTGACTTATTAAACTGATAGGGAGCTATCTTCTTCAAATCCGGTACTTAGTTGTAGTAAATGTCCGCCCCCGGTAGCTGAGTGGTCACCGCGACAGAATGTCAATGCTAAGGGCTCGCGTTCGATTCCCGGCTGGGTCGGAGATTTTCTCCACTCAGGGACTGGGTGTTGTGTTGTCCTTATCATCATCATTTCATCCCCATCGACGCGCAGGTAGCCGAAGTGGCGTCAAATCGTAAGACTTGCACCTGGAGAGCGGTCTACCCGACGGGAGGCCCTAGTCACACGACATTTACATTGTAATAAATAAATTAAAGTTATTGTGATAAAGCGCAATTAAGTAGACGAAAAAATAGTAACTACCGTTAGTCTGCTGATTGTGATGTTGCCGGCAGTCGATACGATCTGTGCCGGCTGGTACGTACATGCAGAGGCCAAAACTACAAGGATAGCGAGGTTCAGCTTCCGACCGAAAAGCTGTATGTTAGTGAAGCAGGCCCACATTATTTCAGGTATAAACGATTATCTTCGCAAGGAATCATAGTAAGATATTCGATAAAACTCTTTGTACGAGGCCTATCCACAAAGTACATTACGTTTTGGAATTAAAAATAAATAAAGTATTGGAAATTTTTTTATTATATACAGATGAAAGCCACACCTAAATACTACGTTTCTACATAGTTGCCATTTAAATTAAGGCACTTGTCGTAGCGATGGACGAGGTTGGAAATTCCTTCGTCGTAAAATTCGGCCGCCTGCGCCTTCAACCACGTGGTTACCTCTTCTTGAAGCTGTGCGTCGTCATCAAAACGCTGCATAGCCAACCACTTCTTCATTGCTGGGAATAAGTGGAAGTCGCTCGGTGCCAGGTCGGGACTGTACGGCGGATGAGGAAACAACTCCCACTTAAAAGATTCGAGAACTCCACGAGTGGCATTTGCCGTGTGGGCGCGGACGTTATCGTGAATCAGCAAGATCTTGGAGCCCAATTTTCCCCTGCTCTTGTTTTGTATTGCTCTTATGAGGTTGTGCAGAGTTCGGCAATACCTTTGAGAGTTTATTGTAGTGCCTCTTTCCAGGAAATCCACAAAAATCACACCTTTTCTGTCCCAAAAGAGGTAACCACGTGGTTGAAGGCACAGGCGGCCGAATTTTACGACGAAGGAATTTCCAAGCTCGTCCATCGCTACGATATGTGCCTTAATTTAAATGGCAACTATGTAGAAAAGTAGTATTTAAGTGTGGCTTTCATCTGTATATAATAAAAAAAATTTCCAGTACTTTATTTATTTTTAATTCCAAAACGTAATGTACTTTGTGGATAGCCCTCGCAGTATCATTGCCACAGATATTACTACCACAACGCCGCACCAACACAAGGTTGGCAGCCCGTCGTGTGCCGAGCACAGCGCACTCTAGCGGGCTGTGCAGCTCGACGGAACTGGAGTGTGCCTCGTCCACTTCTTAGCTGGATTTCAACCTGGGCAGACGCACTTTCATAATCCGCCCTCAGCCAGTTCTGTAATGTTTGCACTGATTCTCTGAGGAGGGCCCATCAGGCTTAGCCCCTGAGAATACCAGGTGCATTCAAGTTCTAAGGCCTCCGATTTTTTTTTCTCCGGACTGGAAAGAGATAGAAACATGCGCATTGTTTTAAAATGAGGCCGCATTCATTGTCAATACGTCCCAGAGATAGCAGCACCGTACGGCAGATGGAATTTTACCACCAGCGGCGAGAATGAGAACTGTTTTAAATACTTAAAATGGCGACGTTTTCGTTACTTGAACAGTGTGCAATCATTCGTTTTCTGAATTTGCGTGGTGTGAAACCAATTGAAATTCATCGACAGTTGAAGGAGACGTGTGGTGATGGAGTTATGGATGTGTCGAAAGTGCGTTCGTGGGTGCGACAGTTTAATGAAAGCAGAACATCGTGTGACAACAAACCGAAACAACCTCGGACTCACACAAGCCGGTCTGATGACACGATCGAGAAAGTGGAGACAATTGTTTTGGGGGATCGCCGAATGTCTGTTGAACAGATCGCCTCCAGAGTTGGCATTTCTGTGGGTTCCCTGCACACAATCCTGCATGACGACCTGAAAATGCGAAAAGTGTCATCCAGGTGGGTGCCACGAATGCTGTCGGACGACAACACGGCTGCCCGAGTGGCATGTTGCCGAGCAATGTTGACGCGCAACGACAGCACGAATGGGACTTTCTTTTCGTCGGTTGTGACAATGGATGAGACGTGGATGCCATTTTTCAATCCAGAAACAAAGCGCCAGTCAGCTCAATGGAAGCACACAGATTCACCGCCACCAAAAAAATTTCGGGTAACCGCCAGTGCTGAAAAAATGATGGTGTCCATGTTCTGGGACAGCGAGGGCGTAATCCTTACCCATTGCGTTCCAAAGGGCACTACGGTAACAGGTGCATCCTATGAAAATGTTTTGAAGAACAAATTTCTTCCTGCACTGCAACAAAAACGTCCGGGAAGGGCTGCGCGTGTGCTGTTTCACCAAGACAATGCACTCGCACCTCGAGCTAACGCTGCGCAACAGTTTCTTCGTGATAACAACTTTGAAGTGATTCCTCATGCTCCCTACTCACCTGACTTGGCTCCTAGTGACTTTTGGCTTTTTCCAGCAATGAAAGACACTCTCCGCGGCCGCACATTCATCAGCCGTGCTGCTATTGCCTCAGCGATTTTCCAGTGGTCAAAACAGACTCGTAAAGAAGCCTTCGCCGCTGCCATGGAATCATGGCGTCAGCGTTGTGAAAAATGTGTACGTCTGCAGAGCGATTACGTGGAGAAGTAACGTCAGTTTCATCGATTTCGGGTGAGTAGTTAATTAGAAAAAAAATCGGAGGCCTTAGAACTTGAATGCACCTCGTATGTTGCATTAGTTCCTGGTATTCTATGTTACGAGATTGTCAGTTCAAAGCTGCAGCTGCAGTCCTACAAACTACTGAAGATAAGTAGTTTCATTGTACTGTGTGTTTCTTGAATAATAATCCTTCTCTCTAACAGTGTGCCGTACCGCATATTATTGCAACCTGGACTTCATCAGCTCCTATCAACTCGGCCCCCTACTTATTTGCATTTAGTAACGAGCTGAAAACACCCACGCGTTTTGTGCCTCTAAACAGTGAGACACAATACTCTTGGAATGCTATCCAGATCTGTGATCAGAACTATCATCCGAACTCCAGTTTGATTTCGTATATTTCAGGTGATAAAAATGGGTCTTTCATTATTTCAGTTATCTCATAAACTGTTACCTGCAAAAAAAGTCATTAAGATGCTCTGTAGAAGTCTTGGGGAGCTATCCACAGTTGTGATCACAATTTTACTTTCGCAAATTGATAAATACTTTTTCTACAACATTAAAATTTTCCAATTACTACTGTTTTCTTTGCGAAATTGTGCAGAACTATTCAAATTTACTGCAGAAAACCCCAGAACTATAGAATATCTACAAAGAACTCTGAAAGAAATGTTTATTTCACTAAAATCAGGAGCCAACTTCACAGCTAGTAATCTATTCATAAAAGTAATTATAATTTTTTTTTGCGAAATTGTACGGAACTATTCGAAGTTTCTGCAAAGAACTCTGTAACAATAATAATTTTTTTCATAATGTGGGGCCACAGTCATAATATATTTCTCTGAAGTCAGTACCACCATTAGACTGTTTTTTATTTGCAGTGTTACATTTACACGATCATGATTTCGGCTTTAAAGTGCCATTATCAAGTGTTTTAATGTTATACAGTGCCTAAGATGGCATACTGCAGTATTTAAAATACACTATTAGACACATTGTCAATATTTCTGGTAAAAGCCCAATGCTTTGTTTTATCACTGAGTATACTATAGTGTATTTTAAATACGACAGTATGCCATCTTAGGCGCTGTATAACATTAAAACACTTGATAATGGCATTGTAAAGCCGAAGTCATGATCGTGTAAATGTAACACTGCAAATAAAAAACAGTCTAACGGCGGTACTGACTTTAAAGATCTATAACTATACGATATACATAAGTAACACTGAAGAAATGTATATTTGTCGAAAATTGGGTGCGAACTTCCCAGCTATTTAGAATTGTAATCACAGTTTCTTTCGCAGAATTCTAGAGAACTGTTTGGAATATTTGCGGAGAACTCATGAACTATAGAATATCTAGCAGGAAGTCTGAAAAAAAAAAAACGTGTAAGTTTCGAAATTCGGTTGTCAATTTCACACGACTGTGGAAATGGGTCCCTCATTATTGCAATTATCTCGTTAAGTGTTATGCGCACAGAAAATTGTCATTAGGGGTTAGTGTAGATGTTGGGGCGCTATGTGGAATTGTGATTATTATGCTTGTTAGCAAATGTTGCAATTATTTTTCTCTACAAGATTAAAGATGTCCCAAGTATTGTATTCTTGGCGGTATTCAGCAGAACTATTCAAAATTTGTACAGAGAACTCTAGAACTGTGGTAAGCTTATCAAGAACTCTGAAGAAAATGTGTGCTTCTCGAAAGTTGGGTGCCAACTGTGGTGTCACCGCCAGACACCACACTTGCTAGGTGGTAGCTTAAATCGGCCGCGGTCCATTAGTACATGTTGGACCCACGTGTCGCCACTGTCAGTACTTGCAGACCTAGCGCCACCACATGGCAGGTCTAGAAAGACGGACTAGCACTCGCCCCAGTTGTACGGACGACATTGCTAGCGACTAGACGTACGAAGCCTTCCTCGCATTTGCCGAGAGACAGTTAGAATAGCCTTCAGCTAAGTCCATAGCTACGACCTAGCAAGGCGCAGTTAACCATATCTGGAGAGAGTCTTACTTGTATTCACCATAGAGATGTACCACACAAGAGAATAAAGTTAAGTATATGAGACGCTCCGTTCTTTTCTTTATAGCATTTATGAAGTATCCTGTTTCAGACTTAACGCAAGACGGCGTGAGTTGACGCGTGCCCTATCGGCTACTTCATTGTGGACTGGCTGCTCTTGTCAGTCCACAAAACCAACTTCACCAGACTCGTCACCGAAGCCATTTTGAAATCTCTCACGACTCGAATGCTCGTGTACAATATGTGTACTTCCCTCTCTCACATGTCCTCTTCCAGCACCAAACGAAATTTCAATACTGGTCTGGAGAAGGGAAAGAAATCACTCAACAACGCCCATTTTAGGACCCACAGACGCGGAATCGTGTGGAAAGATGAACTGCAGTATTGTTTTTTTTTTGTTTTTTTTTTTTTTTTTTTTTCGGGGCGCAAAACTGCTATGGTCATTAGCGCCCGAAACTGCAGTAATGTCATATAACTCAAAAAGGACGAGACGATCCGTTTTTAATGTCAACACCTCAGTTGTGAAGTGGTTCAAAAAGGAGAAAAGCGCCACTAAAGCTTGTGCTGTTATTGCAACCAAGACTCTTTTTCGTACTGAAGACGAACGAATCTTGTCTCTGCGACCACATCACATGGGGGATACGGGGGTCACTCCAAAAGAAATGCAGACTATTTGTTTTAAAATCCATCTTTTATTCTACGTGTTTGAAAGTTTTACAGTGTGTAGATACATCCTTTAGGAACAATATTTTCATTTCTCCACATAATTTCCATCCCTCTCAATTGCCTTACGCCATCTTGGAACCAGCGCCTGTATACCGGCACGGTAAAATTCTGGACCAACCTGTTGGAGCCACTGTTTGGCAGCGTGCACAAGGGAGTCATGATCTTCAAACCTTGCTCCACGAAGAGAGTCTTTCAGTTTCCCCAAGAGATGATAGTCACATGGAGCCAGGTCGGGACTGTACGGCGGGTGTTTCAGTGTTGTCCATCCGACTTTTGTGATCGCTTCCATGGTTTTTTGACTGACATGTGGCCGTGCATTGTCGTGCAACAGCAAAACGTCGTGGTTTTGCCGATGTGGTGGAACACGACACAGTCGAGCTTGAAGTTTCTTCAGTGTCGTCACGTATGCATCAGAATTTATGGTGGTTCCACTTGGCATGATGTCCATAAGCAAGACTCCTTCGGAATCGAAAACCACCGTAGCCATAACTTTTCCAGCAGAAGGCGTGGTCTTGAATCTTTTTCTTGGGTGAATTTGCATGATACCACTCCGTTGATTGCCTCTTCGTCTCTGGTGAAAAATGATGGAGCCTGTCACAGTTCTTCCAAGAAATTCATCTCCACCATTCTCGTACTGTTCCATAAGCTCGCTGCATGCCGTTTTTCTTGTTTCTTTGTGAGCCACTGTCAACATCCTGGGAACCAACCTGCCACAAACCGTTTCTAACGCCAACACTTTTCAGTATTCTGCAAACACTTCCTTCCCCTATCCCAACGTAGCGTGACAATTCGTTCACTGTGATGCGTCTGTCAGCAGTCACCAGTTCGTTAACTCTCTGCACATTGTCTGGAGTGTGTGCAGTACGAGGCCTGCCGCTGCGAGCACAATCCCCAATATTGCTGTGCCCGCTTTCATCATGTAACCTGCTCGCCCACCGGCTAACTGTACTGTGATCGACAGCAGCATCTCCGTACACCTTTTTCAATCTCTGGTGGATGTTTCCCACTGTCTCGTTTTCACAGCACAGCAATTCTATGACAGCACGTTGCTTTGACGAACGTCAAGTGTAGCAGCCAAGACATGCTGTGACGGCGCTACTCACGGGGACAGGTTGAACTAAGTTTGAAAACAAGTGGGAAGGATGTATCTACACACTGTAATACTTTCACACATGCAGAATGAAAACTGTATTTTTACAAAAATAGTGTGCATTTCTTTTGGAGTGACCATCGTATATGGGCGGTAAGCAAACTAATATGAGCCCCTGTATCTACTTGGGAACGATTTATTAATAATTGGTGGACCCCCATTAGCCCGTAATACATCTGGAATCTTCTTGGAATACTGGCATACGATGATTGTATAGTCTGCAGTGAAATGTTATGCCCGTCTTCGATCAGAACCTCTTGGCGGAAATCTCCTCCGGAGTCTGTAATCCAATACCGCCCACAAGGGTTCCATAATCTTCAAATCCGGGGACTGTGCTGGCTAGGAAAGACGCTGCAGCTCAGTTGCCTGCTCCTCATACCACGATTGTACAGTCCTGTCTGTGTGAATGGGTGCGTTGTCGTCCTGAAATATGGCATCATCGGTGGGGAACAACATTTGAATCATGGGGTGCACCTCATCACCTAAAATGCTCACATAATCGTTGGCTGTAACACAGCCTTTGTGAGTAATGATGGGACCAGCAGAATACCATGATACGGCTGCCCACACCGTCACACTTCCACCTCCATGTTTAACTTTAGGAATAAGCCGGCCGCTTTGACCGAGCGGTTCTAGGCGCTTCAGTCCAGAACCGCGCTGCTGCTACGGTCGCAGGTTTGAATCCTGCCTACGGCATGGATGTGTGTGATGTCCTTAGTTGAGTTAGGTTTAACTAGTTCTAAGTCTAGGGGACTGATGACCTCAGATGTTACGTCTCATAGTGCTTACAGCCATTTTTACCATTTTTTGACCATTGGAATCAAGCAATCATGATTGTAGGCTGCTTTTGGCGTTCTCCAGACATAAACCCGGCCCGATGTTGAAAATAACGAAAACGTTGACTCGTCGGACCGTATGACGTGTTCCCACTGATCAGCCGTCCAGGATTTATGCTCCTGACACCACGTTTTACACTTCTTTGCGTTAGTTGTCGTCACTAATGGTTTCGGAATAGCAGCTCGTCCACCAATATGGGCTTATGGTGTTCTCGGCGGACAGTGTCGATAGATACGGGGTCTCTAAGGTGGCTATTGACCTCTGCAGTCACTTTAGCCGCTGTAGTTTCGTATTGTTTTGACACAAATCGTGTTAGCGTATGACAATCTCTGTCATTTACTTTTGATTTGCGACCACTATTACGTTTACACGATGATGTCTTTCCATATTTTCTGTAGGCTGTCATGACTGTTGAAACGGTTGCTCTTGAAGCATTCAATAAGTTGGCTGTTGATTAGGTGATGCTCCAGCCATTCGGGCCCCCTCTTTGGAACTGTGTTACGTCTTTCATTGCAGGACATCGGCCTCTAAATGCAAATATGAAATTTTTTTGTTATGGTTTTAGGGCGCAAAACTGCTACGGTCATTAGCGCCCGTTCTGTAGCTTAGGGAAGGGTAAAAAGAAACCGAATTGGAAATGAGCAGCAATGGGATCGAAACTCAAAAAGTTGGGAAACTAAAAAACAGAAGGAAAGCATGGAACACTTTAGAAGAGGGGGGGAGGGGGTTGTTTTCCCCAAAAATACCTTCAAATGACCGACGTCATCTCACTGGCACTGATAAACTCGAGGACGCGATCGGCTGAGCACGTGTCATCTGCTAAAATGGAAGATATATCAGGCGACAGCTGTAGACGGGCGCGTATCGGAGTAAAATAGGGGCACTCAAGTTAAAATAATGGTTCAAATGGTTCTTTGGTCATCAGTCCCCTAGAACTTAGAACTACGTAAACCTAACTATAACCTAATGACATTACACACATCCATGCCCGAGGCAAGATTCGAACCTGGGACCGTAGTGGTCCCGCGGTTCCAGACTGTAGCGCCTAGAACCGCTCGGCCACCCCGGCCGGCGGCACTCAATAAAAAGTCCACGGTTGAGAGCAATGAGGACAAAGCGTGGGAGGATCGCCACTTAAAAGATGTAGATGGCTAGAAAGGCAGTGCCCTATCCGGAGTCCAGTTAAAATTACCTCCTCCCAACGACGAGTTCGGGAGGAAGAGGTCCAAGCACAGGGAAGAGCTTTCACGTCCCGCAATTTATTGTTGGGAACTGTAGACCAATGTAAGTGCCATAAGAGAGCAACACGACGACATAAAATACTCTGTAGATCGGCGAAGGGAACCATGCGAACAGCAGGCTGAAGAAGAGTGACTGCAGCCTGGGGCGCCATATCGGCCACCTCGTTTCCACGGATACCAATGTGTCCTGGCATCCAGAGAAACGCCACAGAGACGCTCCCCAAGTGGAGCAAGTGGAGGCAGTCCTGAATCCAGTGGACCAGAGGGTGGACAGGGTAGAAAGCTTGGAGACTGAGGAGAGAGCTGAGCGAATTTGAGCATATACACTACTGACCATTAAAATTGCTACACCAAGAACAAATGCAAATGATAAACGGGTATTCATTGGACAAATATATTATACTAGAACTGACATGTGATTACATTTTCACGCAATTTGGGTGCATAGATCCTGAGAAATAAGTAGCCAGAACAACCACCTCTGGCCGTAATAACGGCCTTGATACGCCTGGGCTTTGAGTCAAACACAGCTTGGATGGCGTGTACAGGTACAGCTGCCCATACAACTTCAACACGATACCACAGTTCATCAAGAGTAGTGACTGGAGTATTGTGACGAGCCAGTTTCTCGGCCACCATTGACCAGACGTTTTCAGTTGGTGAGAGATCTGGAGAATGTGCTGGCCAGGGCAGCAGTCGAACATTTTCTGTATCCAGAAAGGCCCGTACAGGACTTGCAACATGCAGTCGTGCTTTATCCTGCTGAAATGTAGGGTTTCGCAGGTATCGAATGAAGGGCAGAGACACGGGTCGTAACACATCTGAAATGTAACGTCCACTGTTCAAAGTGCCGTCAATGCGAATAATAGGTGACCGAGACGTGTAACGAATGGCAACCCATACCATCACGCCGGGTGATTCGCCAGTATGGCGATGACGAATACACGCTTCAAATGTGCGTTCACCGCAGTGTCGCCAAACACGGATGCGACCACCATGATGCTGTAAACAGAACCTGGATTCATACCAAAGAATGACGTTTTGCCATTCGTGCACCCAGCTTCGTCGTTGAGTATACCATCGCTGGCGCTCCTGTCTGTGGTGCAGCGTCAAGGGTAACCGCAGCCATGGTGTCCGAGCTGATAGCCATCGAACTGTTCGTGCAGATGGTTGTTGTCTCGCAGACGTCCCCATCTGTTGATTCAGGGATCGACACGTGGCTGGACGATCCGTTACAACCATACGGATAAGATACCTGTCACCTCGTCTGCTAGCGATACGAGGCCGTTGGGATCCAGCACGGCGTTCCGTATTACCGTCCAGAACCCACCGATTCCACATTCTGCTAACAGACATCGGATCACGACCAATGCGAGCAGCAATGTCGCGATACGATAAACCGAAATCACGATAGGCTACAATCCGACCTTTATCAAAGTCGGAAACGTGATGGTACGCATTTCTCCTCCTTACACGAGGCATCACAACAACGTTTCACCACGCAACGCCGGTCAACTGCTGTTTGTGTACGAGATTGTTCAAATGGCTCTGAACGCTATGGGACATCTGTCGTCATCAGTCCCCTAGAAGTTAGAACTACTTAAACCTAACTAACCTAAGGACATCACACACATCCATGCCGGAGACAGGATTCGAACCGTAGCGGTCACGCAGTTCCACACTGAAGCGCCTAGAACCGCACGGCCACACCGGCCGGCTGTGTACGAGATATCCGTTGGAAACTTTCCTCATGTCAGCACGTTGTAGGTGTCGCCACTCGCGCCAACCTTGCGTGAATGCTCTGAAAAGCTAATCATTTGCAGATCACAACATCTTCTTCGTGTCGGTTAAATTTCGCGTCTTTAGCACGTCATCTTCGTGGTGTAACAATTTTAATGTCCAGTAGTGTAGTATACTGTATCCGGTGATTGCGACGGATGTATTGGACAGGCTGGAGAACAGCGTAAAGCTCGGCAGTAAAAGCCGAACACTGGTCGGGAAGCCGAAATCGATTCATCTACATCTACATTTATACTCCGCAAGCCACCCACCGGTGTTTGGCGGAAGGCACTTTACGTGCCACTGTCATTACCTCCCTTTCCTGTTCCAGTCGCGTATGGTTCGCGGGAAGAACGACTGTCTGAAAGCCTCTGTGCGCGCTCTAATCTCTCTAATTTTACATTCGTGATCTCCTCGGGAGGTATAAGTAGGGGGAAGCAATATATTCGATACCTCATCCAGAAACGCACCCTCTCGAAACCTGGCGAGCATGCTACACCGCGATGCAGAGCGCCTCTCTTGCAGAGTCTGCCACTTGAGTTTGTCAAACATCTCCGTAACGCTATCACGGTTACCAAATAACCCTGTGACGAAACGCGCCGCTCTTCTTTGGATCTTCTCTATCTCCTCTGCAACCCGATCTGGTACGGATCCCACACTGATGAGCAATACTCAAGTATAGGTCGAACGAGTGTTTTGTAAGCCACCTCCTTTGTTGATGGACTACATTTTCTAAGGACTCTCCCAATGAATCTCAACCTGGTACCCGCCTTACAACAATTAGTTTTATATGATCATTCCACTTCAAATCGTTCCGCACGCATACTCCCAGATATTTTACAGAAGTAACTGCTACCAGTGTTTGTTCCGCTATCATATATTCATACAATAAAGGATCCTTCTTTCTATGTATTCGCAATACATTACATTTGTCTATGTTAAGGGTCAGTTGCCACTCCCTGCACCAAGTGCCTATCCGCTGCAGATCTTCCTGCATTTCGCTACGATTTTCTAATGCTGCAACTTCTCTGTATACTACAGCATCATCCGCGAAAAGCCGCATGGAAGTTCCGACACTAGGGGTGTTGCCAACAACATAGGTACTCCCAACACGAAATGATGTTTTTGAGGCGACAGTTTAAATAAATGGGGATCCTTCATTTGCGCGCATAGGACAGCAGATGCCCGACCATAAACGAGTCCGTACTGAACACGCAAGCCGAGCGGTCTAAGGCGCTGCAGCGATGGACTGTGCGGCTGGTCCCGGCGGAGGTTCTAGTCCTCCCTTGGGCATGGGTGTGTGTGTTTGTCCTTAGGATAATTTAGGTTAAGTAGTGAGTAAGCTTAGGGACTGATGACCTTAGCAGTTAAGTCCCATAAGAATACACACAAAGTTTTTGAAGTGAAAACGCACAGTCCAGTGGCACACGTGGCTTACCAGCGTTGCTGACCGTCAAACACAACCATCCCATTACTACCACTGTTCACGTTACTTTTGCCTATACCCTGTAAATGTTTCTCACTCCTCTCCGTTCGGTTGTTGGCTTGACTATCGAACGCCCCGCCTCTCCTTTACACCCCTCCCCCCCCCCCCCCTCCTAGACAGCTAGGGCGTCCTTGAGACGGCTCCTGCACAACTCGCTGAAACAACACCTCTGGCAGACTTTTTCGCCGCTCCCGCCATAAATCCTGATAGACGGCCGGCCCCTCGCAGACATCTCGGCGCCCATCTGCCTCAGACACAGACACACAGGCACACTTGACGGTTTCTGGAAGCTTCCAACTAACGCCTGCCCCACTTTTCCGCCATCGCCTCCCTCCCTGCTCTTCGCTTCACCGAGTGCCCCTGTACAGCTTTACATTATTCAGTTGCACGGAGCTACGTATTTCACCCGTTATCTGGATGGCATACCCGGAAATTGTAACTCCTCTCGCTCTAGTAAATAGCAGTAGCTCTCATACCCGCTGACTCTTTAAGGGAGCCAGGACGTCAAACGGGCCGACTTGGAGCTGGAGACCCATCACAGGACATTTCAATTTCCACTGTATTTACTTTTACAAATAAATTCATAAAAAAATTCAAAAGGCTCTAGCAAGGGAACCTCCCCATCGCACCCCCTTCAGATTTGGTTACAACTTGGCACACTGGATAGGCCTTGAAAAACTGAACACAGATCAATCGAGAAAACAGGAAGAAGTTGTGTGGAACTATGAAAAAAATAAGCAAAATATACAAACTGAGTAGTCCATGTCCAAGGTAGGCAACATCAAAGATAGTGTGAGGTCAGGAGCGCCGTGGTCCCGTGGTTAGCGTGAGCAGCTGCGGAGCGAGAGATCCTTGGTTCAAGTCTTCCCTCGAGTGGAGATTTCACTGTATTTATTTTCGCAAAGTTATGATCTGTCCGTTCGTTCATTGACGTCTCTGTTCACTGTAATAAGTTTAGTGTCTGTGTTTTGCGACCGCACCGCAAAACCGTGCGATTAGTAGACGAAAGGACGTGCCTCTCCAATGGGAACCGAAAACATTTGATCGCAAGGTCAGAGGGCAACCGATTCCTCCACAGGAAAACACGTCTGATATATTCTTTACGACACTGGTGACGGCATTGCGTCACGTGACAGCAATATGTTGTCGACCCACCTAACTTGTACACTTGGCGAATGGGTAAAAAGATTCTTCTGTATTTCCCGATTTAGGTTTTCTTGTGTATGTGATAATCACTCCCAAAAAAGTGATGAAAACATAAGAGTTTGTCACATAAACTGCTACAAATGAATGCAACAGTTTCACAAGCGCACAGTTTACCCTGTGCTCTGTCAAAACATATGTTTTTAACGTTTTCAAACTTTTCCGTGTGTTGACCGTCAAATCCTGCATATGTCCAAGCAAATCGGAACGTGTCCTGGAATTTTGGAGAGCGAAGTTGATTATGTGTGAGTGCCTGAACTTTGATAATTGTCTGAAATTAAAAAATTAAACTTTTCACTCGAGGGAAGACTTGAACCAAGGACCTCTTGTTGCGCAGCTGCTCACGGTAAACACGGGACCACGGCGCTCCTGAGCTCACACTATCCTTGATGTTGCCTATCTTGCGCATGGACTACTCAGTTTGTATATTTTGCTTATTTCTTTCATAGTTCCATACAACTTCTTCCTGTTTACTCGATTGATCTGTGTTCAGTTTTTCAAGGCCTATCCACTGTGCCAACTTATAACTGAAGGGAGGTGCGATGGGGAGGTTCCCTTCTAAGCACTACGGGACTTAACATCTGAGGTCATCAGTTCCCTAGACATAGAACTACTTAAACCTAACTACCCTAAGGTCATCATGCACATCCATGCCGGAGGCAGGATTCGAACCTGCGACCGTAGCAACAGCGCGGTTCCGGAGTGAAGCGCCTAGAACCGCTCGGCCACGCCGGCCGGCTTAAATTCATAAATGTTTGCCAGCATGACAAGGAAGGATTCAGGATTCACACTCATACCAGTGGAAGCTCAAAAACAAAACAAAAGAATTTTTTTACAAGTGAAATTTCGTCATCTTTTCATTTACTATTGGCTGCATTTGTTGCTATAGGTACACTTTTCTTCATTAGTAAGAGAGATTCTTCGCTGAATTTTGCACAGCATACAAACCATACTTACAGGTGTATGAAACTCTAGAATTCACTTAATTTATGAAAAAAATAATGATCTGTCACATTGTAAACTTCATCTTTAGGAAAAACTCAAATTTTATATATTTGTAAATAATAGATTTCAGCTATCAGTTTCAGTTTCATTGAACTGTGGATGAAGCCCGACCAACAGGCATTACATGCATCGATCAAAAATGGTAATGCATTGAGAACGGCTAGTTTCTAGCTGAAATCTAGATCTGCCAATAAAATTTCAAAAGGACGACTGATAGCTGAAATCTATTATTTAGAAGTCAATATTACAGTCGCTGCGTGCAACAGCCTTCTGAATGGAAGTTAACCTAATCAAATTTTATAGTTAATTATGTCAATTTTTACCACAGTATTTTAATAGCTTTAGAATATTCTAGAGTTTCATACACCCATAAATATGGTTTGTATGCCAAGCAAAATTCATCGAAGAATGTCTCTTACTTATGAAGGAAAGTGTACCTATAGCAACAAGTGCAGCCAATAGTACCTGAAAAAATGATGAAATTTCAGATGTAAAAAAATTATTTTGTCATGTTTTTGAGCTTCCACTGCTAAGAGTGTGAATCCTGAATCCTTAGTGGTCATGTTGACAAAAGTTTTTGACGTGGTACCCCTCTTCAGATCCTCTAGCAGAAAAACGTGTTTATCCATCTAATATTTCTAGAACATTTAATCACTTGATCGAGAAGACTAAGCCAAGCAGAATTAGCGGAGCGGTCTTAGGCGCTGCAGTCATGGACTGTGCGGCTGGTCCCGGAGGAGGTTCGAGTCCTCCCTCGGGCATGGGTGTGTGTGTTTGTCCTTAGGATAATTTAGCTTAAGTAGTGTGTAAGCTTAGGGACTGATGACCTTAGCAGTTGAGTCCTATAAGATTTCACTCACATTTTTTTGTCTTCGTAAAGTAATTTTACCGAAAAACGATGTGTCACATGGCCCTACTACAACTGGCATTGAAGGCAAACAAATTATAAGATGATTTTCCAGAAAGTAATGCACCGCATTTTTTTCTTCAACATTTTTGTATTGAACCAATGAGAATTACACACACGACAGAATGGTGTGTTATCTACCCATCCTATTTTTCCATGTAATCACCATCCCGTTCTATGGACTTCCTCCACTGTGAAACAAGGGCGTGTACGCCCTGTCGGTACCAATCCTTGTCCTGGGGGCGGAGCCAGTGCTTCACTGTGTGAATCTCCTCCTCATCGTCCTGAAAATGTCTTCCACGAATGGCATCCTTTAATGGCCCAAACAAGTGGAAGTCCCAGGGGGCTAGGTCAGGGGTGTAGGGTGGATGGGGTAACACTGTCCAGCCCTGTTTTGCGATGTGTACAGCAGTCCTCAGACTTGTATGGGGACTACATTTTATATCCTCTCTACTTCGACCATCATCAGTTATTTTGCTCCCCAAATAGCAAAACTCCTTTACTACTTTAAGTGTCTCATTTCCTAATATAATTCCCTCAGCATCACCCGACTTAATTCGACTACATTCCATTATCCTCGTTTTGCTTTTGTTGATGTTCATCTTATATTCTCCCTTCAAGACACCATCCATTCCGTTCAACTGTTCTTCCAAGTCCTTTGCTGTCTCTGACAGAATTACAATGTCATCGGCGAACCTCAAAGTTTTTATTTCTTCTCCATGGATTTTAATACCTACTCTGAATTTTTCTTTTGTTTCCTTCATTGCTTGCTCAATATACAGATTGAATAACATCGGGGAGAGGCTACAACCCTGTCTTATTCCCTTCCCAACCACTGCTTCCCTTTCATGTCCCTCGACTCTTATAACTGCCATCTGGTTTCTGTACAAATTGTAAATAGCCTTTTGCTCCCTGTATTTTACCCCTGCCACCTTTAGAATTTGAAAGAGAGTATTCCAATCAACATTGTCAAAAGCTTCCTCTAAGTCTACAAATGCTAGAAACGTAGGTTTGCCTTTCCTTAATCTTTCTCCTAAGATAAGTCGTAAGGTCAGTATTGCCTCACGTGTTCCAGTATTTCTACGGAATCCAAACTGATCTTCCCCGAGGTCTGCTTCTACCAGTTTTTCCATTCGTCTCTAAAGAATTCGCGTTAGTATTTTGCAGCTGTGACTTATCAAACTGATAGTTCGGTAATTTTCACATCTGTCAACACCTGCTTTCTTTGGGATTGGAATTATTATATTCTTCTTGAAGTCTGAGGGAATTTGGCCGGTCTCATACATCTTGCTCACCAGATGGTACTATGACCACATTATTCTCTCATTATTATTATTCTTTCTTTCTTTCTTTTCTCAGACGTTATGTCTGGTCAATAATGGAAAGTAATAATGGAAAGTGACGCGGACCTTGTTCAAGCGTGACTTCCTTTTAACTGTACTGTATATGTTATATTGCATTTAGGAACTTTCGGGTGATTGAACATGTATCAATAATTACGGATTTCTGTAGTTGTATATATAAGTTTGGATGTAGCTGTATTGCATTGATGTACTGGTGGATATTGTGTGGTATGACTCCTGTAGTTGATAGTATAATTGGTATAATGTCAATTTTATCCTGATGCCACATGTCCTTGACTTCCTCAGCCAGTTGGATGTATTTTTCAATTTTTTCTCCTGTTTTCTTTTGTATATTTGTTGTATTGGGTATGGATATTTCGATTAGTTGTGTTAATTTCTTCTTTTTATTGGTGAGTATGATGTCAGGTTTGTTATGTGGTGTTGTTTTATCTGTTATAATGGTTCTGTTTCATTATAATTTGTATTCATCATTCTCCAGTACATTTTGTGGTGCGTACTTGTATGTGGGAACGTGTTGTTTTATAAGTTTATGTTGTAAGGCAAGCTGTTGACGGATTATTTTTGCTACATTGTCATGTCTTCTGGGGTATTCTGTATTTGCTAGTATTGTACATCCGCTTGTGATGTGATCTACTGTTTCTATTTGTTGTTTGCAAAGTCTGCATTTATCTGTTGTGGTATTGGGATCTCTAATAATATGCTTGCTGTAATATCTGGTGTTTATTGTTTGATCCTGTATTGCAATCATGAATCCTTCCGTCTCACTGTATATATTGCCTTTTCTTAGCCATGTGTTGGATGTGGCTGTGTTAGATGATACGGGTGCTTGCCATGTAGTGTTTTCTTTTTCCAATTTACTTTCTTCGTATCTGTTGATGTTATGTGATCTAAAGGGTTGTAGAAGTGGTTATGAAATTGCAGTGGTGTAGCCGATGTATTTATATGAGTGATTGCTTTGTGTATTTTGCTAGTTTCTGCTCGTTCTAGAAAGAATTTTCTTAAATTGTCTACCTGTCCATAATGTAGGTTTTTTATGACGATAAATCCCCTTCCTCCTTCCTTTCTGCTTAATGTGAATCTTTCTGTTGCTGAATGTATGTGATGTATTCTATATTTGTGGCATTGTGATCGTGTAAGTGTATTGAGTGCTACTAGGTCTGTGTTACTCCATTTCACTACTCCAAATGAGTAGGTCAATATTGGTATAGCATAAGTATTTTTAGCTTTTGTCTTGTTTCTTGCTGTCAATTCTGTTTTCAGTATTTTTATTAGTCTTTGTTTATATTTTTCTTTTAGTTCTTCTTTAATATTTGTATTATCTATTCCTATTATTTGTCTGTATCCTAGATATATTATTATTATTATTATTATTACTTCTTTCTATTCTCAGACGTTATGTCTGGTCAAAAATGGACAGTGATGCGGACCCTGATCAAGCGTGACTTCCTTTTAACTGTACGGTATATGTTATATTGCATTTAGGACCTTTGGGGTCATTGAACATGTATCAATAATTACAGATTTTTGTAGTTGTATATATATATGTTTGGATGTAGCTGTATTGCATTGATGTACTGGTGGATATTGTGAGGTATGACTCCTGTAGTTGACAGTATAATTGGTATAATGTCAACTTTATCCTGATGCCACATGTCCTTGACTTCCTCAGCCAGTTGGATGTATTTTTCAATTTTTTCTCCTGTTTTCTTCTGTATATTTGTTGTGTTGAGTATGGCTATTTCAATTAGTTGTTTTAATTTCTTCTTTTTATTGGTGAGTATGATGTCAGGTTTGTGATGTGGTGTTTTATCTGTTATAATGGTTCTGTTCCAGTATAATTTGTATTCATCATTCTCCAGTACATTTTGTGGTGTGTACTTGTATGTGGGAACGTGTTGTTTTATTAGTTTATGTTTTATGGCAAGTTGTTGATGTATTATTTTTGCTACATTGTCATGTCTTCTGGGGTATTCTGTATTTGCTAGTATTGTACATCCGCTTGTGATGTGATCTACTGTTTCTATTTGTTGTTTGCAAAGTCTGCATTTATCTGTTGTGGTATTGGGATCTTTAATAATATGCTTGCTGTAATATCTGGTATTTATTGTTTGATCCTGTATTGCAATCATGAATCCTTCCGTCTCACTGTATATATTGCCTTTTCTTAGCCATGTGTTGGATTTATTATTATTATTATTATTATTATTATTATTATTATTATTATTAACAACTCCCTATTAAGGGCATCAATTTTCATGGAATTTTTTTCTGTCTTACATTTTTCTTCCCAAAATCTTCTCATATATTCACTGTGTATGCAATGGCGACGCAATTTCTGTGTACCATCGTCACTATGACAGTTCCAAGGCTAGAATAGACATGCAAACCTGCATCGGTTATAAGTTATTTACACTCAGGAGTGGTTTCATGCACTTACCGTAAGTGCTCTAGTACCAAAGAGACGTCGGCGTAGACCCTGTTGTATACAATGGCGAAGCAATTTCTGTGTCCACTTCTTTATCGTTTTCTACTCTTTCGACGTTTGCTGGAATTTCTCGACTAGTGTCTGAAGTAGCGCCGGAGGGAACTGACCCCACGAATCCTGCAGGGCTGTCCATAAATCCGTAAGAGGACGACGGGGTGGAGATCTCTTCTGAACAGCATGTTGCAAGACGACCCAGATATGCTGGATAATATTCATGTCTGGGGAATTTAAACTCCTAAGAGTGTTCCAGGAGCCACTCTGTAGCAATTATGGACGTGTGAGGCGTCGCATTGTCGTACTGGATTTGCCCAAGTCCACCGGAATGCACAATGGACATGAATGGATGCAAGTGATCAGACAGGATGCTTACATACGTGTCACCTGTCAGAGTCGTATCTAGACATATCAGGGGTCCAATATCACTCCAACTGCACACACTGCACAACATTACAGAGCCTTCACCAGCTTAAACAGTCCCATGCTGACGTGCAGGGTCCATGGATTCTTGAGGTTGTCTCCAAACCCAGCGGAAGTGTTTAAACTCAGGTGACTGTTTTTGGAGGAGCTCTGTAGCAATTCTGGAAGTGTAGGATGTCGCATTGTCGTGCTGGAATTGCCCAAGTCCGTCGGAATGCACAATGGACATGAATGGACGCAGGTGATCAGAAAGGATGCTTACATACGTGTCACCTGTCAGAGTTCTATCTAGTCGTATCAGGCGTCCCGTATCACTCCAACTGCACACGCCCCACACCATTAAAAAGCCTCCACCAGCTTGAACAGTCCACTGCTGTCATGCAAGGCCCAAGGCGTAATGAGGTTGTCTCCATACCAGTAACATCCGCCCGGTACAATACGAAACGAGACTCGTCCGACCAGGCAATATGTCTCCAGTCATCAACGGTCCAATGTCGGTGTTGACGGGCCCAGGCGAAGGGTAAAGCTTTGTGTTGTGCAGTCATCAAGGGTACACGAATTGGTCTTCGGCTCCGAAAGACCATATCCATGATGTTTGGTTGAATGATTCGCTCCCTGACACTTGTTGATGGCCCAGCACTGAAATCTGCAGCAATGTGCGGAAGGTTTGCACGTCTATCACGTTGAATAATTCTCTTCAGCCGTACTTGTTCCCGTTCTTGCAGGATATTTTTCACGCCGTAGCGATGACGGAGATTTTATGTTTTACCGGGTTCTTGATATCTCGGAACACTCGTGAAATGGTCGTACAGTAAATTCCCATTTCATCGCTACCTCGGAGATGCTGTGTCCCATCGCTCGTGCGTCGACTACAACACCACGTTCAAACTCACTTAAACCTTGATGACCCATCATTGTAGCAGCAGTAACCAGTAAGTAGAGGAACGGAAGGTTCCAAATGATTGGAAAAGAGCACAGGTAGTCCAAATCTTCAAGAAGGGTCGTCGAGCAGATGCGCAAAACAATAGACCTATATCTCTGACGTCGGTCTGTTGTAGAATTTTATAACATGTTTTTTGCTCGAGTATCATGTCGTTTTTGGAAACCCAGAATCTACTATGTAGGAATCAACATGGATTCCGGAAACAGCGATCGTGTGAGACCCAACTCGCTTTATTTGTTCATGAGACCCAGAAAATATTAGATACAGGCTCCCAGGTGGATGCTATTTTTCTTGACTTCCGGAAGGCGTTCGATACAGTTCCGCACTGTCCCCTGATAAACAAAGTAAGAGCCTACGGAATATCACACCAGCTGTGTGGCTGGATTGAAGAGCTTTTAGCAAACAGAACACAACATGTTGTTATCAATGGAGAGACGTCTACAGACGTTAAAGTAACCTCTGGCGTGCCACAGGGGAGTGTTATGGGACCATTGCTTTTCACAATATATATAAATGACCTAGTAGATAGTGTCGGAAGTTCCGTGCGGCTTTTCGCGGATGATGCTGTAGTATACAGATAAGTTGCAGCATTAGAAAATTGTAGCGAAATGCAGGAAGATCTGCAGCGGATAGGCACTTGGTGCAGGGAGTGGCAACTGACCCTTAACATAGACAAATATAATGTATTGCGAATACATAGAAAGAACGATCCTATACTGTATGATTATATGCTAGCGGAACAAACACTGGTAGCAGTTACTTCTGTAAAATATCTGGGAGTATGCGTGCGGAATGATTTGAAGTGGAATGATCATATAAAATTAATTGTTGGTAAGGCGGGTACCAGGTTGAGATTCATTGGGAGAGTCCTTAGAAAATGTAGTCCATCAACAAAGGAGGTGGCTTACAAAACACTCGTTCGACCTATACTTGAGTATTGCTCATCAGTGTGGGATCCGTGCCAGATCGGATTGACGGAGGAGATAGAGAAGATCCAAAGAAGAGCGGCGCGTTTCGTCACAGGGTTATTTGGTAACCGTGATAGCGTTACGGAGATGTTTAACAAACTCGAGTGGCAGACTCTGCAAGAGAGGCGCTTTGCATCGCGGTGTAGCTTGCTGTCCAGGTTTCGAGAGGGTGCGTTTCTAGATGAGGTATCGAATATATTGCTTCCCCCTACTTATACCTCCCGAGGAGATCACGAATGTAAAATTAGAGAGATTCGAGCGCGCACGGAGGCTTCCAGACAGTCGTTCTTCCCGCGAATCATACGCGACTGGAACAGGAAAGGGAGGTAATGACAGTGGCACGTAAAGTGCCCTCCGCCACACACCGTTGGGTGGCTTGCGGAGTATAAATGTAGATGTAGATGTAGAATCTAACAACTGCGCCAGACGCTTGTTGTCTTATATAAGCTTTGCCGACCGCAGAGCCGCATTCTACCTGTTTACATATCTCTGTATTTGAATACGCATGCCCATACCAGTTCTTTGGCGTTTCAGTGTATATGGCATTCTGTAGCTCATGCAAATGACAGTGTGACTGGTCGCCATGTGTGTGCCCATATGTGTACTATGCCTTCCGCCTATCTGACTACATAGAGTGACCAAAAGGAATTGGTGCGACTATGGAAATAACAGTCATTAAATGAGTGCAAGTATTTTCCTGTGGCCTACAATTCTTGTTCTCTGGTAGTTATGCGCCATCATTACAGGTAACCTCGATGTTAATAACTGTGTCATAGCAGGTCATAGCAGACGATGATATTTCGAGAGAGAACAGATTCAAAATGGCTCTGAGCACTATGGGACTCAACTGCTGTGGTCATAAGTCCCCTAGAACTTAGAACTATTTAAACCTAACTAACCTAAGGACATCACACACATCCATGCCCGAGGCAGGATTGGAACCTGCGACCGTAGCGGTCGTGCGGTTCCAGACTGTAGCGCCTTTAACCGCTCGGCAACTCCGGCCGGCTGAGAGAACAGGTATTCTAGTAAAGCAAGTATTTTTGTGCGCCTGTATAAACAAGTCCCGGCTATTAGGGCATTACACAGTGCTTACAAGGAACTGGATTGTTATTCCCTTACGTTCATTCACGCGCCAACACGCGTGCAGTTGCCGTTAACCTGCACGGAGAAGCTCTTAGCCTGGTACCGCCTGTCAGAAATGATTTTCAGAACAACCAGACCGAATAAAAAAAGTTAAATATCTCAACGTACCTTTCGAAGATATAACTACAAGAACAAAATAAAAAAAAATGAAAAATCATAAGAGGGATGCATCAGAAAATATGTGGGTATACGTAAGATAGTAAAACTTTTAATATCTCAAAGATAATTGAAGCATATTTTGGACTAGTTGTCATTACGTTATTGGCTATAATGTGCATTTTATTCATTTTTTTGTGTTAAATAATTTGATCAGGACGTTGCTGGGTACTTTTACAGCACATACTGTCACACGAGGAACATTTTCTCAAGGGTTACAGAACATTTCACTTTCAAAATGTGCTAGGCTATTTTTAGTAATTAGGTAGACAAATCTGTGTACTAGTTTTTGAGTATCAGTCTTAGAACTCTCGCAATAATTTTTTATATTTATATGTACGATATACAGCAATTTTTGTATCATACAAATTTAAGTAAAGTTGACAGCAATTGCCTTCGAAAAATTTTGTACTTCAGGAGGATATGTCATCGTATTTAGAAAGTCTGTACGAAATTTCACCTTCTTATCTGCAATGGTTCACCGAGAAACGTTCCTTATACACTGAAAAATAAAAGTTGCAGGAAATGCAGAAAAATGATTTTTATTAGCATTTATGCCTGAAACAAGTATATGAATATTGGCAATAACCATAAATTTGATCATGTGATCTTCACGCAGCTCTTTTCTTCAGTCTGATGCTTCTGGCGTGCAATTCTGACATTATCCTTGTAAGCGAATAGCCTTTACTTGTGTTTGTATTGTCGTAAATATAAACCTGGGAATGTGAAATAGCAACCTAAATGTGCTACTGAGCTCAAAGCCACATCACTAACATGAAACTGAAAACAATTGTGTGTGTGTGTGTGTGAAAACCGATCTCATTCATAAGCAGATAAATAACCAAACCAATAATTTGAGTCTCAGTAGACTTGGTCAGTGCGAACCGTTAAAAAAAACGTAACTGTTAAAAAAAACTGTGATGTCGACCTGTATTCATGTAACCTGTGAAACACAAAAATTTCTGCACTGACATATGGGCGTGGTAAAATAAAGAAACTGACAAAACCCAAATTGCGCAAAGGCAACGAAGCACTCACGTATTATGAAACTCACCTGCGAAACGGAGTACTGCCAGAAGCGGTAACGCAGAAAGACTCGTCAACAGCTAAAAAAAAAAAAAAAAAAAAAAAAAAAAAAAAAAAAAAAAAAAAAAAAAAAAAAAAAAAAAAAAAAAAAAAACTAACTGCTAAAAGCTAACTACAGCTAATAGTGACACAGAATGCCAATGAAACGCATGATTGCAATTCCAGTTAGGAAGGAACTTATCAAAGAAAACATTTATAGGCTAATATGACAATTCATTTAATCTGGTACCATCCATGGTATAGTAATTAAGTCAGAAAATCAATCAACACAGTAATTATCAAAAACTCTGCTGTGACGAGGGTGAAGTGGACCAAGAACACAAGCCTACAAAAATAAAAATTGGCATCCGCAAGCCACCCAACGGTGTGTGGCGGAGGGCACTTTACGTGCCACTGTCATTGCCCCCCTTTTCTGTTCCAGCCGCGTACGGTTCGCTGGAAGAACGACTGTCTGAAAGCCTCCGTGCGCGCTCGAATCTCTCTAATTTTACATTCGTGATCTCCTCGGTAGGTATAAGTAGGGGGAAGCAATATATTCGATACCTCATCCAGAAACGCATCCTCTCGAAACCTGGACAGAAAGCTACACCGCGATGCAGAGCGCCTCTCTTGCAGAGTCTGCCACTTTAGTTTGTTAAACATCTCCATAACGCTATCACACTTACCAAATACCCTGTGGCGAAACGCGCCGCTCTTCTTTGGATCTTCTCTATCTCCTCCGTCAACCCGACCCGGTACGGATCCCACACTGATGAGCAATATTCAAGTATAGGTAGAACGAGTGTTTAGTAAGCCACCTCTTTTGTTGATGGATTGCATTTTCTAAGGATTGGTTCAAATGGCTCTGACCACTATGGGACTTAACTACTGAGGTCATCAGTCCCCTAGAACTTAGAAGTACTTAAACCTAACTAAGGACATCACACACAACCATGTCCGAGGCAGGATTCGAACCTGCGGCCGTAGCGGTCACGCGGTTCCAAATTGACGCGCTTAGAACCGCACGGCCACACCGGCCGGATTTCTAAGGATTCTCCCAATGAATCTCAACTTGGCACCCACCTTACCAACAATTAATTTTATGTGATCATTCCACTTCAAATCGTTTCGTACGCGTACTCCCAGATATTTTACAGATGTGTTTTACCAGTGTTTTTTTCGCTATCATATAATCATACAATAAAGGATCCTTCTTTCTATGTATTCGCAATACATTTGTGTATGTTAAGGGTCAGTTGCCACTCCCTGCACCAAGTGCATATCCGCTGCAGATCTTCCTGCATTTCGCTGAAATTTTCTAATGCTGCAACTTCTCTGTATACTACAGCATCATCCGCGAAAAGCCGCATGGAACTTCCGACACTAGCTACTAGGTCATTTATATATATTGTGAAAAGCAATGGTCCCATAACACTCCCCTGTGGCACGCCAGAGGTTACTTTAGCGTCTGTAGACGTCTCTCCTTTGAGAACATGCTGTGTTCTGTTTGCTAAAAACTCTTCAATCCAGCCACACAGCTGGTCTGATATTCCATAGGCTCTTACTTTGCTTATCAGGCGAGAGTGCGGAACTGTATCGAACGCATTCCGGAAGTCAAGGAAAATGGCATCTACCTGGGAGCCTGTATCTAATATTTTCTGGGTCTCATAAACAAATAAAGCGAGTTGGGTCTCACACGATAACTGTAACTGCAATAATAGTCCAGAATAACGTTTAGGTCCACATCTCACCTACGCAGTGCACAATGTCCTGAGTTAACTGTACCCCTCTCTGGGTTCCTGACAGCTATAAATAACTGATAAGAACAGCTGCTACACAAAAAAAAAAAAAAAAAAAAAAAAAAACCTGTCACCGCTATAATAGATACTCTGAAGTAAGCATTTGGCCCAACTCTCGCCTACACACTGCCCACAGTCCTGCCTTAACTGGGCCCCTTTCTTGAGTATTAAGCAGTAAAATTACCCGAAAGACATAAATAACTGATAAAAGTAGCTGCTACTAAAAATAACCGTATCCGCGATAACAGATATTCCGAAATAGCCGTTTGACCCACCTCTGGACTATACTCTGCACCCCGCCCACTGAGTGGGAGGTGTGTGAGGGATGTAGGGCGGCAAGTGGCCCCTGGCTGCAGACGCGGCTGGGCAGGGCCTGCTGCCAGACACGGTTATCGATCGGAGCTCCGGTTGCCTGGCAACCGGTGGCTGCCCTGCTCTGCGGCGGCTCCGGGCAGGCAGACAGCGGCGGGCCGCTGCTTCACGCTCCGGCCTTCCCCAACCACCTGGCCTGGGTCCGGGGAAGCCCCGCACTGCGCGACCCACTCAGCCCAACCTCTCACAAGTACCACTGTTACAGCGTGCATAACAAACGAATCCCTGATTTTCAAATTCAGATAGTAAACCAGGCATGCTTCGTAGCTGGTAAATGCACTGAAGCGCCAAAGTGGTATACGCATGAGTATTCAAATACACTACTGGCCAATAAAATTGCTACACCACAAAGATGACGTGATACAGACACGAAATTCAACCGACAGGAAGAAGATGCTGTGATATGCAAATGATTAGCTTTACAGAGTATTCACACATAGTTGGCACCTGTGGCGACACCTATAACCTGCTGACATGAGGAAAGTTTCCAACCGATTTCTCATACACAAACAGCAGTTGACCGGCGTTGTCTTGTGAAACGTTGTCGTGAAGTCTCGTGTAAGGAGGAGAAATGCGTACCATCACGTTTCCGAGTTCGATAGAGGTCGGATTGTAGCCTATCGCGATTGCGGTTTATCGTATCGTGACATTGCTGCTCGCGTTGGTCGAGATCCAATGACTTTTAGTAGAATATGGAATCGGTGGGTTCAGGAGGGTAATACGGAACGCCGTGCTGGATCCCAACGGCCTCGTATCACTAGCAGTCGAGATGACAGGCATATTTTCCGCACGGCTGTAACGAATCGTGCAGCCACGTCTCGATCCCTGAGTCAACAGATGGGGACGTTTGCAAGACAACAACCATATGCACGAACAGTATTGCCCGCATCTCGTGGTCGTGCGGTAGCGTTCTCGCTTCCCACGCCCGGGTTCCCGGGTTCGATTCCCGACGGGGTCAGGGATTTTCTCTGCCTCGTGATGGCTGGGTGTTGTGTGCTGTCCTTAGGTTAGTTAGGTTTAAGTAGTTCTAAGTTCTAGGGGACTTATGACCACAGCAGTTGAGTCCCATAGTGCTCAGAGCCATCTGAACGAACAGTTCGACGACGTTTGCAGCAGCATGGACTATCAGCTCGGAAATCGTGGCTGCGGTTACCCTTGACACTGCATCACAGACACGAGCGCGTGCGATGGTGTACTTAATGATGAACCTGGGTGCACGAATGGCAAGACGTCATTTTTTCAGATGAATCCAGGTTCTGTTTATGGCATGATGATGGTCGCATCCGTGTTTGGCGACATCGCGGGGTGCCATTGGTAACACGTCTCTTTCACCTTTTGTTCGAATTGACGGCACTTTGAACAGTGGACGTTACATTTCAGATGTATTACGACCCGTGTCTCTACCCTGTATTCGATTCCTGCGAAACCCTACATTTCATCAGGATAATGCACGACCACGTGTTGCAGGTCCTGTACGGGCCTTTCTGGATACAGAAAATGTTCGACTGCTGCCCTGGCCAGGACATTCTCCAGATATCTCACCAACTGAAAACGTGTGGTCAATGTTGGCGAGCAACTGACTCATCACAATACGCCAGTCACTACTCCTGATGAGCTGCATGGGCAGCTGTACCTGTACACACCATCAGAGCTCTGTTTGACTCAATGCCCAGGCGTATCAAGGCCGTTATTGCGGCCAGAGGTGGTTGTTCTGGGTACTGATTTCTCAGGATCTATACACCCAAAGTGCATGAAAATGTAATCACATGTCAGTTCTAGTATAATATATTTGTCCAATGAATACCCGTTTATCATCTGCATTTCTTCTTGGTGTAGCAATTTTAATGGCCAGTAGTGTATGTAAACAGGCAGAATACGGCGCTGCCGTCAGCAACGCACATAGAAGACAAGTGTCTGGCGCAGTTATCAGATCGGTTACTACTGCTACAATGGCAGCATCTCCGAGGTAGCCATGAAGTGAGGATTTTCCCGTGCGACCATTTCACGAGTGTACCGTGAATATCAGGATTCCGGTAAAATAACAAGTCTCCGACATCGCTGCTGTCGGAAAAAGATTATGCACGATGGGGACCAACGACGACTGAAGATAATCGTTCAACGTGACAGAAGTGCAACCCTTCCGCTAATTGCTGCAGATTGCAATGGTGGACCATCAAGAAGTGCCAGCGTGCGAATCATTGAACGAAACGTCATCGATATGGGCTTTCGGAGTGTAACCCTCATGTACCCACGACGGCTGGACGACACAAAGCTTTACGACTCACCTGGGCCCGTCAGCATCGACATTGGGCTGTTTATGACAGGAAACATCTTGTCTGGTCAGACGAGTCTCGTTTCAAATTCATGGAGCGGCTGGACGTGTATGGGATGTGGAGACAACCTCACGAATTCATGGACCCTGTATGTCAGAAGGCTAGGGATGGCTAGAGGACAAATGTTAGGATGTACAGGCTTATCTCACGAGGGGTAAAATAGATACTGCCCACAGGAAAATTAAAGAGACCTTTGGAGAAAAGAGAACCACTTGCTCAGATGGAAACCCAGTTCTAAGCAAAGAAGGGAAAGCAGAAAGTTAGAAGGAGTATATAGAGGGTATATACAGGGGCGATGTTCTTGAGGACAATATTATGGAAATGGAAAAAGAGGTAGATGAAGATGAAATGGGAGTTATGATACTGCCTGAAGAGTTTGACAGAGCACTAAAAGACCTGAGCCGAAACAAGGCTTCGGGAGTAGACAACATTCCATTAGAACTACTGACAGCCTTGGGAGAGCCAGGCCTAACAAAACTCTACCATCTGGTGAGCAAGATGTATGAGACAGGCGAAATTCCCTCAGACTTCAAGAAGAATATAGTAATTCCAAGCCCAAAGAAAGCAGGCGTTGACATGTGAAAATTACCGAACTATCAGTTTAATAAGTCACAGCTGCAAAATATTAAAGCGAATTCTTTACAGACGAATGGAAAAACTTGTAGGAGCTGACCTCGGAAAAGATCAGTTTGGATTCAGTAGAAGTGTTGGAACACGTGAGGTAAAATGGCTCTGAGCACTATGGGACTTAACATCTGAGGTCATCAGTCCCCTAGATCTTAGAACTACTTAAACCTAACTAACCTAAGGACGACAAAGACATCCATGCCCGAGGCAGGATTCGAACCTGCGACCGTAGTGGTCGCGCGGTTCCAGACTGAAGCGCCTGGAGCCGCTCGGCCACTCGGGCCGGCACACGTGAGGTAATACTGACCCTACGACTTATCTTAGAAGCTAGAATAAGGAAAGGCAAACCCACGTTTCTAGCGTTTGACAATGTTGACTGGAATACTCTCTTTCGAATTCTAAAGGTGGCAGGGGTAAAATACAGGGAGCGAAAGGCTATTTACTATTTGTACAGGAACCAGATGGCAGTTATAAGAGTCGAGGGGCATGAAAGGGAAGCAGTGGTTGGGAAGGGAGTGAGACAGGTTTTTAGCTTCTCCCCGATGATATTCAGTCTGTATATTGAGCAAGCAGTAAAGGAAACAAAAGAAAAATTCGGAGTAGGTATTAAAATCCATGGAGAAGAATTTAAAAACTTTGAAGTTCGCCGATGACATTGTAATTCTGTCAGACACAGTAAAGGACTTGGAAGAGCAGTTGAACGGAATGGACAGTGTCTTGAAAGGAGGATATAAGATGAACATCAAGAAAAGCAAAACGAGGATCATGGAATGTAGTCGAATTAAGTCGGGTGATGCTGAGGGAATTCTATTAGGAAATGAGACGCTTAAAGTAGTAAAGGAGTTTTGCTATTTATGGAGCAAAATAACTGATGATGGTCGAAGTCGAGAGGATATAAAATGTAGACTGGCAATGGCAAGGAAAGCGTTTCTGAAGAAGAGAAATTTGTTAACATCGAATATTGATTTAAGTGTCAGGAAGTCGTTTCTGAAAGTATTTGTATGGAGTGGAGCCACGTATGGAAGTGAAACATGGCCGATAAATAGTTTAGACAAGAAGAGAATACAAGCTTTCGAAATGTGTTGCTACAGAAGAATGCTGAAGTTTAGACGGGTAGATCACATAACTAATAAGGAAGTATTGAATAGAATTGGGGAGAAGTTTGTGGCACAACTTGATTAGAAGAAGGAATCGGTTGGTAGGACATGTTCTGAGGCATCAAGGGATCACAAATTTGGTATTGGAGGGCAGCGTGGAGGGTAAAAATCGTAGAGGGAGAGCAAGAGATGAATACACTAAGCAGATTCAGAAGGATGTAGGTTGCAGTAGGTACTGGGAGATGAAGAAGCTTGCACAGGATAGAGTAGCGTGGAGAGCTGCATTAAACCAGTCTCAGGACTGAAGACCACAACAACAACAACAACGTATGTCAGAAGGGGACTGTTGAAGCTCGTGGAGGCTCTGTGATGGTGTGAGTTACATGGGACTCCTGAGACGTCTAGGTAAGACTCTGACAGGTGGCACGTACGTAAAGATCCCGTCTGATCACCAGCATCCATTCGTGTCCATTGTGCCCTGCGACGAACTTGGGCAGTTCCAGCAGGTCACTGCGAGACACTTCAACTAACTTCCCCTGGCCACCAAACTCCCCAGACACAAACATTATGGAGCATATCTCGGATGCCTTACAACGTGCTCTGATTTGTGGACAGCCCTACGTCCAGCTCTACGTCAGACAATAGTCGAGTCCATACCACGTCGTGTTGCGGCACTTCTGCGTACTAGCAGGGGCCCTACACCCTACAGGTGTACCAGTTTCTTTGTATCGGGATTGGATGTACGACCTAATCACCTCCTACACCTCTCTCTGTTCATCTTCTTTTTTCCCTCTCTCTGTCCGTCTCTTCCACTCTATCTCTCCATCGCCACCTTGCCCCTCTCTATTTTCCATTTTCTTCCTCCATTCCTCTTCCCCTCTCTCCATCTTCTCCTTCCGTTCTCTCTGCCCATCTCTTCCTTTTCCTCTGTCTATCTCCTCCTTACTCCTCTCTATCTCCATTTCTTCACCCCTCCCTCCCTCCCTCCTGCACCTTTCTGTCCCTCTTCTCCTTCTCCTCATTCTTCTCCTCCCCCTGCCCTATCTATGTCCTTATGCTCCCTGTCTATGTCCATATTGTCCCCCATCTTGTCATGCCACCATCTTCCTACTTCCCTCTGACTCCCCGTTTATTGCTACTGCAAACGCAGCCTTGATCGGAATTGTTTAAAATTAACGACTAGATCATTCACGGGGTATGAGAGAAACCTCACCAACTGTTGGATCTCTGAGCTTCAGTCACAGCATCTCGTATAGTTTTTATTTGCAAATGGATTGGGTTACAAAGGTTCGGACGAATCATATTCCACGGTAGTATTGTAATCACAAGCCGATGAGCCATAAATGCAACTTCCCTGTTGAAACCTACTGCAAGGAAGAAAACAAACCAGCACAGTGTTCTGTATACAACATCTGTTTGAAATGTGTACTCATATACAACGATAACAGTTACTTTAATGCTGTTAGCAGAAATCTCGAAACGTTCTTGAGAGATTTGCTTGAAATTTTTACAGTTTGCTTAACTAAACATTCGGACGGACATAGGCTATACAGGGTGAAAAGTATTTAAACCGACAAACTCTGGGAGGTTGTAGGGGACATCAAAACAAATATTATTCCCTAATGTCATTTTTTGCTATGAGGATTATCTAAATTGGTGGAGGCCGTATTACGATCTTCAGTTGTTAGAGGCCGTATTACGCTCTTCAGTTGAAGGCAACTGCTGTCCACCAGTGTAGCAGTGCTTTGTCTCTGTTTACTAATGGAGCGATACACCTGGAGTGAATACACTGATATGGTTGGTGCGTACTACGTAGCGCACCACAACGGACGAGCTGCACGGCGTGTTCATCAACAACGATATCCTAATCGCCGTATCCGCACCTTTGATGCTGTGTGCCAAAGTCTGCATGAGACCGGGTTATTTAGCAGCTTGCCAGGACAGGGACGCCGTCGCACGGTAAGAACGCTGCAATTTGAGGAAGCTGTCTTGCAGCATGTGGAGCGGGATCCTTCAATCAGCACTCGTGCAATTGCATTTAACATGGGGACGAATCAGACGAATGTAAGAACAGTCCTTCAAGAGCGATTGTTACGTACATTTCACTTGCAGCGTGTCCACAACCTGGAACCAGTTGATTATCCACTCAGACCACAGTTTTCGCAGTGCTACCTGGGACACTGTGAAATTCATCCTACATTTCCATCCTCTGTGTTGTTTACCGATGAAGCAACGTTCGGTCGTGGTGGAGTCTTCAACATGCACAATTCATCTACATTTACGTCTACATCCATACTCCGCAAGCCACCTGACGGTGTGTGGCGGAGGGTACCTTGAGTACCTCTATCGGTTCTCCCTTCTATTCCAGTCTCGTATTGTTCGTGGAAAGAAGGATTGTCGGTATGCCTCTGTGTGGGGTCTAATCTCTCTGATTTTATCCTCATGATCTCTTCGCGAGATATACGTAGGAGGGAACAATATACTATTTGACTCTTCGGTGAAGGTATGTTCTCGAAACTTTAACAAAAGCCCGTACCGAGCTACTGAGCGTCTCTCCTGCAGAGTCTTCCACTGGAGTTTATCTATCATCTCTGTAACGCTTTCGCGATTACTAAATGATTCTGTAACGAAGCGCGCTGCTCTCCGTTGGATCTTCTCTATCTCTTCTATCAACCCTATCTGGTACGGATCCCACACCGCTGAGCAGTATTGAAGCAGTGGGCGAACAAGCGTACTGTAACCTACTTCCTTTGTTTTCGGATTGCATTTCCTTAGGATTCTTTCAATGAATCTGAGTCCGGCATCTGCTTTACCGACGATCAACTTTATATGATCATTCCATTTTAAATCACTCCTAATGCGTACTCCCAGATAATTTATGGAATTAACTGCTTCCAGTTGCTGACCTGCTATATTGTAGCTAAATGATAAGGGATCTATCTTTCTATGTATTCGCAGCACATTACACTTGTCTACATTGAGATTCAATTGCCATTCCCTGCACCATGCGTCAATTAGCTGCAGATCCTCCTGCATTTCAGTACAATTTTCCATTGTTTCGCATGTTTGGAATGAGGAAAACCCACATGCCACAGTTAGGAGCGCTCATCAAGTGCGGTTCTTCGTTAATGTGTGGGTCGGTGTTGTTGAGGACTGTTTAACTGGGCCGTATCTGCCACCTAGGCCATTAAATGGCGGCACTATTACAATTTTCTCTCCAGAGCATCGACAAATTGCTGGAAGACGTCCCGCTCCCTACAAGACAACGCATGTGCTTCCAACATGACGGGGCGCCGGCACATTTCAGTCGTCGTGCGCGTCGATTCCTGAACCGACAGTTGCCAGAAACGTGGATTGGCGGAGGTGGTCCTGTACCATGGCCTGCTCGATCCCCAGATATGTCCCCTCTGGACTTTTCTGTTGGTTGAATTAATTTTTCGTCAGAGAAATCTTCCTCTACCGGTTTAAATACTCCTCATAGGAAAAAATGACGTTAGGGAAAAATATTTGTTTTGATGTCCCCTACAACCTCCCAGAGTTTGTCGGTTTAAATATTTTTCACCCTGTATAGCCGGCCGGGGTGGCCGAGCGGTTCTATGCGCTGCAGTCTGGAGCCGCGCGACCGCTACGGTCGCTGGTTCGAAACCTACCTCGGGCATGGATGTGTGATGTCCTTCGGTTAGTTAGGTTTAAGTAGTTTTTGTATAATGTATATAGTGGTAAAGTATAAATATATGTGTATAATGTATATAGGGGTCATGTTGTTTCCAAAGTTCTCGAAGAGTTCTTGAAAGAATAACGTTCGGTTTTTTTCACCTTACTCGAACAAGCATTGTCGAGCATGGATTCGACATTTGTTAATGAATATCATGTACAATAATATAGAGAGGAAATGTCATTGAAAACTAATACCAGAATTATTCTTGTCCAGTGTGCTTCCGCATTATACACTCCTGGAAATGGAAAAAAGAACACATACTTGCTCCGGACACTGCAAGAGGGCTGTAAAAGCAATGATCACACGCACGGCACAGCGGACACACCAGGAAACGCGGTGTTGGCCGTCGAATGGCGCTAGTTGCGCAGCATTTGTGCACCGCCGCCGTCAGTGTCAGCCAGTTTGCCGTGGCATACGGAGCTCCATCGCTGTCTTTAACACTGGTAGCATGCCGCGACAGCGTGGACGTGAACCGTATGTGCAGTTGACGGACTTTGAGCGAGGGCGTATAGTGGGCATGCGGGAGGCCGGGTGGACGTACCGCCGAATTGCTCAACACGTGGGGCGTGAGGTCTCCACAGTACATCGATGTTGTCGCCAGTGGTCGGCGGAAGGTGCACGTGCCCGTCGACCTGGGACCGGACCGCAGCGACGCACGGATGCACGCCAAGACCGTAGGATCCTACGCAGTGCCGTAGGGGACCGCACCGCCACTTCTCAGCAAATTAGGGACACTGTTGCTCCTGGGGTATCGGCGAGGACCATTCGCAACCGTCTCCATGAAGCTGGGCTACGGTCCCGCACACCGTTAGGCCGTCTTCCGCTCACGCCCCAACATCGTGCAGCCCGCCTCCAGTGGTGTCGCGACAGGCGTGAATGGACGGACGAATGGAGACGTGTCGTCTTCAGCGATGAGAGTCGCTTCTGCCTTGGTGCCAATGATGGTCGTATGCGTGTTTGGCGCCGTGCAGGTGAGCGCCACAATCAGGACTGCATACGACCGAGGCACACAGGGCCAACACCCGGCATCATGGTGTGGGGAGCGATCTCCTACACTGGCCGTACACCACTGGTGATCGTCGAGGGGACACTGAATAGTGCACGGTACATCCAAACCGTCATCGAACCCATCGTTCTACCATTCCTAGACCGGCAAGGGAACTTGCTGTTCCAACAGGACAATGCACGTCCGCATGTATCCCGTGCCACCCAACGTGCTCTAGAAGGTGTAAGTCAACTACCCTGGCCAGCAAGATCTCCGGATCTGTCCCCCATTGAGCATGTTTGGGACTGGATGAAGCGTCGTCTCACGCGGTCTGCGCGTCCAGCACGAACGCTGGTCCAACTGAGGCGCCAGGTGGAAATGGCATGGCAAGCCGTTCCACAGGACTACATCCAGCATCTCTACGATCGTCTCCATGGGAGAATAGCAGCCTGCATTGCTGCGAAAGGTGGATATACACTGTACTAGTGCCGACATTGTGCATGCTCTGTTGCCTGTGGTTCTGTCAGTGTGATCATGTGATGTATCTGACCCCAGGAATGTGTCAATAAAGTTTCCCCGTCCTGGGACAATGAATTCACGGTGTTCCTATTTCAATTTCCAGGAGTGTATAAACAATCACATTCAAGCTGTAATTTTTTTTTTTAATGGACTTGTAGTCCGGTGTGATATGTTACAATACAGCATCACCGGTCTATTGCAGTCTAACTGTGTTGGTGAGGCAGTAAATTTCCACAGGGCAATGACTGCGTCACTGCAGTTCACTTTGGAGGTGTGGCGGTTGGACTTGTAGTCCCGTACCACCCTCTGACGATGATAGTACTACATGAGTCAGGCAGAAAATTTTTCCTAACTTTTTATTTTTATTTTATAATGGACTTGTAGTCGGGGGTGATGTGTTACAATACAGTATCACAGTTCTTAAATGAATAATATATAGTCTTCCGTTAAAATCGACTGCGAGAAAGAAAATGCTCTGCTGTGGTGTGAAAATGTGCGTTTCCGTTTTCCTTTCGGCAGCCGGTATTAATTACGATATCAGAGCATTTAAACGGTTAGACTAGTTGTCTCCCGCATATATATTCTTTCTCCTCTCTATAATTTTAAACAAGAATTGTATACACAAGAATGTGGTGTTTTGTTTTCTTCGTGACAATCGTAAAAGAACAAGAATGTAATTATGGCTCATCGCCTTATGGTTACAATTCTGCTGCAGTATATGCAGCCGTTCTCGAAAGGGTAAACACAGCGTCGTGTCCGCGAGCCGAAAAAAGCTCCGACCCCGCCGAGAATGAATCGCTTTTCCCATTCGCGTTAAGCGACTTCAGTTCCCAAACCAGTTCTCTTTTGCGACGATAATAAACAAGCCTCAAGATGAGAGAATGGTGAAGGGGGAAGGGGGGGGGGGGGGATGGAGAGACGGAGTAGAAAGGTGGAAGAAGGTGATGTAGAGAAAGATGGGGGAAGAGGAAGAGATGGAAAGCGAGAGGGGGGGGGGGGAGAAGGAGGAGATGCAAAGAGAAGGGGCAGGAGGAGATAGGGATTATATCCGCTTCCCATACGTGTTTAGTAATTGTGAGACATTATCAGGTTCACTAGTTGTATGTAAGGAAAAAGAGCGTACATATGAGAAGCATCTTTCTAGTTGTTGAAATCTCCTGATATCGCACTGAGGGAGAGAAAACGAAACCGCACATTGTCGCGTCACAGCACAGCATTTTTTTTTCTCGCTGTCGGTTTTTCAAAAATCTGCGCATTCTTCATCTGAATATATGGTACAATATTGTATGAAAATTTTGAATGAATCGGTCAAGAGCTTTTTGAAATTTTTCTAAGATATATACACACATCAAAAAAAGTTTTCCATCACCTCGGTTCCGAGAGCTCCGGAACCTGTACAGAAAATTGGAATAGAGATAACGTAAACATCATTTCCGCCATTTTTATTGCTGAAAACCACACATTGCATGTTGTACCACCAGGGGTGGTCCAGATTGCTGTACCCACCAGTAGCTCCAATACCCAGTTACACGTCCTCTTGCATTGGTGCATACTCCCCACGAGTTCATCAAGCTACTGTTGGTCCAGATTGTCCCAGTCCTCAATGGCGATTCTGCGTGGATCCCTTAGAGTGGTTGGTATGTCACGTCGTCCATAAACTCGCCTTTTCAATCTATCCCGGGCATGTTCGATAGGGTTCATGTCTGGAGAAAATGCTGGCCACTCTAGTCGAGCGATGTCGTTATCCTGCAGGAAGTCATTCACAAGATGTGCACGATGGGGGCGCGAATAGTCGTCCATGAAGACGAATGCCTCGCCAATATGGTGCCGATACGTTTGCACTGTCCTTCGGAGGATGGCATTCTCGTACAGCCGTTACAACGCCTTCCGTGACCACCAGCGGCGTACGTCGGCCTCCCCAAAACAGCAGGGAACCTCCACCTTGCTGTACTCGCTGGACAGTGTTTCTAAGGCGTTCAGCCTGACGGGGTTGGCTCCAAACACGTCTCCGACGGTTGTCGGGTTGAAGGCATATGCGACACTCATCGGTGAAGAGAACGTGATGCCAATCCTGAGCGGTCCATTCGGCATGGTGTTGCGTCCATCTGTACCGCGCTGAATGGTGTCATGGCTGCAAAGATGGACCTCGCCATGGACGTCGGGAGTGAAGTCGCGCATGATGCAGCCTACTACGCACAGTTTGAGTCGTAACACGACGTCCTGTGTCTGCACGAAAAGCATTATTCAACATGGTGGCGTTGCTGTCAGGGTTCCTCCGAGCCATAATTCGTACATAGCGGCCATCCACTTGGGCGGCCTGAGCGAGGCATGTCATCGACAGTTCCTATCTCTCTCTCTCTCTCCTTCATGTCCGAACAACATCGCTTTTGTTCACTTCGAGACGCCTGGACACTTGCCTTGTTGAGAGCCCTTCCTGGCACAAAGTAACAATGCGGACGCGATCGAACAGCGGTATTGACCGTCTAGGCACGGTTGAACTACAGACAACACGAGCCGTGTACCTCCTTCCAGGTGGAATGACTGGAACTGATTGGCTGTCAGACTCCCTCCGTCTAATAGGCGCTACTCATGCATGGTTGTTTACATCTTTGGGTGGGTTTAGTGACACTTCTGAACAAAGGGACTGTGTCTATGAGACAATATCCACACTCAACGTCTGTCTTCAAGATTTCTGGGAACTGGGGTGATGCAAAGCTTTTTTTGATGTGTGTACATATCCGAATATTTACAAGAGCAGCGTGTAAAATTTTGAAAGTAAATAGGCGTCGTGGCTGCAAAGATGGACCACGCCACCCCAGTGAAGAAGAATTAAATGATCTGCTGAACGGAATGAACAGTCTAATGAGTACACAGTATGGTTTGAGAGTAAATCGGAGAAAGACGAAGGTAATGAGAAGTAGTAGAAATGAGAACAGCGAGAAACTTATCATCAGGATTGATGGTCACGAAGTCAATGAAGTTAAGGAATTCTGCTACCTACGCAGTGAAATAACCAATGACGGACGGAGCAAGGAGGACATCAAAAGCAGACTCGCTATGGCAAAAAAGGCGTTTCTGGCCAAGAGAAGTCTACTAATATCAAATACCGGCCTTAATTTGAGGAAGAAATTTCTGAGGATGTACGTCTGGAGTACAGCATTGTATGGTAGTGAAACATGGACTGTGGGAAAACCGGAACAGAAGGGAATCGAAGCATTTGAGATGTGGTGCTATAGACGAATGCTGAAAATTTGGTCTCCCTCTACGATTTTTACCCTCCACGCTGCCCTCCAATGCTAAATTTGTGATCCCTTGATGCCTCAGAACATGTCCTACCAACCGGTGCCTTCTTCTTGTCAAGTTGTGCCACAAACTCCCCTTCTCCACTATTCTATTCAATACCTCCTCATTAGTTACATGATCTACCCATCTAATCTTCAGCATTCTTCTGTAGCACCACATTTCGAAAGCTTCTATTCTCTTCTTGTACAAACTATTTATCGTCCATACTTCACTTCCATACATGGCTACACTCCATACAAATACTTTCAGAAACGACTTCCTGACACTTAAATCTATGCACGATGTTAACAAATTTGTCTTCTTCAGAAACGCTTCCCTTGCCATTGCCAGTCTACATTTTATATCCTCTCTACTTCGACCATCATCAGTTATTTTGCTCCCCAAATAGCAAAACTTATTTACTACTTTAAGCGTCTCATTTGTTGATAGAATTCCCTCAGCATCACCCGACTTAATTCAACTACATTCCGTGATCCTCGTTTTGCTTTTGTTGATGTTCATCTTATATCCTCCTTTCAAGACACTGTCCATTCTGTTCAACTCCTCTTCCAAGTCCTTTGCTGTCTCTGACAGAATTACAATGTCATCGGCGAACCTCAAGTTTTTATTTCTTCTCCATGGATTTTAATACCTACTCCGAATTTTTCTTTTGTTTCCTTTACTGCTTGCTCAATATACAGATTGAATATCATCGGGGAGAGGCTACAAACCTGTCTCACTCCCTTCCCAACCATTGCTTCCCTTTCATGCCCCTCGACTCTTACAACTGCTATCTGGTTCCTGTACAAATTGTAAATAGCCTTTCGCTCCCTGTATTTTACCCCTGCCATCTTTAGAATTCGAAAGAGAGTATTCCAGTCAACATTGTCGAACGCTGGAAACGTAGGTTTGCCTTCCCTTAATCTTTCTTCTAAGATAAGCCGTAGGGTCAGTATTGCCTCACCTGTTCCAGTATTTATACGGAATCCAAACTGATCTTCCCCGAGGTCGGCTTCTACTTGTTTTTCCAATCGTCTGTAAAGAATTCGCGTTAGTATTTTGCAGCTGTGACTTATTAAAGTGATAGTTCGGTAAATTTCACATCTGTCAACAGCTGCTTTCTTTGGGTTTGGAATTATTATATTCTTCTTGAAGTCTGAGAGTATTTATCGCTGTCTAATGCACTCATGTTTTAGTCACCGATCTGCTCAATATGCCACCCGCCAAAGATTCCGAGTTCGAGTCTCGGTGTGGCACCCAGTTTTAATGTGCCAGGAAGTTTCACATCAGCGCACACTCCGCTGCAGAGTGAAAATCTCATTCTCCTGATCTGTCTCTTGAATGTCGTGCACTGTTGGACTCTGGTGTTCAAAATTCTTAACCAAATTATAGTTCTTTCTGTTTAGTCCTGTTGGCTACTGTCCTCTAACAGATGAAAATTAGAACTACATACTCGACTGAACCCGCTGTCACTGAACAAGCAAAGGTCTTTCTCCCAAAACACAAGCTCTAGCCAGGAGCGATATAAGGGGCCACACCTCAGCTGAAGCTACTGTCCTCACAGATCACATATGTACATCATTCATACATACGGATTAGCTATTCATTTTAAGCGAATTCATTCTACAATGAACGTTTCCTTTGCAGCGTCAATAAACAAAAAAGGGGGAGGAACTAGAGATGTGCAGAAGGGGGAGGGGGTAGAGGAAATAGAGAGATGGAAGGAGGAGTTTGACAGGAAATGGGGGAGACGGAGACAGGGAAGAGGGTATACGAGGTGGACAGTGAGAAGGTGGAGAAGGAGTTGTAGAGAGAGAGAGACAGTTGGAGGAGAAGATCGACAGAGAGGGGGAGAAGGTAACAATGAGACGGATAATGTCCACCTACCACAACGCAAAAAGACCCACTACAGAGCTTTAATCACAAGACAGACTATCCCTGACACCTGCACAAATTACTTTTCGAGGTTATAATCTACGCCTAAAATCCTCCGTTGAGTAGGCATCTTTTTTACGATTATGTGACGAATATACTTTGCTCACTATTTTAAGTTGACATAGTGCGCAACTGTCCTCTCATCTTATTCTTTAATTTATCTGTAACCTCATAAAAATGTCGTGTGACTAGAGCCTCCCGTCGGATAGATCGTTCGCCAGGTGCAAGTCTTTCGATTTGACGCCACATGCGCATCAATGGGGATGAAATAATGATGATTCGGACAATAACGCACAGTGCCTGAGCGGAGAAAATCTCCGACCCAGCCAGGAATCGAACACGGACCCTTAAGATTGACAGTCTGTCGCGCTGTCCGCTCAGCTACCGAGGGCGGACTATAACCTCATCTAACTTCCTGTACTGGTTGCTACTGTTGTTATTACATGTTACCACTGTATATAAATAGACCTGCACCACCCCCGTTATGGCCGAGCGGTTCTAGGTGCTTCAGTCCGGAACCGCGCTGCTGCTACGGTCGTAGGTTCGAATCCTTCCTCGGGCACGGATATGTGTGATGTCCTTAGATTAGTGATGTTTAAGTAGTTTCTAAGTCTAGGGGACTGATGACCTCAGATGTTAAGTCCCATAGTGCTTAGAGCCATTTGAACCATTTTTTCATCACCCCGCTTTTTTTGTTATCTATTTCAAAAAAACCATTGTTGTCTGTACACAGGGCCTGAAGATGGCGCTACTGCCGAAACTGGTAGCCACATAAAATAAGATGATGTTGAAAAATCAGCCAACCAGTTGCAAATTTTTCAACCTCTTCAGGCATACACAGGTGCTGTTTCGCAGTCATATTTAAGGCTTTGAAATAAAATAAGTTTGGAAGTTAGATGTCTGAAAGGTGTCTGATCTGACATCCTGTGTAACTTCCTGGCCGCTTGGAGCGCTGCAGTCGCAGTGGGTAACAAACAGCAAGGGAGTGCGGCAACTGTTTGCGTCAGACTGCGGCAGCGGACAGCTGGGATCGAGCATCAGCCGTGGTGTAAACAGCAGGAGAGTGTCAGCGAACGAGCGTTCGGTCATGTTCGGCGCATATTCGGTAGTGTTCCCTCGTGTTCCGCTGCTCGTCGCTCTAATACCGAACGGTGAATGGAAGTTCGCGTCCTCTCCGCCTTCGCGCTAACAGTTCAAGTGGTTCAAATGGCTCTGAGCACTATGGGACTTAACGTCTGAGGTCATCAGTCCCCTAGAACTTAGAACTACTTAAACCTAACTAACCTAAGGACACCATACACATCCATGCCCGAGGCAGGATTCGAACCTGCGACCGTAGCGTCGCGGCTAACAGTACATAAAGCCTCCTTCCGCTGTCTCGCCTACTTCCGTTGTTGAGTTCCGCGAGCGATGATATGGTACGAAGAAATGTAATGTTGCTGATAGAAGAATATAGATATCATAGCTGCTTGCGGAATTCGAGAGTTACATAGTACAAATGCCGAAGGGAAGGAGGTATGACTGGAAGAAAAGTTCGGAATGAGTCAAGGTACTACTGTGGACCTCAAAAGCACGATAAGTCGGCAGCGAAGTGAATTACCACGTATCTTGTATTCGTTTTCATTAAAGAGAAAAAGCACAAGGAATTTTCAGCATATAGGCGACATCTACTACCCAGTTCCAACATTATGCTGCTATAAAGGACTAACACCAATTTATTTATTAATGCCCTCCGTTGTCCACCCCCGGTAGCCGAGCGGTCAGGATACCTGAAAAAGATATCATGAAACTGAAAGAACTTTACAATAACTTGATGAAAGACAAACCCAGAAACGATGTAGAACAAAAGTATCCCTGTTATAACTGGGAAACAATATTGGAAAATATTCACTGCCGGAACCTGCCATCGTATGTCAAATCGACCTAGTACTTTGCTGACAACAGGAAAATTACGACGAACTCTAAACTTCACTCTATTGGATTGGCCGAGTCACCGCTGTGTACATGTAATATACCAGATACCGAAGAGCATAGACTGCTGTGTGACAAGGTAAAAGACATATGGATCTACATAAGACAAAAAATAGCGAGCGTCAGCAGAACCATGCCCAACGCCGTTACGCCTGCTGAATTTTTAAACCCTGACAGTATATTTACCCTAAAGCAAAACGAAACGCAATCAGCTGGTTGAAAGGCCAAACGGTGCATTACATCCTAACACAAGAATCAAGCAATAGGGAGGACTTCTGGGTATACCTTACAACTGAGCACCCCAAGTTGATGTGTACTAAAAAACACAAAGAAAATTACGCAAATTTGCTAACTAAAACAATACTTTAAACAATAGGAGTGAGTAATAATTTACATTATACATCCAAACATTTCGTATATTAGACGAATGATTTTTGGTTAAACTTTGTACTTCACGTAGCAGGAGGAGGTTCTCCAGCAGCAAGTAATCAGAGAATATCACCAGTATAGACCAGTTAAGCCTAACTGTATATATTACTTTGTTTTGAGGGAAGCATACAACACAGTGATGAAACTGGTTAATACCCTTTATTTAGTTTCTTTCTTTCCTTTTCTTCTCACAAGAAGACATATTTACGTTAATTATGTGTAAAATCAAGCAGCATAAGCTTACTTTACTTCATTACCTTTCTGAAGAAGAAAATTTTACATATCAGCAATCACGAGTTTGCTTCTTTCCGTTTTTCCACGCACGGATAAAGAAAGTTATTGATGCAGTTCCGTTTCCATAACAATTATGTGAATGCCTTCTCAGTGGAATTTACATTTATTTTTATTCAGGCCATGTTGCAAACAAAGGGAACAGAAGGGGCATACTTAGTTTGCCGTTCAGAAGAAGCGAGTTTCCACATCATCATCAAGTTACATTATCTTCTTAAAGGCGGAGAAGCGGAGCCGAGAAGGCAAAAAATTGGCGAGCGTAAAGGATGGGTTGAAGGAGAGGAAGGAGACCCATTTTATAGAAAAAGAAAAAAAAAAAAGAAAAGAAAAACGTGGTAAGCTCGACAGGATGTCAATCCTATGGGCCCGGCTTAGATTCCCGGCTGGGTCGGAGATTTTCTTCGCTCAGGGACTGGGTGTTGTGTTGTCTTAACCCATTAAGTACCAGTGTCCTATTTTGAGGACAGCGCACATATTTATTTATAAATACACAATAAATTATTAATTTGCATCTATTACTGTTCTACGTCATTTTTTGATGCTTTTTATAACAAATGTCTGCTTAAAGGAAATTAAAAGCAATAAATCCTACCATTAGTTGATTATTGAATACTAAGGCACACTTTTCGTTATTACAGGTATTTACTTTATCGACAATTTAGTAATATTTCAAATATGTGGCAAAGATCTTTTTGCGATTATTTATAGTCAACAATGTGTCTTTTAAACTACTTGCATTGTTAGCTCAATTGGAGTTATATTCATTGTTTACCATTGTTATAAAATTTGGTGTACTCGAAATAGGACACTGGGACTTGGTGTCATCATTTCAGTTATTTGTATTGCTGCACGTTCCAATATGAAACTCTGCTACTGCTGATGTATTTTCTTTTTAGAACGTGGTAATTTTACCAGATTTTGTTGCTGAGGTAACTAACAACCCCTCTTTTATATATAAATTTACAGTGTAATATGTAAGTATATTTATGATTATGTTACCCATTAGTAAATAATACAGTTCCAGATGGACAGTAAATCCGAGGCAAGCCTATTAGATTTGGCTATAAGTTGTGGTCTCTTTGTGGAGCAAGTGGCTATTGTTTCAAATTTGATTTATACTGTGCAAAGGATCCAGAAGATACTGCAAGGGATGACCTACTACTGGGATCAAGATTAGTCCTAAACATGTTGGACTGCATTGAAAAGCCCGAGAATCATTGTGTGTACTTTGACAATTTCTTCACTAGTAGAGATCTTCTGATTCATCTGAGAAATTTGGGTTTTCGAGCAACTGGGACTGTCAGAGAGAATCGAGTCGGTGACTGCCCACTACTGAGCAGCAACGAACTGAAAAAGACAGTTCGAGGAAACTATGACTACCAGTTCGACAGGAAGCGTGAAGTCTTATTTGTTCGATTGCACGACAACAGATGCGTTACAATTGATACAAATTTTGACCAAGTTGAACCTTTGGGAGCAGCTACGCGGTACAGTAGACAAGCGAGTAAGAAGACACAAGTGCAACAACCTGCCGTTTTGAGGTCGTATAACACGTACATGGGAGGTGTTGACCACCATGAATGGTTAGTTGGAAAATATGCGACGGTAATTAGAGGGAAAAAATGATACTGCGTCCTATTACACGTTTGCTGGAAATGGCCCTCGTAAATGCCTGACTCTTCTACAGACTAGTACATGGGGCAAATGCACAGGATTTACTGGATTTCAGACGTGCTGTTACAGTTACATACCTGAAATTGGACACTGGAAGACCGAATATTGGACGTCCAATGGATTACCCATCAAGTCAGTTGAGAGTGATACCAGACATCAAGTTTGATGGAATTGGTCATACGATTGACAAAAGAAGCACGCAAAGAATATGTGTACGAGCTAAATGCAATGGGCAACCAAAAACATATTGTGTGTGAAGTGTTTTGTACCATTTCACAAGAAATAAATAGTTGAGACTAGAATACAGTTTAGTACGCTATATGATACTGTTAGATCCCAGTGTCTTATTTTGAGGACGGCCATTATATAAGCATGTATAAATATTCCTTGGCTATTTTTGTACTTATTGTAGTTCATACACTATGTACATTATAATTAAGGAATAAAAAATTCAATTTTTAACAAAATTAATTTGTGACTTAATGGGTTAATCTCCATCATTTCATCCCTATCGACGCGCAAGTCGCCGAAGTGGCGTCATATCGGAAGACTTGCACCCGGCGAACGGTCTACCCGACGGGAGGCCCTCGTCGCACCACATTTACATTTACTCTACTCCGTTCACCATAAGAATAAACCTGATCCAAACAAACACAAACGTCATGATTGGTACGAAGCCGTAGCACACGTACACTGGTGGTGTTACGCTCTTGGAAGTAGCGCCTATTTATATATTAGATATCTTATTAATAAGTTAGGTTAAATAAAACTTTAAGATATTCCAACTGATTAACAGTCATCAACGTTTTCTTTAACCACGCTTTAGTTACGTATTTTTTATTTCAAAAGTCGTGTACAATCACAGCCTCTGCACTGTTGTGCTCTTATTGTCACGATGTTAATACGCAGTATGAAAATGGTTAAGACTGATTCCTGTTCCGCAGTGAAACACACGTGTGGAACAAGGTTAAAAAAGCTGAAAAGCAGATTAATGTTTGTCATAAATTTACAGAGGTAATCGCCTTTTAAGATTTCCGAGCGACTGTAATACATACAGTTGATAAAAAATGCACAATCGTTTATCGTGCAATCGATAGCATGGTAGCTTGGTAACTTCAAATCACGCTGAGCACTACGGGACTTAACATCTGAGGTCATCAGTCCCCTGGGACTTAAAACTACTTAAACCTAACTAACACAACGACATCGTACACATTCATGCCCGAGGCAGGATTCGAACCTGCGACCGTAGCAGTCGCGCTGTCCCAGACTGAAGCGCCTAGAACCGCTCAGCCACACCGGCCGGCCAGCTTGGTAACTCCAAGTAAATGCAGCACATGGTTCGCTTGTTCCAGTCTCGCCTGTGTCAACTTTTTTTCTCGTTCAATTGTAAGAGTCATCGTCATTTTTGAGACTAATGCACGTGTTCTTGTTTTTAATTATTTATTGCACGGGAAATTACTGTTTTCATTTCAAATATAAATCGTCAATTATCGATATTTTCTGAAAGACTGTTAATAAAAGTTGCTTAAATTACGAAAACATAATAAAATTTTTAATGCAAAAATGAAAAACGGAGACGTCTTTATTTGAACTACATCCACTATTTTGCAGCGCTGGATAGCCGCGCAGCCAGGGGCGCCTTGCCACGGTTCGCGCGGCTTCCCCCGTCGGAAATTCTAGTCCTCCCTCGGGAATGGGTGTGTGTGTGTGTGTGTGTGTGTTGTCCTTAGCGTAAGTTAGTATAAGTCAGATTAGATAGTGTGTAAGCTTAGGGACCCATACCTCAGCAGTTTGGTCCCATAGTAACTTACCACAAATTTCCAGATGTAGATATGTATCGTAGAAACATGGAAAACAATGGTTTTCACAGCATCGAACACACCATAAAAATATTGCATTTTTACATTTGCACAACGTGACCTCAACAGAAGTGATCTGGAGTCAAGTTAGCAGCTTTTTCACACGTCGCTGCCGAATGTTGACGGGAGATAGAACGGCACGTCATAGAAGAAGAGGAGAAAATGCGGCGCATGGGGGTGGCTTCGTGGATTCTGTTGTTGACCGACTCGTTATGAACGTAGCAGATGGCAGTTCCTGTACTGAAATGTACAGGGTGAGCACAAAGTCTTACCCAGATTATAACAATTTATTACAGAATAAACGTTTGACATAATAATTTACATTTGATGCCGTTACATAGGTTATTGTTACTAGTTTTTTTTTTTAAGACCACTTACGCTAGTAAACCTCGACGTGTGCTGCCTTGGTAGCTCGGAGAATGTCGAGGCGGTATTGCAGTTCCCGCCAGGTGTTTCGTAACATGTGCCTTGTCACAGTACCCACAGCAGCTTGTAACCTAGCCTTCAGTTCATCGACCTCGGCAGCTTGTGTGACGAGGACTCTATCCTTGATATAGCCCCCAAAAAAAAGTCAAGGGGCGTAATGTCGGGATCGGTGGATTGGAAGGAACGGTCCAACAAAATGGTTCAAATGGCTCTGAGCACTATGGGACTTAACTGCTGGGGTCATCAGCCCCCTAGAACTTAGAACTACTTAAACCTGACTAACCTAAGGACAGTACACACATCCATGCCTGAGGCAGGATTCGAACCTGCGACCGTAGCGGTCGCGCGGTTCCAGACTGTAGCGCCTAGAACCGCTCGGCCACCCCGGCCGGCGAACGGTCCAACACCCTGGCCACCTTGCTCTCCAGACATTACGCCCCCTTGACTTTTTTTTCTGGGGCTGTTTCAAGGACAGAGTCTTCATCACACCAGTTTCTGACGTCGATGAACTGAAGACTATGATACAAGCTGCTGTGGGTACTGTGACAGAACACATGTTACCAAACACCTGGCGGGAACTGCAATACCGCCTCGACATTCTCCGAGCTACCCAGGCAGCACACGTCGAGGTTTACTAGCGTAAGTGGTCTTAAAAAAAACTAGTAACAATAACCTATGTAATGGCATCAAATGTAAATTATTATGTCAAACGGTTATTCTGTAATAAATTGTTATAATCAGGGCAAGACTTTGTACTCACACGACTGAGTGTAATTAACACCTTCAGCGGCTTCAGTATTAAACAGTACGGTGAAATCCCTGCAGCATGCTTTTGCATCGCACATACCTCGCTCAGAAAAATTACCCTGTGTTTAAGTTAGGAATTTTCATCACTCATGTTTGTAATTAAAATAGTATGTCAGGTGACAATGAGAACACTTTACGCTTTTCGCCTGGTCTCCTAAGAAGCGCGCTATATTGCTGGAGTTTTAATTTTTGAAGAGAGTGAAACAAAATTCGGTAAATTATGTTCGAAGCTATATTGTTTCATTGCCCTATTTTTCCACGTCTGAACTGCAGCTGCTCACATCATTGCAGGCTAATTGGCTGGGCAGTGCTGTCCAAGTTAAATGCGCCGGTAAAGCTGTTGTCCCGCATTATAGCCCAGTCCATGTGCGTGTAACAAAGCATAAAATGCATCCTTATGATCTTACTTCACTGTACTGGACAAAAGTTGGCTTACGCTCCACGTGAAACGAAACCGAATGACATTCAAGCAATCGCGGAAGTATAAATGGAGTAATTTTTACATCGGGTTTATTCTTATGATGAACGGCGTATAGTTAACCCGGCAATGCTTGGCAATTGTTAAACAAGTACAGAAATTCAGTATATGTCATAATCTCCTTCTACCTCTATCCATCAGCCCCTATCCCCTCTCTTCATCCATCTCCTCCTCCTTATCCCCGGGCGCTCTGTTCACCACGTCCTCCTCACCAATCTCTCTCTGTCCATCTGCTCCTCCCCCATTTCTCTCACCATCTCCTCTTCCCCCTCTCCCTATCCACCATCTTCTCCCTCCTTTCTCTCTAGATCTCCTTCTTTCCCCTCTCTATGTCCCATCGCTCTGTCACTTTCTCCCCTGTCTCTTTCAATCTTCCATTTCCCTTGCATCTCTGTCCATCTCCCTCTCTCTGTCGATCTTCTCCTCCTCCCTCTCTCTCTCTAAACTCCTCCTCCACCTTTTCACCGTCCACCTCGTATTCCTTCTTCTCTGTCTCCAATCTTCCATTTCCCTTGCATCGAGGCAGGATTCGAACCTGCGACCGTAGCAGTCGCGCGGTTCCGGACTGAGCGCCTAGAACCGCTAGACCACCGCGGCCGGCTAAGTGTTCAGAGTATCTTATTCCAGATTTTGTGTTTGTCTTTCACACGTAAGCTGAATGACGGTCATTGAAGGCTAACTGACATATATCAGCATAACTTCAGCAAACCAGATTTCGACTGCTTGCCAAGAGGTGTCATTTGAGTTCCACTGAAAAATCCGATACTCACGTGAAAGACGCAATTCTGACTCGACTGATACTAGAAATAACACTTTGATATTTGGCGGTTTTCGATTACATCTTTCTAATGATCACGCATATTCCGCGTTCCGAAAAGTACAGTTCAAGTTTTTCTGTGGTATTCTGGATGCTGTTTACAATGCCCTAAATACTAATCTGAAAGCTAGTATAGGTACTCTTGCACTCCAAATACTACAAAATATTTAACTTATTCTATACCGAATTTTGGAGCTATGCTTCGTGCAAGTGCCCTAAAACACACTGTAATATAGGTGATTTTCTTTATTCAAAAGCTACATTGAATCTGAAATAATACTGCCGCCCGAAATCTTGTTACATCCTGTCTCAAATCCACGGGGCAAGTGTTCAAGGAGCAGTGAAGTTTCCAGTAGTAGAATCTGATTATACCTACAGCCAGTATTGCATTAATACACACCGTTTTTAGAATAAAGTAACCTGCTGTGAAACCACAAATCTACTATAAATTAATTAAATAAACTTTGCTTACTCACACACAAATTATATCCATCGTCATTGCGGTGTCACCGCCAGACACCACACTTGCTAGGTGGTAGCCTTTAAATCGGCCGCGGTCCGTTAGTATACGACGGACCCGCGTGTCGCCACTACCAGTGATGGCAGACCGAGCGCCGCCACACGGCAGGTCTAGAGAGACATCCTAGCACTCGCCCCAGTTGTACAGCCGACTTTGCTAGCGAAACTACACCGACAAATACGCTCTCATTTGCCGAGACGATAGTTAGCATAGCCTTCAGCTACGTCATTTGCTACGACTTAGCAAGGCGCCATTACCAGTTTATATTGAGATTGTTATTAATGTACCGTCAAGAGCGATGTACACCAATTATGGATTTAAGTTAAGTATTCAAGTAACTACGTACTTTATTTACTAGACTCAACTCCTTTAACTGTTCCAGACCTCACGCCAGTTTGCGTGAACTTAAACGCGTGCATTTCGGCCTCCTCTAGCTACACGGTGTTGGCTCTTCTGCCAACACAACAGTCATAGACTGAAGACCCAAGATATTGGTACACCTGTCTAATATGGTGTAGGGCTCCCGCGAGCAGGCAGAAGTGCCACAACACGACGTCGCACGGACTCGACTAATGTCTGAAATGAAGTTGGAGGAAACTGACACCAAGGATCGTGCAGAGCTATCCATAAATCTGTAAGAGTACGAGGGAGTGGAGATCTCTTCTGAATAGCAAGTTCCAAGACAGCCCAGATATGCTCAATAATGTTCATGTCTAAGGAGTTTTGTGGCCAGCGCCAGTGTTTAGACGCAGAAGAGAGCTCCTAGAGCCACTCTGTAGCAATTCTCGACGTATGGTGTGTCGCATTGTCCTACTGGAATTGCCCAAGGCCGTTGGAATTCACAGTGGACACGAATGGATAGCCGCACGGTATTAGCCGAGCGTTCTAAGGCGCTGCAGTCATGGACTGTGCGGCTGATCCCGGCGGAGGTTCGAGTCCTCCCTCGGGCATGGGTGTGTGTATGTTTGTCCTTAGTATAATTTAGGTTAAGTAGTGTGTAAGCTTAGGGACTGATGACCTTAGCAGTTAAGTCCCATAAGATTTCACACACATTTGAATATTTTTTTCAACGAATGGATAAATGTCATCAGACAAGATCCGTACGTAAGTGTCAGAATCGTATCTAGACGCATCACGGCGTCCCATGCCACTCCAACTGCACATGTCCTACACCATTACAGAGCCTGCACCAGCTTGAACTATCCCCTGCTCAGATGCAGGGCCCACAGATTCATGAGGTTGTCTCCATATCCGCTTCTGCTCAATACAAGTTGAAACGAGACTCATCCGACGAGGCAACATGTTTCCAGTCATGTTTTTGTAGTTGTGGTCTTCAGTCCAGAGACTGGTTTGATGCAGCTCTCCATGCTACTCTATCCTGTGCAACTTCTTCATCTCACAGTACCTACTGCAACCTACATCCTTCCGAATCTGCTTAGTATATTCATCTCTTGGTCTCCCTCAACGATTTTTACCCTCCACGCTACCCTCCAATACTAAATTGGTACCGAGCGAGGTGGCGCAGTGGTTAAACACTGGACTCGCATTCGGGAGGACGACGGTTCAATCCCGCGTCTGGCCATCCTGATTTAGGTTTTCCGTGATTTCCCTAAAACGCTCCAGGCAAATGCCGGGATGGTTCCTTTCAAAGGGCACGGTCGCCTTCCTTCCCCGTCCTTCCCTAATCCGATGAGACCGATGACCTCGCTGTCTGGTCTCCTTCCCCAAAACAACCCAACCCTCCTCATTAGTTATATGACCTAACAGTCTAATCTTCAGCATTCTTTTGCAGTATCGCATTTCGAATGCTTCTATTCTGTTCTTGTCCAAACTGTTTATCGTCCATGTTTCACTTCCATACATGGCTACACTCCATACAAACACTTTCAGAAACGACTTCGTGACACTTAAATCTGTACTCGATGTTAACAAATTTCTCTTCTTCAGGAACGGTTTCCTTGCCATTGCCAGTCTACATTTTATATTCTCTCTAATTCGACCATAATCAGTTACTTTGCTCCCCAAATAGCAAAACTCCTTTACTACTTTAAGCGTCTCATTTCATAATCTAATACCCTCAGCATCACCCGATTTAATTCGACTACATTCCATTATCCTCGTTTTGCTTTTGTTGATGTTCATCTTATATCCTCCTTTCAAGACACTGTCCATTCCGTTCAGCTTCTCTTCCGGGTTCTTTGCTGTCTCTGACAGAATTGCAATGTCATCGGCGAGCCCCAAAGTTTTTATTTCTTCTCCATAGATTTTAATTCCTACTCCGAATTTTTCTTTTGTTTCCTTTACTGCTTGGTCAATATACAGATTGTATAACATCGGGGATAGGCTACAACCCTGTCTCACTCCCTTCACAACCACTGCTTCCCTTTCATGCCGCTCGACTCTTAGAACTGCCATCTGGTTTCTGTACAAATCGTAATAGCCTTTCGCTCCCTGTATTTTACCCCTGCCACCTTCAGAATTTGAAAGTGAGCACTCCAGTCAACATTGTCAAAAGCAGTCGTAAACAGTCGAATATCGGTGTTGATGGGCCCATGCGAGGCGTAAAGCTTTGTGTCGTGCAGTCATAAAGGGTACACGAGTGGGTCTTATGTTCTGAAAGCCCGTATCGATGATGTTTCGTTGAAGTTTGCAAGCTGACACTTGTTGATGGCCCAGCCTTGAAACCTGCAGCAATTTTCAGAAGGGTTGAACATCTCTGTCACGCTGAACGATTCTCTCCAGTCGTCGTTGGTCCCGTTGTTGCAGAATCTTGTTCCAGCCGCAGCGATGTCGGAGATTCGATGTTTTACCAAATTCCTGATATTCACGGTGCACTCGTGAAATGATGGTACGGGAAAATCTCAACTTCATCGTTACCTCAGAGATGCTATGACCCATCGCTCGTGCACGGACTGTAACACCATGTTAAAAATACAGGGCTATTACAAATGATTGAAGCGATTTCATAAATTCACTGTAGCTCCATTCATTGACATATGGTCACGACACACAACAGATACGTAGAAAAACTCATAAAGTTTTGTTCGGCTGAAGCCGCATTTCAGGTTTCTGCTGTCAGAGCGCTCGAGAGCGCAGTGAGACAAAATGGCGACAGGAGCCGAGAAAGCGTATGTCGTGCTTGAAATGCACTCACATCAGTCAGTCATAACAGTGCAACGACACTTCAGAACGAAGTTCAACAAAGATCCACCAACTGCTAACTCCATTCGGCGACGGTATGCGCAATTTAAAGCTTCTGGATGCCTCTGTAAGGGGAAATCAACGGGTCGGCCTGTAGTGAGCGAAGAAACGGTTGAACGCGTGCGGGCAAGTTTCACGCGTAGCCCGCGGAAAATTGGCTCGTGCCACAACTGGAGACCGACAGCGCCGACTTCATCTTTCAACAGGATGGGGCTCCACCTCACTTCCATCATGATGTTCGGCATTTCTTAAACAGGAGATTGAAAAACCGATGGATCGCTCGTGGTGGAGATCATGATCAGCAATTCATGTCATGGCCTCCACGCTCTCTCGACTTAACCCCATGCGATTTCTTTCTGTGGGGTTATGTGAAAGATTCAGTGTTTAAACCTCCTCTGCCAAGAAACGTGCCAGAACTGCGAGCTCGCATCAACGATGCTTTCGAACTCATTGATGGGGACATGCTGCGCCGAGTGTGGGAGGAACTTGATTATCAGCTTGATGTCTGCCGAATCACTAAAGGGGCACATATCGAACATTTGTGAATGCCTAAAAAAACTTTTTGAGTTTTTGTATGTGTGTGCAAAGCATTGTGAAAATATCTCAAATAATAAAGTTATTGTAGAGCTGTGAAATCGCTTCAATCATTTGTAATAACCCTGTACTTAAACCTTGATAGCCTGCCATTGTAGCAGCAGTAACCGATCGAACAACTGCACCAGACACTTGTTGCCTTATATAGGCGTTGCCGACAGCATCGCCGTATTCTCCCTATTTACATATCTCTGTACCTGAATACACATGCCTTTACGAGTTTCTTTGCCGCTTCAGTGTATAATAGAAACATCTACTTTCACTTTTTATACCTGGGATCCACAGTCATGTAGAACGTTCTTTAGACATTATATTTATGCCGGTGACTGTAACACTTTTTTTATTTCACGGTTGTAATTGCGACATATAAATGTGTTAGATCATTTTAGGTTGACATGGCCTAATAGCCATAACATATTCACTTGATACTTCCGCCGTGAAGTAAAGAAAGTCTTACAGTCACTGGACTGACTATGATGTCTTTTATAAAATCTACTTTCGCCATGTAAATGAACTGTTATATGGTCATCACCTCTTTGGCTAGACCGTTGTACACCGAAGTAGCCACTGTAGCACAATAAACCATATTCTGAACAACGTGTTTTGGTGATATCCTTAGTGCGATGTATCATTGACATTACATATTTTCGTAAAATTTGGATGGTAATTCGAATAACTGAAGACAGAGTGTCCCCTTAATATCAAACGCCGCACTGCAGCTCTCGTCTCCAAGAATAGAGGCGTCATGGTATTCATATCACCCTTAGAGGTTAATGTACCCACTTTGGACATAGGGTAGCTCCTAACCTGATCTAACTGTTGTGTACATAGTTCCGCGTAGTCAGCGCGTACACTACTTCCCCACTAGAGCGCGCCCCACTAAGCACAACAGCGCAGGCGCAGCACTCGTCCGTCTCGGGACTACAAGATGGCGCTGCCTTAGAGACGGACCAAATTCTGCTTCCGCTGATCCACGTATTAATATGTTATGCGGCCAGTGAGATTGCTGCTAATGTAGAACCTTTTCTCCTCGCAGATCACACTCGCGTAGTGATACCTGAATGCGTGAGATATTATAACGAGTGTACAGACCTCCGATCAGTCAGTCCGCATGAGTCTGTACCAGTCTGCATTTGTCTGTACCAGTCTATAGTCAAGTTTCAGTCTGCACCTAATAAGATTACCATAATCCTGTACATAGCCATGAAGTTAAATGAATAGACACTTTGTCAAGTATCAGAGATATGTGAGAATAAGATTAACATACCAAGACCAAAGGAACTTCAGATTGTCATTTGTAAACAGCATCCAGAATCAAGTTACGTAATGTCTATGCTTTTTATTATTTTAATAAATGTGTGTGAAAATTAATCAAATTCTGTTTAAAATTGGTCACCGTCAATCTGCTACTCTAAGCATGCAAGTGGCATTTCTATCGTCTGACCTAACGGCAGAAGATAAACACGCCACGATAAGACCACGAGACATATTGCTGACACTCGCCTACTTCGTTAGAGCGACAGGTCAAATAATCTGACAGTGTGTGTACCGGAGGTCTTACAGTACGTACACCACACTAACCTGCTCGGCTAAGAAATGGCGTACAAGATCGGACACACCATGACCGAGCTGTCGGTCATTACAGGCGATCCTTGGCGACGACGTATGACAACCATTGTCGGTACCAGTGTGAATGCAGCCTTAGGCTATCGCTCAGGAGAGGCAATAACTGTGGGTAAAAGATGCGTTCGCAGCTCCAGTGAAGTGAAGTGTGTCGAGGCGAAGACAGGAAGAACAAGTATGAGGAAAGGGATTAATAAGGTGGGCTGTAACGGCTTGGCGGCGCGGAGACTGCGGATACGGGCGGAGACTTCAGAACGGGAGGAGCCTCCTGTCGCGCCGGTTATTGGGTTGACGGAGGAGACCCTCCTCTTCCTCCTCCTCCTCCTCCTCCTCCTCCTCCTCCACTCTGTCCCGGTGGCGGTCGTTAAGGGCGCGCAGAGTTCCGCCCAGACGCTGGGCCCAGTGGCAGATCAATAGGGCCGTCTGCTGCCGACGACCCCTCGAGTGCACCGCTGGATTCAATTAGAGCAGACAATAGGCCGAAAAAGGGACAGCAGGTGTGTCCTCAGGGAGGGAGGGCTCACGCAAAAGCGTGCCGTTAGGTGCCGTGTCGCAGCCACTGTTCTGCGTAGCGATCTCTAGCTGTAGGTAGCGATCTTATGGAGCAGGTGTTCCTCAAGGGCTTGTGCTGGGACCTATGTCAAGTGTGGCAGTTTTATTCTGTGGCCAGAGAAGCTGCAGAACAGGTGTATTGCAAGGGTTTCATTTATGACTGACATTTGTGTGAGTACAGAATGAGATTTTCACTCTGCAGCGGAGTGTGCGCTGATATGAAACTTCCTGGCAGATAAAAAATGTGTGCCGGACCGAGACTCGAACTCGGGACCTTTACCTTTCGCGGGAAAGTGCTCTAAGCCATGTTTCCGCAATATCCTTTCTTTCAGGAGTGCTAGTTCTGCAAGGTTCACAGAAGAGCTTCTGTTAAGTTTGGAAGGTAGGAGACAAGGTACTGGTAGAAGTAAAGCTGCGAGGACGTGGTGTGAGTCGTGCTTGGGTAGCTCAGTTGGTAGAGCACTTGCCCGTGAAAGGCAACGGTCCCGAGTTCGAGTTTCGGCCCGGCACACAGTTTTAATCTGCCAGGAAGTTTCATATAAGCGCACACTCCGCTGCTGAGTTAAAATCTTATTCTGGAAACATCCCCCAGGCTGTGGCTAAGCCACGTCTCCGCAATATCCTTTCTTTCAGGAGTGCTAGTTCTGCAAGGTTCGCAGAAGAGCTTCTGTTAAGTTTGGAGGGTAGGAGACGAGGTACTGGCAGAAGTAAAGCTGTGAGGACGGGGCGTGAGTCATGCTTGGGTAGCTCAGTTGGTAGAGCACTTGCCCGCGAAAGGCAACGGTCCCGAGTTCGAGTCTCGGCCCGGCACACAGTTTTAATCTGCCAGGAAGTTTCATATCGGTGCACAATCCGCTGCAGAGTGAAAATCTCATTCTGGAAACATCCCCCAGGCTGTGTCTCCGCAATATCCTTTCTTTCAGGAATGCTAGTTCTGCAAGGTTCGCAGAAGAGCTTCTGTTAAGTTTGGAGGGTAGGAGACGAGGTATTGGCAGAAGTAAAGCTGTGAGGACGGGACGTGAGTCGGGTAGCTCAGTTGGTAGAGCACTTGCCCGTGAAAGGCAAAGATCCCGAGTTCGAGTCTTGCTCCAGCACAGGACCGGTGTTCCATGACAGATTTGTTCTGTATCAGGGAACCTACAGAACAGGTGTATCACAAATGTTCATGCATGGAGCACTGTTTAGTGTGGCAGTTTTGTTGTGCTGGCAGAACTGTACTGTAGTAGTTTGTCTTAGTATGGCTGATAACTGTGGCGTTTTTTTTTTTTCTATAGGCAGAGTGCAGAGAACTGGCTGAAAAGGGACAGCAGATAGTGTCCCCATTGAGGGAGGGCTGCCGCAAAGGATTGTTGTCAGGGGCGGTGTTGGGGCAACTCTTCTGCATAGCAGTCTTTTGCCAAAGGCAGGGATCTTACAGAACAGGTGTTCTACAAAGGCTTGTGGTGGGACCTATGTTCAGTGTCGCAATTTTATTCTGTGGCTAGAGCTGCTGCAGAATAGATGTATTGCAAGGTTTCATTTATAACTGACATTTCTGTGAATGGTTTCAGTAAGGAGAACCTGGTAAAGAACCATACCATAAGTATTCATGTTCTGACCAGTGTTCCTGTGAGAGATTCGTTCGGTAGCCAGGGAACCTAAAGAACAGGTGGATCACAAATGTTCATGCATGAAGCACTGTTTAGTGAGGCAGTTTGTTGTGTTGGAAGAACTGTACTGTAGTATTTTGTTCTAGTATGCCTAATCACTATAGGCAGCACGCAGACAAAGGGCCGAAAAAGGGACAGCAGATAGTGTCCCCAAGGAGGGAGGGCTGCCGCAAAGGATTTTCATCAGGGGCCGTGTTGGGGCCACTCTTCTGCCTAGCAATCTTTTGCCAAAGGCAGGGATCTTAGAGAACAGGTGTTCTGCAAAGGCTTGTGCTGGGACCTATGTTCAGTGTGGTAATTTTATTCTGTGGCTAGAGAAGCTGCAGAACAGGTGTACCACATGGTTTCGATGTATGACTGAAGTTTCTGAAGTTTCTGTGACGGTTTCAATCTGTAGCAAGAGAACCTACAACAGAGCCATACCACAAGGATCCGTATTAGGACTGATGCTCGTGTGACAGATTCGTTTTGTAGTCACGGAACCTACAAAACAGATGTATCAACAAATGTTAATGCTTGGAGCACTGTTTAGTGCTGCGGTTTTGTTGTGTTGGCAGAGCTGTCCTGTAACGGTTTGTGTTAGTATCCCTGTTCACTGTGGCATCTTTTGGTATAGGCAGAGAACAGACAACAGGCCCAAAAACGGACAGCAGGTTTGTCTCCAGGGATGGAGGTCTGCCAGAAAAGTGTGCCATGTCGGGACCACAGTTCTGCATAGCAGTCATTTGCTATAGGCGAGGTTCTCAGAGAAGAAGTGTTCCATAAGGGCTTGTGCTGGTACCCATTGTCAGTGAGGCAATTTTATTCTCTGCAGAGCAAGTGAACCACAAGGTTTTGATTTATGACTGACGTTTCTGTGACGGTTTCGATCAAGAGCAAGAGAACATGCAAAAGAGCCATACCACAAGGATTCGTGTTAGGACCGATGTTCCTGTGAGAGAGTTGTTCTGTAGTCACAGAACCTACAGAACAGGTGACTCACAAATCTTCATACTGTTCAGTATGGCAGTTTTGTTGTGTTGGCAGAGCTGTACTGTGATGGTTCATCCTAGTATCACTAATCACTGTGGGGTTTCCTTTCTATAGGCATAGAAGCAACAGAGCAAATGTACCACAAGGGTTAGTGTTAGGACCACTGTTCACTTTTGATGTTTTATTAGTTTTGTGTCTTCTTCGCTCTCTTGTTCTCCTTTCAGCTCTAGTTCTGGGCAGGACCTGCCGGCTTGTTAGTTATTTCATTATGTGTTCCATACATCATTTGAACTATTCTTTTGTAGAAATGGTGTTGAATGAATGAATCATTTTACAGGATATGTATACATGATTAGTGTTAACATTAATGGACACATTTTTATTTTTAGTCCTACTCATGGAATTATAGTTAATTTTGCCTTTTTTTAGTGGCTACCAGTTACCAAGTAAAAATTGTTGATTGGAATAGAAGTTGTCCAGTAGAAATGATTTTACATTAGATTTAAAACTTGTTTTGCTACATGTTAGACATTTTATGTTATTGGGAAAGAGATGAAAAATTTTTGTTGCTACGTATTGAACACCTTTCTGAGCCGCTGACAGCTTGAACAATGGTTCATAAAGCTCATGTCTCCCTCTAGTGTTGGAGGTACGTATATCACTGTTCTTCTCAAATTGTGATGGGGCGCTGTTAAAATGCATAGGTCATTGAATAGGGACCTATATGACACCTGTGGCTAAACGCCACATATTTATTATTCTTAATGCCCGCTTTTGTGCAATCGATATTTTCTGTCTAAGTCCTCTCAGTACCCTAGAAAATTAGAGTGGAAATATGCAAAATATGTCAGCAATTCTTCGAAGAGCAAAACTAGCTTTACTAAACTGTGTGACAAGCTCGGTAATATGCATCTTTCAATTGTTCTTCAATGTGTGCACCCAAAAATTTGAAGCATTCTAATCTACTTACTGACTCCTGCTTAGGTGTTACATCGGTTGTTGATATGACTATCTTTGTTGTTTGTGCAGAGTTGAATGTGGCCTTTTTTTCTAGGGAGAGTCCATTTTCGGAGAACCACTTAACAATTCTTTGGAAAATATCATTTACCAACTCTTCTGTTGCTTTCTCTCTAATGGAATTTATTACAACACCAGTATCATCTGCTTGTTTTGTGTGTCTGCAACAGGCTGTCTTCAGCATTGTACCTCAAATGCTATATCTGACGTCATTCACTTTATGTCGTCCACATTTCAGAGCTACGCTGTGCTATACTCCCAGTCAGCTCTTAACCGCATTTACCCTCACTCAACTATTTATGTTTGTTATACGGGGTGATTTTTTGCATTGTGTACAAACTGTAGGGAATGATCGATGAGACGATACGGAACAAAAAGGTCTAATGAATTTATATCCAGAAATACATGGTTTCTATGCTAGAGACGATTTATTCTATCATACATTGTCACTGAGGCTGCGGTCCAGTACACGATGTAGCGTGAAGCCAAAGTTACAGCATGTGTTGAAAATGGCTACCATGTGGCTCAACGCATGCATGTATGCGCCGTAGTATGTTCTGTCTCACACGTTCACATCGGGCAGGCTGCATCCGAACAGTGTCGAAGGCAGCATGAAGACGCTGCTCCAGTGTCTCCACATCTGGAATGGGCTCTGCATACACGATACTCTTGAGATGGCCCCATAACGAGAAATCGCATTAGGGTGAGATCCAGTGAATGAGCAGGCCATTCAGCTGGCCTCTGTCGTCCGATCCATCGACCAGGGAAAAAAACGATTGGGATGCATCTGGACGTAAATGGCGAAGTGGGCTGGAGTATCATCATGTAGCAGTCCTTCGAATCAACGATGGCACTTCTTCCAGCAGGGGAGGCAAAATAACTGGCAAGAAACGCCGATAGTTCCGGCCTGTTAGGAGATTTGGAAGAGGGACTGGTCCCAAAACACACTCCTGGAAATGGAAAAAAGAACACATTGACACCGGTGTGTCAGACCCACCATACTTGCTCCGGACACTGCGAGAGGGCTGTACAAGCAATGATCACACGCACGGCACAGCGGACACACCAGGAACCGCGGTGTTGGCCGCCGAATGGCGCTAGCTGCGCAGCATTTGTGCACCGCCGCCGTCAGTGTCAGCCAGTTTGCCGTGGCATACGGAGCTCCATCGCAGTCTTTAACACTGCTAGCATGCCGCGACAGCGTGGACGTGAACCGTATGTGCAGTTGACGGACTTTGAGCGAGGGCGTATAGTGGGCATGCGGGAGGCCGGGTGGACGTACCGCCGAATTGCTCAACACGTGGGGCGTGAGGTCTCCACAGTACATCGATGTTGTCGCCAGTGGTCGGCGGAAGGTGCACGTGCCCGTCGACCTGGGACCGGACCGCAGCGACGCACGGATGCACGCCAAGGCCGTAGGATCCTACGCAGTGCCGTAGGGGACCGCACCGCCACTTCTCAGCAAATTAGGGACACTGTTGCTCCTGGGGTATCGGCGAGGACCATTCGCAACCGTCTCCATGAAGCTGGGCTACGGTCCCGCACACCGTTAGGCCGTCTTCCGCTCACGCCCCAACATCGTGCAGCCCGCCTCCAGTGGTGTCGCGACAGGCGTGAATGGAGGGACGAATGGAGACGTGTCGTCTTCAGCGATGAGAGTCGCTTCTGCCTTGGTGCCAATGATGGTCGTATGCGTGTTTGGCGCCGTGCAGCTGAGCGCGACAATCAGGACTGCATACGACCGAGGCACACAGGGCCAACACCCGGCATCATGGTGTGGGGAGCGATCTCCTACACTGGCCGTACACCACTGGTGATCGTCGAGGGGACACTGAATAGTGCACGGTACATCCAAACCGTCATCGAACCCATCGTTCTACCATTCCTAGACCGGCAAGGGAACTTGCTGTTCCAACAGGACAATGCACGTCCGCATGTATCCCGTGCCACCCAACGTGCTCTAGAAGGTGTAAGTCAACTACCCTGGCCAGCAAGATCTCCGGATCTGTCCCCCATTGAGCATGTTTGGGACTGGGTGAAGCGTCGTCTCACGTGGTCTGCACGTCCAGACCAACGCTGGTCTAACTGAGGCGCCGGGTGGAAATGGCATGGCAAGCCGTTCCACAGGACTACATCCAGCATCTCTACGATCGTCTCCTTGGGAGAATAGCAGCCTGCATTGCTGCGAAAGGTGGATATACACTGTACTAGTGCCGACATTGTGCATGCTCTGTTGCGTGTATCTATGTGCCTGTGGTTCTGTCAGTGTGATCATGTGATGTATCTGACCCCAGGAATGTGTCAATAAAGTTTCCCCTTCCTGGGACAATGAATTCACGGTGTTCTTATTTCAATTTCCAGGAGTGTAGGTCGCCAATTATCCCGGCCCACACATTCCATCTACAGCGATGCTGATGATTCGCTGTCACCATACGATGGGGGTTCTGCGACCTGTCCCGCAGAAGACTGTTATGAAAGTTGGAGATACCACTCCGTGTAAAGGTGGCCTCGTGTGTGAATGGGATAGGTTGCACAAATCCTGGAATCGTGGTTGCCTGGTGAAGAAACCAGTGACAAAACTGCTCCTGGTGTGGAAAGTCTGTCACTAGTAACCCCTTCACTCCATGTAAGTGATAATGGTAGTAACAAGTGTCATGGAGAATGTTCCACACAGTCGTCTGGCTTACCCTGTACTGGCGGGCCAACTGGCTGGTACTGACACGGCGGTCGCCTTCCACAGTGTGAATCACATATTCTTCTAAGTCTGGTGCCCAGAAATTTAGGGTACGTCCTTCATGATTTCCTGCTTCCAGAAACGACCCTGTCTCAGGCGAACTGCAAACATTGAATGGTGTGGTTGTTCTTGGCGGTGATAGGTCTCCTTGTACAGCCATCCTGCGCACCGCCCATTGCTATTTGCCTTTCCGTAAGTAAACACCGTATTGGCAAGCTCTCGATTCGAATGCGGAACAATTGTGTACAACGCTGTATCACATCCACTACAACGTGAGCCAGCAAGAGAAGTGAATTGGACATTTGTTGTTGATGTGGTCTTCAGTCCTGAGACTGGTTTGATGCAGCTCTCCACGCTACTCTATCCTGTGCAAGATTATTCATCTCCCAGTACCTACTGCAACCTACATCCTTCTGAATCCGCTTAGTGTATTCATCTCTTGGTCTCCCTCTACGATTTTTACCCTCCATGCTTCCCTCCAGTACTAAACTGGAGATCCCTTGATACCTCACAATATTTCCTACCAACCGATCCCTTCTTTTAGTCAAGTTATGCCACAAAATCCTCTTCTCCGCAATTCTGTTCAATACCTCTTCATTAGTTACGTGGTCTACCCATCTAGTCTTCAGCATTCTACTGTAGCACCACATTTCGAAAGCTTCTATTCTCTTCTTGTCTAAACTATTTGGAAAAAAAAACTATTTATCGTCTATATTTCTATTCCATACATGGCTACACTCCACACAAACACTTTCAGAAACGACTTCCTGATATTTAAATCTATAGTCGATGTTAACCAATTTCTCTTCTTCAGAAACGCTTTCCTTGCCATTGCCAGTATATATTTTATATCCCATCTATTTCCACCATCATCAGTTACTCTGGTCCCCAAATAGCAAAACTCCTTTACTACTTTAAGTGTCTCATTTCCTAATCTAATTTCCTCAGCATCACCCGACTTAATTCGACTACATTACATTGCCCTCGATTTGCTTTTGTTGATGTTCATCTTATATCCCCCTTTTGAGACACTGTCCATTCCGTTCAACTGCTCATCCAGGTCCTTTGCTGTCTGTGACAGAATTACAATGTTATCGGCGAACCTCAAAGTTTGTATATCTTCTCCACGGATTTTAATTCCTACTCAGACTTTTTGTTTTGTTTCCTTTACTGCTTGCTCAATGTACAGATTGAATAACATCGGGGATAGGGTATAACCCTGTCTCACTCCCTTCCCAACCACTGCTTCCCTTTCATGCCCCTCATCTTTTATAACTGCCATCTGGTTTCTGTACAAATCGTAAATAGCCTTTCCCTCCCTTTCAGAATTTGAAAGAGAGTATTCCTGTCAACATTGTCAGAAGCTTTCCCTAAGTCTACAAACGCTAGATACGTAGGTTTGCCTTTCCTTAATCTATCTTCTAAGATAAGTCGTGGGGTCAGTATTGCCTCACGTGTTCCAACATTTCTACGGAATCCAAACTGATCTTGCCCGAGGTCGGTTTCTATCAGTTTTTCCATTCGTCTGTAAAGAATTGGTGTTAGTATTTTGCATTGGGCATAACATTACTCATTACTAGGGCATGAAACCGAGGAAACCGAGCATACTCTAACTCTGGCAGCATCGTACAGCACGTATTAGACAGCAGTCTATTGAATAAGTCGTCTCCAGCATGGAAACCTTTCATTTGCGGACATTAGTTGATTACACATTTTTTGTTCTCTATCCTCTCATCGATCAACCCCTAGGGTTTGTACACGATGGAAAAAAGTCACCCTATATAATGAATTATTTTTCTGTTATTCGTGAATATTTTTCGTGCTTGTCGAATTCCGCGTTGAAGTGGAGGTTTATTATCTTTGACCCGAAAAAATCACGCTCTTTGAGAATGTTTTTCTCGGATGTGTTATAGATATCATGTCAAATTTGGTCAATATCTTTATTGGTATTTCCTCTACAAACTAATTTTTTCTACCGGAAATGGGGAAGAGCAAAGGCGGAAGTGCTGTCGGAACGAAACAAAATTTCGATGTAGACCTCCACGCGCAGTATGTTACAGGTCAGCCGGCTCGTCTGAAATCACAATTGAGTTGACGTTAGCGAAGTATACAAGATTGTTTAGGAGTTGTACCTCGCTTAAGTTATTTGGACCATAGGAAACACAATGGCCGCCATTTGAAAAAAAATAGGGTTTTTTCATCGATTTCTCGACGTCGTCGGCCAAGTAAAAATATTTATACTTGATGGATCGGAAAAAATGGTACAACTGCTAGACAACTGAGATAGCTTCTTCGGAAACAAAGAATCATGCCAATCGATTGAGTAGTTTTGAAGTTACAATACCGCGCGATAAAAACAAAGGTCATTTCGAGAAAAACGCGTTTGAAGTTTTGACTACATATAAATGCAATATTATGCAACTGCCGAGCGGTTCTAAGCGCTTTAGTCTCGGAACTGCGCAGGTGCTACGGTCGCAAGTTCGAATCGTGCCTCAGGCGTGGATGTGTGTGATGTCCTCAGGTTAGTTGGGTTTAAGTAGTTCTAAGTCTAGGGGACTGATGACCTCAGATGTTAAGTCCCATAGTACTCAGAGCCATTTGAGCCATATTATGCAACTTACGTTCAATCTGTTGTTCCAGTCTATAAACTAGTCCTTCCTCTTCCTCATAGAGGGCGTTCTGCTGGATCTGGGCCATCCTGCGCTGCTCCAGAGCCGCTCGTACGGCCGGTGACGAGCGGATTTCCGCCGCTCGAATCCTTTGTTCGTCCGAATGCTTGGCGAACTGCGTCGAATAGAGTCCCAGGTGACGTCCATCGTTGTCACGGTCTTTAGAATTGCTGAATACCCTTCGCTGAAGCTGCTCACTGCCAGGAAAGTCGCAATCTCCACAGTCTTCGCACCAGAATGCAAACTTCCAAACTCACGCGTTCAAACTTTCATTTGAATTTTGTGTGTTTCCTCCCAAGCACCGGTACAATAACTCGTCCTCCGAAAGGGCCTCGTAGATCGGATGGAACACTTTTTGAACTTCTTTGGAGAGCGGCTGGCCGTGTTGATATTCTTCCAGATGTACGGTAGCCCCAGACGGACAATTTTGGTGTTGTGGGTGGTCATCCGTCGAACACTTGTGTAAATACGTTGCCCAAATTGCTTTCTTCACCTGTTCCACCGAACTGGAATGCCGTCGGATTGCCACGGCGTAGTATGTCTTAAGCTCCTTCATCACTTTATCAATTTTAGTCATGGGCAAGGACATAGAATAAGTTTTCGCGGCTACAAAGTCGAAATTGCCGAAAAAAATGGTGCGTGAAAAAGGCAGATTTCAGGCAGGTACATTTTTTTTGTTCAGCCGCATATAACAAAGATGTCCGTTCCGTATTCGGAAGAAGCCGTTTCAGGGTGGATTCTAAACACTTTGATGGATCCAAAAATGCAACTTAAAAATATCGAATTTTGAACCGAAAGATAGTAAACCTCCCCTTAATGTATTTTTTTTTGGTCATCAGTCTACTGACTGGTTTGATGCGGCCCGCCACAAATTCCTTTCCTGTGCTAACCTCTCTCAGAGTAGCACTTGCAACCTACGTCCTGAGTTATTTGCTTGACGTATTCCAATCTCTGTCTTCCTCTACAGTTTTTGCCCTCTACAGCTCCCTATAGTACCATGGAAGTCATTCCCTCATGTCTTAGCAGATGTCCTATCATCCTGTCCCTTCTCCTTATCAGTGTTTTCCACATATTCCTTTCGTCTCCGATTCTGCGTAGAGCCTCCTCATTCCTTACCTTATCAGTCCACCTAATTTTCAGCATTCGTCTATAACACCACATCTAAAATGCTTCGATTCTCTTCGGTTCCGGTTTTCCCACAATCCATGTTTCACTACCATACAATGCTGTACTCCAGACGTACATCCTCAGAAATTTCTTCCTCAAATTAAGGCCGGTATTTGATATTAGTAGACTTCTCTTGGCCAGAAATGCCTTTTTTGCCATAGCGAGTCTGCTTTTGATGTCCTCCTTGCTCCGTGCGTCATTGGTTATTTTACTGCGTAGGTAGCAGAATTCCTTAACTTCATTGACTTCGTGACCATCAATCCTGATGTTAATTTCTCGCTGTTCTCATTTCTACTACTTCTCATTACCTTCGTCTTTCTCCGATTTACTCTCAAACCATACTGTGTACTCATTAGACTGTTCATTCCGTTCAGCAGATCATTTAATTCTTCTTCACTTTCACTCAGGATAGCAATGTCATCAGCGAATCGTATCACTGATATCCTTTCACCTTGTATTTTAATTCCACTCCTGAACCTTTCTTTTATTTCCATCGTTGCTTCCTCGATGAACAGATTGAAGAGTAGGGGCGAAAAGCTACAGCCTTGTCTTACACCCTTCTTAATACGAGCACTTCGTTCTTGATCGTCCACTCATATTATTCCCACTTGGTTGTTGTATATGTTGTATATGACCCGTCTCTCCCTATAGCTTACCCCTACTTTTTTCAGAATCTCGAACAGCTCGCACCATTTTATATTGTCGAACACTTTTTCCAGGTCGACAAATCCTATGAAAGTGTCTTGATTTTTCTTTAGCCTTGCTTCCATTATTAGCCGTAACGTCAGAATTGCCTCTGTCGTCCCTTTACTTTTTCTAAAGCCAAACTGATCGTCACCTAGCGCATTCTCAATTATCTTTCCCATTCTTCTGTATATTATTCTTGTAAGCAGCTACGATGCATGACCTGTTAAGCTGATTGTGCGATAATTCTCGCACTTGTCAGCTCTTGCCGTCTTCGGAATTGTGTGGATGATGCTTTTCCGAAAGTCAGATGGTATATCGCCATATATTCTACACACTAACCTGAATATTCGTTTTGTTGCCACTTCCCCCAATGTACTAGAATAAAATTGCGAGCCGCAGTGTGGCATGCACGCCACGAGGTAGGGGCAGTTGATGCCGTCACGGAGTTACTCGCTCGCTCCCGTGTGTGCGACTGTTTACCTTTTGTACGACGGCAGAGAAAGAGTGGATGATAAACAATGGATGTGAGGTGGTGGCGCCCGGAGCGTGCTGAGCACTGCGCGGGGCGTTTCCATTGTGGCAGCACTCGTCGTCATCAGGACTGCGTGGGCGTGCGCACGGGACCCCGGCAATGGCCGCCCTCCCTGCTCGGCCGGAACAGACGGATCGCTGCGGTTGGCTGCGAACCGAGGACTGCTCGTGCGGAGAGACGCTACTCTGAGGCACTGAAGCCTGGCAGTCAAGGGAGGGCAGGATTCCGTTACGATTCTGGACGGGGCCGTAATCAGTTACTATTGGTTGCCTTTTACAGTTGCACACAATTTATTTTAAACCAGTAATTCCAGACTCAACAATAAATAAAAATACACTGCTGGCCATTAAAATTGCTACACCAAGAAGTAATGCAGATGATAAATGGGTATTCATTGGACAAATATATTATACTAGAACTGACATATGATTACATATTCACTCAATTTGGGTGCATAGATCCTGAGAAATAAGTACCCAGAACAACCACCTCTGGCCGTAATAACGGCCTTGATACGCCTGGGCATTGAGTCAGAGCTTGGATGGCGTGTACAGGTACAGCTGCCCGTGCAGCTTCAACACTGTTTCACAGTTGATCAAGAGTAGTGACCGGCGTATTGCGACGAGCCAGTTGCTCGGCCACCGTTGACCAGACGTTTTCAATTGGTGAGACGTCTGGAGAATGTGCTGGCCAGGGCAGCAGTGGGAACATTTTCTGTATCCAGAAAGGCCCGTACAGGACCTGCGACATGCGGTCGTGCATTATCCTGCTGAACTGTAGGGTTTCGCAGCGATCGAATGAAGGGTAGAGCCACAGGTCGTGACACATCTGAAATGTAACGTCCACTGTTCAAATTGCCGGCAACGCGAACAAGAGCTGACCGAGACGTGTAACCAATGGCACTCAATACCATCAAGCCGGATGATACGCCAGTATGGCGATGACGAATACACGCTTCCAATGCACGTTCACCGCGATGTCGCCAGACACCGATGCTACCATCATGATGCTGTAAACAGAACCTGTATTCATCCGAAAAAATGACGTTTTGCCATTCGTGCAGCCAGGTTCGTCGTTGAGTACACCATCGTATGCGCTCCTGTCTCTGATGCAGCGTCAAGGGTAACCGCAGCGATGGTCTTAGCGTTGATAGTCCATGCTGCTGCAAACGTCATCGAACTGTTCGTGCAGATGGTTGTTGTCTTACAAACGTCCCCATCTGTAGACTCATGGATCGAGACGTGGCTGCACGATCCGTTACAGCCATGCGGATAAGATGCATGTCATCTCGACTGCTAGTGATACGAGGCCGTTGGGATCCAGCACGGAGTTCCGTATTACCCTCCTGAACCCGCCGATGCCATATTCTGCTAACAGTCATTGGATCTAAACCAACGCGAACAGCAATGTCGCGACACGATATACCGCAATCGCGATGGGCTGCCATCTGACCTTTATCAAATTCGGAAACGTGATGGTACGCATTTCTCCTCCTTACACGAGGCATCACAACAACGTTACACTAGGCAACGCCGGTCAACTGCTGTTTGTGTATGAAAAATCGGTTGGAAGCTTTCCTCGTGTCAGCACGTTGTAGGTGTCGCCACCGGCGCCAACCTTGTGTGAATGCTCTGAAAAGCTAATCATTTGCATATCATAGCATCTTCTTCCTGTCGGTTAAATTTCGCGTTTATGGCACGTCATCTTTGTGGTGTAGCAATTTTAATGGCCAGTAGTGTACCACACGTTATTAATGGAGCAATAAACAACTGTATAAATAGTTGTGTTTTCAGTGAGCTACAGTTTAGCAAATCACCATTAAATACAGATACAGCAGATAATGTTTTAAAAGCAAGCCACTGTGATCTGGGCAGAAAGCCTTACACGCAAGGTATGGCAATAAATTAAGAACTGTTTAAAAATCACTTCAAGCTACGATTACAGGTATTGAAATATTAAAGGCAAGTCGCCACAAGCACAGCAGAAGACATCACACGCCTAGAATGGCAGTAAATAAGGTTTTAAAGGCTTACTGCGTAAATAAAAATAAAAATTAGAATTTTAAGTCTAATTACCACACTCACAGCTGAAGGCCTTACACGCCAGGCATGGCAATAATATAGAAAATTTAGAAATCTGCTGTTAAACAGCAAATCTAATAGCAAAGATCAATTAAAAAAAACAAGCAACTGATCACCAAACTTGTGAAATAAAATGATAGTAAACTTTAAAACACAAGGGGCCACAGACAGTGCTCCAGGAATCGATGTTTGAGAAGGCCCGACAACAAACACTTTCGCGAGCGATGAGATAGGCAGCCAAGAATTGCATTCGCTTCACAAGATGGTACCTCACACTAGGGGCAGTCTAACGAATGACTAATAATAATCTTGGTGTAGCTACCTCACGTGCGATAAACCAAATGCAACGATGGAACAATACGCCAAAGCGGGAACCGGCGGTCTGCACTACGTCCCCAGAATACTGTGCTTACAGCGGCCGGAACCTGAAAGGAATCACTACCACCAGAGTAGAAGAATCACCAGCCAGCCTCCAATCAAGAAAGCTGTCAAAACTACCCGCCTTACCGGAAAGCAGCGGCAAGACAAAAGGAAACGTACACTGCCGTTACATACACTAGCCCCCGGGGCAGGTAACTGGGCCGTTAGCGGCCACCAGGCAAGAAAAATTACCGCTGGTTGAACTTAAGAAATTGTAACAAGTTGAACGCAGTAAACAGTAATAAGAAGTCTAGGAAAGCTAATCAGATCCGCCTTCCCCAAGCACTACACTCGCTGCTCTTCGCCTCGGCGACACTACGAGCAGCAACACGCCCAAGTCACTGGAGAACCGAGAGATGTCGCAGTGGTGGAGGTTTCTCTGCTTGGATTGAATTGCACTCATCTTAAGGCTTGCTGGATCCGGTTTACGACGAGGTCGTGCACCCTCGTGACCACAGCCCTTCCATCCGGCACTCCATGCGCGCCGCCAGCAGTCCCGGCGTGTTTTCGCACTGTGCCGACCTGGCTCCTCCTAACTCCCAAACCAAACTGCTCACACACACGACCCGGAAAAACAATGACGTCGTCCCAAAGATAGGGCAACAGTTACTACATATCGATAACCGCCGCTGCTGCTGCCACTAGCGGACAGGCAACTCTTGCGAGACAGTGGCGCCAGTCAACACGAGAAGAAGAAAAACTACGGCAACCATGCCAACTAAACGATACCGTCTACACACCAACAGCGGGCGGAAACCTACAAACGGCACCAATTCGAGCCGCAGCATGGCTCAGGCACCTAGCAATATGTGTGAATCGCTGGGACCACAATTAACCCTGACAGGTACTGTGAGACTCTGGAGAAACTCAAACGGGCAGTTTACAACCGGAGAAGAGGAATGATCAGCAAGGGCGTACACATTCTCCATGACAATGCTCGCCCACACATCGCTCGGCAAACCGTTGCTCTCCTGCAACAGTTTCAGTGGAACATAATCACCCACCCACCCTATAGTCCTGACTTGGCGCCCAGTGACTATCACCTGTTCCCTAGGTTAAAAGAACATTTGGCCGAAAAGCGATTCAGCTCCGACGACGAGGTGAAAGAAGAGGTTCATAACTTTGTGAACAGCATGGCGGCATACAAAAACTGCCACGGCGTGTACAAGAGTGCATCGACAGAAATGGTGATTATGTCGAAAAACAGCTAAATGTTCAAGCTGTAAACTGATGTAAACCATTGTAGAAATAAACAGGTCTATGTACTTATAAAAAAATAGGAGACCTTTCTTTTGGGAGTACCCTCGCATATGAAAGTTTTCAGAAAAGCAACTGAGATAATATTGACGAGTCAAAAAAATGGTTCAAATGGCTCTGAGCACTATGGGACTTAACTGCTGTGGTCATCTGTCCCCCAGAACTTAGAACTACTCGAATCTAACTAACCTAAGGACATGACACACATCAATGCCCAAGGCAGGATTCGAACCTGCGACCGTAGCGGTCACGCGGTTCCAGACTGAAGCGCCTAGAAACGCACGGCCACTCCGGCCGGCACGAGTCCAAAATGCGAAAAATAATACTGGTATCGACGACTATTGTTGAGGAAAAGCAGTGCTGAGGAGGATGTCGAGTTACAATCTGCATATCAGCAAGTGTTTCAGCACACACAGTCCGCCGCCTCCTTGCACGTTCGTCTGTGTGGAAGGACCCACGATCACACAGACGTCCCAAAAGGGCTGAAAGTGTCGTGTGATGTGGTTGGCGACTGTGAGGGTACCTGTTTTGGTTCAGCCGTACTCCCTCTCGACCGTTTCCATCTGCTCGGCCGCACACAAACACCATCGCCGCTTGTTCCCCACATGAATACCGGACCATTCTGCCGCTCACAGTACCCTGCGTCAGTCACACAGTGTGCAACACACAAGGAACACACAGCACGTGGTCAGAGGAACTTTCATTCGTCAGCTCCATGTACCGTGGCAACGATGCATTTCCGTTCACCTTTTATTTTCCACCATTTCCAGTCAGAAGTCCGCCCCTGGAGTTTGTCGCTTTTATTAAAGTTGAAAGTGTTGTTAATAAATCTAAACTAGACTGAACTGCATGTGACTGCTTTAGTCTTTAATAAAACTTGCATCTGACTGCGCCTGTGGACTTAGCTGGTGCGCTCCTTCCCGTTTAGCCGATAGTAAAACATATATTCAACTCAGCCGTAATGCAATGGCATAAAATTGTCATTCTAGATAACTTTACTCATTTTGGCCCTGTTTGTTACTTAAGAAAAATTCTGTCCTGATCTGAATAATTTGCCAACTGTGCAATGGCATATAGATTATTTTACTCTGATAAATGAAATTATTAGCTTTACTCATGGGAACTTTAATTTAATGTACCTTTTGGTTCAGTGCAAGCACAGGATGCGGAGAACGACATTAGGTGTGAGATGAAGCTCTAATTTTATCTAAAAATATTTATTGTTCAAACTTTTCAGGCACATGTGAAAAACTAAAAAAAAAACTTCTATAGCGTGGATTTACGAGAAAGTTTCACAAAACGCTTATTGCATCAACAATGGGATTTCTATCTACCTTTTAGACATTATTTAACCAAAGAAAACCTATTTTATTAATTATTCTTTCTAGTTTCCCCAGGTATGTGCCGAGTTTCGCTCAATATATAGCTTATTATGTACGTAGCGCCAATTCTTACTTTGATGCTGTCACGACCCGGCTGCCTCCTGCAGGCATCTAGCTCCGAGTCGAAGCACGTCTGCTGTCTCTGCGCATCTCCTCACCACTACCCAAATTTTTACCGCGTACACATAGCTCTGTTAGCTGTCAAAGATCTTACTACTCGAAGATGTACTACTCGTCCAACCTTGCGGTTGCGAACTATCGACATATTTCACTGGCTCTATCCTGATCGAATCTCAGCACATACCTTTCAAAGTTCACTTTGTATAACATCCTCTCCTGCGTCGTCTGGTGTAAACCACCGGAGAATTAGATAGCTATGGCTGTCTGCCTCAGACAAAATGTATGCCGTGGGCAGAGAGCAGCTTTTGATGGTTCAAATGGCTCTGAGCACTATAGGACTTAACTTATAAGGTCATCAGTCCCCTAGAACTTAGAACTACTTAAACCTAAGGACATCACACACATGCATGCCCGATGCAGGATTCGAACCTGCGACCGGAGCGGTCGCGCGGTTCCAGACTGTAGCGCCTAGAACCGCTCGGCCACTCCGGCCGGCGCAGCTTTTGATGTCAACATCACAAGAGTAGCGATAAGCCGAAGACGAAGGGCAAGCTTTGATGCGAGTCTGTTGTCGACACTGCTAGAAGCCGAGTTACAAAAAAGAAGGCAGTTTACTGGAGCCGCTGTTCCTGTGTAGTCCTGGAGACGCCGGAATCCGACGATTTGGCCCGCCTGGAGTTCGTCCGCCCACGTTTCAAACAATTACGCTTTCTAATTGCTCGTTAGCGAGGGCTGTTTATTGCGAGAAAAGCGCCGGCCGACGACACAACCCCTTAAGTCTGCCCCCTGAACGAGAATATTTAGCCACCAGCGAGGAGCGGCAACTGCACACCGCTCGGAGCGCTCTACACTAGAGCTGTTGAAAAAGTGTCGATATATCGACGTTCTCATAAAATAAACGATGTATATCGATCATGTACTAGTGCCAGGTACGCTGGTATATCGATACCGGAATGGCAATGTCGAGGGCCAATATTTTTTTTTACAGTTTTTTCATAATTTTTGGTACGTATTTGAAGTTGTTCTTTTGAAATTGTAGCATAACATAATATTACTTTCACTGTGTGAAGGAGTCTTACTATTTTTGAGCTTTCAACACGACCAATGTTTCTGTTTGATTGTGTGAAACAAGCATAGGTGGCACAAAGAAAACAACTTTTAACGCAACTAGCGTGCTGTTACTTTACATCGACATTCTTCAAAAACAGGAGCTCAAAATTATGAACAAAAATCGAAATCACAAGATTGGTCTTTATGGTCGGCGGAGATGCGTGAAGGGAAATCCTTACATAATGAGCGATCGGCACTACCAACGGAAACTGCAACTTGTAGCTTCGCCACGCAATTCTTACACTATAGCTTCTAGACCGCTGGTGTTGCGAGAAATGAAAAAATCAGTTCGTGGTAATTGACGGAAAGTCATCGAGTAGAACAAAAGTGATTTCAGGCGTTCCCCAAGGTAGTGTTATAGGCCCTTAGGTGTTCCTTATCTATATAAACGATTTGGGAGACAATCTGAGCAGCCGTCTTCGGTTGTCTGCAGATGACGCTGTCCTTTATCGACTAATAAAGTCATCAGAAGATCAAAACAAACTGGAAAACGATTTAGGAAAATTATCTGAATGGTGCGAAAAGTAGCAGTTCACCCCAAATAACGAAAAGTGTGAGGTCATCCACATGAGTGCTAAAAGGAACTCGTTAAACTTCGGTTACACGATAAATCAGTGTGATCTAAAATCCGTAAATTCAACTAAGCACCTAGCTATTACAATTACGAACAACTTAAACTGGAAGGAACACATAGAAAACGTTGTGGGGAAGCCTAACCAAAGATTGCGTTTTATTGGCAGGACACTTAGAAAATGTAACAGACCTACTACGGAGAGTGCCTACACTACGCTTGTCCGTCCACTTTTAGAATACTGATACGCGGTGTGGGATCCTTACCAGATAGGACTGACGGACTACATCGAAAAAGTTCAAAGAAGGGCAGCACGTTTCGTATTATCGCGAAATATGGGAGAGAATGTCACAGAAATGATGCAGGACTTGGGCTGGAAATCATTAAAAGAAAGCGTTTTTCGTTGCGACGGAATCTTCTCACGAAATTCCAGTCACCAACTTTCTCCTCCGAATGAGAAAATATTTTTTTTACACCGACCTACATAGGACGGAACGATCACCACGATAAAATAAGGGAAATCAGCGCTCGTACGGAAAGATACAGGTGTTCATTCTTTCCACGCGCCATATGTGGTGTCACCGCCAGACACCACACTTGCTAGGTGGTAGCCTTTTAAATTCACTTATTGGGATGATGTTCTTTATGACTTCCAGCGATTTTTGTTTTACCTCCTCCACAGTGACAAAACGATTTCCTTTTGTGGTGTCACCGCCAGACACCACACTTGCTAGGTGGTAGCCTTTAAATCGGCCGCGGTCCGTTAGTATACGTCGGACCCGCGTGTCGCCACTATCAGTGATTGCAGACCGAGCGCCGCCACACGGCAGGTCTAGAGAGACTTCCTAGCACTCGCCCCAGTTGTACAACCGACTTTGCTAGCGATGGTTCGCTGACAAAATACGCTCTCATTTGCAGAGACGACAGTTTAGCATAGCCTTCAGCTACGTCATTTGCTACGACCTAGCAAGGCGCCATATTCAGTTACTATAATTACTTCAAGAATGTATTCTGAACTCATAATATTGTGAATCACGTACCGTCAAGAGCGACGTTCATCATTAATGGATTAAAGTTAAGTATCAAACTAATTACGTCCGCTTTCTGAATTCTAAGTCCTTGTCATGTTACAGACCTCATGTCAGTATAGTTCTTCCCTCCTCACGCCAGCCTGCGTGAGCTAAACCGCGTGCATTTCGGCCTCCACTAGTAACATGGTGTTGGCTCTTCTTACAACACAACCACCTTTCATGCAATTTTTGAATCTGGGGAACAAAAAGGAAATCACAGCTAGATCCGATGAGTGGGGGGTGAACAATCGGTGCCATGCTACGAGGCGTTTTTAAGTACCGTCTTGAAAATAAAAAAAATACGTATTAAGATATCTCAATAACTTTATTTTTACATGAAATCCTGTACCTTAATCTACGCACTGACGCCATTACAGTCTGATTCTTCCTTGTTTACGTTGTGTACTGAGTGTTTAAGATGCCTCCGATAATCGTGAGTCCCGCCGACTGTGAAGTACGGGCTATTATAAGGTTTCTTAGAGCTAAAGGCCAAAAAGCGATCGATATTCATCATGATATCTGTGCAGTTTACGGAGAAAACATTATGAGTGATGGAATGGTAAGAAATTGGGTGAGCATTTAAAGATGGCCGCACAAATGTGCATAATGAAAAACGGAGTGGACGTCCTTCTGTCGTTAATGAAAGTTTTGTGCACGAAGTGGACAATAAGGTGAGAGAAAACAGACGCTTTACCATTTCCTCCTTGCGGGATGATGTTCAAATGTGTGTGAAATCTTATGGGACTTAACTGTTAAGGTCATCAGTCCCTAAGCTTACACACTCCTTAACCTAAATTATCCTAAGGACAAACACACACACCCATGCCCGAGGGAGGACTCGAACCTCCAAATTGTTACGGGCGATGAAACATGGGTGGCCTACGTCACACCAGAATCAAAGCAACAGTCCATGGAAGTTGAGCTAGGGCGTCATTCTGCTGCAAGACAATGCCCGTCCGCATGTGGCGAAGCAGACCAAAGGTCTCATCACATCTTTTCGATGGAAAACTCTTGATCATCGTCCGTACAGCCCCGATCTTGCGCTCAGTGACTACCATCTGTTCCTGCACTTGAACAGCCGGCCGGGGTGGCCGAGCGGTTCTAGGCACTACAGTGTGGAACCGCGCGACCGCTACGGTCGCAGGTTCGAATCCTGCCTTGGGCATGGATGTGTGTGATGTCCTTAGGTTAGTTAGGTTTAACTAGTTCCAAATTCTAGGGGACTGATGACCTTCCCATAGTGCTAAGAGCCATTTGAACCATTTTTGCACTTGAACAAACACCTGGGCGGTCAGCGTCTTCAAGACGATGACGAAGTCAAAACGGTGGTGATGCAGTGGTTAACAAGTCAGGCGGCAGACTTCTATGAGGAGGGTATTCAAAACCTGTACAACACTATGACAAGTGCCTCAGTATTGACGGAAATTATGTAGACAAGTAGATTACGGTACAGGCTTTCATGTAAAAATAGGAGATATCTTAGCACGCGTTTTTTTAGTTTCAAAACGGTACTTACTTAAAAAACACGCCTCGTATTTTGGGTCAAAAAATGCTTTAGCGAGAGGGCGGTGTGAGCCGGCGCGTTGTCATCATGGAAGAAACAGTCGCCAGTGCTTGGCAAAGATCTGCCCTTTTGTTCCGGATACTCTCCCTCAATCTCTTCAAAACCGCCAAGCAGAGCTCCTGGTTTACAGTTGGACCCAGGGGAACAAACTCCGTGTGCACAAGACCTCTGCAATCGAAGAAACAAATGAGCATGTCTTGATGTTTGATTTCACTTGGCGAGCTTTTTTTTGGGACAACGAGAGCCACTTGTCTTCCACTGGCTCGATTGCTGCTTTGTTTCGGGGTCGTATCCGTAGCACCACGTATCATTGCCAGTAATGACCTTGGGAAAAAATTCAGGGCCCTCTTTAAGCCGATTTTGAAGCTCAAAACATTCCTGAAGTGGGCGCTCCCTTTGCTCGTCTGTGACAAGGCGAGGGACAAATTCGGCTGCAACCCTTCTCGTGGGCAAATCTTCGTATAAAATCTTTTGAATTGAACTCCATGATGTCGCGTCCCGGCACAGCCTCACTATACCAGAATGAAGTAAGTGCGAACTGTGTGGCGCAATCGGGACGTTAAGGACAATGGGTTAGTTATAAATTGCTGTCAACCTTTATATCGGAGTTGAGAGGGAGAGTATCTCCTTGGTTTGAAGCAAATAAGTTTCCTGAAAATAGGTTACAGAATTGCAATAGGCAGAAAAGATTGGTTAGTTTCTATCAAGTTTATTCTCACATATACTTATGTGAGGTGTTGGACCATAAACTCCTTACCGTCTCCAGCCATCCTGATTTAGGTTTTCCGCGATTTCCCTAAATCGTTTCAGGCAAATGCCGGGATGGTTCCTTTGAAAGGGCACGGCCGATTTCCTTCCCAATCCTTCCCTAACTCGAGCTTGCGCTCCGTCTCTAATGACCTCGTTGTCGATGGGACGTTAAACACTAACCTAACCTAACCATAAACTCCTTAGTACAGGGCTTCACAACATACGTGCTCGCGGAGCAAGCTGTGAGCAGCAAGGCGCGAGCAGGGAGCAGCGCGAGCACGCTACCCCCACTACCGGACCAGAGCGGAGAGTGGGGAGAGTCACGTGGGGCACACAACAGCTGCCACCAGTCAATGTAAATCCGCGGCCACCTGCAGGGATATCACTCACGAATTATTACTGCGACAAATGAAACAAATAAAGGAGAATGTACACGTGCCACATAATTTTATTAGCTTAGTGTATGCCTCTACATTCGCATTAATTTGTGAGCTGTTACACAATAAAAGGTGTCACTGAAGTGTGGGATTCTCGGTTCTTTTGTACTTTTTGCCCTTTACAATTGCGTCTATGTTCGGAGTAATTGTTCTTGTGCATTTTAGGCTCAGCGTGCAGTTTAAATTTCGATCAGACAATGCGTTTCTCAGGCGCGCCTTGTTACATTTCATTGCAGAGAACAGTTGTTCACAAACACACGTGGAACCGAACATTGATATTATTGTAGCCGCCAGTTTTGTGCAAACGAGGAAATCTATCCTGAAGGAAGTGTCTGTAGAATTCCAAAATGTTTTTCTTGTTCTGAAATTTGTCTCTGTATTCTCTGTCACACTGCAGGTCAATAATTTCTTGCTGCAGCTGAGGACGAATGTCTTAAATATTCGCTGAATATGGAGAGAACAGATCAAAATCACTGTCTAGTGCTGTCAGATCTTGAAAGCGCTGATCAACTAAACTATGTAAATAACGTTCACAGTCTTTGTGAACATCTTGCATGGATGATAATTTAGGAAAATGAGCTAGGTTTCCTGTTTCCAGCTGACTCACCCAAAGTGTCAATTTCATTTTAAAAGCTCGTATTCGATCTATGAAATGAGTAATTAGCAGATCTTTACCTTGTAGTAAAATGTTCAAAGCATTCATATGGCTAGTAAAATCTGGTAAGAACGCGAGATCACATTCAAACGTGCGCGCGCATTTCCCCCTCCCTCCCCTCCCTCCCTACTCCGCGACCTTGCACCTGCTCGTGAGCACGTGCCTGAGCAGACGCGAGTACTCTCGCTCAAAACCGACCAGTTGTTAAGCCATGCCTTAGTAAGATTCAGTCTATTTATTTGGACTTGCTACTTCAAAGCTAATTGCCGATACATATAAGAAACAAGTACAAAGCAATCACTTGTTCTTGGTTAGCACTGAAATCTCTCAAAGTAGTTGAGACAAAGACTGTCAGCCTCTGTTCAACACTATTCCAATGAAACTCTAAAAATCCTACTTGACCTGCAGTTCCTGAGTGTCCACGAGAGTCTATCACTGTCTTCTCGTAGTTCAAGCCTTTATCAGCTGTATCGGCTGCTACAGGCCTACTCAGCCCCACTGGCGTCTCGCTGCAGAATCTCCAAACTGCTGGCACTGGCTCTGAATCTGCATCTGAATCTCTGCCTCTAGCTGTTCCGTTGCCTGGCCTTTTATTTCGTTTCTCATGTACTTGGGTGCACACGAGTTAATTTGTTTCACACGACCCTTTCATTTCTAAGTGATCGGATTGCACAAGAATGCCTATGGTTCCACATGACACTCTCGTTTCTAATTGCTTGGCTTGCACAAGAATGCCTTCGGTTCCACACGACACTTTCGTTCCTAGCTGCACACTACTTAATTTGGTTCCACACGAGTCTTTTCAACACTCTCTCTCGCTGTATTATCGCCCTGGTATTTGCGTCTTCCATTGCGCAAGTTTGATTCATGCTGCTTCCTCTGGCAGGAAGTCAAACACTAAGTTATTTGATCAACAAGCCATACTTGGCAGCCTCCGCCGCTTATCTTGTCCCCACGTCCTGGTGGACTATTTCTTAATGTCGGCTGGCTGTTTGCCTATGGAGCCTGGGCCGGCCACGGTGGCCGTGCAGTTCTGGCGCTGCAGTCCGGAACCGCGGGACTGCTACGGTCGCAGGTTCGAATCCTGCTTCGGGCATGGGTGTGTGTGATGTCCTTAGGTTAGTTAGGTTTAAGTAGTTCTAAGTTCTATGGGGCTTATGACCTAAGATGTTGAGTCCCATACTGCTCAGAGCCATTTGAACCATTTTTTATGGAGCCTGGACTCTTATCATGGTCACAAAAGCAAGAATAAAAATTAAAATTTTCTATGGTCACAACAATGATTTTAGAGAGATTTCACTTATTTTCAAAACCGTCAAGTAGAGCTCCTGGTTTAGGGGCGTATTGAACGGGGTTGGTCTTCAATTGACATTTCTCCGTTTTTAAAACGTGAAAACCGCGACTCTGGGTTTTACTTAGGCCGGGCATCATCCCCATAAGCAGGCTCGAGCGTTACAATAGTTTCCGGGGCCGATTTCCCCAACAGGAAACAAAATTTCACAACCGCGCGTTTCTCTCGACAATCTGCCATCGCTTTTTCGCCGAAAAAAGTTGTTTTACTAGGAAGAACTCTCACGGGCGAACGATGCACTCACAGTGACACAACTTTGCATACTGGCTCAGGTGACGTGACCGTAACGGACACGTGGGCGAACAATCGGTTACCCCACTCTCCCACCCCACTGCAGCCAAATTCCCGTTACTTTTGGGTCCCCCGCCCTTCGTGCTCGACCAATTCAACATTGTGGTGGTATGACGATTACAGAATGCCATTTCCTTCTACGCACATCACATGAGAGCTCTTTTCCGCGTTTCATTGTCACAAACGTGGTTTATGTACACAACACGGGTTGTTAATAATGCTGTCTGTTCTTCTTGCAGTAAACGCACGTACGCGCACACCAACGCCACACAGAGCCGCCTGCCTCTATACCGACTTCCACGCTCTACGACGTGAATCGTTGATGTCTTGTTATTTGCTGTACTACTGTCATCAAATATGACACCATTTGTCTGCATTTGTTCGTATACTGGATGTCATACCATTGCATACTCTGCACAACTACACTACTGGCCATTAAAATTGCTACACCAGGAAGATGACGTGCTACAGACGAGAAATTTAACCGACAGGAAGAAGATGCTGTGATATGCAAATGATCAGCTTTTCAGAGCATTCACACAAGGTTGGCGCCGGTGCCGACACCTACAACGTGCTACATGAGGAAAGTTTCCAACCTATTTCTCATAATCATACAGCAGTCGACCGGCGTTGCCTGGTGAAACGTCGTTGTGATGCCTCGTGTAAGGAGCAGAAATGCTTACCATCACGTTTCCGACTTTGATAAAGGTAGGATTGTAGCCTATCGCGATTGCGGTTTATCGTATCGCGACATTGCTGCTCGCATTGGTCGAGATCCAATGACTGTTAGCAGAATATGGAATCGGTGGGTTCAGGAGGGTAATACGGAACGCCGTGCTGGATCCCAACGGCCTCGTATCACTAGCAGTCGAGATGACAGGCATCTTATCCGCATGGCTGTAACGGATCGTGCAGCCACGTCTCGATCCCTGAGTCAACAGATGAGGACGTCTGCAAGACAACAACCATCTGCACGAACAGTTCGACGACGTTTGCAGCAGCATGGACCATCAGTTCGGAGACCATGGCTGCGGTAACCCTTAAAGCTGCATCGCAGACAGGAGAGCCTGCGATGGTGTACTCGACGACGAACCTGGGTGCACGAATGGCAAAACGTCATTATTTTATATTCTGTTTACAGCATGATGATGGTCGCATTCGTGTCTGGCGACATCGCGGTGAACGCACATTGGAAGCGTATATTCGTCATCGCCATACTGGCGTATCACCCTGCGTGATGATATGGGGTTGCCATTCGTTACACGTCTCGGTCACCTCTTGTTCGCACTGGCGGCACTTTGAACAGTGGACGTTACATTTCAGATGTGTTACGACCCGTGGCTCTACCCTTCATTCGATCAGTGTGACACCCTACATTTGAGCTGGATAATGCACGACCGAATGTTGCAGGTCCTGTACGGGTCTTTCTGGATACAGAAATCGTTCGACTGCTGCCCTGGCCAGCATATTCTCCAGATTTCTCACCAATTGAAAACGTCTGGTCAGTGGTGGCCGAGGAACTGGCCCGTCACAATACGCCAGTCACTACTCTTGATGAAGTGTGGTATCGTGTTGAAGCTGCATGGGCAGCTGTACCTGTACACGCCATCCAAGTTCTGTTTGACTCAATGCCCAGACGTATCAAGGCCGTTATTACAGCCAGAGGTGATTGTTCTGGGTACTGAATTCTCAGGATCTGTGCACCCAAATTGCGTGAAAATGTAATCACATGTCAGTTCGAGTATAATATATTTGTCCCATGAATACTCGTTTATCATCTGCATTTCTTCTTGGTGTAGCAATTTTAATGGCCAGTAGTGTATTTTAAGCGACGATGTTAATTTTCCTACAAATATTCATGCCGTTAGACTGATTTCCTCTACTGTACTGCCCAAAGTGAGACAATAAAAATGTTGGACGGAACAGAAGTGGAAAACGGTATTACATTCAAAATTACGAAATAAGGAAAGATGACGTGTCAAATGACTCGTAAATATGCTCGAAATTGTAGGAAACGCAAATCAGAGGGGAGTTCGCATCGAACGGAACCCAAAAAACTTAAAAATCCAATGGCGAGACAATGCGCAAGCTACGGCAACGTGGAAAAGGAAACGAAGGAACGGCGCTAAGCCATTACGTAGCTGGCCCATCGCGCGTATCAGCGCACAGTATTTGCGTCGAGCTCACCGAAGCTCGTGTGAGGTACGCCGCTGGTCTGTGTGGTGTCACCGCCAGACACGACACTTGCTAGGTGGTAGCCTTTAAACCGGCCGCGGTCCGTTAGTATACGTCGGACCCGCGTGTCGCCACTATCAGTGATTGCAGACCGAGCGCCGCCACACGGCAGGTCTAGAGAGACTTCCTAGCACTCGCCCCAGTTGTACAGCCGACTTTGCTAGCGATGGTTCACTGACAAATTACGCTCTCATTTGCCGAGACGATAGTTAGCATAGCCTTCAGCTACGTCATTTGCTACGACCTAGCAAGGCGCCTTTATCATTTGCTATTTATCTTGTGATGCATGTACCGTCAGACCGATGTTCACCAATTATGGATTAAAGCTAAGTATTCCAGTAGTCACGTACGTTCTTTCCTACTATAACGTCCTTGTCCAGTTCCAGACCTCACGCCAGCCTGCGTGAGCTTAAACGCGTGCCTTTCGGCTTCCTCTCATAGTGGCTTGGCTGTCTTGTCAAGTCACAACAGATACTGTAAAACATGTACCGTCAAGAGCGACGCTCATCATTTATGGATTAAAGTTAAGTATTCCACCAGCTACGTCCGTTTTCCTAAGGTCTAAATTCCTTGTCCTGTTCCAGACCTCACGCCAGCCTGCGTGAGCTAAAACGCGTGCCTTTCGGCTTCCTCTAGTACCTGGTGAGTCTGCTTTAGGCGGTTGCCCATTTCATGAAAGATGCCACTGCTGATCATGCTGACTTTATCTATGATAATACAATGCACGCCGTTAAACATCCCTGGATAGATTTGTTCAACGTCATTAGCGCGCATACACTTGCTACACGCGAAAAACTTGTGATTTATCTACGAGGTTTGTGTGCAAAGTAATCAGACAGATTTCTTATGTAACAAGGTTTTTTTCCCCCAACATCAGTATCGTCGCCTACAAATTACTTCCCATCGGCAGTCTGTTCAATAAAATATGAAACAGGGATCCCGCGTTCGATTCCCGGCGGGGTCAGGGATTTTTCCTACCTCGAGATGACTGGGTGTTGTTGTGTCGTCTTCATCATCATCATTCATCCCCATTACGGTCGGAGGAAGGCAACGGCAAACCACCTCCATTAGGACCTTGCCTAGTAAGGCGGTGCGGGTCTCCCGCATCGTTCCCCTACGCTCTGTAAAGAAGCACGGGACTTCATTTCAGTAGTTTTGTATTGGAGCGAAATGCGGTTGGCGCCCCTGCACACGCCCTGTGTTTAATGTGTAACTGCCAGAGGTTTCATTGGCGTACGTCTGTTAGTTGTTGTTCAGCGCTGTACTGAGTAGAACGTTGTGTCGCACATTTTGCGAATTTAAAGATCACAGAGTTAGAGGATGTGGCATTCGCTGGGTTATTCAGTGGTTTGGTTTTTAACTAATTTGTAATTGGAAATGATAATCTTATTTTATTACTTTGAGTAATTACTAAATAATTTTTCTCCCGGCTAAAGATCTGATCAAGTTGCTAAAAAACTCCAAGTTCATGTCGTGTTAAAGTGTTGTCTGTAAGTTGTGTAAAGTGTCACTAAATCACAGTTCATACAATGGATTCTATACAACTATGGATTATGATGGAAACAGTTATCTTCAGCAAAATGATCATTAAAACCACCGAATATCAGCCGCGCACAACTCTGACGTATGTTACCTGAAACAATATTCTTCGCAAGTCGTGCGTAATTAATTTCGGCTCCATACATCAGCTAGAAAAGTTTGTTATAATGTTCGTGCTATGAGCACTGTTTTTCAAGAACCAATCTGATTCGAATCATTTTCATTCAAATGAGTTCGGGACCACCGGTGCACATTTATTTTTACACATTTGTATTACGTTCAGCATTTATGTCTGCAGAGTTGCGTAATTTGAATTTGCCGCTGAGACAATTGTTAAGATGGCGGCAGACAATTGATAGAGACTTTCTATTCTTAGACCAAATAAGTATTTTAACTGCTTATTAAACTTTACAGAAACTCTACTTTCGTATTGTGCACTATTTAGACTTCATCAAGCAAACATTTGATTTGTTTCTAAGGAAAACACAGACAAAAACGCGATACAAATCGCTATCATCAATGGCTGCGCTCCTTGCAGCGGAAAGAAACAATTAACACAGACAATGCTTACTGAGAGAGGAATTACAGTTACAAATAATTATTCACTCATGTTTATAATAATAATAATGAACTCTATTTTCAAGTAATAATTAACAAATAATTACAATTTCTTAACAGACCTCAGTTTGATATGCGTCTTGCGTGCTGAACCTACAAAAGCCATCCAACAAAGGGTAAAAACAAAGGAAGACAAACGCAGATCATAAAAGGAATTTACAATTATCATTGTTTTTGTATGATACACATCGATATGTACAATTACATTTTTTCATATGTCGAATAGAAAATGTTTATAGCTGTTACAGGCATAATTTCCACTCGTCGCACTGTAGCCAAAAATTTATCACGTGGACGTTACAAGGACCAACGCGTCTGCATTGATTTTTATCTGAAACTAGAGAAAACGTTTACAGAGACATATGAAATGATGCAGGAAGCCTACAACGAAGAGTGCTTAAGTCGTACTCGGTGTGGTGTCACCGCCAGACACCACACTTGCTAGGTGGTAGCCTTTAAATCGGCCGCGGTCCGCTAGTATACGTCGGACCCGCGTGTCGCCACTATCAGTGATTGCAGACCGACCGCCGCCACACGGCAGGTCTAGAGAGACTTCCTAGCACTCGCCCCAGTTGTACAGCCGACTTTGCTAGCGATGGTTCACTGACAAAATACGCTCTCGTTTGCCGAGTCGATAGTTAGCATAGCCTTCAGCTACGTCATTTGCTACGACCTAGCAAGGCGCCATTACCAGTTACTATTGATGCTGTAAAACGTGTACCGTCAAGAGCGATGGTCACCAATAATGGATTAAAGTTAAGTATTCCAGCAGATACGTACTTTATTTGCTAGTCTCAATTACTTGACCTGTTCCAGACCTCACGCCAGCCTGCGTGAGCTTAAACGCGTGCCTTTCGGCTTCCTCATAGTGGATTGGCTGTCTTGCCCATCCACAACACTCGGTGTTACGAATGGTTTAGACAGTTTAAAAAATGGACGGGCGGAAGTTAAAGATGACCATCGTTCAGGACACCGTTGGACGTCAAGTGCGTCAACCAAATTGTGCGTGCCAGTGTAACACCGAGTGTCCGAGAGACTGCAGAAGAATGTAACATTTCAGTTGGACCGTGTCACGAAATCCAGCATCTTGGAATGCATCGTGTTGCCCCAAGTTCGTCACACGGGTCGTGAGTCAAGGCCAGAAAGACGTTCGCCTCACAATTTGTGAACAGCTGTTGGATCGCGCGAATGAGAATGAGGTGTTCCTTAACAGGATCATACCTGGTAAATGGAAATGAGCGTTTGGCGTCATTGGCCGGGAGGCCCCTTAACAGGGCAGGCCCGGCCGCCTTGGTGCAGGTCTTATTACATTCGACGCCACATTGGGTGATCTGCGCGCCGATGGAGATTAAATGATGATGAAGACAACACGACACCCAGTCCCTGAGCGGAGGAAATCCCCGACCCAGCAGGGAATCGAACCCGGGCCCGTAGGACGGCGTCACGCTGACCATTCAGCTATCGGGGCGGACATACCTGGTCATGAGACATAGGTCTACGGTTATGGTACTGAGGCGCCCCCAATGTCCGTGTGGCGTGTTGCGTCGACGTTTACACTCGAAACCGTAGCCGGCCGGAGTGGCCGTGCGGTTCTAGGCGCTGCATTCTGCAGCCGACCGACCGCTACGGTCGCAGGTTCGAATCCTGCCTCGGGCGTGGATGTGTGTGATGTCCTTAGGTTAGTTAGGTTTAAGTAGTTCTAAGTTCTAGGCGACTGAGGACCTCAGAAGTTAAGTCGCATAGTGCTCAGAGCCATTTGAACGAAACCGTACAAAATTCAGCTACTGCAAGCTCTTCGTGGGAGGTGACGAACAACAACGTGTGGAATTCTGTAATTTCGTTGTTGGATAGATGGCGGATGACAGTTTTTTTTTCCACGCTTAGTGTTTAGTGACGAGGCAACATTATATTTCAATGAAATAATGTGAGAATATGAGGTACGGAACAACAACATGAAGTTGTACAACATGAGAGGGACTCTCCAAAATTTAATGTGTTTTGTTCAGTTTCACGGGAAAAGGTGTACGGTCCATTTTTCTTTGCCGAGAACACTGTTGAAGGACACACGTATCTCTATCTTCAAGAGAACTTTCTTTTTCCCGCAGTTGGAGACTGATTCGAACCAACAGGATGGGCCACCGCCACACTGGCATCTGGAAGTGCGGGAATTTTTAAATCAAAGGATTACTGAACGATGGATCGGTCGAACAGGTCCAAATGATTCCGTCTTTCATTACTGGCCTCCAATGTTACCGGACATGATTATATGTGATTATCTCTTGTAAGGGTTTATATAAGACTCCGTTTACGTGCCTCCGTTACCAATAATGGATGGACTGAGATAACGCACAACAGCAGCTGTGAAAGCTGTAACTCGACATGCTCGCTACAGTGTGGGAACAATCTAAATACCGCGTTGGCATATGTCGAGCATCTTGAATGGAGGGGGAGGGGGGGAGGGGGATATGGAACACGTATGAAAAGACATAAAAAATTTTTTTGACTTTCCTGTCCATCAAAAAACAAAATATTCATTGTATTTGTCTATTAGTTTCAGAAATATAGACGTGCCAAATCGGATGATTATTTCTGATACACCCTGTATAAATGTCATATGTTGTAATCGTAATAAAAATACAAATATTTATGTCATATAGGTCTAATATTTCGATGTGCCCATGAAGTTTGTGTTTACGCGTTACTTGCAGATAATTCAGCTATCATAAACTTGTAATTTATTGATCTTGTAAAGACTAGTACATATTTTAATTGACAAACTGTATTTGTTTATTTATTTTTCAATAATGCTGCCGCCATTTGACTGTATTTAAAATTCCGCCTAGTTTAGTCGATGTGACTGTAAGTAGTCTGCCGTACCTTGCGATGTGTCGCCAAATGTAAGATTTTTGTATAAAAAGTCGCTAAAACTTAATTGAGATGGTTAAAAGCAAAGAGGTGTGAGTGACAAAATCACGATTGTTTGAAAGTGAGCTTCAAATTTTGTATAATATTTAAAATTATTCGTTCATTTGTTACACTGCCTACAGTAACCATCACTTTTTTCAGGTTTTCCAAATTCCCTACATTTCTTCTTGTGGCCAAGCCATCATAATTCTGTAATCTATCTATTTCAACATTTGTCAGGCGACCTTTACCACCTATCTTCTTCGTACCATCCTCCAATACTATTTTTGACTTTTCTTTCAACAATCTTGTCAACCTGGACCCCATTCTCTTCTGGACATGCCCAATGCACTCTAAGTTAGAAATTGTGACATTAGGACCACAGGGTTGTTCTGCACATACCCGGTCATAAGCCCTGCCTGCTGTCACCGTCCCCAGATTGCACATAGCGTCAGTAAAAGGATCATATCTCACGAAAAAATTGTCGTACTTATATAAAACAAAAACCGTTTCACGCAGCATAGACCAGGCATTTCAAATTTGCTAAAATCTAAAAATCGAATTTTTGAAGCCCACTTATCATGTTTGGAATGACCCACAACAATGTAATACGGTATTTTGCCCCATTTTCATGTGTTACATTAATCCACACACATAACATTTATTGCGAAGATCCAACATACTGATTGAGGATAGGACCAACAGCATGGGTATTAATTTTTTCTTATATTGTCTTCCAATATCTGTGACGGACATTGGAAGAAAATAAAAAATAATTTGTTATTGCTTCAACGTATAATGGAGCAGATGAGGTAACACAAAAAAGAATGTTACATACTGAAACATAAATTTCCAAGCAACCTTTCAGCACGTACACATGTGAATAGTCTCGTTTCTTTTTATTAAGGGAAATGTCTATTCCGAATCCCACATCGCAATATCAGAAAGCACATCATTAGCAGATTGTGTGCTGGTGGTCTCTTATATGAGATGGAAACATTTGTTTTTGACAGACAGAAAAAAAATGGCTTTGACTACTATGGAACTCAACTGCTGAGGTCATTAGTCCCCTAGAACTTAGAACTAGTTAAACGTAACTAACCTAAGGACATCACACACATCCATGCCCGAGGCAGGATTCGAACCTGCGACCGTAGCGGTCTCGCGGTTCCAGACTGCAGCGCCAGAACCGCTCGGCCACCGCGGCCGGCTTAACAGACACATCTACGTGAGCTTGCATCTCTTTGCACCCTGAGAGAAAACACTTCCTGTTAAGTAATTCTTCAAATAACAGTTGCGAAGTAGTTCATATTACATGTCCGAAAAAACAGACAACACATCCACATAAGTATAAAGTTCTGGCAATACTGGCCATGGACCTTCCTCTTCTGTTGCGGAGGCACACGTATTCCCCGAACTGTTACGGGACTTGGTAAGAATGTGTAATGAGTGTGTCGAGGTGGGACACTACGAATGTAGTGTGTGGACATACAAGGTGAGAATGTGGGTCTCGCGGGAGGCGTGCGCGAGGTACTCCCTGCGACCTCTGTGCCTTTGGTGGTTCAGATGGACAGAGCGTCGGCCATGGCAGCAGGAGATACCGAGTCCCGATCGGGGCGCACATTTTCACCTGTCCCCATTGATGTATATCAACGCCCGTTAGTAGCTGAAGGTATTAATACAATCTAATTTCCCGGGTTCCCGGGATCGATTCCCGGCGGGGTCAGGGATTTTCTCTGCCTCGTGATGACTGGGTGTTGTGTGCTGTCCTTAGGTTAGTTAGGCTCAAGTAGTTCTAAGTTCTAGGGGACTGATGACCATAGATGTTAAGTCCCATGGTGCTCAGAGCCATTATCTAATTTCGTTAGACTACAGTGTGGTGCACGTATCGTATTTTCAAATATTCGGATTTGTCACTTATAGCTCTTTGCTTCTGACCGCATAAATTACACCGGCATACTTGTTGTTGTGGAACTAAGGTCTTCTCTCTTTCGTTTCAGGTATGGCTCCATTGCACTGTCTCGATACCTGGTACACTGAACGCCGGTTGACGTAAGTACGACTTAGTCCATCTCCACTGGAGCTAATTCATTTCTAAATGGTATTTATAACCGCGTCGCAACGGAAACTCGAGAAGAAATAGCAATACTGGCGCACGTATATGGACATGACATGCCGCTACTACATAACAGGATTTTCAGAATTCCTGTTATAAGCTTCTAGGTGCTGTAGAAGGGACATAGTAGACAAGATTTTTATGAGGAACGCTTTTTCGGAAATGCAGCGTTTGGACACCATCCAGACAGACCTTGGAGGTCCAGCGGTACCGACCGGCCGCCGTGTCACCCTAAGACGTTTCAAACAGATGCGGATACGGACGCGCATGTGGTCAGCACACCCCTCTCCCGGCCGTATGTCAAACTACGAGACCGGAGCCGCTACTTCTCAATCAAGTAGCTCCTCAATTGGCTTCACAAGAACAGAATGCATCCAGCTTACCGACTGAACTCGGCACTTCCGCACGGTCACCCATCCAGGTGCTGCCCAAACCCGACAGCGCTTAACTTCAGCGATCTGACGGGAACCGGTGTTACCACTGTGACAAGGCCGTTACATTGCAAATCGCATCACTTTGAAATATCCCACTTATCACTCATACACACATACACACACACTCACGCACGTACACACACAAAACATATTACAAGGGGCAAAGCGAAACTACACTACTGGCCATTAAAATTGCTACACCAAGAATAAATGCAGATGATAAACGGGAATTCATTGGACAAATATATTATGCTAGAACTGACATGTGATTACATCTTCACGCAATTTGAGTGCATAGATACTGAGAAATCAGTACCCAGAACCACCACCTTGATACGCCTGGGCATTGAGTCAAACAGAGCTTGGATGGCGTGCAGAGATACAGCTGTCCACGCTGCTTCAACACGATACCACAATTTATCATGAGTAGTGACTGGCGTATTGTGACGAGCCATTTGCTCGGCCACCATTGACCAGACGTTTTGAGTTGATGAGAGATCTGGAGAATGTGCTGGCCAGGGCAGCAGTCGAACATTTTCTGTATCCACAAAGGCCCTTACAGGACCTGCAACATTCGGTCGTGCATTATCCTGCTGAAATGTGGGGTGCGCAGGGATCGAATGAAGGGCAGAGTCACGGGTCGTAACACATCTGAAGTGTAACGTACACTGTTGAAAGTGCCGTCAATGCGAACAAGGGGTGACCGAGACGTGTATCCAATGCCACCCCGTACGTGCTGTTCCACGCTATGACGTCAGAAACTTGGCACGCTCAACGTTCGGATGCACGGTCCGTGTGCCGACGGCTTTAGGTAGACAAGTGCAGCGAGTGGTACGTCTGCATAACAGCAACGTTGTTGACACTGCAGTCACTGTTTACAGTTATTGTCTCCCGTGTACAGTACACTTCGCGATGCCGTACAAGTGTTCACCGCAGGCGTATGGAGAGGTTGTGTACATTTTGGGCTTCCGTGAATGTAATGCGAAAGCTGTTGTCGCCGAACATCACCGTCAGTATCCTAATCGCAGGATTCCGGGTGCCAAAACATTTAGTGGATCACATCGAACATTGTTACAAACCGGTACTATTCCCAGTATTCGTATTCACTCCGAAAGACATCGTGCATTTCCGTATCGACGCTGACATGGACTTATTTTTTCACGGGAAGTGTAACCTTTGGCGTTGACCACAACTGCCGGCACACTCCATCCTCATCTACAGCTCCATCATATTCAGCATGGATGTGTGTGATGTCCTTAGGTTGGTTAGATTCAATTAGTTTTAAGTTCTAGGCGACTGATGACCTCACAAGGGAACCTCCCCATCGCAGCCCCCTCAGATTTAGTTATAAGTTGGCACAGTAAATAGGCCTCGAAAAACTGAACACAGATCAATCGAGAAAACATGAAGAAGTTGTGTGGAACTATGAAAAAATAAGCAAAATATACAAAATGAGTAGTCTATGGCAAGATATGCAACATCCAGGCTACTGAGGGCTCGAGAGCGGCGTGGTCCCGTGGTTAGCGTGAGAAGCTGTGGAACGAGAGGTCCTTGGTTCAAGTCTTCCCTCGAGTGAAAAGTTTACTTTCTTTATGTTTGCAAAGTTATGATCTGTCCGTTCGTTCATTGACGTCTTTGTTCACTGTAATAAGTTTACTGTCCGCGTTTTGTGACCGCACCGCAAAACCGTGCGATTAGTAGACGAAAGGACGTGCCTCTCCAATGGGAACCGAAAACATTTGATCGCAAGGTCATAGGTCATCCGATTCCTCTACAGGAAAAGTCTGATATATTCTGTACGACACTGGTGACGGCATGTGCGTCACAGGACAGGAATATGTTGTCGACCCACCTAACTTGTACACTTGGCGAATGTGTAAAAAGATTCTTCTACCTTGCCCGATTTAGATTTTCTTGTGGATGTGATAATCACTCCCAAAAAAGTGATGAAAACATAAGAGTTTGTCACATAAACTGCAACAAATGAATGCAACAGTTTCCCAGTCGCACAGTTTTCCCTGTGCTCTGTCAAAACATTTGATTTTAACGTTTTCAAATTTTTCCGTTTGTAGACCGTCAAATGATGCATATGCCCAAGCAAATCTTAACATGTCCTGGAATTTTGGAAACCGAAGATGATTATGTGTGAGTGCCTGAACTTTGATAATTGTCTAAAAAAAAAAAATTAAACTTTTCGCTCAAGGGAAGACTTGAACCAAGAAGCTCTCGTTCCGCAGCTGCTCACGCTAATCACGAGGCCACGGCGCTAGCTCACAATGTCACTGATGTTGCTTATTTTGGACTACTCAGTTTGTATATTTTTCTTATTTTTTTCATAGTTCCACACAACTTCTTCCTGTTTTCTCGATTGATCTGTGTTCAGTTTTTCAAGGCCTATCCACTGTGCCAACTTATAACTAAATCTGAGGGGGGTGCGATGGGGAGGTTCCCTTGTCAGAAGTTAAGTCGCATAGTGCTCAGAGCCATTTCAACCATATTGAGCAAGTCACCTCAAGGAGTGTGATGGAGGGTGCCAATGACTGATCCCCATTTCCCTGTTCCAAGAATGATTTTCGGTAATCCACTGTGTGGTGTGCGTAGTGTAAGACCTTCGGTACACACATCATCAGATTATTTGACTCGTCGCTCTAATGAAGTAGGCGAGTGTCAGCAATATGTCTCGTGGTCTTATCGTGGCGTGTTTATCTTCTGCCGTTAGGTCAGACGATTGAAATGCCACTTGCACGCTTAGAGTAGCAGATTGACGGTGACCAACTTCAAACAGAACTTGATTAATTTTCACACACATTTATTAAATTAGTAACAAGCAAATACCTTACCTAACGTGTTCTGGATGCTATTTACAATTGACAATCTGAAGTTCCTTTGGTCTTGGTACGTTAATCTTATTCTCACATATCTATGATTCTTGACAAAGTGTCTATACATTTCTCTTCATGGCTATGTACAGGAATATGATAATCTTATTAGCTGCAGACTGAAACTTGACTATAGACTGGTACAGACAAATGTAGACTGGTACAGACAGGTGCAGATAAATGCAGACTCGTACAGACTAATGCAGACTGACTAATCGGAGGTCTGTACACTCATTATAATACCTCGCGCATTCAGGTATCACTGCGCGAGTGTGATCCGCGAGGAGAAAAGGTTCTACATTAGCAGCAATCTCACTGGCTGCGTTACATACTAATACGCAGATCGGCGGAAGCAGAATTTGGTCCATCTCTAAGGCAGCGCCATCTCGTAGTGTGGAGACGGACGAGCGCTGCGCCTGTGCTGTTGTGCTTAGCGGGGCGCGCTCTAGTGGGAAAGTTGTGTACGCGCTGACTACGCGGAACTATGTACACAACACTCTGTATTGGCTCTAATTTCTCGAATTTTCTCGTCGCGGTCAGTTGGCGAGGTGTATGTGGGAGGAAACAGTATGTTGCCTTACTCATCCCGGAAAACGCCCTCTCGACCTTTCAGTACCCATTTAAACTCCACACCCCGTAGCTTTTCCCTTAAGAGGAATAGAGGGGTTGAGTAGATGCCCGTTTCGTTCGCAGTTGCTTCCCCAGACAGCAGATTAAAGCTTCTTCGGACGCAAAAACTTTTCCTATTAGCGTACCTCTAAATGAGGGCATGGAGAAGGTTCAGCGCCTTTCAGCGCTCCAACAGGTAGCTTTATCTCTCAGCTCACTGATTTCACGGAAACTTCTTTTCTTACCTACACAACTGCTTAGGCAAAATTACGGACTTGCTTAAATGTTCGCCAACTCTGTTCAGGTGCCGAGGATTTGGTGCATTGAAGGGACCTTTGAAGCTGTAATTACCTTCGTTGCGACATAATCAAACGTTGTAGCAAAGTTGTAATTAAAAACTGCGAAAGGCTTCCGTCCACTTGACAAAGTGGACGCTTATCTCGTGGAAATTTCTCACTGGCAGCGGAGATGCGTTGCGAACATGTTGAGAGTTTGTTTGTACTGCGATTGGTCATTGTAATAAGTTTCATAATCTGTTAATATTAGATGGTTCAAGCCCAAGCGTTATTATATATTCAACAAAGGCCGAATGGATATTTTCATACTTACAGATTCTTATCCTTGTTCGTCTGTACATGATGTCCCACATAAAACCTGTAGGCCTCGTGCCTAGTTTCAAGTAACAATGAATTAACTAAAAAAGAATATATAATAGTAACTTTAAAAATACATAATTACTTGTTTATAAGAGCTGCAGGAGGTGTTAGCCATGGGCAGCCAGGCATCGCTGACATCGTGTGATGACGTTATCAGAAACACACTGTAATTCCGCAGGAGGGATGTTGGCAGTTTCTCTAGTAATGTTCCGTTTAAGATCGTCTGTTGTTGGGGGATTGTCAGCATTGTTGTTGCTGTTGTGGTCTTCAGTCCTGAGACTGGTTTGATGCAGCTCTCCATGCTACCCTATCCTGTGCAAGCTTCTTCATCTCCCAGTGCTTACTGAAACCTACATCCTTCTGAATCTGCTTACTGTATTCATCTCTTGGTCTCCCTCTACGACTTTTACCGTCTACGCTTCCCTCCAGTACTAAATTGGCGATCCCTTGATGCCTCAGAACGTGTCCTACCAACCGATCCCTTCTGGTCAAGGTGTGCCACAAATTCCTCTTATCCCCAGTTCTATTCAGTACCACCACATTACTCACGTGATCTACCCACCTAATCTTCAGTTTTCTTCTGTAGTAGCACATTTCGAAAGGTTATATATATATTCTCTAATTGTCCAAACTATTTATGGTCCATGTTTCACTTCCATACATGGCTACACTCCATACAAATACTTTCAGAAACGACTTCCTGACACTTAAATCTAAACTCGATGTTAACAAATTTCTCTTCTTCAGAACCGCTTTCCTTGCCATTGCCAGTCTACATTTTATATCCTCTCTACTTCGAGCATCATCAGTTATTTAGCTCCCCCAATAGCAAAACTCCTTTAGTACGTTAAGTGTCTCACTTCCTAATCTAATTCCCTCAGCATCACCCGACTTAATTTGACTACATTCCATTATTCTCGTTTTGCTTTTGTTGATGTTCATCTTATATCCTCCTTTCAAGACACTGTCCATTCTGTTCAACTGCTCTTCCAAGTTCTTTGCTGTCTCTAACTGAATTACAATGTCATCGGCGAACTTCAAAGTTTTTATTTCTTCTCCACGGATTTTAATACCTACTCCGAATTTTTCTTTTGTTTCCTTCACTGCTTGCTCAATATACAGATTGAATAACATCGGGGAGAGGCTACAACCCTGTCTTACTCTCTTCCCAACAACTGCTTCCCTTTCATGTCCCTCGACTCTTATAACTGCCATCTGGTTTCTGTACAAATTATAAATAGCCTTTCGCTCCCTGTATTTTACCCCTGCCACCTTTAGAATTTGAAAGAGAGTATTCCAGTCAACATACAAATTATAAATTAAAAAGTACCAGTTTTCAACTCATTCGGCTCTGAGCATCACCGTGTGCGTCACATTACAGCTGTTGTACAGTTTACAGTAAAAGTTTGAGTATACGGCCGCCAACTTCAATGTATTTGTGCACTCTTGGGGGAGAATTTTGCTTTGCTTGTCTGAGCGCCCCTGCACGTTCGCCAATGCGGGGCTCAGCGCCCATGATGCAACCAAGTGGTTCATCTCCTGTTTTCACCTTTCGTCTGTATACCTCAGACTTTATCCAACTCCGTAAGCAAAAATCTGTTGCCGTAATGTCTGGCGATGTTGGTGGGCAGTTAATTTTACCACCAAGACCAATCCGGTGATTCGGGTAAGTACGACTGAGATGTTCCCTCACACGTCTGGTAACATGTGTTCATGCTCGGGAACCGTGCGAAGTTGGGCTATGTCCGTATGAAGTTTTCTGTTTCAAATGAGCGTTCCTGTCATATCCATGAATACTGACCATTCTTCTTGGGACACCACGTATGTAAATAAATTACATTCGAGATCCAAGAAATTGACGTCGTAATCTAATAGTGGGAGGAGCCTCATTCGCAATAGTAGTAAATCAACGTAGTAATCAACATACACTCCTGGAAATTGAAATAAGAACACCGTGAATTCATTGTCCCAGGAAGGGGAAACTTTATTGACACATTCCTGGGGTCAGATACATCACATGATCACACTGACAGAACCAAAGGCACATAGACACAGGCAACAGAGCATGCACAATGTCGGCACTAGTACAGTGTATATCCACCTTTCGCAGCAATGCAGGCTGCTATTCTCCCATGGAGACGATCATAGAGATGCTGGATGTAGTCCTGTGGAACGGCTTGCCATGCCATTTCCACCTGGCGCCTCAGTTGGACCAGCGTTCGTGCTGGACGTGCAGACCGCGTGAGACGACGCTTCATCCAGTCCCAAACATGCTCAATAGGGGACAGATCCGGAGATCTTGCTGGCCAGGGTAGTTGACTTACACCTTCTAGAGCATGTTGGGTGGCACGGGATACATGCGGACGTGCATTGTCCTGTTGGAACAGCAAGTTCCCTTGCCGGTCTAGGAATGGTAGAACGATGGGTTCGATGACGGTTTGGATGTACCGTGCACTATTCAGTGTCCCCTCGACGATCACCAGTGGTGTACGGCCAGTGTAGGAGATCGCTCCCCACACCATGATGCCCAGTGTTGGCCCTGTGTGCCTCGGTCGTATGCAGTCCTGATTGTGGCGCTCACCTGCACGGCGCCAAACACGCATACGACCATCATTGACACCAAGGCAGCAGCGACTCTCATCGCTGAAGACGACCCGTCTCCATTCGTCCCTCCATTCACGCCTGTCGCGACACCACTGGAGGCGGGCTGCACGATGTTGGGGCGTGAGCGGAAGACGGCCTAACGGTGTGCGGGACCGTAGCCCAGCTTCATGGAGACGGTTGCGAATGGTCCTCGCCGATACCCCAGGAGCAACAGTGTCCCTAATTTGCTGGGAAGTGGCGGTGCGGTCCCCTACGGCACTGCGTAGGATCCTACGGTCTTGGCGTGCATCCGTGCGTCGCTGCGGTCCGGTCCCAGGTCGACGGGCACGTGCACCTTCCGCCGACCACTGGCGACAACATCGATGTACTGTGGAGACCTCACGCCCCACGTGTTGAGCAATTCGGCGGTACGTCCACCTGGCCTCCCGCATGCCCACTATACGCCCTCGCTCAAAGTCCGTCAACTGCACATACGGTTCACGTCCACGCTGTCGCGGCATGCTACCAGTGTTAAAGACTGCGATGGAGCTCCGTATGCCACGGCAAACTGGCTGACACTGACGGCGGCGGTGCACAAATGCTGCGCAGCTAGCGCCATTCGACGGCCAGCACCGCGGTTCCTGGTGTGTCCGCTGTGCCGTGCGTGTGATCATTGCTTGTACAGCCCTCTCGCAGTGTCCGGAGCAAGTATGGTGGGTCTGACACACCGGTGTCAATGTGTTCTCTTTTGCATTTCCAGGAGTGTAGTTCACCAATCAGAGAGAACAAATATTTTCACTCTAGCTATCTAACCAAAGTCTCTACATGCAGGTAACAGTGATTTGTACTGGGCGACTCATGTGTGATAATAAGGTATCAAAAAGTTGTTAAGGAAAGCCAAACAGTAAATTAACCTTACGAAAGATGCGCTTCAAAAAGTTGTCTCTTACGTACCAGTAAGAGAATAACGAGAAAATGTAATATTGTGACATATCCGCAAATATTAGACTGTTAAGACGTATTTTGCACGCACACGACAGACATATGTATTATGCGCCACTGAGGATAATTCACAAATGAAAAGAAGCAAAATGCATGTGGCCAAAAAACTAATAGCCTTTCGTTTGTGTGCATTGACAGACCACATCTCCAAGAGGATAATAATAATAATAATAATAATTATTATTATTATTATTTAAAAATGAACACACCGCAATTTGACTGTATTGTTGCTTACTTAATTACGACCCAGGTTTCGGCCCTTTATGCGGTTTTTAAGTGATGAAGTTTATGTCATTAAAGTATGTTGCAGGACATCAAGCTCAAAACTGGCCAGAAATTTAGAAAAATATTGGCTCCTCACGAAATGCGAGATTTAAAATTACCACATTGTAAAACGTAATGACGTGCTCCCTCTATTATTTACTGAACTTTTTACCAGTAATGACGTGCTGCCAGTATTATTTACTGAATTTTTACAATAAATTAAGAAAAGTGTTGGCTCCTCGCGAAATGCGAGATGTAAAATCACCACATTGTAAAAAGTAATGACATGCTCCCACTATTATTTACTAAACTTTTTACTAAGAAGTGATGACGTACTCCCATTATTAGTTACTGAATTTTTTACAATATGGTGATTTTACATCTGGAATTTCGTGGGGAGCCAATATTTTTCTTAATTTATGGCCAATTTTCAGCTCGATGTCCTGCAACATATGTTAATGGCATGAACTGTCAATTGAAAACGGCATAAAGGGCGGAAAGATGGGTCGTAATTAAATAAACAAGAGTAAAGTCAAAAGTCGGTGTGTTAATTTGAAAATTATTGTTTGACTACCGCTCAGCAACATCAAAAACTGTTTATAATAATTATTATTCTTATAATAATGGCAATGTGGCCAGTCAATAGCACCATCTACTAGTTGTTGATAAAAGCATTGTAGGCGACATTCGTACTGTACCTTCAGCTCTTCTTCGTTTGCTGCGTTCAGACGCGAGGTCAACAGAGAAGACGGACATCTTGGTCTTGGCGTTAGTCCGGGAAGGGTGTCTTGCCTCACACGTCGCGCTGAGTTCGTTCCGAAAGCTACGGCGGCGGGCAACTTCTTGCTGGCGTGTGGCTCATGGAACGCGATACCTTGCATCAGATGTCACTCGGGCGGGGAATTTTATCAGCAGAGAGGAAACTCGGAACGACCTTAACACGCTCAGTAACAACTACGCGAAAGCGATAGGTATCCATCTGTATACGAGGTGCATTCAAGTTCAAAGGCCTCCGATTTTTTTTCTCCGGACTGGAAAGAGATAGAAACATGCGCATTGTTTTAAAATGAGGCCGCGTTCATTGTCAATACGTCCCAGAGATGGCAGCACCGTACGGCAGATGGAATTTTACCGCCAGCGGCGAGAATGAGAACTGTTTTAAATACTTAAAATGGCGACGTTTTCCGTACTTGAACAGCGTGCAATCATTCGTTTTCTGAATTTGCTTGGTGTGAAACCAATTCAAATTCGTCGACTGTTGAAGGAGACATGTGGTGATGGAGTTATGGATGTGTCGAAAGTGCGTTCGTGGGTGCGACAGTTTAATGAAGGCAGAACATCGTGTGACAACAAACCGAAACAACCTCGGGCTCGCACAACCCGGTCTGATGACACGATCGAGAAAGTGGAGAGAATTGTTTTGGGGGATCGCAGAATGACTGTTGAACAGATCGCCTCCAGAGTTGGTATTTCTGTGGGTTTTGTGCACACAATCCTGCATGACGACACGAAAATGCGAAAAGTGTCATCCAGGTGGGTGCCACGAATGCTGACGGACGACCACACGGCTGCCTGTGTGGCATGTTGCCGAGCAATGTTGACGCGCAACGACAGCACGAATGGGACTTTCTTTTCGTCGGTTGTGACAATGGATGAGACGTGGATGCCATTTTTCAATCCAGAAACAAAGCGCCAGTCAGCTCAATGGAAGCACACAGATTCACTGCCACCAAAAAATTTCGGGTAACCGCCAGTGCTGAAAAAATGATGGCGTCCATGTTCTGGGACAGCGAGGGCGTAATCCTTACCCATTGCGTTCCAAAGGGCACTACGGTAACAGGTGCATCCTACGAAAATATTTTGAAGAACAAATTCCTTCCTGCAGTGCAACAAAAACGTCCGGGAAGGGCTGCGCGTGTGCTGTTTCACCAAGACAACGCACCCGCACATCGAGCTAACGTTACGCAACAGTTTCTTCGTGATAACAACTTTGAAGTGATTCCTCATGCTCCTTACTCACCTGACTGGCTCCTAGTGACTTTTGGCTTTTTCCAACAATGAAAGACACTCTCCGTGGCCGCACATTCACCGGCCGTGCTGCTATTGCCTCAGCGATTTTGCAGTGGTCAAAACAGACTCCTAAAGAAGCCTTCGCCGCTGCCATGGAATCATGGCGTCAGCTTTGTGAAAAATGTGTACGTCTGCAGGGCGATTACGTCGAGAAGTAACGCCAGTTTAATCGATTCCGGGTGAGTAGTTAATTATAAAAAAAATCGGAGGCCTTAGAACTTGAATGCACCTCGTAAATAATAAAGAAAATGACTGTGTTGAGAATAAAAAGAAAGACGAACGGAATCCAGCGATCTAGCGGCTTGAACGCCAACCACTTTTTTTTTTAATAATTTGTTTATAGTGTTCGCTGAATTTCGGGACGTCCGGCGACACCCGTTCAGTTTTTTCGTTCATCCGTTCGCTTAGTTCTTTTATTAGAATGGAGAGCCAACGCTCTGACCGAACACGCTTCATTTTTCATTTTGTTCGTTATTGATCGTTGTTTTTGGTCGTTGTGGACGTCGCAAGACATCCTGTTCAAGTTCGGTGGTTGATCCTTCCACTCAGTTTTTTATTACAGAGGCCAAGCAGCTCTCTGACCGAACACACTGAGCTACCGCGCCGGCACCACTCAGCTGCAGCAACTTTGTGGTTAAGATGGCAACGCACAGGTATATATACACTCCTGGAAATTGAAATAAGAACACCGTGAATTCATTGTCCCAGGAAGGGGAAACTTTATTGACACATTACTGGGGTCAGATACATCACATGATCACACTGACAGAACCACAGGCACATAGACACAGGCAACAGAGCATGCACAATGTCGGCACTAGTACAGTGTATATCCACCTTTCGCAGCAATGCAGGCTGCTATTCTCCCATGGAGACGATCGTAGAGATGCTGGATGTAGCCCTGTGGAACGGCTTGCCATGCCATTTCCACCTGGCGCCTCAGTTGGACCAGCATTCGTGCTGGACGTGCAGACCGCGTGAGACGACGCTTCATCCAGTCCCAAACATGCTCAATGGCGGACAGATCCGGAGATCTTGCTGGCCAGGGTAGCTGACTAACACCTTCTAGAGCACGTTGGGTGGCACGGGATACATGCGGACGTGCATTGTCCTGTTGGAACAGCAAGTTCCCTTGCCGGTCTAGGAATGGTAGAACGATGGGTTCGATGACGGTTTGGATGTACCGTGCACTATTCAGTGTCCCCTCGACGATCACCAGTGGTGTACGGCCAGTGTAGGAGATCGCTCCCCACACCATGATGCCGGGTGTTGGCCCTGTGTGCCTCGGTCGTATGCAGTCCTGATTGTGGCGCTCACCTGCACGGCGCCAAACACGCATACGACCATCATTGGCACCAAGGCAGAAGCGACTCTCATCGCTGAAGACGACACGTCTCCATTGGTCCCTCCATTCACGCCTGTCGCGACACCACTGGAGGCGGGCTGCACGATGTTGGGGCGTGAGCGGAAGACGGCCTAACGGTGTGCGGGACCGTAGCCCAGCTTCATGGAGACGGTTGCGAATGGTCCTCGCCGATACCCCAGGAGCAACAGTGTCCCTAATTTGCTTGGAAGTGGCGGTGCGGTCCCCTACGGCACTGCGTAGGATCCTACGGTCTTGGCGTGCATCCGTGCGTCGCTGCGGTCCGGTCCCAGGTCGACGGGCACGTGCACCTTCCGCCGACCACTGGCGACAACATCGATGTACTGTGGAGACCTCACGCCCCACGTGTTGAGCAATTCGGCGGTACGTCCACCCGGCCTCCCGCATGCCCACTATACGCCCTCGCTCAAAGTCCGTCAACTGCACATACGGTTCACGTCCACGCTGTCGCGGCATGCTACCAGTGTTAAAGACTGCGATGGAGCTCCGTATGCCCCGGCAAACTGGCTGACACTGACGGCGGCGGTGCACAAATGCTGCGCAGCTAGCGCCATTCGACGGCCAACACCGCGGTTCCTGGTGTGTCCGCTGTGCCGTGCGTGTGATCATTGCTTGTACAGCCCTCTCGCAGTGTCCGGAGCAAGTATGGTGGGTCAGACACACCGGTGTCAATGTGTTCTTTTTTCCATTTCCCGGAGTGTATATTGGTCGACCGAAATTATCTTGCGATTTTCTCAATATCGCTTGAGAAGTACGCGCTACTGCTTACACGTCTTGTTGTCCTAATGGAGTACTACGAGTGTACGAAGTTCGAAGGAAATCCGCGTTCCAAACGTCGTGGCATCCCCTTGTCAGTGCTGGATCCCGATGAAGTCTTCCCCTGTACACCGTCTTATTTCGGTTGTTTGGTGACTACCTACGTCACTTTCTGGGGTGTCATCCGACAATTCGAAGTAATGTTTGCTGTGGATGGGTGGTGGAACGGCAGGCTACTGCCAGTGGAAAGTGACTAGATCATCACGAGAATCGTCCATGAACAGCCGACGGATTACCTCAAAACTCATAACATCCACGACAAATATCAGTCAGGCTTTCGAAAGCACCATAGTACAGCAACTGCATTAATCAAAGTAACTGATGACATTAAACATGCTATGGACAGACGTGAAGCTACCATCCTAACGCTGCTTGACTTTAGTAAGGCTTTCGATACAGTTGACTTTGATATATTACTAATTAAAATGAAACAGCTGAATTTCTCAAACAGCGCAATACACTGGTTCGACAGCTACCTCAAAAACAGAAGTCAACAAGTCATTTGTGGGTCGGAAAAGTCATCATGGAAAAACGTGCGCTCTGGAGTTCCCCAAGGCTCCGTCCTTGGTCCATTACTCTTCTCACTGTACATTAATGATATTTCTTCAGTGATTCACTCCTGCAACTACCATCTATATGCCGACGTCATCCAACTGTACATAAGAGCAAGCCCCAAGAACATTGCTGACGCAGTAGCGAGTATGAACGCAGATCTTTGCTCTGTTTCTCGATGGGCGCAGAACGAAGGTCTGAAACTAAACCCCAAGAAATCCCAGGTCATACTTATATCTCATCCAAAGTTAATCAGTCGGTACTTTCGCGAAACAGTCCCTCAAATACTCCTCAATGGTACCCAACTACCATACCAAAAAACAGTAAAAGACCTTGGAATAATCTTGGATGAACACCTAAACTGGGAAGGACAAAGATTCACAGCTTGCCGGAAATCGCTCTTCTCCCTACATGCAATTTAAAAATTTAGAAAAATATTTCCAACCCATGTTAAACAAAAATTAGTCCAAACACTAGTCTTGCGTAATCTTTACTACTGTGATGTAGTTCAACACGGCACAAATAGTGAAAATTCTAGATGCCTCGAGCTAGTGATGAATACTTGCGTTAGATACGTATCCAATATACGGTTGTATGATCATATCAGTCCTTCATACTCCCAGCTAGGTTGGATACGCCCACATAAGGCACGCGACCTCCACACGATGTGCTTACTTAATCGATTTCTTAGCCACTGGTGCCCCCAATACTTATCTTCTCACATTAAACACCTATCATCATTCCACAACCGCAATACCAGATCGGATACGTCTAGCATCTTGGCTGTACCTTTACATAACAAAATCTTTCTCCGTGTCATTCTCCATCTCAGCCATACGACTATGGAACGCGCTCCCCTGTGATCTGCGTCTTATCCAGAACCACTTAACATTCAAGAGGGAACTCAAAACTTACATATTAGGGACGGTATAGCCACCATTGTCGTGCCCCTCTCATCTTTTTCTTTCTCCTCTCCATCATAGCTTCGAATTTTACCATTCTATTTCTCTTCCTCTAACCTATCTACCTCTTCTATACCTCTTTCACCCCATTCTATCGTCTTATGTCTCTGCTTGATGAGAATAACTCACAAGCTGCAAGAATATAACGAGAAAATTCCCAACTAGCAATAGGACTGACATTCATAAAAGAAAAAATATGTTTACTTTCCTATACATAGTCATTACTATTATTATTATTCTTGATTGTTATAATTATTTTTTGATTGTTATAATTATCACTGTACTACTTTTATAATCTCTATTTTTTTTCTTTAACGTTAATACTGTATAACATGTTATATGTCCTTAATGTTCTGTAGAAACTGAAATTTGTTGAATCTGAGTATGCCTGGTTAGGTGTAAGAGAGGACCTGAAGGCCCTAATCTTGCCAGGTAAAATAAATGCATAAATAAATAAATAAATACAGCAATTTCTCGCCCTGAAGAAGATCACTCCAAAGATGGTCGGAACGTCGGAATTTTAATTGCCTTAGTGTTTCATAATGCCAACGGCTTTGCCGCAGTGGTAACACCAGTTCTCCTCAGATCACCCACGTTAAGCGCTGTCGGGGTGGGCCACCACTTGGATGGGTGACCATTCGGTCTGCTGAGCGCTGTTGGCAAGTGGGGTGCACTCAGCCCTTGTGAGGCAACCTGAGGATTGATTGAGAAGTAGCGGCTCCGGTCTCGGAAGTTGACATACGGCCGAGGAAGCGGTGTGCTGACCGCATGCCTCTCCATATCCGCACCCAATGGCGCTTCTGGGCTGAGGGTGACACGGCGGCCGGTCGGTACCTTTGGTCCTTCATGGCCTGTTCGGGCGGAGTTCTAGTTTGTTATGTGTCATAATGACGCCACATGACACTCAAAATGGTTTTATTCAATTTGACGCTGGCCGTAGAAGCCAACGAATTTATACTCTGTGGTTCGTTTAATGCCACAGCAAGAGTAAATTTGGTAATTGGTACGTCTCTTCGCAGCAGTAACAAGGTAAGTAATTATTCTTAAGTTTAAATATACTCCACTGAGATATTTCGATAGTTGCACAAGAAGCCTTTTCTGTTCTGCAATGTCTATGTGTTTTTTTTATTCTTTAAATTTTCTTATTTTTTTTATTTTTTTGCGTCTATGTCACAAGTTACATTACAGAATACGATGGTAAACTATTCTTATTGAATGTGTAGGCAAGAAAATGGTATCACATATGTGTAATTGTTGTCGAACGTAAGACTGTGTAATATGCATATATATAAACCAGAAAAGGAGTCGATGTATTTGTATCAACTATTTTGTTGCTTGTTTGTATTTTTGCACCCAGCATTCACTTTTGTAGAGAGTATGACGAACTTTACAGTGTAAGCATGGATGATAACTGTTCTGGAACATTTCAGAACCTGTTACCTTTTTAAATGCATTTACTGTTTAATAGCGCAGTGTTTCCGTTCTATTTTTCAGGACGATTGTTTAGCTACTAAAGATTTAATTTGAATTTACTATGATCTTCTTAATTCTCGAAACTAATCGTCGTACAGTTTTATACAGCTCACGTCCCCACTGCAGCGGCATCCAACCTTCACCCATGCATACTCCTTCCAAACCCGTCTCCGTCCTTCGTGATCCCATTTTTGTTTCAAATTGCGATTCTAGACTCAAGCATTGAAGACCGGAACCTGTCCGGGTGCTGAAGTACGGACTTCAGCCAAGCTCATAGGAATGGAAAACTCCCTGCACTGTAAGTACAAGCAGCTACTTGTATTATTCAATTTCCTTATTAAATAACTCTCATGATAAAAACTAATCTTTATTTTTTGTTTTGGAAATGCTTTTTATCCATTAGCACTAACCATAATTACATAACAAAGAGTTTTCTTTTTCAATTGTAAATAATTCTCTGAGCTTCGTGCGTATGTTTGTAACTTATGACAAATCATTACTGGTAGCTATTTTTTGTGAATGTATGTGTCTATATTAAATAAGTCTGTCACGTATGGGGCCCTACACTTCGGACTGATTTCGATGAAACGTCTAATCATTAAGATGAGAAAAAAATGTAGAAGTGACAACATCTAACTGGTAAGGATGTGGAAACTATCTTCAAGAACGCGTACACCATAATTTCTCTACCACGCAATCATTGGGGCTACACTTGTCTGGTATGAGACGTTCCCAGGAGGAGGAGGCACTGGGGATCGAACTGCACAATAACACCGGGTTCGGTGTGGGGCGGCGGTGGGGTGGGTGGACTGCTGTAGTCTGTTGTGAACCACTGAGGGCTACGGCGGGATGAAGCCTCGCCGTCGTTTTTAGATCCCCGGTCCAATACACACAATACACGAGGGTGTGGAAAACTTTCGGCGGGACACCAGTTTTAGGCTTTTCAGTCAAGGAACTCGTGCTTGCACCCTAGAAGCGAAAATCATTGATTTTTTTGGTCATCAGTCTACTGGCTGGTTTGATGCGGCCCGCCACAAATTCCTTTCCTGTGCTAACCTCTTCATCTCAGAGAAGCACTTGCAACCTACGTCCTCAATTATTTGCTTGACGTATTCCAATCTCTGTCTTCCTCTACAGTTTTTGCCCTGTACAGCTCCCTCTAGTACCATGGAAGTCATTCTCTCGTGTCTTAGCAGATGTCCTAACATCCTGTCCCTTCTCCTTATCAGTGTTTTCCACATATTCCTTTCCTCTCCGATTCTGCGTAGAACTTCCTCATTCCTTACCTTATCAGTCCACCTAATTTTCAACATTCGTCTATAGCACCACATCTCAAATGCTTCGATTCTCTTCTGTTCCGGTTTTCCCACAGTCCATGTTTCACTACCATACAATGCTGTACTCCAGACGTACATCCTCAGAAATTTCTTCCTCAAATTAAGGCCGGTATTTGATATTAGTAGACTTCTCTTGGCCAGAACTGCCTTTTTTGCCATAGCGAGTCTGCTTTTGATGTCCTCCTTGCTCCGTCCGTCATTGGTTATTTTACTGCCTAGATTGCAGAATTCCTTAACTTCATTGACTTCGTGACCATCAATCCTGATGTTAAGTTTCTCGCTGTTCTCATTTCTACTACTTCTCATTACCTTCGTCTTTCTCCGATTTACTCTCAAACCATACTGTGTACTCATTAGACTGTTCATTCCGTTCAGCAGATCATTTAATTCTTCTTCACTTTCACTCAGGATAGCAATGTCATTAGCGAATCGTATCATTGATATCCTTTCACCTTGTACACTCCTGGAAATGGAAAAAAGAACACATTGACACCGGTGTGTCAGACTCACCATACTTGCTCCGGACACTGCGAGAGGGCTGTACAAGCAATGATCACACGCACGGCACAGCGGACACACCAGGAACCGCGGTGTTGGCCGTCGAATGGCGCTAGCTGCGCAGCATTTGTGCACCGCCGCCGTCAGTGTCAGCCAGTTTGCCGTGGCATACGGAGCTCCATCGCAGTCTTTAACACTGGTAGCATGCCGCGACAGCGTGGACGTGAACCGTATGTGCAGTTGACGGACTTTGAGCGAGGGCGTATAGTGGGCATGCGGGAGGCCGGGTGGACGTACCGCCGAATTGCTCAACACGCGGGGCGTGAGGTCTCCACAGTACATCGATGTTGTCGCCAGTGGTCGGCGGAAGGTGCACGTGCCCGTCGACCTGGGACCGGACCGCAGCGACGCACGGATGCACGCCAAGACCGTAGGATCCTACGCAGTGCCGTAGGGGACCGCACCGCCACTTCCCAGCAAATTAGGGACACTGTTGCTCCTGGGGTATCGGCGAGGACCATTCGCAACCATCTCCATGAAGCTGGGCTACGGTCCCGCACACCGTTAGGCCGTCTTCCGCTCACGCCCCAACATCGTGCAGCCCGCCTCCAGTGGTGTCGCGACAGGCGTGAATGGAGGGACGAATGGAGACGTGTCGTCTTCACCGATGAGATTCGCTTCTGCCTCGGTGCCAATGATGGTCGTATGCGTGTTTGGCGCCGTGCAGGTGAGCGCCACAATCAGGACTGCATACGACCGAGGCACACAGGGCCAACACCCGGCATCATGGTGTGGGGAGCGATCTCCTACACTGGCCGTACACCACTGGTGATCGTCGAGGGGACACTGAATAGTGCACGGTACATCCAAACCGTCATCGAACCCATCGTTCTACCATTTCTAGACCGGCAAGGGAACTTGCTGTTCCAACAGGACAATGCACGTCCGCATGTATCCCGTGCCACCCAACGTGCTCTAGAAGGTGTAAGTCAACTATCCTGGCCAGCAAGATCTCCGGATCTGTCCCCCATTGAGCATGTTTGGGACTGGATGAAGCATCGTCTCACGTGGTCTGCACGTCCAGCACGAACGCTGGTCCAACTGAGGCGCCAGGTGGAAATGGCATGGCAAGCCGTTCCACAGGACTACATCCAGCATCTCTACGATCGTCTCCATGGGAGAATAGCAGCCTGCATTGCTGCGAAAGGTGGATATACACTGTCCTAGTGCCGACATTGTGCATGCTCTGTTGCCTGTGTCTATGTGCCTGTGGTTCTGTCAGTGTGATCATGTGATGTATCTGACCCCAGGAATGTGTCAATAAAGTTTCCCCTTCCTGGGACAATGAATTCACGGTGTTCTTATTTCAATTTCCAGGAGTGTATTTTAATTCCACTCCTGAACCTTTATTTTATTTCCATCGTTGCTTCCTCGTTGTACAGATTGAAGAGTAGGGGCGAAAGGCTACAGCTTTGTCTTACACCCTTCTTAATACGAGCACTTCGTTCTTGATCGTCCACTCTTATTATTCCCTCTTGGTCGTTGTACATATTGTATATGACCCGTCTCTTCCTATAGCTTACCCCTACTTTTTTCAGAATCTCGAACAGCTTGCACCATTTTATATTGTCGAATGCTTTTTCCAGGTCGACACATCCTATGAAAGTGTCTTCATTTTTCTTTGGCCTTGCTTCCATTATTAGCCGTAACGTCAGAATTGCCTCTCTCGTCCTTTTAGTTTTCCTAAAGCCAAACTGATCGTCACCTAGCGCATTCTCAATTTTCTTTTCCATTCTTCTGTATATTAGTCTTGTAAGCAGCTTCGATGCATGAGCTGTTAAGCTGATTGTACGATAATTTTCGCACTTGTCAGCTCTTGCCGTCTTCGGAATTGTGTGGATGATGCTTTTCCGAAAGTCAGATGGTATATCGCCAGACTCATATATTCTACACACCAACGTGCATAGTCGTTTTGTTGCCACTTCCCCCAATGATTTTAGAAATTCTGATGGAAAGTTATCTATCCCTTCTGCCTTATTTGATCGTAAGTCCTCCAAAGCTCTTTTAAATTCCGATTTTAATACTGGATCCCCTATCTCTTCTAAATCGACTCCTGCTTCTTCTTCTATCACATCAGACAAATCTTCACCCTCATAGAGGCTTTCAATGTATTCTTTCCACCTATATGCTCTCTCCTCTGCATTTAACAGTGGAATTCCCGTTGCACTCTTAATGTTACCACCGTTGCTTTTAATGTCACCAAAGGTTGTTTTGACTTTCCTGTATGCTGAGTCTGTCCTTCCGACAATCATATCTTTTTCGATGTCTTCACATTTTTCCTGCAGCCATTTCGTCTTAACTTCCCTGCACTTCCTATTTATTTCATTCCTCAGCGACTTGTATTTCTGTATTCCTGATTTTCCCGGAACATGTTTGTACTTCCTCCTTTCACCAATCAACTGAAGTATTTCTTCTGTTACCCATGGTTTCTTCGCAGCTACCTTCTCTGTACCTATGTTTTCCTTCCAGACTTCTGTCATGGCCCTTTTTAGAGATGGCCATTCCTCTTCAACTGTACTGCCTACTGCGCTATTCCTTATTGCTGTATCTATAGCGTTAGAGAACTTCAAACGTATCTCGTCATTCCTTAGTACTTCCGTATCCCACTTCTTTGCGTATTGATTCTTCCTGACTAATGTCTTGAACTTCAGCCTACTCTTCATCACTACTATATTGTGATCTGAGTCTATATCTGCTCCTGGGTACGCCTTACAATCCAGTATCTGATTTCGGAATCTCTGTCTAACCATGATGTAATCTAATTGAAATCTTCCCGCATCTCCCGGCCTTTTCCAAGTATACCTCCTCCTCTTGTGATTCTTGAACAGGGTATTCGCTATTACCAGCTGAAACTTGTTACAGAACTCAGTCTTTCTCCTCTTTCATTCCTTGTCCCAAGCCCATATTCTCCTGTAACCTTTTCTTCTACTCCTTCCCCTACAACTGCATTCCAGTCGCCCCTGACTATTACATTTTCGTCCTCCTTTACATTCTGCATTACCCTTTCAATATCCTCATACACTTTCTCTATATGTTCATCTTCAGCTTGCGACGTCGGCATGTATACCTGAACTATCTTTGTCGGTGTTGGTCTGCTGTCGATTCTAATTAGACAACCCGGTCACTGAACTGTTCACAGTAACACACCCTCTGCCCTACCTTCCTATTCATAACGAAACCTACACCTGTTATACCATTTTCTGCTGCTGTTGATATTACCCTATACTCATCTGACCAGAAATCCTTGTCTTCCTTCCACTTCACTTCTACTGACCCCTACTATATCTAGATTGAGACTTTGCATTTCCCTTTTCAGATTTTCTAGTTTCCCTACCACGTTCAAGGTTCTGACATTCCACGGCCCGACTCGTAGAACGTTATCCTTTCGTTGATTATTCAATCTTTTTCTCATGGTAACCTCCCCCTTGTCAGTCCCCTCCCGGAGATCCGAATGGGGGACTATTCCGGAATCTTTTGCCAATGGAGAGACCATCATGACACTTCTTCAATTACAGGCCACATGTCCTGTGGATACACTTTACCTGTCTTTAATGCAGTGGTTTCCATTGCCTTCTGCACCCTCATGTCGTTGATCATTGCTGATTCTTCCGCCTTTAGGGGCAATTTCCCACCCCTAGGACAAGAGAGAGCCCTGAACCTCTATCCGCTCCTCCGCCCTCTTTGACAAGGCCGTTGGCAGAATGAGGCTGACTTCTTATGCCGGAAGTCTTCGGCCGCCAATGCTGATTATTTATGAAAATAGTGGCGGGGATCGAACCCGGGACCGAAGACGTTTTGATTATGAATCAAAGACGCTACCCTTAGACCACGGGTACCCGTCGTTGATATCAGCAGTATTCTAATTATTTGGTCCATTTAGATGGAAACAGTGATGATGGATAAGTGCAAGTTCGTCACTCTGAGGCATGGAACCTCGTGTTCGGAAACGACTGAGTCGAAAGCTATAAGCGAAACAGGAAAAATTTAAGATATCGCTTTGGTCTTTCGTCCAAGGTAAAAATTCCGAGTACCTACAGATTCTTCCGTATTGACTTCATTCAGGTGGAGAAGTTGCACAGGGCGCAACTTCACGCATGTCATCGGCGAACCCAGAGTCAAACAATTTGTGAAACTGTACTAGCTTTGTCAAATATTTGACCATGTGCGGCTTCATATTACGTGCCTGTTCAACACAGACTGTGTTTGATATGTCTAAGACAAATTTTGATTGACGACAGATTTGATAAGGTGGCAGACGTTCATAGTGTTGATGTTTCGCGTATTTAACGAGAAAGCGTTTTATTACAGTATATCTCACCCTATCATGTATTTGGACAACTGTGGGAACTGCGATCAAGGATGAAAGCAAAATACTACTCGCAATAACAAGAATGGTTGGATGTCTCATTTCTCCCACCCATAGGCTATACAGGGTGTTACAAAAAGGTACGGCCAAACTTTCAGGAGACATTCCTCACACACAAATAAAGAAAAGATGTTATGTGGACATACAAGTTGGAGTGCCACAAAGTAAAAGAAATCGACACTCTCCGGTTACTGCGTGCAGGAAATGCCTTCTCTGCATTCCTAGCTCTTCCCTCTGGTATCAAAACTCGTCAAGACAGCGTAACGACTGCTTCAAAACTGAGGTTAAATTTCGCAAGCGTGTTTGGTGCCTGGGCGCGCTCGTTTTGAAAACTCGTGGGAGGAGGACAATGAATATGACACAGAAGTTGGATCGTTAGCAGGGATCTTCACAACTCTCGCATTCTATAAATGATGTCATTTTCGTTTGTACTTCTGAGGGGACAGTATAGTTCGTTCACATTTATTATAGCTATTTGTTTATGTAGTATTCTTTACATTTTCTTTCTCTTAACAAGTTGTGGTTCTGAGCACTATGGGACTTTACTTCTGAGGTCATCAGTCCCCTAGACTTAGAACTACTTAAACCTAACCAACCTAAGGACCTCACACACATCCATGCCCGAGGCATGATTCGAATCTGCGATCGTAGCAGTCGCGCGGTTCCGGACTGAAGCGCCTAGAACCGCTCGGCCACCGCGGCCGGCTAGAATGGACAAATGTAAATGATTTTGACACCCTTCCTCCCTGATATAATATCATTTGTAATTATCTGTAGTAATTGTGTTTAGAAAATGTGTGAGAAGAACGAGACGATGGTGTTTAAGACAGATATATGCGTCCGTATATTGTCTGTTATGTTACTGTTGTGTACCATGGAGGAAGTTGTGTTTGACCCACTTCCGATATTATTTTCAGTCGTTCTCTTGCTGACGTTACATCGAAAGCGAATAATAACATCCATTAGATACCAGTCATAAACAGAAATTTACTCAAATAAAGGTAGTAACGCATAGTGCATGAGTTCAGTTTTCCTTTCTTGACGAAGTGACAATTTCAGCTTCATTAGCGCACATAACACAACAACAAAAAAGAATAAATTAGTTTTCCATGCTGCTCGTTGTTGTTGTTGTGGTCTTCAGTGCAAAGACTGGTTTGATGCAGCTCTCCATACTACTCTATCTTCTGTAAGCCTCTTCTTCTGTGGCCGAGCGGTTCTAGGCGCTTCAGTCTGGAACTGCGCGACCGCTACGCTCGCACGTTCGAATCCTGCCTCGGGCATGGATGTGTGTGATGTCCTTAGTTTAGTTAGGTTTAAGTAGTTCTAAGTCTAGGGGACTGATGACCTCAGATGTTAAGTCCCATAGTGCTCATAGGCATTTGAACCTCTTCATCTCCGAGTAACTACTGCAACCTGCATCCCTCTGAATTTGCTTAGTGTATTCACCTCTGGTCTCCTTCAACGATTTTTCCCGTCCACGCTACCCCCCAATACTAAATTGGTGATCCCTTGATGCCCCAGAACGTCTCCTACCAACCGATCCCTTCTTCTAGTCAAGTTGTGCCACAAATTCCTCTTCTCCCCAATTCTATTCAGTACCTCCTAATTAGTTACGTGATCTAACCCATATAATCTTCAGCATTCTTCTGTAACGTCACATTTCGAAAGCTTCTATTCTCTTCTTGTCTAAGGCACTCACACTGAACGAAAATGTCAAAGCATACTTTTTATGCCGAAACGTAGCGATGTTATCAAGATTACCGATCTATCAGGTGCTCGCCGAGTCCTCAGCTGTTGAGTTGAGGATTCGTTCGAAGAGCAAGTTTGCATTCGCCATGTACAGTACGTCGGAACCTCTGTCGGTGTAAACGGAATGCTGCTTTGCCTTCGCTGACCTTGACAGTTCCGGCGTCCTCTGGTGACGTCACTAGCACAGTTTGCTGCGCGCCACGCGTAATTTGCAGGAAGGCGGAAATTTCGCCGTGTTTCTGGAATTTGTGCCGACGGCAATCGCTGCGTGTAACGACCGCTGGAGTGCAGTTTTATGGCAGGGGAAAGGGGTTTGTCGGGAGAGATGGGGGGGGGGGAGGGGGGGGTCTAGACGGCGGCGTCGTTACGACTGGGGGCTGCTGCCAGCAAAACACAGTCCCATTACGGTCGTACGATGCCTGTTGCCGCGACGTAAGGGAATGGGCAGGATCGTCAAGCGACGTTTTTTAACTGCTCTACTATTGCAAAAGATTTGTTGGCTTTAAAGAAGACGAGAAAGGGAGGGTGGGTTGTTAGCAGCGATGCAAAGTAATTTTTTTGTGTTGCGTTTGTCATAATCAACCCTAGAACAATAAAGGGGAGGGGAAATGTTGCATTGCTAGTAAATCAACGTAAACATTGCTGTTCCACATTTTATTCAAAGCAAGTCCTAATTTATAGGTTATACAGTAGTTAATTGGAATTATTACATCTCCAAGGTACGAAATCAAGTACAAAATTACCTGTTTTATATCCCACTGCAATCGTGAATGTTACGATGGTTTAGTAATAGAGGACTAAAAGAGAAAACTGACCTGGGTGAAAGTGTACGATAATACAAGCAAATATCGGTGCAGTAATCATGCGTCTTCTAACAACCCTACCACAACAGAGGTCAAAATTTAATAATGAATGTGGTGTTGCTCACGCTGCTAAATCCAGCATTTTCGGGCAACAACAAAGTTACTATGTGGCAGGTGTCATTAGAGCTCAGTTAATAAAGTCATTTTATGTAATAAAGAATAAACTAGGCACTCATCTTTTCGCGTTTCCCACGCCGGTCTCGTAAAATCATGGCTCAATCGTCGAAAATCTAGTTGGTAATGATTCCAAGCTCGGATGCAAAGAGGCCTAGGTTTTATTCTGCTATATTCAAAAGTTTTGTAGATGCGCTTCACAAACCATTCTTAAAGATTAAACTTTTCAAAGTTAGCACAATAGCGATGTAAAAAAAAAAAAAAACAGAAAAAAAACAGCACTCCGAATTAAAGTTACACTTCCTTTTTATTGCTTTTGTTGCAATATCACGTTACACACAAAACATCACTTCACAATACAAAACATACTTGAAAACATCTTCCTCACAGTCACTGTTAAAGTTCACATTTTATAAGCGGACTACAATACGCGTCTTTCCAACATGACGTCCAAGACCTGACTTTCTCAAGGTCCGACTCTCTAACTACTAACTAATAATCGCTTACGCGCCCAAAAATCAGAGTTACAAGTACGTCAAAGATCATAGTGACAAAAGAAAGAATATACATAAGAATAATATCATCGCAACTTAAACACATCGATGTATCACAAATGAAATCAAATCTGAATGTTGTCTCAGAAATATGTTAAGTAGTTAACAGAAACACAGTAGAATATCGCTGGTATCGAGAGGTTGAGTTGAGGTGCCGTAATGGTTGCGTAATTCAAGTACCATTACAGCCTGCAAACGAATCATTGGAGAGATAATTACGAATCTCTGGCTGAAATGTGACCATAAAGGGCCTTCTGCTGCAATGTACTACATGGTTGCACCTTGCTTATGTATTCTCCGTTCATCGTAAGAATAAACCTGTTGTTAGGAGAGGTGGGAGGCGTGGTGCAAGGGGGGGGGGGGGGGGGGGAAGAACGCAATGATTGGTCAGCAGCCGCAGACCACGTACACTGGCGTTGATTCGCTCTTGGAAGTACGTCTAACTTGTAGTAATAAGATATCCAATACATAAGTTAAATGGTTATAGTACTTACAACAAAAATTTCGATGTTGTTACAAATTTGTAGGATTGTATTTTTGAAATATTGCAGAGTATATGCACCACTTGTGTGATTTGCATATCACCATATAATTACTCTGCATTACACTGTTTGGAGGTTAGTTAGGTTCACATAGGGCGCTTCTAACATTGTTTTCTACCGTAGGGCACCAGCACAGCAGGAATATTTCGCTACAATGGAAGAGTAAAAATCGAAAACCGATGATTATGTAAAGTGCATATTGTGAATCTTGTGAACGGCCGTCTGATGATGAACTTGTCAGTTCAAAACCGGTTACGGCGCTATTTACTTAATAAATAGCAGTATTAATAGTGGCTGGTTCCTGTCTTCTTCTTTGTAAGAATCAACCTACATTAATTGTACACAGCTACGGTCTCGCCATGTCAGCCGTACGGTCTAAGGCGCCTTGCAGCAGTCCGCGTGGCTACCTCTGGCATGGTTGTATGTGTTGCCCTTAGCTTAAGTTAGTTTAAGTTATAGTAAGTACCGTGTAAGCTTAGGGCCCGATACCTCAGCTCCTGGGGTATCGGCGAGGACCATTCGCAACCGTCTCCATGAAGCTGGGCTACGGTCCCGCACACCGTTAGGCCGTCTTCCGCTCATGCCCCAACATCGTGCAGCCCGCCTCCAGTGGTGTCGCGACAGGCGTGAATGGAGGGACGAATGGAGACGTGTCGTCTTCAGCGATGAGAGTCGCTTCTGCCTTGGTGCCAATGATGGTCGTATGCGTGTTTGGCGCCGTGCAGGTGAGCGCCACAATCAGGACTGCATACGACCGAGGCACACAGGGCCAACACCCGGCATCATGGTGTGGGGAGCGATCTCCTACACTGGCCGTACACCACTGGTGATCGTCGAGGGGACACTGAATAGTGCACGGTACATCCAAACCGTCACCGAACCCATCGTTCTACCATTCCTAAGCCGGAAAAGGAACTTGCTGTTCCAACAGGACAATGCACGTCCGCATGTATCCCGTGCCACCCAACGTGCTCTAGAAGGTGTAAGTCAACTACCCTGGCCAGCAAGATCTCCGGATCTGTCCCCCATTGAGCATGTTTGGGACTGGATGAAGCGTCGTCTCACGCGGTCTGCACGTCCAGCACGAACGCTGGTCCAACTGAGGCGCCAGGTGGAAATGGCATGGCAAGCCGTTCCACAGGACTACATCCAGCACCTCTACGATCGTCTCCATGGGAGAATAGCAGCCTGCATTGCTGCGAAAAATGGATATACACTGTACTAGTGCCGACATTGTGCATGCTCTGTTGCCTGTGTCTATGTGCCTGTGGTTCTGTCAGTGTGATCATGTAATGTATCTGACCCCAGGAATGTGTCAATAAAGTTTCCCCTTCCTGGGACAATGAATTCACGGTGTTCTTATTTCAATTTCCAGGAGTGTAGATACGTATCGTAGAAACATGAAAAACAATGATTTTCAAAACACCATAGAAATGCTGCATTTTTATATGTCCACAATATGACCACAACAGGACTGGTTCAAATGGCTCTGAGCACTATGGGACTTAACATCTGAGGTCATCAGTCCCCTAGAACTTAGAACTACTTACACCTAACTAACCTAACGACATCACACAGATCCATGCCCGAGGCAGGATTCCAACCTGCGACCGTAGCGGTCGCGCGGTTCCGGACTGAAGCGCCTAGAACCGCTCGACCACTCCGGCCGGCACAACAGAACTGATCTGGAGTCAAGTTAAGGGATTTGGCCCGAGAAATAACAAAACCTAAACTGTCGAACGTAGTGCAATTAACGCACGCAGCTTTTTCACACGTCACAGCCGAACGTTGGCGGGATATAGAGTGACTCGTCATAAAAGGAGAAAATGCGGCGCCTGGGTTGCTTCGTGGATTCTGTTGTTGATAGACTCGTTACTAACGTAGGAGGTGACACTTCCTGTACTGAAATGTATTTCTCGGATTCCGGTAAGGAAGGAGCTAAGAGATTACTGACGACTGACAGTCATTAGTACCTTCATTGCCTTCAGTATTCAACAGTACGGTGAAATCCCTGCAGTATGCTTTTGCATCACACACAGCTCACTCAGAAAAATTACTCGTGTTTAAGTTAGGAATTTTCATCACTTTTACTTGTAATTCTCCCCCCCCCCCATGAACCATGGACCTTGCCGTTGGTGGGGAGGTTTCCGTGCCTCAGCGATACAGATAGCCGTACCGTAGGTGCAACCACAACGGAGGGGTATCTGTTGAGAGGCCAGACAAACATGTGGTTCCTGAAGAGGGGCAGCAGCCTTTTCAGTAGTTGCAGGGGCAACAGTCTGGATGATTGACTGATCTGGCCTTGTAACAATAACCAAAACGGCCTTGCTGTGCTGGTACTGCGAACGGCTGAAAGCAAGGGGAAACTACAGCCGTCATTTTTCCCGAGGGCATGCAGCTTTACTGTATGATTAAATGATGATGGCGTCCTCTTGGGTAAAATATTCCGGAGGTAAAATAGTCCCCCATTCGGATCTCCGGGCGGGGACTACTCAAGAGGATGTCGTTATCAGGAGAAAGAAAACTGGCGTTCTACGGATCGGAGCGTGGAATGTCAGATCCCTTAATCGGGCAGGTAGGTTAGAAAATTTAAAAAGGGAAATGGCTAGGTTAAAGTTAGATATAGTGGGAATTAGTGAAGTTCGGTGGCAGGAGGAACACGACTTCTGGTCAGGTGACTACAGGGTTATAAACACAAATAGGGGTAATGCAGGAGTAGGTTTAATAATGAATAAAAAAATAGGAATGCGGGTAAGCTACTACAAATAGCATAGTGAACGCATTATTGTGGCCAAGATAGATACGAAGCCCACACCTACTACAGTAGTACAAGTTTATATGCCAACTAGCTCTGCAGATGACGAAGAAATTGATGAAATGTATGATGAGATGAAAGAAATTATTAAGATAGTGAAGGGAGACGAAAATTTAATAGTCATGGGTGACTGGAATTCGAGTGTAGGAAAAGGCAGAGAAGGAAATGTAGTAGGTGAATATGGATTGGGGCTACGAAATGAAAGAGGAAGCCGCCTGGTAGAATTTTGCACAGAGCACAACTTAATCATAGCTAACACTTGGTTTAAGAATCATGATAGAAGGTTGTATACATGGAAGAACCCTGGAAGGTATCAGATAGATTATATAATGGTAAGACAGATATTTAGGAACCAGCTTTTAAATTGTAAGACATTTCCAGGGGCAGATGTGGACTCTGACCACAATCTATTGGTTATGACCTGCAGATTAAAACTGAAGAAACTGCAAAAAGGTGGGAATTTAAGGGGATGGGACCTGGATAAACTGAAAGAACCAGAGGTTGTACAGAGTTTCAGGGAGAGCATAAGGGAACAATTGACAGGAATGGGGGAAAGAAATACAGTAGAAGAAGAATGGGTAGCTTTGAGGGATGAAGTACTAAAGGCAGCAGAGGATCAAGTAGGTAAAAAGACGAGGGCTAGTAGAAATCCTTGGGTAACAGAAGAAATATTGAATTTAATTGATGAGAGGAGAAAATATAAAAATGCAGTAAATGAAGCAGGCAAAAAGGAATACAAACGTCTCAAAAATGATATCGACAGGAAGTGCAAAATGGCTAAGCAGGGATGGCTAGAGGACAAATGTAAGGATGTAGAGGCGTATCTCACTAGGGGTAAGATAGATACTGCCTACAGGAAAATTAAAGAGACCTTTGGAGATAAGAGAAACACTTGTATGAACATCAAGAGCTCAGATGGAAACCCAGTTCTATGCAAAGAAGGGAAAGCAGAAAGGTGGAAGGAGTATATAGAGGGTCTATACAAGGGTGATGCACTTGAGGACAATATTATGGAAATGGAAGAGGATGTAGATGAAGAGGAAATGGGAGATAAGATACTGCGTGAAGAGTTTGACAGAGCACTGGAAGACCTGAGTCCAAACAAGGCCCCCGGAGTAGACAACATTCCATTGGAACTACTGACGGCCTTGGGAGAACCAGTCCTGACAAAACTCTACCATCTGGTGAGCAAGATGTATGAAACAGGCGAAATACCCTCAGACTTCAAGAAGAATATAATCATTCCAATCCCAAAGAAAGCAGGTGTTGACAGATGTGAAAATTACCGAACAATCACCTTAATAAGCCACAGCTGCAAAATACTAACACGAATTCTTTACAGAAGAATGGAAAAACTAGTAGAAGCCGACCTCGGGGAAGATCAGTTTGGATTCCGTAGAACTACTGGAACACGTGAGGCAATACTGACCTTACGACTTATCTTAGAAGAAAGATTAAGGAAAGGCAAACCTACGTTTCTAGCATTTGTAGACTTACAGAAAGCTTTTGACAATCTTGACTGGAATACTCTCTTTCAAATTATAAAGGTGGCAGGGGTAAAATACAGGGAGCGAAAGGCTATTTACAATTTGTACAGAAACCAGATGGCACTTATAAGAGTCGAGGGACATGAAAGGGAAGCAGTGGTTGGGAAGGGAGTAAGACAGGGTTGTAGCCTGTCCCCGATGTTATTCAATCTGTATATTGAGCAAGCAGTAAAGGAAACAAAAGAAAAATTCGGAGTAGGTATTAAAATCCATGGAGAAGAAATAAAAACTTTGAGGTTCGCTGATGACATTGTAGTTCTGTCAGAGACAGCAAAGGACTTGGAACAGCAGTTGAACGGAATGGACAGTGTCTTGAAAGGAGGATATAAGATGAACATCAACAAAAGCAAAACGAGGATAATGGAATGTAGTCAAATTAAGTCGGGTGATGCTGAGGGAATTCGATTAGGAAATGAGACACTTAAAGTAGTAAAGGAGTTTTGCTATTTGGGGAGCAAAATAACTGATGATGGTCGAAGTAGAGAGGATATAAAATGTAGACTGGCAATGGCAAGGAAAGCGTTTCTGAAGAAGAGAAATTTGTTAACTTCGAGTATAGATTTAAGTGTCAGGAAGTCATTTCTGAAAGTATTTGTATGGAGTGTAGCCATGTATGGATGTGAAACATGGACGGTAAATAGTTTGGACAGGAAGAGAATGGAAGCTTTCGAAATGTGGTGCTACAGAAGAATGCTGAAGTTTAGATGGGTAGATCACATAACTAATGAGGAAGTATTGAATAGAACTGGGGAGAAGAGGAGTTTGTGGCACAACTTGACCAGAAGAAGGGATCGGTTGGTAGGACATGTTCTGAGGCATCAGAGGATCACCAATTTAGTATTGGAGGGCAGCGTGGAGGGTAAAAATCGTAGGGGGAGACCAAGAGATGAATACACTAAGCAGATTCAGAAGGATGTAGGTTGCAGTAGGTACTGGGAGATGAAGAAGCTTGCACAGGATAGAGTAGCATGGAGAGCTGCATCAAACCAGTCTCAGGAATGATGACCACAACAACAACAACTTGTAATTAAAATACTATGTCATGAAACCGGCAGGGAAAGGAAATGATTGGTAATGGTACAGGGTACCCTCCGCCACGTACCGTACGGTGGATGCCGGAGTATCTATACAGATGTAGATGTAGTGGTGGGGGTGGGAGGGTGTTCCCAGTGTTTGCGCAGGCCGGGCTGCGAACAGCCGCCCCGCCTGTTTCCGGGAGTCAACGTCCGCGCTGTCAACGCCCCGGTGCGACCACGCCCCCTGTCACAGGCAAGGCCAACGTCAGCACGGCACGAGCCGCGAGAATAATATTCCGGCGTCACTGCTGTCTGGCTACTCCACAGATTAATGAACACGCACTGGACGAGGCCTAAAAGCTGGACACTCTAAACCAGTGTTCACCAAACGGCTGCCCCATCTCTATTTCATAATACAGCGTGGCTGTAATTAAACTTGCGCTACCTGAGCCAGTGTAGACGGAAAAGTATTTACCGTATGGGCGCCCAACTTTATAGTAATGGTGCTCAGACAGTGCGCTACAGGGTTTGAGTTGTCAGTAGTGTTAATGCCATGACCTGCTGTTTGGAGCCGCCACTGGTGGTGCGATGTAGGGTTGGTGTTTGTGTTGGCAGAAGAGCCAACACCGTGTTACTAGAGGAAGCCGAAATGCACGCGTTTTAGCTCACGCAGGCTGGCGTGAGGAGGGAAGAACTATACTGACGTGAGGTCTGGAACATGAAAAGGTATTAAAATTCAGTAAGCGGACGTAATTAGTTTGATACTTAACTTTAATCCATTAATAATGAACGTCGCTCTTGACGGTACATGATTCACAATATTATCTGTTCAGAATACATTCTTGAAGTAATTATAGTAACTGAATATGGCGCCTTGCAAGATCGTAGCAAATGACGTAGCTGAAGGCTATGCTCAACTGTCGTCTCTGCAAATGAGAGCGTATGTAGACAGTGAACCATCGCTAGCAAAGTCGGCTGCACAACTGGGGCGAGTGCTAGGGAGTCTCTCTAGACTAGACCTGCCGTGTGGCGGCGCTCGGTCTGCAATCACTGATAGTGGCGACACGCGGGTCCGACGTATACTAACAGACCGCGGCCGATTTAAAGGCTACCACCTAGCAAGTGTGCTGTCTGGCGGTGACACCACAGTTCGAACTGGGGCTGTCCATAAGATGTCGATATATCAATAGATAGAAACTTCTTCCAAAAATATCGATACATACCGACGATCCTTTGTTGTTGTTGTTGTGGCCTTCACTTCAGAGACTGGTTTGATGCAGCTCTCCATGCCACTCTATCCTGTGCAACCCTCTTCTTCACCCAACAACTGCTGCAACCTACATCTTTCTGAATCTGCTTAGTGTATTCACCTCTTGGTCTCGCTCTACGATTTTTACCCTCCGCGCTTCCCTCGGATACTAAATTGGTGATCCTTTGATGCCTCAGATAATGTCCTACCAACCGATTCGTTCTTCTCGTCAAGTTGTGCCACAAACTCCACTTCTCCCCCTTTGTGTTCAATACCTCCTCATTAGTTATGTGATCTACCCATCTAATCTTTAGCATTCTTCTGTAGCACCACATTTCGAAAGCATCTATTATCTTCTTCTCTAAACTATTTATCGTCCACGTTTCACTTCCATACATGGTTCCACTCCATACAAATACTTTCAGAAACGACTGCCTGACACTTAAATCTATTTTCCTCCCAAAATACCAAAACTCATCTACTACTTTAACTGTCTCATCTTCTAATCTAGTTCTCCCAGTATTACCTAATGTAATTGGACTATCCTCGTTTTGCTTTCGTTGAGATTCATCTTATATACTCCTTTCGCACGGCCGGGGTGGCCGAGCGATTCTAGGCGCTATAGTCTGGAACCGCGCGACCGCTACGGTCGCAGGTTCGAATCCTGACTCGGGCATGGGTGTGTGTGATGTCCTTAGGTTAATTAGGTTTATGTAGTTCTAAGTTCTATGGGACTGATGACCGCGGTAGGTAAGTCCCATAGTGCTCAGAGCCATTTGAACCATTTGATTCTCCTTTCAAGACACTGTCCATTTTGTTCAAATGCTCTTCCACGTCCTTTGCTGTCTTTGACAGAATTACAGTGTCATCGGCAAACCTCAAAATTTTTATTTCTTCTCCATTGATTTTAATTCCTACTCCAAATTTGTCTTTTGTTTTCTATACTGATTGCCCAGTATATGGATTGAATACTATCGGGGATAGGCTACAACCCTGTCTCACTTCCTTCTCAACCACTACTTCCCTTTCGTGCCTCTCGACTTTAAGCACTGATAAATCGATATCAAAATTGTAGTGGACTGGCCAGACAGCCAATCCACTATGACCGGTAGCCGAAAGGAACGCGTTTAAGCTCACGCAGGCTGGCATGAGGTCTGGAAAATGACAAGGAATTACAGTAGCCAAAAATAGTACATAGCTTATGGAATACTTAACTTTAATCCATAATTGGAGAACATCTCTCTTGACTGTACATGCTTCACAAGATAAATAGCAAAGGATATGGCGCCTTGCTAGGTCGTAGCAAATGATGTAGCTGAAAGCTATGCTAACTATCGTCTCGACAAATGAGACCGTAATTTGTCAGTGAACCATTGCTATGAACGTCGGCTGTACAACTGGGGCGAGTGCTAGGAAGACTCTCTAGACCTGCCGTGTGGCGGCGCTCGGTCTGCAATCACTGATAGTGGCGACACGCGGGTCCTACGTATACTAACGGACCGCGGCCGATTTAAAGGCTGCCACCTAGCAAGTGTGGTGTCTGGCGGTGACACCACAAAAATGACAATATTGCCGATATTTTTGTTTTATGTTATATTATATTCTTTTTCACAATTTTGAGTAAATATTTGAAGCTGTCCTTTTGAAATTGTAGTAGAATACAAGAAGTCCGATTGCACTGGGAAGTGGCGGTGTGAATGGAATAATGGGATCTCCAGTGTGAAGAAACAGCACACCGTTTGCGTTGAGAAACAATTTGTAATGCAACTAGTGTGGTGTGCGTACTGTAAGACCTTCGGTACACACACCATCAGATTATTTGACCTGTCGCTCTAGCGAAGTAGGCGAGTGTTAGCAATATGTGTCGTGGTCTTATCGTGGCGTGTTTATCTTCTGCCGTTAGGTCAGACGATAGAAATGCCACTCACACGCTTAGAGTAGCAGATTGACGGTGACCAACTTATAACAGAACTTGATAAATTTTCACACACATTTATTAAAATAATAAAAAGCATAGACATAACATAGCTTGATTCTGGATGCTGTTTACAATTGACAATCTGAAGTTCCTTGGTCTTGGTACGTTAATCTTATTCTCACATATATCTCTGATATTTGACAAAAGTGTCTTTACATTTATCTTCATGGCTATGTACAAGAATATGGTAATCTTATTAGGCGCAGACTGAAACTTGACTATAGACTGGTACAGACAAATGCAGACTGGTGCAGCCTGACTAATCAGAGGTCTGTACACTCGTTATAATACCTCGAGCGTTCAGGTATCACTGCGCGAGTGTGATCTGCAAGGAGAAAAGGTTCTATTATTATGCGGATCAGCGGAAGCAGAATTTGGTCCGTCTCTAAGGCAGCGCCATCTCGTAGAGCGGAGACGGACGAGCGCTGCGCCTGCGCTGTTGTGCTTAGCGGGGCGCGCTCTAGTGGGAAAGTTGTGTACGCGCTGACTACGCGGAACTATGTACACAACAACTAGTGTGTCATTTCTTCACATCGGAATTCTTCAAAAACAGGTGACACTTAAGAAATTACAGAAACTCAGTTAATTTTCAATAATCACATATTGCATGGTGAAAGACCTTCTTATTTTTCAAAATAGAAAATAATGCCCCACTTAACTGTTCATGCATCATATAATTAGTTTAAAAAAAATGAAGAATATAACTTTTCATAAAAATATGTATCTGAAGAATTAGCAGTATCTTCCAAATGGCTTGAATATATTAACAGCACTTACATATGCGAAACATATACAAATGTGTGATGACAACAACAAAAACTGTAAACACTGGGGAAACTGGTTACAGCGGTTTCTGGTGTGGATTTCTTAACGTGTTTCAAAAATCAGCTACTAGACTCAAGTACCTACCGACCAAGACACGTCGTGTGTTTTGAGGTACAGTATCCCCTAGGTACAACTCTCCTACGTACAGGAAGCTTTCGTCTGATTGTTCGTCTATTGTTGTTGTTGTTGTTGTTCACATGACGCCCATGACAGATGGGGTTATTTGAAGACCGTGCAATGTTTGTGATAGGAGAATTTAAATATTATTCGTGGTTCTGAGATTCAAGAGATGTACGGCGGAGCTGACGAAGGAAAACTAGTATGACTGCTAGAAAATTGCCAAAGCACTCAAACAGCTTATAAACGTCGCGATAAATTCAGCAGATGCTTGCGTCAGTCGGTAACGGAGTGAACATGAACAAACTTGAATTTTTAAAATATTTTTATTTAAAAGGTAAACAAGTGCAAATACGTATCTGTTATGCTGATTAGAATTAAAACAATGCCTAAGATCTGATTATTCTCTTTGCTGCCGTCGATGTCAGCTGTAATTACATGGCTGATGTATAACTTTTATGTTAGAGATTTTTGACGGAAACCTATATATGGTTTGCGTGGGATCACAGCATCTGCCTTCTAAGAAAATATACGGTAAATTTTATCATGTAGCCTTTGTGAGAGGTCGTATGTCTATTTCACGATCCATTTGTCGTATTTTATTGATGTCATCGTCCTTACATGTACTTTAATAAAATCTCTGAAGTGCTTCGCGTATTTCACTGCAGATATAAGAAACTATGCGGTATGTAAATGTACGAGCGGGTGATCACATCTGAACAGTATGTTGCAAGGCATCGCAGATATGCTCAATAATGTTCGTGTGTGGGGAGTTTGGCGGCCAGCGGAAGTGTTTAAACTCAGAAGAGTATTCCTGGAGCTACCTTGTAGCAATTCTGGAAGTGTGTGGTGTCGCATTGTCCTGCTGGAATTGCCCAAGTCCGTGGGAATGCACAATGGACGTTAATGGATGTAGGTGATCAGACGGGACGGTTACGTACGTGTCACCTGTCAGAGTCGTATCTAGACGTATCAGGGGTCCCATATCACTCCAACTGCACACGCCCCACACCATTACAGAGCCTCCAAGAGCTTGAACAGTCCCCTGCTGACATGCAGGTTCCATGGATTCGTGAGGTTGACTCCGTACCTGTACACGTCCATCCTCTGGTTCAATTTGAAACGATTCTCGTGCCATCACGCAATATGCTTCCAGTCATCAACAGTCCAATGTCGGTGATGACGGGCCCATGCGAGGCGTAAGGCTATCTGGATACACGAGTGAGCCTATGGCTCCAAAAGCCCATATCGATGATGTTTCGTTGAATGGTTCGCACACTGACACTTGCTGATGGCCCAGCATTGAAATCTGCAGTTCTGTCACGTTGAACGATTCTCTTCAGTCGTCGTTGGTCCCGTTCTTGCAGGATCGTTTTTTCGGCTGCAGCGATGTCAAAGATTTGATGTTTTACCGGATTCCTGATATTCACGGTACATTCGTGAAATTGTCGTACGTGAAAATCCCCACCTCATCGCTACCTCGGAGATGCTGTGCCCCAACGCTCCTCTGCCGACTGTAACAACACTTTCAAACTCACTCAGATGTTGATAAATTGCCATTGTAGCACCAGTAGCCAGTCTAACTACCTCGGCAGACGCTTGTTGTCTTATATAGACGTTGCCGACCGCAGTGCCGTGTTCGGCTTAATTACATATCTCTGTATTTGAGTGCGCAGGGCCATAGAAGTTTCTTTGGCGCTTCAGGGTAAAAAGATGCGTCTTAGAATGGGTATAATAATTAGTCTGCAAATGAAGTAACTACTGATGCAATGTTCAGTATGGCGTCCTCGGTCACCAGTTGAAATATACGCACTTATATCTGTTACACCCTATACAGGGTGTTACAAAAAGGTACGGCCAAACTTTCAGGAAACATTCCTCACACACAAATACAGAAAAGATGTTACGTGGACATGTGTCCGGCAAAGCTTAATTTCCATGTTAGAGCTCATTTTAGTTTCGCCAGTATGTACTGCACTTCCTCGATTCACCGCCAAATGTGTGGGCTGACGAGAATCCGCACGCAATTGTGCAATCACGTCACCAACACAGATTTTCTGTGAACGTTTGGTCAGGCATTGTTGGTGATGTCTTGATTGGGCCCCATGTTCTTCCACGTACGCTCAATGGAGCACGTTATCATGATTTCATACGGGATACTCTACCTGTGCTACTAGAACATGTGCCTTTACAAGTACGACACAACATGTGGTTCATGCACGATGGAGCTCCTGCGCATTTCAGTCGAAGTGTTCGTACGCTTCTCAACAACAGATTCGGTGACCGATGGATTGGTAGAGGCGGACCAATTCCATGGCCTCCACGCTCTCCTGACCTCAACCCTCTTGACTTTCATTTATGGGGACATTTGAAAGCTCTTGTCTACGCAACCCCGGTACCAAATGTAGAGACTCTTCGTGCTCGTATTGTGGACGGCTGTGATACAATACGCCATTCTCCAGGGCTGCATCAGCGCATCAGGGATTCCATGCGAAGGAGGGTGGATGCATGTATCCTCGCTAACGGAGGACATTTTGAACATTTCCTGTAACAAAGTGTTTGAAGTCACGCTGGTACGTTCTGTTGCTGTGTGTTTTCATTCCATGATTAATGTGATTTGAAGAGAAGTAATAAAATGAGCACTAACATGGAAAGTAAGCGTTTCCGGACACATGTCCACATAACATATTTTCTTTCTTTGTGCGTGAGGAATGTTTCCTAAAAGTTTGGGCGTACCTTTTTGTAACACCCTGTATAAGCGGGCAGATTTACGCATGGTATAGCAATCAAATTCCTTTCATAGTATGCATTCACAATAGCGTGTTTCTTAGCAATCATATACAACCGCTCACTTGACGAGAGGTCTGTTCCTAAAGACTGGAAAGTAGCACAGGTCACACCAATATTCAAGAAAGGAAATAGGAGAAACCCACTGAATTACAGACACATATCACTGAGCTCAATTTGCAGTAGGATTTTGCAGCATATACTGTACTCGAACATTATGAATCACCTTGAACAAAATGACTTATTGATACATAACCAACACTGATTGAGGAAATATCCTTCTTGTGCAACACAATCTTTATTCCAATGACGTAATGAGTGCTGTCGACAAGGGATCTCAGAGCGATTACATATTCCTAGTCTACAGACGACTGAACAGACACGATTGCACCCGTACCATATTTCTGTGCACCAGGAACTCCATGGCGACGACTTTGAACGTCGTGTACAGTTCTGCCACTGGGCACAAGAGAAATTACGGAAGATTGACAGATTTTTTGCACGCGTTCTATTTAGCGACGAAGCGTCATTTACCAGCAGCGGTAACATAAACCGGCATAAGATGCACGACTGGGCAACGCAAATTCCACGATGGCTGCGACAAGTGGAACATCAGCGACCTTGGCGGGTTAATGTATGGTGCGTCATTCTGAGAGCAAGAATAATTGGCCCCCATTTTATAGATGGCAATCTAAATGGTGCGATGTATGCTGATTTCCTACGTAATGTTCTACCGATGTTACTACAAGATGTTTCACTTCATGACAGGATGGCGATGTACTTCCAACATGATGGATGTCCGGCACATAGCTCGCGTGCGGTTGAAGCGGTACTGAATAGCATATTTCATGACAGGTGGATTGGTCGTCGAAGCACCATACCGTGGCCCGCATGTTCACCGGATCTGACGTCCCAGGATTTCTTTCTGTGGGGAAAGTCGAAGGATATTTGCTATCGTGATCCACCGACAACGCCTGACAACATGCGTCAGCGCATTGTCAATGCATGTGCGAACATTACGGAAGGCGAACTACTCGCTGTTGAGAGGAATGTCGTTACACGTATTGCCAAATGCATTGACGTTGACGGACGTCATTTAGAGCATTTATTCCATTAATGTGGTATTTACAGGTAATGACACTGTAACCACATGCGTTCTCAGAAATGATAAGTTCACAACGGTACATGTATCACATTTCAACAACCGAAATAAAATGTTCAAACGTATCTACGTTCTGTATTTTAATTTAAAATTTCCTACCTGTTACCAACTGTTTGTCTAAAATTGTGAGCCATATGTTTGTGACTATTAAAGCGCCATCTATCAGAAAGCGAAAAAAGTGGCCCAATTAAAACATCGATATTTCTTTACGTACTACACTAATATGTAATAAAAAATGGGGGTTCCTGTTTAAAAAAACGCAGTTGATATCCGTTTGACCTACAGCAGCGCCATCTAGCGGGCCAACGATAGCTCCACCTGGTCTCTACATCTACATCTACATCTACATGATTACTCTGCAACTCACATTTAAGTGCTTGGCAGAGGGTTCATCGAACCACAATCATACTTTCTCCCTACCATTCCACTCCCGAACAGCGCGCGGGAAAAACGAACACCTAAATCTTTCTGTTCGAGCTCTGATTTCTCTTATTTTATTTTGATGATCATTCCTACCTATGTAGGTTGGGCTCAACAAAATATTTTCGCATTCGGAAGAGAAAGTTGGTGACTGAAATTTCGTAAATAGATCTCGCCGCGACGAAAAACGTCTTTGCTTTAATGACTTCCATCCCAACTCGCGTATCATATCTGCCACACTCTCTCCCCTATTACGTGATAATACAAAACGAGCTGCCCTTTTTTGCACCCTTTCGATGTCCTCCGTCAATCCCACCTGATAAGGATCCCACACCGCGCAGCAATATTCTAACAGAGGACGAACGAGTGGAGTGTAAGCTGTCTCTTTAGTGGACTTGTTACATCTTCTAAGTGTCTTGCCAATGAAACACAACCTTTGGCTCGCCTTCCCCACAATATTATCTATGTGGTCTTTCCAACTGAAGTTGTTCGTAATTTTAACACCCAGGTACTTAGTTGAATTGACAGCCTTGAGAATTGTACTATTTATCGAGTAATCGAATTCCAACGGATTTCTTTTGGAACTCGTGTGGATCAACTCACACATTTCGTTATTTAGCGTCAACTGCCACCTGTCACACCATACAGCAATCTTTTCTAAATCGCTTTGCAACTAATACTGGTCTTCGGATAACCTTACTAGACGGTAAATTACAGCATCATATGCGAACAACCTAAGAGAACTGCTCAGTTTGTCACCCAGAACATTTATATAGATCAGGAACAGCAGAGGTCCCAGGACGCTTCCCTGGGGAACACCTGATATAACTTCAGTTTTACTCGATGATTTGCCGTCTATTACTACGAACTGCGACCTTCCTGACAGGAAATCACGAATCCAGTCGCACAACTGAGACGATACCCCATAGGCCCGCAGCTTGATTAGAAGTCGCTTGTGAGGAATGGTGTTAAAAGCCTTTCGGAAATCTAGAAATACGGAATCAACTTGAAATCCCCTGTCGATAGCGGCCATTACTTCGTGCGAATAAAGAGCTAGCTGCGTTGCACAAGAACGATGTTTTCTGAAACCATGCTGATTACGTATCAATAGATCGTTCCCTTCGAGGTGATTCATAATGTTTGAATACAGTATATGCTCCAAAACCCTACTGCAAACCGACGTCAATGATATAGGTCTGTAGTTCGATGGATTACTCCTACTACCCTTCTTAAACACTGGTGCGACCTGCGCAATTTTCCAGTCTGTAGGTACAGATCTGTCGGTGAGCGAGCGGTTGTATATGATTGCTAAGTAGGGAGCTATTGTATGAGCGTAATCTGAAAGGAACCTAATCGGTATACAATCTGGACCTGAAGACTTACCCGTATCAAGCGGTTTGAGTTGCTTCGCAACCCCTAAGGTATCTACTTCTAAGAAACTCATGCTAGCAGCTGTTCGTGTTTCAAATTCTGGAATATTCCATTCGTCTTCCCTGGTGAAGGAATTTCGGAAAACTGCATTCAATAACTCCGCTTTAGCGGCACAGTCGTCGGAACAGTACCATCGGCACTGCGCAGCGAAGGTGTTGACTGCGTCTTGCCGCTTGTGTACTTTACATACGACCAGAATTTCTTTGGATTTTTTACCAAATTTCGAGCCAATGTTTCGTTGTGGAATCTATTAAAGGCATCTCGCATTGAAGTCCGTGCCAAATTTCGCGCGTCTGTAAAATTTAGCCAGTCTTCGTATTTTGCGTTCTTCTGAACTTCATATGCTTTTCCGTTGCCTCTGCAACAGCGTTCGGACCTGTTTCGTGTACCATGGGGGATCAGTGCTATCTCTTACCAATTTATGAGGTACGAATCTCTCAATTGCTGTTGCTACTATATCTTTGAATTTGAGCCACATCTCGTCTACATTTACAAAAATGGTTCAAATGGCTCTGAGCACTATGGGACTCAACATCTTAGGTCATAAGTCCCCTAGAACTTAGAACTACTTAAACCTAACTAACCTAAGGACATCACACACACCCATGCCCGAGGCAGGATTCGAACCTGCGACCGTAGCAGCCTCGCGGTTCCGGACTGCAGCGCCAGAACCGCACGGCCACCGCGGCCGGCTGTTTCTGGTGGATTTGGAAGAAACGGTATTGAGCCTAGCTACAACGACCTTGTGATCACTAATCCTGTATCAGTCATGATGCTCTCTATTAGCTCTGGATTGTTTGTGGCTAGGAGGTCAAGTGTGTTTTCGCAACCATTTACAATTCGCGTGGGTTCGTGGACTAACTGCTCGAAATAATTTTCGGAGAAAGCATTTAGGACAATCTCGGAAGATGTTTTCTGCCTACCACTGGTTTTGAACAAGTATTTTTCCCAACAAATCGAGGGAAGGTTGAATTCCCCACCAACTATAACCGTATTACTGGAGTATTTATTTGTTACGAGACTCAAATTTTCTCTGAACTGTTCAGCAACTATATCATCGGAGTCTGGGGGTCGGTAGAAGGAGCCAATTATTAACTTAGTTCGGCTCGTTTCCCCCGTCAAACTAGACGTGTTTCGTTCTTTGTAGTTTTTTCGTTTGACGCTTATTTCGAGAAATATTTGCCCCGGTCACGCTCAATGGATCACCCTGTATACAGGGTGAGTCGGTAAGACCTAACACAGCTATTATTCCGTTGGCGATTGCACGTATCGACATGCGGTGTTCGGCGAATCATAGCCGACTATGGGGCACATACTTTGGTGCATGCACAATAATCGCAACGTTTATATTGATCGAGATAATGAGGGATGTGTTTTAAATGGGGCGCTGTACTTTTTTTACCATCATTCGAACGCTCTGGAAAAGACGCGTATAGTGATGTAACGGATGTTGCTATTGTGATTCAAACTTTGCGTAAAAGACGCTGGGAAATATTGTACGATTGGAGGTCGAGGCAGTCGGAAGCGGCTGCAGACTGTAAACACACCTCGCGCGACCCGCAGACGGAGTTGCCGAGCTCTGTGCAGCATGCACGCCCTACGCTACGTAAGTACATCCTCATCCGCCATCTTTTAAGTGAAGTTTGAATCACAATAGCAACACGCGTTACATCACTATACGCGTCTTTTCAAGAGCGTTCGAATGATGGTAAAAAAAAGTATAGCGCCTGTTGTGTACATAGTTCCAGGTAGTCAGCACGTACACAACTTTCCTACTAGAGCGCGCCCCATTAAGCACAACGGCGCAGGCGCAGCGCTCGTCCGTCTCCGCACTACGAGATGGCGCTGCCTTAGAGACGGACCAAATTCTGCATCCGCCGATCCGCGTATTAATATGTAACGCAGCCAATGAGATTGCTGCTAATGTAGAACCTTTTCTGCTTGCGGATCACACTCGCGCAGTGATACCTGAATGTGCGAGGTATTATAACGAGTGTACAGACCTCTGATTAGTCAGTCTGCACCAGTCTGTACCAGTCTGCATTCGTCTGTACCAGTCTGTACGAGTTCTACATTAGTCTGCATTAGTCTGTAGTCAAGTTTCAGTCTGCGCCTAATAAGATTATCATATTCCTGTCCATAGCCATGAAGATAAATGAATAGACACTTTGTCAAGTATCAGAGATATGTGAGAATAAGATTAACGTACCAAGACCAAAGGAACTTCAGATTGTCAATTGTAAATAGCATCCAGAATCAAGTTCAGTAATTTTATGTTGTTATTATTTTAATAAATGTGTGAAAATTAATCAAGTTCTGTTTAAAGTTGGTCACCGTCAATGTACTACTCTAAGCATGCAAAATGGCTCTGAGCACTATGGGACTTCTTAACATCTGAGGTCATCAGTCCCCTACAACTTAGAACTACTTAAACCTAACTAACCTAAGGACATCACAAACATCCATGCCCGAGGCAGGATTCGACCCTGCGACCGTAGCAGACGCGCGGTTCCGTCTAAGCGTGCAAGTGGCATTTCTATCGTCTGACCAAATGGCAGAAGATAAACACGCCACGATAAGACCACGAGACATATTGCTGACACTCGCCTACTTCGTTAGAGCGACAAGTCAAATAATCTGATGGTGTGTGTACTGAAGGTCTTACAGTACGCACACCACACTTTCTATTTATAAAACATGTACTTGCCTCATTATCTCGGTCAATATAAACGTTGTGATTATTGTGCATGCACCAACGTATGTGCCCCATAGTCCGCTATGATTCGCCGAAAACCGCATGCCGATACGTGTAATCGCCCCCAGAATAAAGGGGGTGTTACGTCTTATGCGACTCACCATGTATATGTACATGTTGCAGTGTGTGATTTTCAGGGGGGGATGGGGGGGATTTCACCCCCTCTGCATCAGACCATCCCCTCCTCTGCTTTTAGTTAATGCATCCCAACCTGGAATGTTTATTTCCCATGCACTGGAGTAAAACTTTACATATAATTTAAATTTGTGGAGCCGAACACTGAAAGTTTACTATTAATACTATCAATATGTTTGCTTATTAATTTTGAAAAAGTGTTATGTAGTAGGTAAGCATTTCAAAACATTTAGAACTAAATGACAAGACGACGCACGCCACATTTCCGTAGCATGCCACAATGTTGCAGGACGTCGCCCCAGCGTAAATGAGGCTTTAGAGCCAGGTCTGTATTGCATGGTGGGTGTGATGTGTTGGGTACGAAACTAAAACCTGCAATCAGATCCAAACGGCGTGGAAAACTGTGAAGAGGCGTCATCCTTCAGCAAGATAACGCTCGCCCACATTCTGCCAAACGGACAGCCGACGCAGTAAAGGAGTTGAGATTCGAGGTGCTGGCTCCGAGCGATTTTCACATGTTTGGACCCTTAACGGAAGCACTACAGGGAAGAAGATTTGAAAGTGATGAAGGCGTCACTGTTGCGGTGCAAAACTGGTTACAGATGCAACCGATAAACGTATTATCTGATGAAATAAAAAAACTCGTAAGACGTTGGGAAAACTGCATTGAAGTCCAGGGAGGTTACGTAGAAAAATAACGCATGTTTCAGTTTTCTATCATCAGAATAAATACAGCTTTTCACAAATGTGCCTTTACTTTTTTAATTCCCCTCGTATAACTGTATGTAGATGATTTTGTAAATAAGCTTTACCTATAACGTACTTTTTAAGATGTAACAAGGGATTGCATTTTTTGATTGTGCATACGCGTGAATAGTGAGTTTAGGCATTAAAATCTATTTATAAATAACTGTTTAACCATGGGTAACGCCACGGTCCACGCTAGTAACATATACAGGGTGTTTAAAATGACCGGTATATTTGAAACGGCAATAAAAACTAAACGAGCAGCGATATAAATACACCGTTTCGGGTTCCCGGGTTCGATTCCCGGCGGGGTCAGGGATTTTCTCTGCCTCGTGAGGGCTGGGTGTTGTGTGCTGTCCTTAGGTTAGTTAGGTTTAAGTAGTTCTAAGTTCTAGGGGACTGATGACCATAGCTGTTAAGTCCCATAGTGCTCAGAGCCAAATACACCGTTTGTTGCAATATGCTTGGGACAACAGTACATTTTCAGGCAGACAAACTTTCGAAATTACAGTAGTTACAATTTTCAACAACAGATGGCGCTGCGGTCTGGGAAACTCTATAGTACGATATTTTCCACATATCCACCATGTGTAGCAATAATATGGCGTAGTCTCTGAATGAAATTACCCGAAACCTTTGACAACGTGTCTGGCGGAATGGCTTCACATGCAGATGAGATGTACTGCTTCAGCTGTTCAATTGTTTCTGGATTCTGGCGGTACACCTGGTCTTTCAAGTGTCCCCACAGAAAGAAGTCACAGGGGTTCATGTCTGGCGAATAGGGAGGCCAATCCACGCCGCCTCCTGTATGTTTCGGATAGCCCAAAGCAATCACACGATCTTCGAAATATTCATTCAGGAAATTAAAGACGTTGGCCGTGCGATGTGGCCGGGCACCATCTTGCATAAACCACGAGGTGTTCGCAGTGTCGTCTAAGGCAGTTTGTACCGCCACAAATTCACGAAGAATGTCCAGATAGCGTGATGCAGTAATCGTTTCGGATCTGAAAAATGGGCTAATGATTCCTTTCGAAGAAACGGCGGCCCAGACCAGTACTTTTTGAGGATGCAGGGACGATGGGATTGCAACATGGGGCTTTTCGGTTCCCCATATGCGCCAGTTCTGTTTATTGACGAAGCCGTCCAGGTATAAATAAGCTTCGTCAGTAAACCAAATGCTGCCCACATGCATATCGCCGTCATCAGTCCTGTGCATTATATCATTAGCGAATGTCTCTCTTGCAGCAATGGTAGCGGCGCTGAGGGGTTGCCGCGTTTGAATTTTGTACGGATAGAGGTGTAAACTCTGGCGCACGAGACGATACGTGGACGTTGGCGTCATTTGGACCGCAGCTGCAACACGGCGAACGGAAACCCGAGGCCGCTGTCGGATCACCTGCTGCACTAGCTGCGCGTTGCCCTCTGTGGTTGCCGTACGCGGTCGCCCTACCTTTCCAGCACGTTCATCCGTCACGTTCCCAGTCCGTTGAAATTTTTCAAACAGATCCTTTATTGTATCGCTTTTCGGTCCTTTGGTTACATTAAACCTCCGTTGAAAACTTCGTCTTGTTGCAACAACACTGTGTTCTGGGCGGTGGAATTCCAACACCAGAAAAATCCTCTGTTCTAAGGAATAAACCATGTTGTCTACAGCACACTTGCACGTTGTGAACAGCACACGCTTACAGCAGAAAGACGACGTACGGAATGGCGCACCCACAGACTGCGTTGTCTTCTATATCTTTCACATCACTTGCAGCGCCATCTGTTGTTGAAAACTGTAACTACTGTAATTTCGAAAGTTTGTCCGCCTGAAAATGTACTGTTGTCCCAAGCATATTGCAACAAACGGTGTATTTCTATCGCTGCTCGTTTAGTTTTTATTGCCGTTTCAAATATACTGGTCATTTTTGAAACACCCTGTATAATTATACTAACCCCCTAAGACATCCCCCCCCACTGGTAAAACTACAAAACACTGACATGTTGTGACCACCTCGGTTCCTGGTGCAGAAAGTGAACAACAGAAGCGAAAGAGGAAAGTATACGCGGATACGACCACCCTGCTCCCTGCTCCTTTTTTTTTTTTTTTTTTTTTTTTTTTTTTGTACAACAACTAGAGCCGCCAGGACGGCCGTAGTTCTGTATTCGCAGCAACATCTCCTCAGGGTGGGGGCAGCACCGGCGCTCTAGGATTTACAAGCCCGGCAGTCTGGCGGCGCGCCAGCAAACTCTGGAGTCGCCGCTGCTCTCCCAATGGCCTGCACGCGCAGCCGCCAGTGCGACGGCGTGCTGTGTTGCTGCCGCTGTAGAGGAACACACCAGTCCACAGCTCTGGCCGCTAGTCGCAGGCTCTGCCACAAGGCAGCGGGACAACAGCGTACTCTGCCGAAGTTACACTAACACGGCGCCTCGACGCAGGTTCTTAACCAAGGACCGAGCATACAAATTACACTCCCAGACATGAGAGCGCCTCGAAAACTTCTCAAGTAACACAACCAGGTACGCTGTCCTCGGTGGCGAGTGTTGATAAGAGACAAGGCTATGGATCAAATGGCTCTGAGCACTATGGGACTTGACATCTGAGGTCATCAGTCCCCTAGAACTTAGAACTACTTAAACCTAACTAACCTCAGGACATCACACACATCCATGCCCGAGGCAGGATTCGAACCTGCGACCGTAGCAGGCAACGTTATCATCAGGAGTGCCCCTATTATTTTCTATACACTGGGTGCTTATAATTAAACTTCTCCTGTTTAACGCATTATAACACGGAAAGTACACTACTGGCCATTAAAATTGCTACACCACGAACATGACGTCCTACAGACGCGAAATTTATCCGACAGTAAGAAGATGCTGTGGTATGTAAATGATTAGCTTTTCAGAGCATTCACACAAGGCTGGCGCCGTGGCGAAACCTACAACGTGCTGACATGAGGCAAGTTTTCAACCGATTTCTCATACACAAACATCGGTTGACCGGCGTTGCCTCATGAAACGTTGTTGTGAAGCCTCGTGTAAGGAGGAGAAATGTGTACCGTCACGTTTCCGACTTTGATAAAGGTTGGATTGTATCCTATCGCGATTGCGGTTTATCGTATCGCGACATTGCTGCTCGCGTCGGTCGAGATCCAATGACTGTTAGAATATGGAATCGCTGGCTTCAGGAGGGTAATACGGAACGCCGTGCTGGATCCCAACGGCCTCGTATCACTAGCAGTCGAGATCACAGGCATCTTATCTCCCTCTACGATTTTTACTCTCCACGCAGCCCTCCAATACTAATTGGTGATCCCTTGATGCCTCAGAACATGTCCTACCAACCGATCCCTTCTTCTAGTCAAGTTGTGCCACAAATTTCTCACCTTTCCAAAGCTATTCAGTACCTTCTCATTAGTTATGTGATGTACCCATCTAATCTTCAGCACTCTTCTGTAGCACCACATTTCGAAATCTTCTATTGTCTTCTTGTCTAAACTATTTATCGTCGATGTTTCACTTCCATACACGGCTACACTCCATACAAATACTTTCAGAAACGACTTCCTGACACTTAAATCTATACTCGATTTTTGAAAATTTCTCTTCTTCAGAAACGCTTTCCTTGCCATTGCCAGTCTACATTTTATATCCTCTCTACTACGACCATCATCAGTTATTTTGCTTTACCACTTCAAGTGTGTCATTTTCTAATCTAATTTTTCAGCGTCACCCGACTTAATGCGACCTCAGTCCATTATCCTCGTTTTGCTTTTGTTGATTTTCATCTTATATCCTCTTTTCAAGACACTGTCCATTCCGTTCAACTGCTCTTCCAAGTCCTTTGCTGTCTCTGACAGAATTACAATGTCATCGGCGAACCTCAACGTTTTTATTTCTTCTCCATGGACTTTAATACCTACTTCGAATTTTTCTTTTGTTTCCTTTACTGCTTGCTCAATATACAGATTGAATAACATCTGGGAGAGGCTAAAACCCTGTCTCACTACCTTTCCAACCACTGCTTCCCCTTCATGCCCCTTGACTCTTATAACTGCCATCTGGTTTCTGTACAAATTGTAAATAGCCTTTCGCTCCGTGTATTTTACCCCTGCCACCTTTAGAATTTGAAAGAGAGTATTCCAGTCAACATTGTCAAAAGCTTTCTGTAAGTCTACAAATGCTAGAAACGTAGGTTTGCCTTTCTTTAATCTTTCTTCCAAGATAAGTCGTAAGGTCAGTATTGCCTCACGTGTTCCAGTATTTCTACGGAATCCAAACTGATCTTCCCCGAGGTCGGCTTCTACCAGTTTTTCCATTCGTCTGTAAAGAATTCGCGTTAGTATTTTGCAGCTGTGACTTGTTAAACTGATAGTTCGGTAAATTGACATCTGTCAACACCTGCTTTCTTTGGGATTGGAATTATTATATTCTTCTTGAAGTCTGAGGGTATTTCGCCTGTCACAGCCCCCATATACCGGGCAAATGAATCGCATAAGAGATGGATAGACCGACTACAGGAGGTTCAGAGGTGTCCGAGAAATTAATGGTGCCACGTTTCACACGTGAATAGAATACGAAGGAGCCCTAACGGCTTATATAATGGCAAATACCCTCTGCCACGCACTTCACACTGGCCGACATTATACAGACGTAACCGAGCGAGGTGGCGCAGTGGTTGGCACACTGCACTCGCATTCGGAGGGAGGGCGGTTCGAACCCGCGTCCGGCCATCCTGATTTAGGTTTTCTGTGATTTCCCTACATCGCTCGCAGCGAATGCCGGGATGGTTCCTTTGAAAGGGCACGACCGATTTCCTTCCCCATCCTTTCCTAACGCGTTGGGACCAAAGACCTCGCTTTTTGGTCCCCTCCCCCAAACCAACGAATACACGTGTACTTGCAGATTTACGTGTAGGAAGAGGCGAAGGAGTGAGGAAAAACTTGCAGGTGAAGTGAGCAAGTGTGACGGCGTTCATGTGTAAGGGCAGCAGTTGTAGCCACCAACTGTGCTTACAGCTCCCCCGAGACCGTCTCGTAATCGCCGCCGTATATCCCAGAGCCGTATCTGATGACCGCGTCTCGTCGTCTAGGGCGCAAACTTGGTCGCAACAGCGATTAGGGACGCCGTGTGAGTATGTGAGTGAGTGTGTGTGTTTGTGTTTGTGTTTGTGTGTGTGTGTGTGTGTGTGTGAGTGTGTGTAGCCACAAGGGTAGCGCCACGTTTCTTTATTTTCGCCCCGCCGCCTGGAACTGTCTGGAATTTACTGGTCTGGAGCGGTGCCCAGTTGCAACCCCGCCCGGCGCTACCCACGTTCTACAGGCTGAGGAATATTCCAAATATTTGCTGCATCTTAACCACAAAACATCCGATTACGGTTATACGAACGAACTTGCAGGGTCTGTGACTATGTGTATAATTGTGTCACGTAAGTAAATATTTGGGTCACACACCAAAAATCTGATTTAGAGATGGTCGGCAAAAGTTGTACACCAGTTATACAAAAAGAGCATAAGAGTTGGAAACCGCCATACAAACACGACAACTACACTCCTGGAAATTGAAATAAGAACACCGTGAATTCATTGTCCCAGGAAGGGGAAACTTTATTGACACATTCCTGGGGTCAGATACATCACATGATCACACTGACAGAACCACAGGCACATAGACACAGGCAACAGAGCATGCACAATGTCGGCACTAGTACAGTGTATATCCACCTTTCGCAGCAATGCAGGCTACTATTCTCCCATGGAGACGATCGTAGGGATGCTGGATGTAGTCCTGTGGAACGGCTTGCCATGCCATTTCCACCTGGCGCCTCAGTTGGACCAGCGTTCGTGCTGGACGTGCAGACCGCGTGAGACGACGCTTCATCCAGTCCCAAACATGCTCAATGGGGGACAGATCCGGAGATCTTGCTGGCCAGGGTAGTTGACTTACACCTTCTAGAGCACGTTGGGTGGCACGGGATACATGCGGACGTGCATTGTCCTGTTGGAACAGCAAGTTCCCTTGCCGGTCTAGGAATGGTAGAACGATGGGTTCGATGACGGTTTGGATGTACCGTGCACTATTCAGTGTCCCCTCGACGATCACCAGTGGTGTACGGCCAGTGTAGGAGATCGCTCCCCACACCATGATGCCGGGTGTTGGCCCTGTGTGCCTCGGTCGTATGCAGTCCTGATTGTGGCGCTCACCTGCACGGCGCCAAACACGCATACGACCATCATTGGCACCAAGGCAGAAGCGACTCTCATCGCTGAAGACGACACGTCTCCATTCGTCCCTCCATTCATGCCTGTCGCGACACCACTGGAGGCGGGCTGCACGATGTTGGGGCGTGAGCGGAAGACGGCCTAACGGTGTGCGGGACCGTAGCCCAGCTTCATGGAGACGGTTGCGAATGGTCCTCGCCGATACCCCAGGAGCAACAGTGTCCCTAATTTGCTGGGAAGTGGCGGTGCGGTCCCCTACGGCACTGCGTAGGATCCTACGGTCTTGGCGTGCATCCGTGCATCGCTGCGGTCCGGTCCCAGGTCGACGGGCGCGTGCACCTTCCGCCGACCACTGGCGACAACATCGATGTACTGTGGAGACCTCACGCCCCACGTGTTGAGCAATTCGGCGGTACGTCCACCCGGCCTCCCGCATGCCCACTATACGCCCTCGCTCAAAGTCTGTCAACTGCACATACGGTTCACGTCCACGCTGTCGCGGCATGCTAGCAGTGTTAAAGACTGCGATGGAGCTCCGTATGCCATGGCAAACTGGCTGACACTGACGGCAGCGGTGCACAAATGCTGCGCAGCTAGCGCCATTCAACGGCCAACACCGCGGTTTCTGGTGTGTCCGCTGTGCCGTGCGTGTGATCATTGCTTGTACAGCCCTCTCGCAGTGTCCGGAGCAAGTATGGTGGGTCTGACACACCGGTGTCAATGTGTTCTTTTTTCCATTTCCAGGAGTGTATATACTTTTCATGTGATATGTGTCTTTTACTCTGCTTCAATATGATTAGAAACAAAATGACACAAAATCTGAAAAAAAAATGAAACTTTTCGTTTGCACTCTCTTTATCATACACTCAGTTCCACAAAAAATTGTACGGCGTTATCTGTATGAAATAAAAGACACCATTAAAAAAACCGAGTGATCAAAAAGTCAGTATAAACTTGAAAACTTAATAAACCACGGAATAACGTAGATGGAGAGGTAAAAATTGACACACATGCTTGGAATGACATGGGGTTTTATTAGATCACCCCACCTTGGTAGACGCGTGAAAGATCTCTTGCGCGCGTCGTTTGGTGACGATCGTGTGCTCAGCCGCCACTTTCGTCATGCTTGGCCTCCCAGCTCCCCAGACCTCAGTCCGTGCGATTATTGGCTTTGGGGTTACCTGAAGTCGCAAGTGTATCGTGATCGACCGACATCTCTAGGGATGCTGAAAGACAACATCCGACGCCAATGCCTCACCGTAACTCCGGACATGCTTTACAGTGCTGTTCACAACATTATTCCTCGACTAAAGCTATTGTTGAGGAATGATGGTGGACATATTGAGCATTTCCTGTAAGGAACATCATTTTTGCTTTGTCTTACTTTGTTATGTTAATTATTGCTATTCTGATCACAGCGCCATCTGTCTGTCATTTTTTGAAGTTTTGTATTTTTTGGTTCTAATAAAACCCCATGTCATTCCAAGCATGTGTGTCAATTTGTACCTCTCTATCTACATTATTCCGTGATTCATTCAGTTTTCAAACTGTATCTGTATCTGTATACATGAAAATACATGTTATTACTAATAGCACAATTGTTATTGTTTGTTGTTGTGGTCTTCAGTCCACACACCTGTTTCATGCCGCTCTCAATGGTACTCTGTCTTATACAAGCCTGTTCATCTCCGGGTAACTACTGCAACCTACACCCTTCCGAATCCCCTTAGTGTATTCATCTCTTGGTCTCCCTCTACGATTTTTACTCCTCACGCTTCCCTCCAATACCAAATTCCTGATGTCTCACAATGTATCCTACCGACCCCTTCTTCCAGTCAGGTTGTGCCACAAATGTCTTGTCTCCCCAATTCTCTTCGCTACCTCCTCATTAGTTACGTGACCTACACAGTTAATCACCAGCATTCTTCTTCAACACCAGATTTCAAAAACTTCTATTCTCTTCTAGTCTAGCCGGTCGAAGTGGCCGAGCGGTTCTAGGCGCTTCAGTCTGGAACCGCGCGACCGCAACGGTCGCAGGTTCGAATTCTGCCTCGGGCATGGATGTGTGTGATATCCTTAGGTTAGTCAGGTTTGAGTAGTTCTAAGTTCTAGAGGACTGTCGACATCATATGTTAAGTCCCATAGTGCTCAGAGCCATTTGAACCATTTTATTCTTGTCTAAACTGTTTATCGGCCATGTTTCATTTCCATTAATGACTACACTCCATGCATATACTTTCAGGAAAGACTTGCTGACACTTAAATCTATACTCGATGTTAACAAATTTCTCTTCTCTTCTTCAGAAAAGCTTTTCTTACCATTGCCAGTCTACATTATATGTCCTCTCTACTTCAACCATCAGCAGTTATATTGGCGCCCAAATAACAAAACTCATCTGCTGCTTTAAGTGTCTCGTTTCCTAGTATACCACCTTCAGAATCACTTGATTTAATCATACTACATTCCATTTTCCTTGTTTTGCTTTTGCTGATGTTCGCCTTATATTCTTCTTTCAAGACATTGTCCATTCCCTTCAGTTGCTCTTTCAAGTCCTGTGCTGTCCCTGACAGAATTACAATGTCATCGGCAAACCTCAAAGGTTTTTATTTCTCCTACAATTCCTACTCCAAATTTTACTTTGCTTTCCTTTACTGCTTGCTCAGTATACAGTTTGAGTAACATCGGGGATACGCTACAAACTGTATCACTCCGTTCTCAATCATTGCTTCCCTTTCATATCCCACAACTCGTATAACTGCAGTCGAGTTTCTGTACTAGTTGAAAATAGCCTTTCGCTCTCTGTATTTTACCGCTGCTACCTTCAGAATTTTAAAGACAGTACGCCAGTCAACATTGACAAAAGTTTTCTCTAAGTCTACAGACACAAAACAGAAACAAAACAATGACTACCAAAGTACCAAAGGTAAATTTAAACAATTACAAAGACATATACGTTCAGAAAAGGAGACAAAAAATCGGTAGTAACCCATCTCACAAGGGGACCCTCCGTACTGTAAATCACGGATTTTGATGTGCTTCAAATACACTCCTGGAAATTGAAAAAAGAACACATTGACACCGGTGTGTCAGACCCACCATACTTGCTCCGGACACTGCGAGAGGGCTGTACAAGCAATGATCACACGCACGGCACAGCGGACACACCAGGAACCGCGGTGTTGGCCGTCGAATGGCGCTAGCTGCGCAGCATTTGTGCACCGCCGCCGTCAGTGTCAGCCAGTTTGCCGTGGCATACGGAGCTCCATCGCAGTCTTTAACACTGGTAGCATGCCGCGACAGCGTGGACGTGAACCGTATGTGCAGTTGACGGACTTTGAGCGAGGGCGTATAGTGGGCATGCGGGAGGCCGGGTGGACGTACCGCCGAATTGCTCAACACGTTGGGCGTGAGGTCTCCACAGTACATCGATGTTGTCGCCAGTGGTCGGCGGAAGGTGCACGTGCCCGTCGACCTGGGACCGGACCGCAGCGACGCACGGATGCACGCCAAGACCGTAGGATCCTACGCAGTGCCGTAGGGGACCGCACCGCCACTTCGCAGCAAATTAGGGACACTGTTGCTCCTGGGGTATCGGCGAGGACCATTCGCAACTGTCTCCATGAAGCTGGGCTACGGTCCCGCACACCGTTAGGCCGTCTTCCGCTCACGCCCCAACATCGTGCAGCCCGCCTCCAGTGGTGTCGCGACAGGCGTGAATGGAGGGACGAATGGAGACGTGTCGTCTTCAGCGATGAGAGTCGCTTCTGCCTTGGTGCCAATGATGGTCGTATGCGTGTTTGGCGCCGTGCAGGTAAGCGCCACAATCAGGACTGCATACGACCGAGGCACACAGGGCCAACACCCGGCATCATGGTGTGGGGAGCGATCTCCTACACTGGCCGTACACCACTGGTGATCGTCGAGGGAACACTGAATAGTGCACGGTACATCCAAACCGTCATCGAACCCATCGTTCTACCATTCCTAGACCGGCAAGGGAACTTGCTGTTCCAACAGGACAATGCACGTTCGCATGTATCCCGTGCCACCCAACGTGCTCTAGAACGTGTAAGTCAACTACCCTGGCCAGCAAGATCTCCGGATCTGTCCCCCATTGAGCATGTTTGGGACTGGATGAAGCGTCGTCTCACGCGGTCTGCACGTCCAGCACGAACGCTGGTCCAACTGAGGCGCCAGGTGGAAATGGCATGGCAAGCCGTTCCACAGGACTAATCCAGCATCTCTACGATCGTCTCCATGGGAGAATAGCAGCCTGCATTGCTGCGAAAGGTGGATATACACTGTACTAGTGCCGACATTGTGCATGCTCTGTTGCCTGTGTCTATGTGCCTGTGGTTCTGTCAGTGTGATTATGTGATGTATCTGACCCCAGGAATGTGTCAATAAAGTTTCCCCTTCCTGGGACAATGAATTCACGGTGTTCTTATTTCAATTTCCAGGAGTGTATATTATACTAGAACTGATATGTGATTACATTTTCACGCAATTTCGGTGCAGAGATCATGAGAAATCAGTACCCAGGACAACCACCTCTGGCCGTAATAACGGCCTTGATACGCCTGGGCATTGAGTCAAACAGAGCTTGGATGGCGCCTACAGGTACAGCTGCCCATGCAGCTTCAACACCATACCACAGTTCATCAAGAGTAGTGACTGGCGTATTGAGACGAGCCAGTTGCTCGGGCACCATTGACCAGACGTTTTCAATTGGTGAGAGATCTGGAGAATGTGCTGGCCAGTTCAGCAGTCGAACATTTTCTGTATCCAGAAAGGCCCGTACAGGACCCGCAACATGCGGTCGTGCATTATCCTGCTGAAATGTAGGGTTTTGCAGGGATCGAATAAAGGATAGAGCCACGGGTCGTAACACATCTGAAATGTAACGTCCACTGTTCAAAGTTCCGTCAATGCGAACAAGAGGTGATCGAGACGTGTAACAAATGGCACCCCATACCATCACGCCAGGTGATACACCACTATGGCGATGACGAATACACGCGATGTCGCCAAACACGGATGCGACCATCACGATGCTGTAAACAGATTCATCCGAAAAAATGACGTTTTGCTATTCGTGCACCCAGGTTCGTCGTTGAGTACACCATCGCAGGCGCTCCTGCTTGTGATGCAGCGTCAAGGGTAACCGCAGCCGTGGTCTCCGAACTTACAGTCTGTGAAGCTGCAAACGTCGTCGAACTGTTGGTGCAGATGGTTGTAGTCTTGCAAACGTCCCCATCTGTTGACTCAGGGATCGAGACGTGGCTGCACGATCCGGTACAGCCATTCGGATAAGACGCCTACACTACTGGACATTGAAATTGCTACACCGCGAAGATGACGTGCTACAGACCCGAAATATAACGGACAGGAAGAAGATGCAAATGATTAGCTTTTCAGAGCATTCACTCAAGGTTGGCGCCGGTGGTGACACCTACAACGTGCTGACATGAGGAAAGTTTCCAACCGATTTCACATACACAAACAGCAGTTGACCGGCGTTGCCTGGTGAAACGTGTAAGGAGGAGAAATGCGTAAAATCACGTTTCCGACTTTGATAAAGGTCGGATTGTAGCCTATCGCGATTGCGGTTTATCGTATCGCGACATTGCTGCTCGCGTTGGTCGAGATCTAATGACTGTTAGCAGAATATGGAATCGGTGGGTTCAGGAGGGTAATACGGAACGCCGCGCTGGATCGCAGCGGCCTCGTATCACGAGCAGTCGAGATGACAGGCATCTTATCCGCACGGCTGTAACGGATTGTGCAGCCACGTCTTGATCCCTGAGTCAACAGATGAGGACGCTTCCAAGACAACAACCATCTGCACGAACAGCTCGACGACGTTTGCAGCAGCATGGACTATCAGCTCGGAGACCGTGGCTGCGGTTACCCTTGACACTGCATCACAGGCAGGAGCGGCTATGGTGTACTCGACGACGAACCTGGGTGCACGAATCGCAAAACGTCATTTTTTCCGACGAGTCCAGGTTCTCTTTACAGCATCATGATCGCATCTGTGTTGGGCGACATCGCGGTGAACCGACATTGGGAGCGTGTATTCGTCATCGCCATACTGGCGTATCACCCGGCGTGATGGTATGGGGTGCCATTGCTTACACGTCTCCGTCACCTCTTGTTCGCATTGACGGAACTTTGAATAGTCGACGTTACATTTCAGATGTGTTACGACCCGTGGCTCTACCCTTCATTCGATCCCTGCAAAACCCTACATTTTAGTAGGAGAGCGCACGACCGCATGTCGCAGGTCCTGTACGGGCCTTTCTGGATACAGAAAATGTTCGACTGCTGAACTGGCCAGCACATTCTCCAGATCTCTCACCAACTGAAAACGTCTGGTCAATGGTGACCGAGCAACTGGCTCATCACAATACGCCAGTCACTACTCCTGATGAACTGTGGTATCGTGTTGAAGCTGCACGGGCAGCTGTACCTGTACACGCCATCCCAGCTCTGTTTGACTCAATGCCCAGGCGTATCAAGGCCGTTATTACGGCCAGAGGTGATTGTTCAAGGTACTGATTTCTCAGGATCTATGCACCCAAATTGCGTGAAAATGTAATCAAATGTCAGTTCTGCAAAAGGTGGGAATTTAAGGAGATGGGACCTGGATAAACTGAATAAACCAGAGGTTGTACAGAGTTTCAGGGAGAGCATAAGGGAACAATTGACAGGAATGGGGGAAAGAAATACAGTAGAAGAAGAATGGGTAGCTTTGAGGGATGAAGTAGTGGAGGCAGCAGAGGATCAAGACAAGGGCTAGTAGAAATCCTTGGGTAACAGAAGAAATATTGAATTTAACTGATGAAAGGAGAAAATATAAAAACGTAGTTAATGAAGCAGGCAAAAGGGAATACAAACGTCTCAAAAATGAGATCGACAGGAAGTGCAAAATGGCTAAGCAGGGATGGATAGAGGACAAATGTAAGGATGTAGAGGCTTATCTCACTAGGGGTAAGATCGATACTGCCTACAGGAAAATTAAAGAGACCTTTGGAGAAAAGAGAGCCTCTTGTATGAATATCAAGAAATCAGATGGAAACCCAGTTCTAAGCAAAGCAGGGAAAGCAGAAATGTGGAAGGAGTATATAGAGGGTCTATACAAGGCGATGTACTTGAGGACAATATTATGGAAATGGAAGAGGATGTAGATGATGATGAAATGGGAGCTACGAGGCTGCGTGAAGAGTTTGACAGAGCACTGAAAGACCTGAGTCGAAACAAGGCCCCGGGAGTAGACAACATTCCATTGTAACTACTGACGGCCTTGGGAGAGCCAGTCCCGACAAAACTCTACCATCTGGTGAGCAAGATGTATGAGACAGGCGAAATACCCTCAGACTTCAAGAAGAATATAATAATTCCAATCCCAAAGAAAGCAGGTGTTGACAGATGTGAAAATTACCGAACTATCAGTTTAATAAGTCACAGCTGCAAAATAATAACGCGAATTTTTTACAGACGAATGGAAAAACTGGTAGAAGCCGACCTCGGCGTAGATCAGTTTGGATTCCGCAGAAATGTTGGAACACGTGAGACAATACTGACCCTACGACTTATCTTAGAAAATAGATTAAGGAAAGGTAAACCTACATTTCTAGCATTTGTAGACTTACAGAAAGCTTTTGACAATGTTGACTGGAATACTCTCTTTCAAATTCTAAAGGTGGCAGGGGTAAAATACAGGGAGTGAAAGGCTATTTACAATTTGTACAGAAACCAGATGGCAGTTAAAAGAGTCGAGGGCAATGAAAGGGAAGCAGCGGTTGGGAAGGGAGTGAGACAGGGTTGTAGCCTGTCCCCGATGTTATTCAATCTGTATATTGAGCAAGCAGTAAAGGAAACAAAAGAAAAATTTGGAGTAGGTATTAAAGTCCATGGAGAAGAAATAAAAACGTTGAGGTTCGCCGATAACATTGTAATTCTGTCAGAGGCAGCAAAGGGCTTGGGAGAGCAGTTGAACGGAATGGACAGTGTCTTGAAAGGAGGATATAAGTTGAACATCAACAAAAGCAAAACGAGGATAATGGAATGTAGTCGAATTAAGTCGGGTGATGCTGAGGGAATTAGATTAGGAAATGAGACACTTAAAGTAGTAAAGGAGTTTTGCTATTTGGGGAGCAAAATAACTGATGATGGTCGAAGTAGAGAGGATATAAAATGTAGGCTGGCAATGGCAAGGAAAGCGTTTCTGAAGAAGAGAAATTTGTTAACATCGAGTATAGATTTAAGTGTCAGGGAGTCCTTTCTGAAAGTATTTGTATGGAGTGTAGCCATGTATGGAAGTGAAACATGGGCGATAACTAGTTTGGACAAGAAGAGAATAGAAGCTTTCGAAATGTGGTGCTACAGAAGAATGCTGAAGATTAGATGGGTAGATCACATAACTAATGAGGAGGTACTGAATAGAATTGGGGAGAAGAGTAGTTTGTGGCACAATTTGACAAGAGGAAGGGACCGGTTGGTAGGACATGTTCTGAGGCATCAAGGGAAATTTAGCATTGGAGAGCAGCGTGGAGGGTAAAAATCGTAGAGGGAGACCAAGAGATGAATACACTAAGCAGATTCAGAAGGATGTAGGTTGCAGTAAGTAGTGGGAGATGAAAAAGCTTGCACAGGACAGAATAGCATGGAGAGCTGCATCAAACCAGTCTCAGAACTGAAGACAACAACAACAATGTCAGTTCTAGTATAATACATTTCTCCAATGAATGCCCGATTATCATCTGCATTTCTTCTTGGTGTAGCAATTTTAATGGCCAGTAGTGTAATTCATGTTCCCAAACAACGATGTCATGTCACCGGGCTATTCACGATTGGTTTGAAGAAGATATGGAAAATTGGAGTGTATGTTTTGGCCACACAGATCGCTCGACACATGACTTTTGTCTAACATTTATGAGACGTAAGTTCGTGCAAGAAATCGTGCACCCGCAACTCTTATCAATTATGGACGGCTGTAGAGGCAGCATGACCCAAATAACCGCAGGGAACTTTCAACGACTTCTTGAGTCCGTGCTACGTTGAGCTGCTGGACTACACCGGGCAAAAGGGAGGTCCAACATGACATTGTTCCTGAAGAACAGAGGACGTGATGGAACTACACAAGAACTCATAAAAAAAATTGTGACAGACACAAAAGCAATGGTGATATTCAGAAGACTTTGAGATCAAGACTGGTGTTAAACATGGAGATGGATTGTCACCATTGTCGTTCAATATAGCACTGGACGAAGTCATCGATCAATGGAGAGCAATAAACGAGGAAATGGGAATACCAAAGACCCATGTGGGGGACAAAAAGGACAACAGGGCTCAAGTGGACTGCCTAGCCTTTGCAGATGACGTAGCAATAGTGAGACGGAAGAAGACGCAAAGACACAACTCGACAAGGTAGCCAGTAATGTGGGACTGAGGATCGCCTATAACAAGACAAAGACATTAAACACCACAGCAGACTGGGAAACACCGGAAGGCTCTGTGCAAATGGTGGACAAATTTAAATGCCTGGGAGAATTTATAACAGGATGGAACAGTTGCAAGGAGAATGACAGAGAAGATAAAGAAGATGGGGTCAGCCTTCTGCATGACGAGAGAGGTATACAATAAAAAGAATATATCCACAGAGGCAAAGATGAGCCACTACGAGGCAACGGTGAGAAATGCAGTATTTATACTGCTGAGACGATTACACTAGGAAGAAATGGGGCAGAACAACTAGAGAAAGAAGAGAGAAAAATACTGAGAAAAATACTAGGTTCCAAAATAGGTGGATGTGAAGACCTGGGGAAGAATTGTACCGGAACATTAGAACAATGTCCGGGGAAATCAGACTCAAAAGGGCAAGGTTGGATGAGTATGGACAGAATGACGAAGAGAGTCATAACTGCCCACGTCGTGTTGTGCCGACTCCACTGTAGCTTGAATGGATTTTTAAGTTTGTTTTGTATGCCCGACTTCTAATTTCACCACACAGGTCTCCAGGGTTGAGCAGTTATACCCCGATGACGACACGCAATACATTTTGTTAAAGCGGAGTTCGCCGTTATTAATTACGTTTTTAGATTTAATTTTATTACTCGTACAGAGACTCAACGTTCCTTTGTTTAACAGCGCTTCGTCAAAATAAGTATGAAATGCTAATGTCTTTGCAATACATAATGTCGACTATTGAGTTAAAGTTCGTACCTGTTTTGCCATTTTAGAGAAGAGAAACCTTAGGCGCTTCTGCTTCTATAGTCTCAGTATCAAATATTCACTAACTTCAATTTACTTCCTATCTCAGTTCAGTATTTAACACAAATTATACTCGTATATCAATGTCATTTCAGAGATGTGACGTCGGTTCCACACTAACGGAATAACACGTAATTGTCATTTAACATCACTTTTATTACTAATCCTTTTTCTTATGACGTAAATTTTAATGAGTGACCTTATGTAGGAGGAAAGAGGGATTGATGGTAATCATGAGATAATAGCTTTTAATGAGCCCGCAATCGTTAATTAAATAAAAAGTCTCGTTCAAGGATGATATGCGAACAACTTTCGTTACATCCGTTTTCACGTATCTGTCAAAACTAATCCTGTCGCCCACATTTCAAATTAACACTGACGTTAACCCCTTTTGTCGGAACATCGTATCATAACTATTATGTGAAAGTTTATTCTAGTCCCCGAATTAATTCCTTTCAGATACGAGCACGACCGAACAGCAGAACGGAACACAAACGACTTGTTTTAACAACCGAACAACGTAATGACGTTACATTACGACAGTGTCCGACCAATGGATATCTCTTTGACTTTATCTTTTCTACTCTGCTTAATTAAATTATTCCTAATTACAATTTATTCAGCTATTTAACGAAAACATCTAACAAAAAAATGAAATAAATTTATCCCAACGTAAAAGTGTGGGAAACAACAGGGAGGACAAGGGGAAAGACAGGAACCAAGTGTGTTGTTGACCTTCGGAAGGACTGGTTGGAATTTGGGATCAAGGTCGAAAATTGGAGGAACGAATATACACCGACCAATATGCCGGAGATCAAGGACAGAGAAGAATACAGGAAAAGATTAGAGTGTCACCAGTGGAGCTGACAGGAGAAACGGAAACTGAAGGTCTCGCAAGAAGAGCGGGAGAGAAGAAGAGAAAGAATGTAGAGGTTCTGGGAGAAGAAGAGGAAAATGCAGTCCACGAAGGGGCTACCCGTGGTACTACAGAGCCCGTAACGCAAGAAGAAGAAGAAGACTAGGAGGTATCCCGTGACTTCTGTCACCTCAGCGCATAAGGACAATTTCGTAATTTGGTAATGTTCGTGGTGTTGGAATCTTATGGATAGCAAACGGATGTAAATCAGTTACTCGCGCCCGGACTCGGTCATTTGCCGTCCACTTAGCCTCGCTTCTGCCTAGAGCACAGCCGGTGGGTCAGTAGGGCGCGTGCACGCACTCTCCACGCAGTCACGCACCCACACTGCGCACGCACCGGGTAACTGCTGCCCTCGCTTCCCACCCCCTTTACATGCTCTCTGATACTCCACTCACATCCAAATCAATCGTCACGGTGGGTCGTTGCAGTAGTCAGCACTGCTATCGCCAACAGTAAACAGGGAGATTCAGCGTTTTATGCAACCCCCTTTTATACACTGATCCGCCAAAGAACCTGTTATAGCCATGCGTATTCAAATACAGATACGAGGGCAGTTCAATAAGTAATGCAACACATTTTTTTTCTGAAACAGGGGTTGTTTTATTCAGCATTGAAATACACCAGGTTATTCCCCCAATCTTTTAGCTACACAACACTATTTTTCAACATAATCTCCATTCAATGCTACGGCCTTACGCCACCTTGAAATGAGAGCCTGTATGCCTGCACGGTACCATTCCACTGGTCGATGTCGGAGCCAACGTCGTACTGCATCAATAACTTCTTCATCATCCGCGTAGTGCCTCCCACGGATTGCGTCCTTCATTGGACCAAACATATGGAAATCCGACGGTGCGAGATCGGGGCTGTAGGGTGCATGAGGAAGAACAGTCCACTGAAGTTTTGTGGGCTCCTCTCGGGTGCGAAGACTTGTGTGAGGTCTTGCGTTGTCATGAAGGAGGAGAAGTTCGTTCAGATTTTTGTGCCTACGAACACGCTGAAGTCGTTTCTTCAATTTCTGAAGAGTAGCACAATACACTTCAGAGTTGATCGTTTGACCATGGGGAAGGACATCGAACAGAATAACCCCTTCAGTGTCCCAGAAGACTGTAACCATGACTTTACCGGCTGAGGGTATGGCTCTAAACTTTTTCTTGGTAGGGGATTGGGTGTGGCGCCACTCCATTGATTGCCGTTTTGTTTTAGGTTCGAAGTGATGAACCCATGTTTCATAGCCTGTAACAATCTTTATCAAGAAATTATCACCCTCAGCCACATGACGAGCAAGCAATTCCGCACAGATGGTTCTCCTTTGCTCTTAATGGTGTTCGGTTAGACAACGAGGGACCCAGCGGGAACAAACCTTTGAATATCCCAACTGGTGAACAATTGTGACAGCACTACCGACAGAGATGTCAAGTTGAGCACTGAGTTGTTTGATGGTGATCCGTCGATCATCTCGAACGAGTGTGTTCGCACGCTCCGCCATTGCAGGAGTCACAGCTGTGCACGGCCGGCCCGCACGCGGGAGATCAGACAGTCTTGCTTGACCTTGCGGCGATGATGACACACGCTTTGCCCAACGACTCACCGTGCTTTTGTCCACTGCCAGATCACCGTAGACATTCTGCAAGCGCCTATGAATATCTGAGATGCCCCGGTTTTCCGCCAAAAGAAACTCGATCACTGCCCATTGTTTGCAACGCACATCGATTACAGACGCCATTTTAACAGCTCCGTACAGCGCTGCCACCTGTCGGAAGTCAATGAAACTATACGAGACGAAGCGGGAATGTTTGAAAATATTCCACAAGAAATTTCCGGTTTTTTCAACCAAAATTGGCCCAGAAAAAAAAATGTGTTGCATTACTTATTGAACTGCCCTCGTACATGTAAGCAGGCGGAATACGGCGCTGCGGTCGGCAACGTCTATATGAGACAAATGTCTGGCGCAGTTGTTAGATCGGTTACTGCTGCTACAGTAGTAGGTTATCTACAGGGCTATTACAAATGATTGAAGCGATTTCATAAATTCACTGTAGCTCCATTCATTGACATATGGTCACGACACACTACAGATACGTAGAAAACTCATAAGTTTTGTTCGGCTGAAGCCGCACTTCAGGTTTCTGCCGTCAGAGCGCTCGAGAGCGCAGTGAGACAAAATGGCGACAGGAGCCGAGAAAGCGTATGTCGTGCTTGAAATGCACTCACATCAGTCAGTCGTAACAGTGCAACGACACTTCAGGACGAAGTTCAACAAAGATCCACCAACTGCTAACTGCATTCGGCGATGGTATGCGCAGTTTAAAGCTTCTGGATGCCTCTGTAAGGGGAAATCAACGGGTCGGCCTGCAGTGAGCGAAGAAACGGTTGAACGCGTGCGGGCAAGTTTCACGCGTAGCCCGCGGAAAATTGACTCATGCCACAGCTGGAGACCGACAGCGCCGACTTCATCTTTCAACAGGATGGTGCTCCACCGCACTTCCATCACGATGTTCGGCATTTCTTAAACAGGAGATTGGAAAACCGATGGATCGGTCGTGGTGGAGATCATGATCAGCAATTCGTGTCACGGCCTCCACGCTCTCCCGACTTAACCCCATGCGATTTCTTTCTGTGGGGTTATGTGAAAGATTCAGTGTTTAAACCTCCTCCACCAAGAAACGTGCCAGAACTGCGAGCTCGCATCAACGATGCTTTCGATCTCATTGATGGGGACATGCTGCGCCGAGTGTGGGAGGAACTTGATTATCGGCTGGATGTCTGCCGAATCACTAAAGGGGCACATATCGAACATTTGTGAATGCATAAAAATACTTTTTGAGTTTTTGTATGTGTGTGCAAAGCATTGTGAAAATATCTCAAATAATAAAGTTATTGTAGAGCTTTGAAATCGCTTCAATCATTTGTAATAACCCTGTAGATTTCAGCGAGTTTGAGTGTTGAGTCGGCGCATGAGCGATGGGACACAGCATCTCCGACGTAGCGATGATGTGAGGATTTTCCCGTACGACCATTTCACGAGTATATCGTGAATATGAGGAATCCGGGGAAACATCGAATCTCCGAAATCGCTGCGGCCAGAGAAAGATCCTGCAAGAACGGGAGCAACGTCGACTGAAGAGAATCGTTCAACGTGATGAAGTGCAACCCTGCCGCAAATTGATGCTGATTTCAATGATGGACGATCAACAAGTGTCAGCGTACGAACCATTCACCGAAACATCATCGGTAAGGGTTTTCAGAGCCGTAGGCCCACTCGTGTATCCTTGATAATTACATGACACTAAGCTTTACGCCTCGTCTGGACCCGTCAACACCGACATTGGGCTGTTGTTGACTGGAAACGTGTTGCCTGGTCGGACGAGTCTCGTTTCAAATTGTATCGAGAATTCTACGTGTACGGGTATGGAGACAACCTCAAGAATCTTTGGAACCTGCATGTCAGCAGAGGACTGTACAAGCGCGTGGAGGCTCTGTGGGGCATGTGCAGTTGGAGTGATACGGGACCTCTGATACATCTAGATACGACTTTAACGGGTGAGACGTGCGTAAGCATCCTGTCTGATCACCTGCGTCCATTCATGTCCATTGTGCATTCGAACGGCGTTGGCTGTTCCATAGCAGGACAATGCGACACCCCACACGCCCAGAATTGCCCCAGAGTGGCTCCAGTTGCTGAGCTTAAACATTTCCGCTGGCCACCAAACTCCTCAGACTTTAAAATTATTGAACATATCTGGGTTGCCGTGCATTGTGCTCTTCACATGAAATCTCCACCCCCTCGTACTCTTACGGATTTACGGACAGCTATGTAGGATTTATGGTCAGTTCCCTTCAGCACTATCTCAGACACTAATTGAATCCATACCATGTCGTTTTGTGGCATTTCTGTGTGTACACTGGAGGCCTACATCGTTCTATGCAGGTGTGCCGTCGGATGTTATGCAGATGCATTCACGTGTGCATTGCGTAGATTCTTCCCATAAGGAACCATCCAGTAAGCGATATTAGCATGCCAGATCCACTTTACATACTGGGCAAGTTATTTATGTTACTCAGCATCACACTGATACCCACTACATCATCATTTAAGACTGATTATGCCTTTCAGCGTTCAGTCTGGAGCATAGCCCCCCTTATACAGTTCCTCCATGATCCCCTATTCAGTGCTAACATTGGTGCCTCTTCTGATATTAAATCTATTACTTCAAAATCATTCTTAACCGAATACAGGTACCTTCTCCTCGGTCTGCCCCGACTCCTCCTACCCTCTACTGCTGAATCCGTGAGTCTCTTGGGTAACCTTGCTTCTCCCATGCGTGTAACATGACGCCACCATCTAAGCCTGTTCGCCCTGACTGCTACATCTATAGAGTTCATTCCTACTTTTTCTTTGATTTCCTCATTGTGGACACCCTCCTGCCATTGTTCCCATCTACTAGTACCTGCAATCATCCTAGCTACTTTCATATCCGTAACCTCAGCCTTGTTGATAAGGTAACCTGAATCCACCCAGCTTTCGCTCCCATACAACAAAGTTGGTCGAAAGATTGAACGGTGCACAGATAACTTAGTCTTAGTACTGACTTCCTTCTTGCAGAAGAGAGTAGATCGTAGCTGAGCGCTCACTGCATTAGCTTTGCTACACCTCGCTTCCAGTTCTTTCACTATGTTGCCATCCTGTGAGAATATGCATCCTAAGTACATGAAACCGTCCACCTGTTCTAACTTTGTTCCTATTTGGCACTCAATCCGTTTATATTTCTTTCCCACTGACATTACTTTCGTTTTGGAGATGCTAATCTTCATACCATAGTCCTTACATTTCTGATCTAGCTCTGAAATATTACTTTGCAATCGAATCTGCCATCACAACTAAGTCATCCGCATATGCAAGACTGCTTATTTTGTGTTCACATATCTTAATCTCACCCAACCAGTCTATATGATCCATAAATAATGTAAACAACAGTGGAGACAGGTTGCAGCCTTGTCTTACCCCTGAAACTACTCTGAACCATGAACTCAATTAACCGTCAACTCTAACTGCTGCCTGAGTATCCATGTAAAGACCTTTAATTGCTTGCAAAAGTTTGCCTCCTATTCCATAATCTTGTAGAACAGACAATAACGTCCTCCTAGGAACCCCGTCGTATGCCTTTTCTAGATCTATAAAGCATAGATACAATTCCCTGTTCCACTCATAACACTTTTCCATTATTTACCGTAAGCTAAAGATCTGGTCCTGACAACCTCTAAGAGGCCTAAACCCACACTGATTTTCATCCAATTGGTCCTCAACTGATACTCGCACTTTCCTTTCAACAATACCTGAGAAGATTTTACCCAAAACGCTGATTAAAGAGATACCTCTGTAGTTGTTACAATCTTTTCTGTTTCCATGTTTAAAGATTGGTGTGATTACTGTTTTTGTCCAGTCTGATGGAACCTGTCCCGACTCCCACTAAGGACCACATTTTTGCCTGGCACATAATTTAACTAGTGGTAGTTTTCATGCCTCTCTTCTGACCAAGGCTGTTGGGAGATATGCCTTTGTTGTAAGACAAATGCCAGAACTGGAAGTGGTATATTCCCAACTGGGATTCACTGTACCACATTATCGATTCATCTGGTGTTTCGCTGAAGTGTCTATGACTCTGGAATGGATCACTATTAAACTATGTCCTCTATCTTTAGAGATAAAGAATAATAAGTAATAATAAAAAATATTGATGTTCTCATATGCAAGTCGAATACTTTGAAACAACAAAAAATGGTTCAAATGGCTCTGAGCACTTTGGGACTTAACATCTGAGGTCATCAGTCCCCTAGAACTTATAACTACTTAAACCTAACTAATCTAAGGACATCACATACAATCATGCCCGAGAGCCGGCCACTGTGGCCGAGCGGTTCTAGGCGCTTCAGTCTGGAACCGCGCGACCGCTATGGTCGCAGGTTCGAATCCTGCCTTGGGCATGGATGTGTGTGATATCCTTAGGTTAGTTAGGTTTAAGTTGTTCTAAGTTCTAGGGGACTGATGACCTCCGATGTTAAGTCCCATAGTGCTCAGAGCAATTTGAACCATGCCCGAGGCAGGATTCGAACCTGCAACCGTAGCAGTAGCACGTTTCCAGACTGAAGCGCCTAGAACCGCTCGTCCACACCGGCCAACTGAAACGACACTCAACTGTGATTTGGCGCTACACTTCCAAAATATTTCAGCTGTCAGTTAATACTGGTAGCTTTCATTTGGCGACCCTGTCAGGACATTTCAACTAGCGACTCAACAACACGATAACAACGAAGTTTGAAATGGGTACTAACACTCTGTGAGGTACTATTCACACTTACTTGCTGCATGTTCAGTATATGTATTGAACAGTGAGGGGGAGAAGATGCATTCTTGCTGAAAACCCTTAGATAGTATCACTAGTTTAGTGTTCTATGACTTTGATTACACGGGAGTTGCCGCAACAGACTCTACAGGGTGAAAACTATTTAAACCGACAAACTCTGGGATGTTGTAAGGCACATGGAAACAAATATTTTTCCCTATTGCCATTTTTTCCTATGAGAATTATTTAAACCGGTGGAGGCCGCATTACATATTACGTAGCGCACCACAACGGACGAGCTACACAGCGGTTTTATCAACAACAATATCCTAATCGACGAATCCCGCATCATACGATCTTTGCTGCTGTGTACCAACGTCTGCGTGAGACCGGGTCATTTAGCAGATCACCTGGACAGGGACGCCGTCGCCCAGTAAGAACGCTGCAATTTGAGGAAGCTGTCTGGAAGCACTTCTATCAGCACTCGTGCAATTGCACGTAACACGGGGACGAATCAGACGAATGTAAGAACAGTCCCTGGAGAGCAATTGTTACGTCCATTTCACTTACATCGTGTCCACAACCTGGAACCAGTTGAGTATCCACCCAGAGCACAGTTTTCGCAGTGTTACCTGGAACAGTGTGAAATGCATCCTACATTTCCATCCTGTGTTTTGTTTACCGATGAAGCAACGTTCGGGCGTGATGGAGTCTTGAACGTGCACAATTCGCATGTTTGGAGTGAGGATAACCCACATGCCACAGTTACTAGCGCTCATCAAGTACGGTTCTTGGTTAATGTGTGGGTCGGTGTTGTTGGGGACTGTTTAATTTGGCCGTATCTGCTACCTAGGCCATTGTATGGCAGGCACTATTACAATTTTCTCGCCAGGGCATTGCCAGAATTGCTGGAAGACGTCCCCCTCCCTTCAAGACAACGCATGTGGTTCCAACATGACGGGGCGCCGGCACATTCCAGTCGTCGTGTGCGTCGATTCCTGGACCGACGGTTCCCAGGAACGTGAATTGGCAGAGGTTGTCCTGCACCGTGGCTTGATCGATCCCCAGATATGTCCCCTCTGGACTTTTTTGTGTGGGGAGAGATGCGCCGCCTTGTTTACGCAACTGCTGTTGCATCAGATGAGGACCTGATTGCCCGGATAGTAGCAGCACCAGGAACAATTCAGGATACTCCTGGGGTTTTTTCCGAGCGTGATCCGACGGTGTAACCTTTGTTTACATGTCATTGGAGGCATTTCTGAAAATCTACTGTAATAGAAATTGGGTTGTGTTAATGTGTTGTCTCTTGGTCGTAAAAAAAATGGAAAAGTGTTTGTTGGTTTAAATACGAGGGCAGTTCAATAAGTAATGCAACACATTTTTTTTCTGAAACAGGGGTTGTTTTATTCAGCATTGAAATACACCAGGTTATTCCCCAATCTTTTAGCTACACAACACTATTTTTCAACGTAATCTCCATTCAATGCTACGGCTTTACGCCACCTTGAAATGAGGGCCTGTATGCCTGCACGGTACCATTCCACTGGTCGATGTCGGAGCCAACGTCGTACTGCATCAATAACTTCTTCATCATCCGCGTAGTGCCTCCCACGGATTGCGTCCTTCATTGGGCCAAACATATGGAAATCCGACGGTGCGAGATCGGGGCTGTAGGGTGCATGAGGAAGAACAGTCCACTGAAGTTTTGTGAGCTCCTTTCGGGTGCGAAGACTTGTGTGAGGTCTTGCGTTGTCATGAAGAAGGAGAAGTTCGTTCAGATTTTTGTGCCTACGAACACGCTGAAGTCGTTTCTTCAATTTCTGAAGAGTAGCACAATACACTTCAGAGTTGATCGTTTGACCATGGGGAAGGACATCGAACAGAATAACCCCTTCAGCGTCCCAGAAGACTGTAACCATGACTTTACCGGCTGAGGGTATGGCTTTAAACTTTTTCTTGGTAGGGGAGTGGGTGTGGCGCCACTCTATTGATTGCCGTTTTGTTTCAGGTTCGAAGTGATGAACCCATGTTTCATCGCCTGTAACAATCTTTAACAAGAAATTGTCACCCTCAGCCACATGACGAGCAAGCAATTCCGCACAGATGGTTCTCCTTTGCTGTTTATGGTGTTCGGTTAGACAACGAGGGACCCAGCGGGAACAAACCTTTGAATATCCCAACTGGTGAACAATCGTGACAGCACTACCAACAGAGATGTCAAGTTGAGCACTGAGTTGTTTGATGGTGATCCGTCGATCATCTCGAACGAGTGTGTTCGCACGCTCCGCCATTGCAGGAGTCACAGCTGTGCACGGCCGGCCCGCACGCGGGAGATCAGACAGTCTCGCTTGACCTTGCGGCGATGATGACACACGCTTTGCCCAACGACTCACCGTGCTTTTGTCCACTGACAGATCACCGTAGACATTCTGCAAGCGCCTATGAATATCTGAGATGCCCTGGTTTTCCGCCAAAAGAGACTCGATCACTGCCCGTTGTTTGCAACGCACATCCGTTACAGACGCCATTTTAACAGCTCCGTACAGCGCTGCCACCTGTCGGAAGTCAATGAAACTATACGAGACGAAGCGGGAATGTTTGAAAATATTCCACAAGAAATTTCCGGTTTTTTCAACCAAAATTGGCCGAGAAAAAAAAATGTGTTGCATTACTTATTGAACTGCCCTCGTGATTTGACGCCAGAGAAATCTTCCTGTACCGGTTTGAATACTCTTCATAGGGAAAAATGACGTTAGGGGAAAATATTTGTTTTGATGTTCCCTACAACGTTCCAGAGTTTGTCGGTTTAAATACTTTTCACCCTGTAGAAGGCACTGGCAGATGTGGTCCCACGTTCTGCAGTTCTGGCAGTGTGGGGTGCGGCTGTGGTGAACCACACTCGGCTAATGAGCCGCTAACAGTCTGGCACACCGCTAATTCCGCACGGGCCGGAAATTGCCGGCAGCACGCAGAGGGTGTACGGCGCTGCGGCGCAATGAGCAAACGTAGGACCACACATGCGCAACTCCGCGCTCCAGAGGCGCCCAACACACTGGCACGTACCTCCCCAGCCTGTATCTTTTACTAGAAGCCTGCCAGTATGCGAATATCGGTGGATTTATCCACTGATTATTGCAGAAGTTATACACACATTCATGAAGAGCCAAAGAACTTGTGCGCCTGTCTTAATATCGTGGCCGCGCGGGATTAGCCGAGCGGTCTGCGGCGCTGCAAAATGGTTCAAATGGCTCTGAGCACTATGGGACTTACCATCTGAGCTCATCAGTCCCCTAGAACTTAGAACTACGTCATCATCATCATCATCATCATCATTTAAGACTGATTATGTAGGATTTATGGCCAGTTCCCTTCAGCACTATCTCAGACACTAATTGAATCCATACCATGTCGTTTTGTGGCATTTCTGTGTGTACACTGGAGGCCTACATCGTTCTATGCAGGTGTGCCGTCGGATGTTATGCAGATGCATTCACGTGCGCATTGCGCAGATTCTTCCCATAAGGAACCATCCAGTAAGCGATATTAGCATGCCAGATCCACTTTACATACTGGGCAAGTTATTTATGTTACTCAGCATCAATGAATACACATTAATACCCACTACATCATCATCATCATCATCATCATCATTTAAGACTGATTATGCCTTTCAGCGTTCAGTCTTGAGCATAGCCCCCCTTATACAGTTCCTCCATGATCCCCTATTCAGTGCTAACATTGGTGCCTCTTCTGATGTTAAACGTATTACTTCAAAATCATTCTTAACCGAATCCAGGTACCTTCTCCTCGGTCTGCCCCGACTCCTCCTACCCTCTACTGCTGAATCCATGAGTCTCTTGCGTAACCTCCCTTCTCCCATGCGTGTAACATGACCCCACCATCTAAGCCTGTTCGCCCTGACTGCTACATCTATAGAGTTCATTCCCAGTTTTTCTTTGATTTCCTCATTGTGGACACCCTCCTGCCATTGTTCCCATCTACTAGTACCTGCAATCATCCTAGCTACTTTCATATCCGTAACCTCAACCTTGTTGATAAGGTAACCTGAATCCACCCAGCTTACGCTCCCATACAACAAAGTTGGTCGAAAGATTGAACGGTGCACAGATAACTTAGTCTTGGTACTGACTTCCTTCTTGCAGGAGAGAGTAGATCGTAGCTGAGCGCTCACTGCATTAGCTTTGCTACACCTCGCTTCCAGTTCTTTCACTAGAACTACATAAACCTAACTAACCTTAGGACATCACACACATCCATGCCCGAGGCAGGATTCGAACCTGCGACCGTAGGAGTCGCGCGGTTTCAGACTAAAGCGCCTAGAACCGCTCGGCCACACTGACCGGCTAAGGTGCTGCAGTCATGGACTGTGCGGCTGGTCCTGGCAGAGGTTCGAGTCCTCCCTCGGGCATGGGTGTGTGTGTTTGTCCTTAGGATAATTTAGGTAAAGTAGTGTGTAAGTTTAGGGACTGATGGCTTTAGCAGTTAAGTCCCATAACATTTCACACACATTAGAACATTTTTTTGTTGAACTTAATATCATGAAGGGCCCCTGCGAGCTCGCAAAAGTGCCGCAACACGACGCAGCATGGACTAGGCTAATGTCTGAAGTGGTGCTGGAGGGAAAGGACGCCATGAATCGTGCAGGGCTGTCCATAAATTCGTAAGAGTACGACGGGGTGGAGATCTCTTATGAACAGCACGTTGCATGGCAAGCCAGATACGCTCAATATCGTTCATGTCTGGGGAGTTTGGTGGCCAGCGAAAGTTTTTATACTCACAAGGGAACCTCCCCATCGTACCCCCCCCCCCCCTCAGATTTAGTTTTAAGTTGGTACAGTGGATAGGCCTTGAAAAACTGAACACAGATCAATCGAGAAAACAGGAAGAAGTTGTGTGGAACTATGAAAAAAATAAGTAAGATATACAAACTGAGTAGTCCATGTGTAAGATAGCCAACGTGAAGGACAGTGTGAGCCAAGGGTCGCCGTGGTCCCGTGGTTAGTGTGAGCAGCTGCGGAATGAGAGGTCCTTGGTTCAAGTCTTCCTTCGAGAGAAAAGTTTAATTTTTTATTTTCAGGCAATTATTATCTGTCCGTCCGATGCGAGGTAACTGCGCCGTAGTATGGGGACGCTACACCTAAACAAACATCGAAACACACGACGTCAGTCGACTACAGCGCACGGAAGAGAGAGTATTCCTGCTAACGAGGCTCCCTGGCTGGCAGTTGACTGTTCGCTACTTTGGACGAGAGTGGATTAAATACGTGAGATGTATTCCGTGGGCAATATGAATCCGGCAAATATACACTACTGGAAATGGAAAAAAGAACACATTGACACCGGTGTGTCAGACCCACCATACTTGCTCCGGACACTGCGAGAGGGCTGTACAAGCAATGATCACACGCACGGCACAGCGGACACACCAGGAACCGCGGTGTTGGCCGTCGAATGGCGCTAGCTGCGCAGCATTTGTGCACCGCCGCCGTCAGTGTCAGCCAGTTTGCCGTGGCATACCTTACGACTTATCTTAGAAGAAAGATTAAGAAAAGGCAAACCTACATTTCTAGCATTTTTAGACTTAGAGAAAGCTTTTGACAGTGTTAACTGGAATACTCTCTTTCAAATTCTGAAGGTGGCAGGGGTAAAATACAGGGAGCGAAAGGCTATTTACAGTTTGTACAGAAACCAGATGGCAGTTATAAGAGTCGAGGGGCATGAAAGGGAAGCAGTGGTTGGGAAAGGAGTAAGACAGGGTTGTAGCCTCTCCCCGATGTTATTCAATCTGTATATTGAGCAAGCAGTAAAGGAAACAAAAGAAAAATTCGGAGTAGGTATTAAAGTTCATGGAGAAGAAGTAAAAACTTTGAGGTTCGCTGATGACATTGTAATTCTGTCAGAGACAGCAAAGGACTTGGAAGAGCAGTTGAACGGAATGGACAGTGTCTTGAAAGGAGGATATAAGACGAACATCAACAAAAGCAAAACGAGGATAATGGAATGTAGTCAAATTAAGTCGGGTGATGCTGAGGGAATTAGATTAGGAAATGACACACTTAAAGTAGTAAAGGAATTTTGCTATTTAGGGAGTAAAATAACCGATGATGGTCGGAGAGGATATAAAATGTAGACTGGCAATGGCAAGGAAAGCGTTTCTCAAGAAGAGGAATTTGCTAACATCGAGTATAGATTTAAGTGTCAGGAAGTCGTTTCTGAAAGTATTTGTATGGAGTGTAGCCATGTATGGAAGTGAAACATGGACGATAACTAGTTTGGACAAGAAGAGAATAGAAGCTTTTGAAATGTGGTGCTACAGAAGAATGCTGAAGATAAGGTGGGTAGATCACGTATCTAATAAGGAGGTATTGAATAGGATTGGGGAGAAGAGAAGTTTGTGGCACAACTTGAGTAGAAGAAGGGATCGGTTGGTAGGACATGTTTTGAGGCATCAAGGGATCACAAATTTAGCATTGGAGGGCACTGTGGAGGGTAAAAATCGTAGAGGGAGACCAAGAGATGAATACACTAAGCAGATTCAGAAGGATGTAGGTTGCAGTAGATACTGGGAGATGAAGAAGCTTGCACAGGATAGAGTAGCATGGAGAGCTTCATCAAACCAGTCTCAGGACTGAAGACCACAACAACAACAACGGAGCTCCATCGCAGTCTTTAACACTGGTAGCATGCCGCGACAGCGGGGACGTGAACCGTATGTGCAGTTGACGGACTTTGAGCGAGGGCGTATAGTGGGCAAGCGGGAGGCCGGGTGGACGTACCGCCGAATTGCTCAACACGTGGGGCGTGAGGTCTCCACAGTACATCGATGTTGTCGCCAGTGGTCGGCGGAAGGTGCACGTGCCCGTCGACCTGGGACCGGACCGCAGCGACGCACGGATGCACGCCAAGACCGTAGGATCCTACGCAGTGCCGTAGGGGACCGCACCGCCACTTCCCAGCAAATTAGGGACACTGTTGCTCCTGGGGTATCGGCGAGGACCATTCGCAACCGTCTCCATGAAGCTGGGCTACGGTCCCGCACACCGTTAGGCCGTCTTCCGCTCACGCCCCAACATCGTGCAGCCCGCCTCCAGTGGTGTCGCAACAGGCGTGAATGGAGGGACGAATGGAGACGTGTCGTCTTCAGCGATGAGAGTCGCTTCTGCCTCGGTGCCAATGATGGTCGTATGCGTGTTTGGCGCCGTGCAGGTGAGCGCCACAATCAGGACTGCATACGACCGAGGCACACAGGGCCAACACCCGGCATCATGGTGTGGGGAGCGATCTCCTACACTGGCCGTACACCACTGGTGATCGTCGGGGGGCACTGAATAGTGCACGGTACATCCAAACCGTCATCGAACCCATCGTTCTACCATTCCTAGACCGGCAAGGGAACTTGCTGTTCCAACAGGACAATGCACTTCCGCATGTATCCCGTGCCACCCAACGTGCTCTAGAAGGTGTAAGTCAACTACCCTGGCCAGCAAGATCTCCGGATCTGTCCCCCATTGAGCATGTTTGGGACTGGATGAAGCGTCGTCTCACGCGGTCTGCACGTCCAGCACGAACGCTGGTCCAACTGAGGCGCCAGGTGGAAATGGCATGGCAAGCCGTTCCACAGGACTACATCCAGCATCTCTACGATCGTCTCCATGGGAGAATAGCAGCCTGTATTGCTGCGAAAGGTGGATATACACTGTACTAGTGCCGACATTGTGCATGCTCTGTTGCCTGTGTCTATGTGCCTGTGGTTCTGTCAGTGTGATCATGTGATGTATCTGACCCCAGGAATGTGTCAATAAATTTTCCCTTTCCTGGGACAATGAATTCACGGTGTTCTTATTTCAATTTCCAGGAGTGTAGCTCGCGACTTCAATAACAATCGCACAGTTTTGCGGCGCGGTCGCAAAACACAGACACTAAACTTATTACAGTGAACAGAGACGTCAGTGAACGAACGGACAGATCATAACTTTGGGAAAATAAAGAAAGTAAACTTTTCACTCGAGGGAGGACTTGAACCAAGGACCTCTCGTTCCGCAGCTGCTCATGCCAACCACTGGACCACGGCGCTCCTTTTCTCACACTGTCCTTCACGTTGCCTACTCAGCAACATGGACTACTCAGTTTGTATATTTTGCTTATTTTTTTCATAGTTCCACACAACTTCTTCCTGTTTTCTCGATTGATCTGTGTTGAGTTTTTAAGGCCTATCCACTGTGCCAACTTATAACTAAATCTGAGGGGGGTGCGATGGGGAGGTTCCCTTGTCAAAAGAGCGTACCTGGACTGTGCGGTGTCGGAAATCCGTCGGAATGCACAATGGACAGGAATGCTTACATACCTGTCAGAGTCGTATCTAGACGTATCAGGGGTCCCATATCATTCCAACTGCACACGACCCACACCATTACGGGGCTTGCACCAGCCTGAACACTTCCCTCCTGACACGCAGGGTCCACGCATTCATGAGGTTGTCTCCATACTCGTACACGTCCATCCGCTTGACACAATTCCAAACGAGACTCGTCCTACCAGGCAACGTGGTTCCAGCCATCAACAGTCCAATGTCGCTGCGACCGTAGCGGTCGTGCGGTTCCAGACTGTAGCGCCTTTAACCGCTCTGCCACTCCGGCCGGCTTACACACACACACATCTACATCTACATCTACATCCATACTCCGCAAGCCACCTGACGGTGTGTGGCGGAGGGTACCTTCAGTACCTCTATCGGTTCTCCCTTCTATTCCAGTCTCGTATTGTTCGTGGAAAGAATGATTGTCGGTATGCCTCAGTGTGGGCTCTAATCTCTCTGATTTTATACTCATGGTCTCTTCGCGAGATATACGTAGGACGGAGCAATATACTGCTTGACTCCTCGGTGAAGGTATGTTCTCGAAACTTCAACAAAAGCCCGTACCGAGCTACTGAGCGTCTCTCCTGCAGTCTTCCAATGGAGTTTATCTATCATCTCCGTAACGCTTTCGCGATTACTAAATGATCCTGTAATGAAGCGCGCTGCTCTCCGTTGGATCTTCTCTATGTCTTGTATCAACCCTATCTGGTACGGATCCCACACTGCTGAGCAGTATTCAAGCAGTGGGCGAACAAGCGTACTGTAACCTACTTCCTTTGTTTTCGGATTGCATTTCCTTAGGATTCTTCCAATGAATCTCAGTCTGGCATCTGCTTTACCGACAATCAACATTATATGATCATTCCATTTTAAATCACTCCTAATGCGTACTCCCAGATAATTTATGGTATTAACTGCTTCCAGTTGCTGACCTGCTATTTTGTAGCTAAATGATAAAGGATCTATCTTTCTGTGTATTCGCAGCACATTACACTTGTCTACATTGAGATTCAATTGCCATTCCCTGCACCATGCGTCAATTCGCTGCAGATCCTCCTGCATTTCAGTACAATTTTCCATTGTTACAACCTCTCGATACACCACAGCATCATCTGCAAAAAGCCTCAGTGAACTTCCGATGACACACACACGCACACACACACACACACACACACACATAGATGATCACTCTATCACTCTTAGAAATTCTGAAGGTAGGATGATAAAATATAGGGAACGAAATGCTATTTGCAAGTTTTTGTTGTTGTTGTAGTCTCTCCGCGATATTAATGAATGTGTACCTTCAAAAGGTGGTAAAGGAAGTCGGGAGAAATTTGGAGATTGATATAAAGTTGAGGGAGCAGAAATAATTGTGAGGTTTGCCGATAGCATCGTAATTCTGTGACAGGTGGCAAAACACTGAGAAGAGCAATGGACAGCGTCGTGATAAGAGGTTGTAAGATAAAATCAATAAAAATGAAATAAAACTAATTGAACGTTGCGGAATTAAATGAGGCTATGGTAGGTTCGATCGAGACGGGAATGTAGGGACCACGAAGATAAGATGCGAGGAATCAGGGCTCGTAAAGAGGAATATAGATAATCGTTTCTTCTTAGCTGTTTGCGAGTGGAACAGGAAAGGAGACGAGTACCAGCGGTACAAACTACCCTCTGCCATGGACCATACGGTGCCCTGCAGATTATGTACGCACATGTAAGTGCAGAATGCAGCAAAGACGTTAACGTTTGGACTATCGCCATCATGTCGTGTTTTTTAAGTTTAAGGGGCTCCGGAAAGGCTCAAAATCATGAAAAGTTCAATTTTTACTTTTTTGCGTTTTCTGAATCTGCAGACTATTATCTTTTGATAGATATATAATTTATTCAATTCCGAAGACTACAACTATTTTTAAATTTTTTGTGAAATGTGTTCTACATGGGCGTGACCCACTGTGGCGCTGTTAAACTGCTGTCAAATGGTGTTATTATTAACGTCCGTGCTCATCAGGTACATTTTAGTGATGTGAGATAAAGTATGTGTTGTGGCTAACCTATTTTCAGAGACTTAGCAGCACCCGAACTGTTGAAAAAGTGTATTCACGGAAAAACTCCAAACCCCAATGAAAGTGTAAATAGTGTTATATGGTCGAGAATTCCCAAGACTGTATTTGTTGGAATAGAAACACTTCACTTTGGTGTGTATGATGCTGTTGCGACTTTCAATGATGGCAACATTGTAAGGTGCAAGGTATTTAGAAATATGGGAATGAAGATAGGTTCTAACATGGTACGAGCGATGCTTGCTTTAGACAAGGAACGCCTTCGGGCTGCAGACAGGGCTGTAAAGAGTCTAGAAATACGAGCAAGAGTAAACAGGAGGAGGAACAAGAGGAAGCTGGAGGAGGAGTTTGCAGAGGATGAAGATAATCCATCCTATGGACCTGGAATGCACTAAAAAGTTAATCCAATCTGTGTCGCTCGATTCCCAAAACTTTTATTTTCTCATACTAATTACATGTTTTCTAAGGATCTTCCAAACATATTTGTTTCAAACTTTCAGTAAATGTTACACAGTACCTTCTGCATAATTTAACACAGCCTTTTTCCAAAAAACTGTATATTTTTGAATATATAAATAAAAAATTGCAAAAAAATGTTGTGAATTTTCATTACAATTGAAAAAAAATCATCTTTAATAACTGAACTAAAATTTTGTAAAATCCCTGTGTTAAGTTGTAGCCCATATTCCAATAAATAATCTGTAAAAAGTTCAACTTCCTACCTCAAATACTTTGTGAGGAAAGATGTAATTTATAAGCGTTATTTTAACACTGCAAGTATAGGGCGTTCCGGAGCCCCTTAACTCAAGTGAAAAGTAGACATAACATTCCGCCTCGGAAGTCGTGACTAGAAACAGTATCAATACCTTTTAGTTCATGCACCATAGTTAACTTGTATGGTTCCAGGTGCACATGTCACCGTAACATACGCCAAACAATCACCCGTGCGACGCCCGTTTCGCGAGCAACGCACAGGTTCGATTTTGTAGGACTGTGAACAAAGCTTTGGCACATTTGCTCAAAAACTTTGTCAGCTACACACGGCCGACCTGAGTATTTCTCGTGCCTTCGCTTGTACCAAGTTTCAACAAAAGATTTGTGCCATTCGTAAACGATAGTACTGCAAGGATCATTACCGTACTCGGTATCAAAATTACTTTGCACAGTTGTCACAGACTTTGATTCTTACACGCTCGGAGTCAGTGGAGGCTGGGTTTGCGATTGTGTGATTCGGTGCTAGTGTAGTACTTGAGTGAAAACTTGATCTATTTTCCTACAAAATTACGCCACCAGTCTTTATGAATTTTCAAAGTTCCAAAGTCCTTTTAGAAACATCTTGGGTAGTAGGAAGAATGCACAATAAGTTTGTTGGTGATTTGGCTGTGAGGCTTGGTTTTTGGGGTTGTCTCTGGCAGCAACAAGCTGGTCTTCGAGAAGGAACGAGATTGGTTGACACCTACAGGTACGTTATACATCATTAACGTAAAGCACGAACAGTAGTGGGCCAATAATCGAATCCTGTGGAACTCCAATTGCAATTTCTTGCATTGAGGACGAAATTTCTTGCATTGGGGACGATGTGGCCTCCATCTGTATGTTATTCGAACAGCCTAGGGTAACTTTCTGTATTCTCTCTCTTATGAGACGTAAGCCAGGCATGTTGCGAACGATGTATTGTATAAAAACTTCATTTCTCTAATGGAATATTATGACTGACACAGTGAAATGCCAGAATAAGATTTTCACTCTGCAGCGGAGTGTGCGCTGATATAAAACTTCTTGGCAGATTAGAACTGTGTGCCGGACCAAAGACTCAAACTAGGGACCTTTGGCTTTCGCGTGCAAGTGCTCTACCTTCTTCTGTAAAGTGTGGAAGGTAGGAGACGAGGCACTGGCAGAAGTTTGGCTGTGATGACGGGGCGTGAGTCGTACTTGGGTAGCTCAGATGGTAGGGCACTTGCCCGCGAAAGGCAAAGGTCCCGAGTTCGAGTCTTGATCCGGCACACAGTTTTACGAGATGCATTCAAGATCTAAGGCCTCCGATTTTTTTTGTCCGGACTGGAAAGAGATAGAAACATGCGCATTGTTTTAAAATGAGGCCGCGTTCATTGTCAATACGTCCCAAAGATGGCAACACCGTACGGAAGATGTAATTTTACTGCCAGCGGCGAGAATGAGAACTGTTTTAAATACTGAAAATGTTTTCCTTACTTGAACAGCGTACAATCACTCGTTTTCTAAATTTGCGTGGTGTGAAACCAATTGAAATTCATCGACAGTTGAAGGAGACATGTGGTGACGGAGTTATGGATGTGTCGAAAGTGCGTTCGTGGGTACGACAGTTTAATGAAGGCAGAACATCGTGTGACAACAAATCGAAACAACCTCGGGCTCACACAAGCCGGTCTGACGACATGATCGAGAAAGTGGGGAGAATTGTTTTGGGGGATGCCCGAATGACTATTGAACAGATCGCCTCCAGAGTTGGCATTTCTGTGGGTTCTGTGCACACAATCCTGCATGAGGACCTGAAAATGCGAAAAGTGTCATCCAGGTGGGTGCCACGAGTGCTGATGGACGACCACACGGCTTCCCGTGTGGCATGTTGCCGAGCAATGTTCATGCACAACGACAGCATGAATGGGACTTTCTTTTCGTCGATTGTGACAATGGATGAGACGTGGATGCCATTTTTCAATCCAGAAAGAATGCGCCAGTCAGCTCAATGGAAGCACACAGATTCACCGCCACCAAAAAAATTTCGGTTAACCGCTAGTGCTGAAAAAATTATGGTGTCCATGTTCTGGGACAGCGAGGGCGTAATCCTTACCCATTGCGTTCCAAAGGGTACTACGGTAGCAGGTGCATCCTACGAAAATGTTTTGAAGAACAAATTCCTTCCTGCACTGCAACATTTACGTCCGGGAAGGGCTGCGCGTGTGCTGTTTCACCAAGACAACGCACCCGCACATCGAGCTAACGTTACGCAACAGTTTCTTCGTGATAACAACTTTGAAGTGATTCCTCATGCTCCCTACTCACCTGACCTGGCTCTCTGTGACTTTTGGCTTTTTCCAACAATGAAAGACTCTCCGTGGCCGCACATTCACCAGCCGTGCTGCTATTGCCTCAGCGATTTTCCAGTGGTCAAAACAGACTCCTAAAGAAGCCTTCGCCGCTGCCGTGGAATCATGGCGTCAGCGTTGTGAAAAATGCGTACGTCTGCAGGGCGATTACGTCGAGAAGTAACGCCAGTTTCATCGATTTCGGGTGAGTAGTTAATTAGAAAAAAAATCGGAGGCCTTAGGACTTGAATGCACCTCGTAATCTGCCAGGAAGTTTTACAGTGAAATGCCTTTGACAAGTTACAAAAAAATGCCAGTTGGTGATCTTTTGTCGTTTAACGATTCGTCTGTAAATGTAGAAATAGTTGTGTCAGAAGAGTTCCGCTTTTGAAATCCAGACAATGTCCGGTAAGCATTCCAGTGGTATAACCGTGGAGCGCACTACCGAGCCAGAAGTTATATAAAAGTGCGTGAGGAAAGATACCGGGTGTGGTGTCACCGCCAGACACCACACTTGCTAGGTGGTAGCTTTAAATCGGCCACGGTCCATTAGTACATGTCGGACCCGCGTGTCGCCACTGTCAGTAATTGCAGACCGAGCGCCACCACACGGCAGGTCTAGAGAGACGTACTAGCACTCGCCGCAGTTGTACGACGACTTTGCTAGCGACTACACTGACGAAGCCTTTCTCTCATTTGCCGAGAGATAGTTAGAATAGCCTTCAGCTAAGTCCATGGCTACGACCTAGCAAGGCGCCATTAACCATTTCTATAGAGAGTCACACTTGTATCATCAAGAATGCTGTATACAAATGATGGATTAAAAGTTAAGTATAACCGCAGCTACGTACTTTTCTTTATAGCATTCATTGCGTATCCTGTTTCAGACATAAGCAAGCCTGCGTGAGTTGACGCGTGCCCTTTCGGCTTCCTCGCCTTGTCTATAGTCTGATTTAATGTAGTTGTCACTTGACAGGCAACGGGCTGCAGGGCTCCCGCCACCAAATAAACCAATGGCAGCCGGCGCTGTCGGCTGCCACTGCGTTGCCACTTCGCTCTGCTGAGCTGACTAAGGCATTGTGACAGCCGGTCCTCAGCGAGCCGTTGTAGACGTGCGGGTGAGAGATTTGAGTAACTTGTAGCTTCGCGTGTTTACGATGTCGGATGAAAGCAGTCGCAAGAGGGGGAGGCCGAGGCTGCACACTCCTCGGAAAGCTCCAAAAAGTGGCGGACATGGCGTCGTTATACGCAGTCAGGCGTGTGAATACGTGTGTTCCTTAAGGGAGTATTTTGAGAGAGAGAGGGATGCAGGAGGGCCTCTCGTTCCTTTGGATAAGGTGGTGGAGCGAACTGCAGCTGCTCTGCAAGTTAGCGAACGATCAGTAATAAGAATCTGCAAGGAGAAATTCACGAAAGAAGGCTCAAGTGAATCATCTAAATTGGAGACACCTGGGAAAAGGAGGCGACTAGAGAAGAGGGTCACAAAACTTGACTCTTTTCAGGAAGATGCCATTCGTCGTCAAATATATGCATTTTATTCGAGCACGGAGTATCAAACACTCAAAAAACTACATGCTACCCTCACAGCGGCTGACCTGTTTCAGGGTAGTAAATCGTCTTTTGTTACGAGTCGTGAAAATGTTAGGATTCCGCTATAAATCCATCTCTGGCAGAAAGTTACTAATGGAACGCCAAGATATTGCAGCCTGGCGATGCCACTTTCTTAGAGAATTAGTGGGGACAAATTTTGGTGATATCGTTTGGCTTGATGAAACGTGGGTGAATGCAGGACACAGTTTAAAAAAAGGCTGGACAGACGGTACCATCAGCGGTAGTATGGCAGCTCCGATAGGCAGAGGAAAAAGGATAATTGTAGCACATGCCGGAAATTCAAAAGGATTCATTCCAAATTGTCTGCTGCTATTCAGTTCAAATAAGACCTCCGACTACCACGAAGAGATGAACCACAATACTTTTGTGAAATGGTTTGAAGACGGTGTGTTCCAGAACTTAACAAAAAACTCTATCATTGTTATGGATAACGCTCCTTATCACTCAGTAATACAAGATAAAGCACCACAAAGGCAACGAGGAAAAACGACATCGTTAGCTGGTTACAGAAACATAAGGTACAGTTCGACAGTAATTTGACAAGGGCAGAATTATTAGAACTTGTATCGCAAAACAAGCCAAATCACCCGACTTACATTGTGGATGAAGTAGCAAAAAAATACGGGCATAAAGTGCTCAGATTTCCTCCTTACCATTGCCATTTCAACGCAATAGAGCTGATTTGGGCTCAGGTTAAACGGCATATTGCTGCAGAAAATAAGAAATTCACATTAACCGAGGTGGAACGCCTTTTGAAAGAGGCAGTTGAAATTGTGACATCGGAAGACTGGCAGAAGGTAATGCATCACGTGAAAGGAGTGATACAGGACGCATGGAACAATGAAGGTATCTTACAACAAAGTGTCGAAGACTTGATTATATCTGTCAATACGAGCAGCGACATGGATAGTTCCACTGACTCCGACTCTGAATTAAGCGGTGTTTTCGCATTGTCTAATTAGTGTGTAGTGTACTTACTGCCATTAAATATTGTATTTGTGAATTTATTTCGATTAATTCTTATTCTTGTTGTGAGAATAAGAAATACTGTTTGACCCGCTCTCGTCATCTCCTTACGGTAAGTTAGACTGAATTTTAATTCTATTTCATTTTGTTTATACACCAAGATGTTATTTAATGTGTGTAATAGTTTTCGAGATTTGCAATCTAAAGAAGAAAACTTTTCCGGACGCGAAAATTTCTCACACTACAATAGTTAATGTGACAACGGCCCTAATTAAATTTAAGAAAAGATATCTGATACGCTTATAGATACCACTGAGACCGATACTGTACCTAAATTTCAAAATGTTTACATAATATTTATAGGAGATAGAGATTTTAAACGTCATACTTGTTTCGAGTTCAGTACTGATAGGGTTGCTTAAAAACGCTGTTTTCAGAAATTTGTATACAGGAAACGTGATGCACTACGAAAACTTTTAAGGATTCTTTGCCGAGTGCATTATTTTGGTAATGAATGGAAAAAAATATTTTGCTGTGACACTAATACTTTTTCAGTAATGACGTGATAAGTTAGAAGCTGTTTGCGAAATCGAGAATTTAAATGGTTTCAAACAAATTAACGTAACTCTTGTCCTAATTAAAATTAAGAATAGATATTTGACAGATTGAGAGACATTGTAGAGATATACATCATATGTGGGTTTGAAATGTTTTACTTACTATTTGTAGGAGATACAGGCTTTAAAACGATTTTCTATCGCCGGGGGTAGCGATGCGCTGAGGCGGCTGCCTCCAGCCAGTGCTTGACGTCACAACGCCGCAACTTCGCAGCGCAAACGTCAAGTGACAACTAGTTTAAATCAGACTATAGAGTGTCTTGTCTAGACACAACACCGGGCGTTAAGTTTTTGACGTCTGTGGTGACGCCCTTCTTATAGAGAGGTCTGACACTGGCACATTTTAAGCACCAGGGATGGCTGAATGTAGCGTGTAACAGAGATGGTGGCGGCGTTTTACGCCGGGACACGGTGGGCCTGTTAGCGCCGTGATAGCTCGCACGGCACGCCACGCAATCCGGCACGCATCGGCACGTCATCATTGCGCTGTCGTGTCACAGTACTGATACTCCCATCAGCAGCGGAGAAAACAACGTGGCCATGAAAACGCATTGACCCTACCGAGACTCAAATGTCAGCGAGCGGCGCTCAAATTCCGGTATAACAAAAAGGATAAGGGGTCCCTGATATGTCTACACTCCTGGAAATGGAAAAAAGAACACATTGACACCGGTGTGTCAGACCCACCATACTTGCTCCGGACACTGCGAGTGGGCTGTACAAGCAACGATCACACGCACGGCACAGCGGACACACCAGGAACCGCGGTGTTGGCCGTCGAATGGCGCTAGCTGCGCAGCATTTGTGCACCGCCGCCGTCAGTGCCAGCCAGTTTGCCGTGGCATACGGAGCTCCATCGCAGTCTTTAACACTGGTGGCATGCCGCGACAGCGTGGACGTGAACCGTATGTGCAGTTGACGGACTTTGAGCGAGGGCGTATAGTGGGCATGCGGGAGGCCGGGTGGACGTACCGCCGAATTGCTCAACACGTGGGGCGTGAGGTCTCCACAGTACATCGATGTTGTCGCCAGTGGTCGGCGGAAGGTGCACGTGCCCGTCGACCTGGGATCGGACCGCAACGACGCACGGATGCACGCCAAGACCGTAGGATCCTACGCAGTGCCGTAGGGGACCGCACCGCCACTTCCCAGCAAATTAGGGACACTGTTGCTCCTGGGGTATCGGCGAGGACCATTCGCAACCGTCTCCATGAAGCTGGGCTACGGTCCCGCACACCGTTAGGCCGTCTTCCGCTCACGCCCCAACATCGTGCAGCCCGCCCTCCAGTGGTGTCGCGACAGGCGTGAATGGAGGGACGAATAGAGACATGTCGTCTTCAGCGATGAGAGTCGCTTCTGCCTTGGTGCCAATGATGGTCGTATGCGTGTTTGGCGCCGTGCAGGTGAGCGCCACAATCAGGACTGCATACGACCGAGGCACACAGGGCCAACACCCGGCATCATGGTGTGGGGAGCGATCTCCTACACTGGCAGTACACCACTGGTGATCGTCGAGGGGACACTGAATAGTGCACGGTACATCCAAACCGCCATCGAACCCATCGTTCTACCATTCCTAGACCGGCAAGGGAACTTGCTGTTCCAACAGGACAATGCACGTCCGCATGTATCCCGTGCCACCCAACGTGCTCTAGAAGGTTTAAGTCAACTACGCTGGCCAGCAAGATCTCCGGATCTGTCCCCCATCGAGCATGTTTGGGACTGGATGAAGCGTCGCCTCACGCGGTCTGCACGTCCAGCACGAACGCTGGTCCAACTGAGGCGCCAGGTGGAAATGGCATGGCAAGCCGTTCCACAGGACTACATCCAGCATCTCTACGATCGTCTCCATGGGAGAATAGCAGCCTGCATTGCTGCGAAAGGTGGATATACACTGTACTAGTGCCGACATTGTGCATGCTCTGTTGCCTGTGTCTATGTGCGTGTGGTTCTGTCAGTGTGATCATGTGATGTATCTGACCCCAGGAATGTGTCAATAAAGTTTCCCCTTCCTGGGACAATGAATTCACGGTGTTCTTATTTCAATTTCCAGGAGTGTATGTCTATATCCCTTTCCACTCTGGGTCGCACAGTCGTGCGGGTTCGATTGTAAATTTTTCGTGTTTCAGCTACATCACGTTTCTGCGTCACTCCAGACTGCGGCGATGGTGCGAGCTCCCAGCTTCCCTTTGGCAGCTGTTTTATTTCATGGTTCAAATGGCTCTGAGCACTATGCGACAACTTCTGAGGTCATCAGTCGCCTAGAACTTAGAACTAATTAAACCTAACTAACCTAAGGACAGACCACACATCTATGCCCGAGGCAGGATTCGAACCTGCGACCGTAGCGGTCGGTCGGTTCCGGAATGTAGCGCCTAGAACCGCACGGCCACTCCGGCCGTCTTTTATGTCACGCTGTGACCATCAGAGTACAACAGATGATTTAAAAATTTAACGATAAGGCAAAGCCATGCGTTACCGAGATAAATGCATTCTGTTTTCCTACATTTCATTAGTTTAGGGAAATTCCTGTATCATTTTAGACTGAGAATCTTTCACTTAAGGTGTATAAGGTGTCTAGACACTTCCATGAAATGCTACTTGCGTTTTATACATGTTTCAATTTTGAGTAGCACGATAATGCTGGTGACTTCTTGAACAAAGTATCACTATGCGAATTTTTTCAGCATATTTACCTGGTTCTACACGTAATGTATGGTACATATCAGATAAAATTTTAAGAGATTTCCTCTCAGGGTGGAAAGGGATATACGACTCTGACAGGTGACACGTACGTTACCATCCTGTCTCATCGCCTGCATCTATTCACGTCCATTGTGCATTCCGACGGACATGGGCAATTCCAGGAGTACAATGCGACACCACTCACGTCTGCAATTGCTCCGGAAACACTCTCCTGAGTCTAAACACTTCGGCTGGCCACCAAAGTGCCCTTAGCACACTGGACTCGCATTCGGGAGGACGGCAGTTCAATCCCGCGTCCGGCCATCATGATTTAGGTTTCCCTAAATCGCTCCAGGCAAATGCCGGGATGGTTCTTTTGAAAGGGCACGGCTGACTTCCTTCTCAGTCCTTCGCTAATCCGAGGAGACCGATGACCTAGCTGTTTGGTCTCTTTCCCCAAACAACCCAAATCCAAACTGCCCAGCCATGAACATTATTGAACATATCTGGGGTGCCTTGCAACGTGCTGTTCAGGAGAGATCCCCACCCGTGGTACTCTTACGGATTTATGGACAGCGTTGGAGGATTCCTGATGTCAGTTCCCTCTAGCACTACATAAGACATTAGTCGTGTCCATCATGTCACGACATGTTGCGACACTTCTGCCTACTCGCGGCGATCCTATAGGATATTAGGCAGGTGTACCAGTTTCTTTGGCATTTTAGTGCAGTTTTGCATCAGTATTTGCGTAGCGCTGTAATTTGTACTCATCTGGGTCTGCTGCGTCGTATATGTCGTATAAGGATATTACGTATTATGCTACGAGACTTCGCTGTGTTGTATTAAATTGTTTATTACAATAGGCCCGTTTCGGCATGATTCACACCTTTAGGACACATCAAGTGATCTTGATATCTATATCAGTTGCTGTTACGCTACTGTATAAATTTGCTCCGTTTCTGACTCAACTACCAGTACAGTTTTCAAGTAATATGAAATAAACTCTCATAATTCGATAATTTCACAAGTATCTGTTCCAGCAAAAGTTTAACAGCTCCTACAGATCCACCAACAACAAAGGGACAGACGTATACAGTAGCGTGACAGCAAGTAAGACACCGTTGTCATGTGTATATCGAGACTACCGGATATAAACCGAAGATGGGAGTCACGCCCAAGTAGGTCTGTTCTAATAAACAATATAATCGAACGCAGCGATGTCTTGCTCTCATGCCACAATATATAACGCAGTAATTCGTTGCATTTCACCAATAAAAAGTTTTCAGTTAAAAGAAGCTCAGTACTAGATTTTTAGTCTCGTAATTACCAGGTCACTGGTTCGATTTCCAAGCGAGCTACATTTTTTAAATTACTATTTGAGTTCAGTACGTATGATCAACTTGAAATGTAAAGTAAGAAATAATGAAGTGAAATTTTTTCAAAATCAAAATAACATTTTTAGTCATTTTTGTTCATCGTAAGAAAAGCGAGTATTCATAATACGACGCTGTTCAACATCTGTACAGCAGATGGGAGAAACATAACGAAAAGTCAGAAATGATTCTCTACACAGGCGATACGGTGATAGGATCACCAGTAAGAGGTGAAGTGGAGAATGCACTACAAAAGCATTAGAAGCCTTACATTCGTACTCGAAAGGTGGCGTTAATGCTTTCCATGCAGTGACAAATTGAAACTGCCAGACCGTCGGCGAAACGGCGTCACCTGAAAATGTTTGTACCAAGCTGTGAGGCGGGCGAGATGCTTTATTTATTTAGCTATAAACATTATTATAAAAATTTCGTTTATTCACTGACCAGTATCAAGTACTGTCGTGTTAAGTGTAAATTTCTTCGCAATGTAAACTTTCCGATTATGTCTCCATGTAATTGGGCCCAAAATGTTACCCACGATATACCGCACCATAAGCAACCTTGTCAAACGTGGTGTAAGTATTAAGGGGCCTCGGTACATTTTGCTGCCAATATACAATGAAGAGCCAAAGAAACTGATACACCTGTCTAATATCCTGTATGGTCTCCGCGAGCACGCTGAAGTGCCGCAGCATGACGTGACATGGACTCCACTAATGTCTGAAGAACTACTGGAGGGAACTGAAACTATGAATCCTGCAGTGGTTTCCATAGATCCATAAGAGTACGATGGGGTGGAGCTCTCTTCTGAACAGCACGTTGCAAGCCATCCCAGATGTGCTCAATAACGCTCAAGGCTGGACAGTTTGGTGGTCAGCGGAAGTGTTTAAACTGAGAAGAGTGTTCCTGGAGCCACTCTTCAGAAATTCCGGACGTGTGGGGTGTGACGTTGTCCTGCTGGAATTGCCCAAGTCTGTTTGAATGAACAATGGACATGAATGGATGCGGGTGATCAGACAGGATGCTTACATACGTGTCACCTGTCAGAGTCGTGTCTAGAGCTATCAGGGGTCCCATATGACTCGAACTTCACGCGCCGCACACCATTACAGAGCCTCCACCAGCTTGAACAGTCCTTTACTGAGATCCAAAGCCCACGGATTCATGAGGTTGTTTCCATTTCCGTATAAGTCCATCCACTTGGTACAAATTGAAATGAGAGTCGTCCGACCAGGCCAACACCACTTTCAAACTCATTTACACCAGTCATTGTAGCAGCAGTAACCGATCTAACAACTGCGCCAGACACTTGTCGTCTTATACGAGGTGTGGCTAGAAAAATACCGGACTAGTACTGGTGAAACAATAAAACGAATGCAATAAGGCTGAAAGTCGCGTGGCCTGTCACGTGACTCTCGCTCCGCCTACTGCTCGAGTTTCATCTGCCTCCTGCACTCAGTCTGCCCGTGGCGTCTGTTTTAAGTAGTTGACGTTTTGTCTGTGCGTCGGAAAATGTTGAGTGTACAGAAAGAACAGCGTGTTAACATCAAATTTTGTTTCAAACTAGGAGAATCTGCAAGTGACAGAGCAGAGCAGCGATCTTGTCGAACAAGTTTAACAATCAGTGCAGAGCAGCGATCTTGTCGAACAAGTTTACCGATTTTTTCAATGTTTGCATCAGTTTTTGCTGACAATGGTCTGCCAGTGCGAGTGTCATCACTGGTGTCTTCGCGGCCATCTTTAAATCGTTTAAACCACTCAAACACTTGTGTTCGCGATAAACAATCATCACCGTACACTTGTTGTAACATTACAAACGTTTCACTTGCAGATTCTCCTAGTTTGAAACAAAATTTGATGTTAACACGCTGTTCTTTCTGTACACTCAACATTTTCCGACGCACAGACAAAACGTCAACTACTTAAAACAGACGCCACGGGCAGACTGAGTGCAGGAGGCAGATGAAACTCGAGCAGTAGGCGGAGCGAGAGTCACGTGACAGGCCACGCGACTTTCAGCCTTATTGCATTCGTTTTATTGTTTCACCAGTACTAGTCCGGTTTTTTTCTAGCCACACCTCGTATAGGCGTTGTCGTCTGCAGCGGCGTATACTGCCTGTAGGGCCTGTGCCTTGGCTTTCAACCGCACTTGACATCAGTCCTGTTTCGTCTGGCGCGCAGTTCAGAAATGAGCACTGCCGTCGATACGGTTGAGGAACTAGAGTAGAGAATTGTATAGTCTCGGCAATATTTACGAGATGATCCGGGAGATTTTTGGAAAAAGTCGTAATTCCCTGCTAAGGCGAGTTCTGTAGTGCACTAAGGTGCGTAGATGACGTGAGGAATACCTCCTTCAGCTAGTACCAGTGTACAATGAAGTGCATCACGTAGCGTGTTGTAGCACTGTTGCATTTGTCGTAAGGGGATCCCGATCATGATCGTATTTTCTTTGACTGACCATACCAACATTGGTACACATTTCTCAAAAACTGTCTGTTCAGGTCATATAAAATTATAAACATTTATAATTTGTCGTACATTCTCCAAATTGTTTTACTTATATGGCCGTAGCAGTGTTGTCACAGTAGAAATCCACAGGAATGCATGCTACGTCAAAAAAATTGACATTAAAAAATATCTGAATATCTGACACACCTTTCATTTGATTGCCATAATTCTAGTACTCTTTAATGGAAGTGATGTAATTAATTTCTGTACCAAGTTTCATTGACATAGATGTTTTGGTTCCAGAGAAAATTGTACCTAAAGCTTTTGTGCTTTCAGGAAAATGCATTTAAAGTTTTTGACACTATCTGTTCAACCTTCATTCAACGTTAAAGATGGGCAGGTCCACAGCTGTCATTATTGCAGCTTTCTGTATCCTCCAGCTTACGTTTGGCGCAAGTCTTTTGAATTCTGGCCCCTTTTGTCATTTTTAGAGCACGGTTCTAAGCTTCCCGTACCTTCAGCTGGTCAGATGACGGAAGAGCGTCCTTCACGTTCACACCATGTTGTACGCACACGTCACTGCAGACTCGTCTTTGAAACACGACGTTGTTTCTATGACACCAGTTTTTAGGATTCCGAGGTCCGCAAGTACTGTTTTATTCAAGCGTTCCCACACACCGTTATAGAAACTTCCGTTGGGATTTTGAGTTCTCCCACGGAAGCATTTAGCACGCAAGCTGTTACTAGTTACATCTCCACAGATACATTTTTATAATATCTACTGTTGGCATTGGGAGGCCATAGATGTATCTATGTACTTCACCAGTTGTACTAGGTGTCTGATATTTACACCAAGACTTGAAGCCTTATCGACAGAGAGAATAATAGACGTTGTCGTCTACCTGTGTCGCGCCAAAGAATGTCGCAACACAGCTTGTCTTGTTTCTTCTAAATCATTAGTATTTCACCGGATTATTCTACCCACATTTAATGATCTAGGCAATGGGTAACAACCTCCACCAGGACCTTGCCCAGTACGACGGTGCGGGTCTCCCGCATCGTTCCCCTACGCTCTGTCAAGAAGCATGGTACTTCATTTCCATTTCCACATGCATGCAATATAACTATGAACACCATAAGATTACTAATTAAAGTCAAGCGACTCCTTCAGATCACTACCGCTATTAAAACGTACTCAGAACGCTGAACATCACTCACGTAGCACTGAGATGACCAAACTGAAAATCAGTGGTCAACGAATAAATACGGTCAGAGAAAGTCTACCGCAGCCGGCATAAACGCAACTGAATTGGCCAAAAAAGTGTGTTGTTGTTTAGAAAATACTGTCTCTTTGCTATCAGCATAAACCAAACACACGAAAACCATACATATTCTTGTTCACTGGGGTATAACTTGAGACACTAAGAAAGATAATGTTTGTTCGTTTGACCAACTTCCGCATCAGCTGTTAAAATCAATTATTATTGGTTTTTCCGTCTTAGGCCTATTACAGTTTAATTAAACGGAATTTTACGCCAGATGCTGCTAGATTTTATTTATAAATCATCTGCCGTGGTTATTTTGCATATCGAGTACATACGATTGTATATTTTTGGTTGTTTACGATAAAAAACAACCCATTGTTTATAAAGTTGGAGTGCAAATTACTCACGGTATTTAAAAATTCTCCAAACCACTGCTTCTTCCCTACTTGTTAGCAGCGGCTAATGTCGAAAGACCTCATTTCACATACACACTTGGCAGTTTTTCCTTTTCTGCAGTATTTCTTCCGCTGCATTTGCGTTATTTCCACGTAACCTCGCTTTTATACATCGAACTGAAGTTATGTGTGTTCTCACTCAACACAATATTACACTGTTTATGTCTGTTCGTTTGTTTTCGTGTAGCTTGTGAGAGCTGCCAACCTCTGAAACTACTTCTTTCTTTTTTAAAATTATTTCATGTGGGTTTTGTACGTGCCTATGTAGTTGTGTGTGTGTGTGTGTGTGTGTGTGTGTGTGTGTGTGTGTAAGGGGGGATGGGGTGGGAAAGGAGAGTAGAGAGAGAGAGAGAGAGAGAGAGAGAGAGAAATTAGAAAGGTGGGGAGGGTAGTGGATGGATATGTGAGATTGTGTGTGTGTGATGTATGCTTGGCATTATGAGAGAGGAAATTAGGAGGGGGCGCAGGTGATTGTGAGTTGTGGTTCAATTATTTTTTCTCCTCCTTCTCCTCCTCCTCCTCCTCCTCTCTCTCTCTCTCTCTCTCTCTCTCTCTCTCTCTCTCTCTCTCTCTCTCTCTCTCCCCCACCCGGTCCCCCACGTTACACAAACACACGAATTAATTAAACAAAACTAGTTCCACAGGTTTTCAAGTCTCACAATCTACACGAAAACAAACGAACAGACATAAACACTGTAACACTGTAATCAGTGAGAACACACATAACTTGAGTTCGATGTACAAAAGCGAGTTGAAGTGGAAATAACGCAAATGCAGCGCAAGAAATACTGCAGAAAGGCAAAAACTGCCAAATGTATATGTGAAACGAAGTCTTTCATCAGTTGCTGCGAACAAGGAAGGAAGAAGCAGGGGTGTCGATAGTATGTAAACAAGAGGCAAAAGAGCCGTAAGCAATCTGCACTTCAACTTTATAAAAAAATCGCTGTTTTTGATCTAAAAAAACCAAAACTGGAAAAATATATGTATCCCAATTTGCAGAATAACCACGGCAGATGCCGACGAATTTTCACTTCGTGGTTCCGTTCAGGTTGCAGTCACACATTCGCATTGATCTCGCAAACAGTTAGTTTGCGGACGCTTGTTTGCTGGAACGTTTTTACTTCTATTGTCGTACGCTTTCCGCTTCTAATTGTGATGCAATGTGATACAATCGTCGCATGTGGGCAACTCTGGCGCCGTAATCATCTCGGAGCCCGAAGCAGGCGTATCCCTCACTTGGGCCTTGAACTGCCCGCGCTCGTAACTCCCCGTCGTTAGTCAGCGCCTACACCAGGTAGAAGGCTGACGCAACTTTTTTAGTATTCACGTATATCGTGCCCGGATCTTGAACCCGGCTCCCCGGGGAAGTTGACAGCTCGTACCCGCCATGTTGTCTGGCGCCGCGCCCGGGCGGGGAGGGGTGGGGGGGGGGTGTCGTGGGGAGACGCATGCGTGGGCGTAGCGGCGGCGCATCGAGCGACGGCGGCGGTGTGTGGCGGAGGGTTGGCGGCACCGCCTGGCCACTACCAACTCAGTCCAGTCGCGACCGGCGCTCCGAGGGACGCGCGCCTAGCAGGTAGGCAGCCCGCGGCGCTCGGCTGCGCGCCCGGCACTCTAAGCGCTGCACACATGGAGATCGCAGCACCAGCTCTAAACGCAGACCGTAAATCTCAGTAAAAGCAGCCGCCTCACTCTCTCATCTGGGCTTCCACCAGCCACAGAGCTTCAATACAACTTCCAAGCTATACTTTTTGCTTCTTCTTAATGTTCTGCTATGCGGCAGAGTGCAAGACGGGGGATCCGTTCTCTTCATATCACGCGGTTTCTGAGTGACAGGTTTCACCTAGCGTCGTATAGATGTTACGTCTTCGGTATGAATTTTCCCTCTGCAGCAGAGTGTGTAGTGACTTGAAACTTCCTGCCAGTTACTGGTGGATGCAGTGTTGTGACGGTGGGTCATGTATCGTGCTCAAGTAGCCCAGTCAGTGGAGCACTTGCCCCTGAAACACTGAGCTATCAGGTTAGAGTTCCGTTCCGGCACACAGTTTTAATCTGCCAGGAAGTTTCGTGTTACGTCGTGACCTCCCTAACTCACTAGTCTTCACCGAGCAGCCTGTCTTTGCTCTAATCACACATGGAAGCTGTCAGACGAGTTTGTCACTTTGCCTCCACCATTCCAATACCACAATTTTTCTGATGACTTCATTTTGAAAAGTGGCCCAGCCTGGTGACATGTGCTGCCTTACCTAAGTAACTTTCTTGTTTAAGACTTTCTCGTTGCCCGCCCCCTTATCAGTAGGCTAACAAAGGAACTTCATATACCGGCTGTCTTCGACTTTGGTTCGTGATTTTAGAATTTAAATATGGGTGTCTGGACATCAATTCCTGAAGCCTACGACGCAAAACATCTCGAAAAAGTCTTCTTTCAATAGTACAAGCTTTCCGAGTGCGTTTAAGCACAAAACATTTCGAGCTTACTCGCAGAATCTGCGATAGCAATGTAGTGTTGTGTGTAAGTCCTGAATCGTTAAGTTGGTGCTTCGATTTCTGACGGTAGTAATCTTTCACTTTTACTCGAATGGTACACTCCTTATCAAATGAAACAAAAATAACATTTTTTACTTTTAATTACGCGCACGTGAAGTATCCAGTTATGAAAAAAATTGTCCATATCAATAATACTGTTTGATTTCTAGAAACAGAAAAGTTTTCATTGTCTATTTGATGTTTTACATTTTGCTACGAAATTTCCGTTTTCATGTAACTATTAATGTGGGTACATAACATGTAATTCTTATTAAAACATTACGATTCAATATTTAGCAATTTACAATAGAAACATAAGAAAGAAAATCACACATGCCGTCCCAAGCTAAGGCCATAGGTCAGCAAGAGTGGTCCACTGTCAGAAGAGCCGACATGTGCCAGGTTTCCTGCACAGACACACATCTGCTGTGGTACAGATTACAGGTAAATTGCAGTTTAGGTGTGAAATGTCGCGGAAACTGCTAACGCACTAAAAAAGTGAAATACGCTGGACAGTACGAGCTTTGTGGGCAAAATGTCTAAATTCGGCACGGATTGACTGTCAAATTCTGGCGGCATACAGATCCACTGTAATGAAGCGTCCAGCGGTAGTGAAACCGTGCCAAAAATTTGACCGAGGTTGCAGCGATGTGTGTGTGTGTCTGATCGGAAAGCCCATGCCTTGCACCTTGCGATTTCAGCCTTTTCGAAGGATGATGCGTTCACACAGTGATTCTCGCATAGCTCCGTGACCGAGGAACAAATTGCTGAGGAATTCAACGAGTGGCAGAACATACAGACATTTCTTTACAGAGACTTGGTGGCAATGTAGTGTATCTGCAGCACTGTAAAGCGTAGTGCAGCGGTCGATAACAACTACTCGTTTGCCAAAATAGTTTTTCTTACTTCCTAAAGTCCCTTCGTAACATTTCCATTTGACTATAAAAATGTTAGTTAAATGACAGAAAAAAAAATTATTCCCGGCGAGAATCGAATCGGTAAGCTTGCGATTGCGAGGTTATACAAGTTACGCACTACTCTACCGCACGCTCTGTTAGTAAGATCGGAATGTTTCGTTTTTAACAGCACTCAGAAACCTTATAAACTTAAGAGGTGATTTTTTTTCCTGCTTTGTTCGAGAAATACGTCGCTCTACTTTAGGAAACTGATGTCCAGGCACACCAAACAATACTGTAAGTGTGGAAGAAATCTCATGGTTATTGGATATAGGTTCCGTCTTTTATTCGTTTTCAGCACCTCTATGCCGCCATCAGTGGATTTTCTTAATTAGACAACTTTAAAAGTGAACATATTTTAGGTTGTAACTGATCTAACAAAATGAGGGCTAAAGACAGTTTTCGTTAGTTTTTCTCATACCGTGATTGTGATTTTACATTATATCGTTTTGCAGGACCATCTGTATGGTGTCCTGTACTAATAGCTTGTCATCCGCAAACCAAACGATGTAAATGGGAATTTTATCAGCGAATTAACCTATCCCTTTATTTAAGAAAAAAACGTGATTTCGGTGTGGCAACATGTTTTGTGCACTTATTTGTTAGTACTCACGTTTTGTTGTGACTGATCCTTCTTCTTTCTCGTTCCGAGGGCACTGCAGATGCATATTAAATGCGAAGCGAAAAGGCGATTGCAAAACCAAAATATGCAAAGTACGTTCAGTATGTGTATGTAGTGTTCTAGGAACGAGACATGAGAAGGCAATTAAGCGTGAGTAATAACAGATATAAGTATGTACACAAAACATGTTGCCACACCGAAATCACTTTTTTTTAAATCAAGGGATAGGTTAATGCACTGATAAAATTCACATTTACATCGTTTGGTTTGCAGATGACAAATTATCAGTACTGGACACCATAGAGATGATTCTGTAAAACCATATAATGTGAAACCAGGATAAGAACAAAAACGAACAAAAACAGTCTTTAGGCCTCATTTCGTTAGATCTGTTACAACCTATAATATGTTCACTTTTAAAATTGACCAATAAACAAAACGCACTGATGATGGCGCAGAGGTGCTGAAACACGTTTGGGTAACAAGGAAACGCATTGTGTTGCATACAAGGCGGCACCTATATCCAATAATTTTAACTGCAAACACGAAAGAAATACCAGAGCTGCAAATCCAGAAGATGAAATCTTACAGGACCAGTCTTTTGGGTCGCATTGCAGATATAGCGCTGAACACTAAGCTGTCCTGTGATATTGCTAGGACTCTCGGTCTATGCACAGAAAAAACCGTTCTAAATGGTAAAACAGGTGTCTCGATCGTCACAGTAATTTCATCATATCGTGGGACAGCCCCACATCAAAGTGATTACTTCCACCGACGCTACCTACTCGTGAAATTGTTTTTCTTGTACAGTGTCGAATTACCTATGTCAGTTTGGCCCTGAGGGCGTTATGGGAGTAGCAACAGGCAAGATACTCTGTATCGGCTTCAGTGGGAATATTATCCGTTTTTAATGCACTGTTGCTATGTACTCCTTTTAATATATCGTCTTGTATCCCATATTTAACGACACAGATCTCATGGGGTTCCCCGAAAATACTTCACGAGATGATAAATAAAATTATTCTAGCGGCCAAGACAATTATTTTACCATTTACCGGTAAAGCCAATTAGTAAAGCCCCTGATTTTTTAAATAATCCGACACCCATGTACGTCTAATTACTTTAAAAGTGAGTTAATGTGTTAAATATTTGTCATTAAGCATGTAAATGAGAAAATTTTTAGGAAATGTTTGAAATTATGTTTATTGGAAGTCGCTAAGTGTTCTCAATATGAAACAGCGCATGAATATAGTCTAATTTGAGCTCCGTTTTAAGCAAAAGTTATTTTTTCTCCGCATCTGATCTTCATGTCATATCTCCCAATCTATGTGTCTTACATTCAGTAGTGTATCTGCACACTTTATGCAAACTGAGTCGCGAATAGAGTTGATACTAAAGAAGTAATAAGTGAAAACGTCATCTCTGACGCTTTTGTTTGATTGCATGAAGAGCAAAAATGTTGTAAGCAGTAAACTATTTCCCTTTCATCATTCTGTGCAGCTTATCGACGAGGTAAAGATTCGTAAAGCTTCGAAATTATGTGCATAGTTTGTTGCAATTCGCCAAGTGTTCGCATTCTCAAATACTGGGTGAATGAATTTTGGGTAATTTGTGCGACCTCAGTTACGCTGCGTCACAGCTTCTACCTTACTGGGTTAAAAGTTTAACGTAAGACTATATCTCTTAATGAGTAGATTATGAGTGCGTTTTAAATTTTTAATTTCAGGCAATAATTATGCGAAACATTGATATCAAATCGACTGGTACTGGGTTCAGCGAAAGCCGTTTAGTAATAAGAATGTGGTCGCAGATATCGTTAAAGGCCTTTTGTCTAAAGTAATAAGATACGGTTGTCTAGTATGAAATGTTCATCATCATCATCATCATTTAAGACTGATTATGCCTTTCAGCGTTCAGTCTGGAGCATATCCCCCCTTATACAGTTCCTCCATGACCCCCTATTCAGTGCTAACATTGGTGCCTCTTCTGATGTTAAACCTATTACTTCAAAATCATTCTTAACCGAATCCAGGTACCTTCTCCTCGGTCTGCCCCGACTCCTCCTACCCTCTACTGCTGAACCCATGAGTCTCTTGGGTAACCTTGCTTCTCCCATGCGTGTAACATGACCCCACCATCTAAGCCTGTTCGCCCTGAATGCTACAACTATAGAGTTCATTCCCAGTTTTTCTTTGATTTCCTCATTGTGGACACCCTCCTGCCATTGTTCCCATCTACTAGTACCTGCAATCATCCTAGCTACTTTCATATCCGTAACCTGAACCTTGTTGATAAGGTAACCTGAATCCACCCAGCTTTCGCTCCCATGCAACAAAGTTGGTCGAAAGATTGAACGGTGCACAGATAACTTAGTCTTGGTACTGACTTCCTTCTATCAGAAGAGAGTAGATCGTAGCTGAGCGCTCACTGCATTAGCTTTGCTACACCTAGCTTCCAGTTCATGGTGTGGGTTCCTGGTTCATGGTGTGGGTTCCTGTAGTCATGTCCTAGTTCATGAACCACGGGCAACGTATGAGTGGCCAAGTAAGTGGTCCCGACAGTCGGGATACCAGTTACTTTGGAATAAGGCTGGGCATCTCGGACATATTCTGAGTCGTGGTCACCTTTGTGCTCATACGGCAAAGACTACCAAATCCACCGGTTAGTCCCTCAGCCGTTAGGGGTAAAACCCAATGGGACTCGGGGCAAGTAAGGCTAGCAACCTGCTTCCCTGGTACTTTAAATATGATGCTGGCAATAATTAGAGCAAAATGCCTCGGACCTCTAACTGACAATCCAGGGACTCCTAAGATACGACTTGGCAAACAAATGGTAATGAGATGGGGAGCTATTAATATCAATGGGGGCTACTCTGGGAAGAAGGTAGAGCTGGCAGAGGCTGCAAGTAAGATGGGGCTGGACGTTTTAGCTGTTAGTGACATTCGGGTAAGGGGTGAGAAAGAAGAGGAAGTGGGAGAATACAAGGTCTACCTGTCAGGAGTCAAAGCAGGAATAGCACAATGGGGTGTAGGGCTTTACATCAGGAAAAAAATGGAACCCAGCGTAGTTGCAATAAGGTATGTATGAAAGGTTATCACAGGAAAACTGCATCACATATTCATAGTGTTGTAGACGATTTTCAGACAGTTTTTCGTAGATCTCTCCAATATGTAACAATGCGCACAAGATGCGAGTTCCTAATTCACAAGGGGACCCTCCATGCTGCAAATCACAGATTTTGATGCCCTTCAAATATGTTGTAGCGGCACTTGCCCTGACTACCTGGCTATCCGGTTTTTTAGCGACGGGCCTTGGTTTTTGAGAAAATCGATTTTGAAGTTCATTGCGCTGTGTATACCCGTAACATTAGATATATTTCGAGCAGGTTAGCGTAGCGCAGCGGTAAGGTTCACGGCTACCCCGCTGGAGGTACCGTGTTCGATTCCTGTTGTACTTCAGTTTTTTTTCCAAAATCGACCGAATTTTTCAATTTTATTTCAAAGAATACCAACAAACAGTGTAAGGTGTGCAAATTTATAAATACATCTTCAGTTATTAATTTTTGCTGTCATACAATACTACAAAATCTTATTTTAAATCGTCCCCATTGCTTGATGTGCCAAAACAATATTGTGGGTGATACCATAGAAACAATCGAAGCACAAATTTTCGTAGCACCACGCGCATTTCATGAAAGCAACCGTCTTGCAGGCGCACGGTTTCTTCACGAGCGATAACGGGAAACACAACTTTTTTGCATTCAAAAAGATTTCTCTTTCATCCGCTAATTTCGATGCGAATCATACGTATCTAATCATGCTTTCAAAATTAGGTGCGCTGAATTGTAGCATTAGCGAATGTAATTTTATCGAATGTTAACTAGAAGCGATTTCTCTATTGTCGTTCATCAAGTGGGAAGCATTCTGAATAATTTTCGTGAAGATTTTCACCTGTCGGTAAAGATAAACATCGCAGGGCTGACAACAAGGAGTGCACTTTGGTGGGAGCACTTTTAGGCTGCAGGTGCCCGCTTTCCTCTTATCAGTGAATGGATGATCGTATAAAGTTGAATCGGTTTGCCCTCCACACGAATCGATAACGTACAAAAAAATTTTCTGTTCCACGGACGGAAGAATTACAGAACGCAAAAATTCTTCGTACGCCAATTTCGTGAACTTCCCGGATTTCGTACAGGACACTTCTACATTTCTGCATTTCCCAGTTAATTCGTCTACTGGTTTTTGAACGTTAGGACCTAATTTTCCGGACTGTTCTTGCAAACATAAAAAAACACATGTGGGAGCAGGATTCGAACACAGCCCCTCCAACGCGGTACCCGTGAATCTTTACCGCTGCGCTACGCTGACTTGCTCGGAATATATGTAATATTACGGGTATACGAAGCGCGCAATGAACTTCAAAATCGATTTTCTCAAAAACCAAGACCCGTCGCTAAAAAACCGGATAGCCAGGTCCTCGGGGTAAGTGCCTCTACAACATATTTGAAGCGCATCAAAATCCATGATTTACAGTATGGAGTGTCCCTTTGTCAGATGTTACGACACAAGAATTGTAACAAAGTTCCCTAATTGTAAGACAATATTTACGTTTTATTCCATCATTTTTGGTAGAACAGTATTATATTTAAGTTTCAGAAAAAACTGTATTTTTGTTTTAACCGGTTTTCTGCTTATTACGTTAGTCGACAACTGTCTTGGGCCCAGAGACACTGCTGAGCAGGAAACTAAACATTCCAAACGAAGATACTGTCAAGACACACAGAATATCTGCCCATGACGTTGGGCGACAAATGTCAGACTGAGAGATCATCAGTCACGACGTTACATCATCCAATTTCAGACACAATTCAGAAGACGGATAGCATGAAGCACAGTACTTAACATCACTCAATATTAAAGCAAAAAAATCGAATGTATGTAATGATGGAGGTTGCTAGGAAGGGCAAAGTAAAGTATAATCGTAATTCTAGTGTGGAACAAGTTACGTAGATGAATGCGGAGATTGGTACTGGGACTGGGAGTATGTGGATGCTTGATTGGAACGTGTTTGGTTCATGGCATTGATGTCGACTTTTGTCACCTAATATCGCGGTCTGCGTGTAGGTAGTATCTTGTTATGCATTGACCAGTAATGTGCAAACCGGTTTGATGTAAACAGATTTATTATTTATTTTCTATCGGTTTCGGTCATAGCGACCATATTCACAGGAAGACTATATCAAAAGGAACAATGTGCACACAGCATAAACCATGTAAGCTGTCAAGCTGATCAAGGTATACGTATGGAAGTACTTACGAAAAGGTTGTACATTAGATGGATTCCAGCTTTGTATTGGATAAACTGACGTTTGTATGGTTAACCAGTACCATCATTAAGGTGATAAGACAAGCAATAACCCGATTAATACTAGTACATTAAGCACCTTATGCGTATATCAAAAAATGGTTCAAATGGCTCTGAGCACTATGGGACTCAACATCTGAGGTCCCCTAGAACTTAGAACTACTTAAACCTAACTAACCTAAGGACATCACACACATCCATGCCCGAGGCAGGATTCGAACCTGCGACCGTAGCAGTCACGCGGTTCCGGACTGAAGTGCCTAGAACCGCACGGCCACCGCGGCCGGCTAAGCGTATATCAGAAACATATAAAAAATCTTATGCATATATCAGAAGGATATGTTAGATTTCTCATACATTGGTAAGTTCTTTGAAGTAATCGTATCAATGGAGGTCCATACTTGTGTTAACCCCATTAATGATGGTTATGTTTAATCATACTGACGTCATCTTATGCGATGCAAAGTTGAATTGCTTATCCGTCTAACGTACCGCGCTTTTCTAAATACTTTCATATTTTTACCTTCATCAACTTGATAACTTTTATGTTTTATACTGTTCGCTTGTTTCTGTCGATATAGTCTTCCTGTGAAGATGGTCGCTACAACCGAAACAGGTAGAAAACAAACAATAAATTTGTGCAGCTGATGGGAGACACACAATCCTTCAAATACATCTACATCCCTACTCCGCAAGCCACCTAACGGCGTGTGGCGGAGGGTACCTTGAGTACCTCTATCGGTTCTCCCTTCTATTCCAGTCTCGTATGGTTCGTGGAAAGAAAGACTGTCGGTATGCCTCTGTGTGGGCTCTAATCTCTCTGATTTTATCCTCATGGTCTCTTCGCGAGATATACGTAGGAGGGTGCAATATACTGCTTGACTCCTCGGTGAAGGTATGTTCTCGAAAGTTCAACAAAAGCCCGTACCGAGCTACTGAGCGTCTCTCCTGCAGAGTCTTCCACTGGAGTTTATCTATCATCTCCGTAACGCTTTCGCGATTACTGAATGATCCTGTAATGAAGTGCGCTGCTCTCCGTTGGATCTTCTCTATCTCTTCTATCAACCCTATCTGGTACGGATCCCACACTGCTGAGCAGTATTCAAGCAGTGGGGGAACAAGCGTACTGTAACCTACTTCCTTTGTTTTTGGAGTGCATTTCTTTAGGATTCTTCCAATGAATCTCAGTCTGGCATCTGTTTTACCGAAGATTAATTTTATACAGTCATTCCATTTTAAATCACTCCTAATGTATACTCCCAGATAATTTATGGAATTAGCTACTTCCAGTTGCTGACCTGCTATATTGCAGCTAAATCTTTCTTTCTATGTATTTGCAGCACATTACACTTGTCTACATTGAGATTCAATTGCCATTCCTTGCACCATGCGTCATTTCGCTGCAGATCCTCCTACATTTCAGTACAATTTTCCATTGTTACAACCTCTCTATATACTACAGCATCGTCCACAAAAAGCTTCAGTAACCTTCCGATGTCATCCACAAGGTCATTTATATACAGGGCTATTACAAATGATTGAAGCGATTTCATAAATTCACTGTAGCTCCATTCATTGACATATGGTCACGACACACTACAGATACGTAGAAAAACTCATAAAGTTTTGTTCGGCTGAAGCCGCACTTCAGGTTTCTGCTGCCAGAGCGCTCGAGAGCGCAGTGAGACAAAATGGCGACAGGAGCTGAGAAAGCATATGTCGTGCTTGAAATCCACTCATATCAATCAGTCATAACAGTGCAACGACACTTCATGACGAAGTTCAACAAAGATCCACCAACTGCTAACTCCATTCGGCGATGGTATGCGCAGTTTAAAGCTTCTGGATGCCTCTGTAAGGGGAAATCAACGGGTCGGCCTGCAGTGAGCGAAGAAACGGTTGAACGCGTGCGGGCAAGTTTCACGCATAGTGATGTGAAAGACTCAGTGTTTATAAACCTCCTCTACCAAGAAACGTGCCAGAACTGCGAGCTCGCATCAACAATGCTTTCGAACTCATTGATGGGGACATGCTGCGCTGAGTGTGGGAGAAACTTGATTATCGGCTTGATGTCTGCCGAATCACTAAAGGGGCACATAACGAACATTTGTGAATGCCTAAAAAAACTTTTTGAGTTTTTGTATATGTGTGTGAAGCATTGTGAAAATATCTCAAATAATAAAGTTATTGTAGAGCTGTGAAATTGCTTCAATCATTTGTAATAACCCTGTATATTGCGAATAGCTCGGTCCTACGACACTCCCCTGCGGCACACCTGAAATCACTCTTACTTCGGAAGACTTCTCTCCATTGAGAATGACATGCTGCGTTCTGTAAAACGAACTGGTAGAACAAAAAGACAATGTGTTTCTTTTTCAATAAAAAAAAGACTTGTAAGACCTTTGAAAAAAAAAATTAACTGCTTCGAAAAATGGCAACTACCTCTTCAACTAGACAAACGTAAAGTGTTGTACATTACGAAACGTTGAATATGTGACCGGTCTGACTACGCCATCAGCAAAGGAGTGCAGTCATTTCTATCGTAGAAATAGCAGCAAGTAACAATCTGTGTACATACAAGGTGTTTCTGTAAGAGCGTGCCAAAATTCAGCAGCACATAGAGGATGCTCCATTGAATTTTAGGTACGGAACCTTGGGCCGGAGAAGCCAGCTTAACGTGATAACAGAAATAAAATCATATTAGTGTTTACTTTTCTGTTTACATTAGTTGACTGCACATGTCACCTTGACACAATGAACGTACCATTTGTACTATATCTAATAAAATGTGCTGAAAGTGACGGCCATCGAGCTCAATGGAAGCATGAGATCGGCGAACAAGATTCTGACGCACCCTGAGAAGTGTCCCTGATGTGTTTCGGAGCAGCCGTGCGGGATTAGCCGAGCGGTCTGAGGCGCTGCAGTCATGGACTGTGCGGCTGGTCCCGGCGGAGGTTCGAGTCCTCCCTCGGGCACGGGTGTGTGTGTTTGTCCATAGGATAATTTAGGTTAAGTAGGGTGTGAGCTTAGGGACTGGTGACCTTAAAAGTTCTAACAACCCTACTACAACAAAGGTCAAAAATTAATTATGATTTTAGTGTTGCTCACGCTGCTAAATATTGCATTTTCGAGCAACAACAAAGTTATTTTATGTGGCAGGTGTCATTAGAGCACAGTTATTAAAGTCATTTCATGAAATAATGGATAAACTAGGCACTCATCTTTTCGTGTTTCCTATGCTGGTCTCGTTGTGAACTGATGGCTCAATCGTCGAAAATCTAGGTAGTGACGATTCCAAGCTCGGATGCAAAGAGGCCTAGGTGTTGTTTAGAGATATTCAAAAGTTTTATAGATGTGTTTCATAAACCATTCTTGAAGTTTAAACTTTTGCAAGTTAGGACAGTGGTGATGTAAAAAAGTAATCAGCACTCCGAATTTAAGTTACACTTCTTTTTTATTACTTTTGTTGCAATATCACGTAACTCGTTCCAAAACATCACTTCACAATATAAAACATACTTGAAAATATCTTCCTCACTGTTAAAGTTCATATTTCCTAAACTGACTACAATTTGCGTCTTTTTAACATGACGACCAAAGCTTGACTCTCTAATAACCGCTTACGCAACCAAAAATCAGAGGTACAAGTACGCCAATGATCATAGTGACAAAAGAAAGAATACACATGAGAATAATATCTTTGCAATATATACATATCGATGTATCGAAGTACCTCTACATTAATGAAATCAAATCTAAATGTTGTCACAGAAATATGTTGACTATTTTACAGAAACACAGTAGAATATTGCTGGTATCGAGAGGTTGAGGTGAGGTGCCGTAATGGTTACGTAATTCAAGTGCTGTTACACATTTAAGTCCCATAAGATTTCACACACATTGTTTCGGAGCACATCACAAGCAGCTACAATTCTGGCAACTAATTCCATCTCCATGTCCACTGGGGCCTCATACGCAAGTGACTTTAGGTATCCCCATAGGAAATAATCAAAGGAATTCAGGTCAGGTGACCTCGCAGGTCATGAAATACCACCTCCCCTTCCAAACCAGTGACCAGGAAATACAGCACTGAGCTGGTTACAGACACCCACACTGAAATGAGGCGGCGCACCGCCATGTTGTATCCACATCCTCTCAGGTACAGCCAAGGGTAAGTGTGAGACCTGAATTTCTCCTGGCGTATACTACTTTCAAATAACTTGCGAGATTTCAGCCAGGTAACACTTTCAGCGACCGCCGATTTTCGGCTGGAGAACACCCCGCCATTTTCAAGGCTAACTGCAACGGACAGGCGGCGTACATGCAAATTTAAAACCTCGGTTCTCGGACTGAAGCACGAAAGATAACACACACACACTGAACAGTAGTGGCACCAAAGATGACTAAAAATGTTCAAATGTGTGTAAAATCTTGAGGGACTTAACTGCTAAGTTCATCAGTCCCTAAGCTTACACATTACTTAAACTAAATTATCCTAAGGACAAAAACACACACACCCATGTCCGAGGGAGGACTCGAACCTCCGCCGGGATCAGCCGCACAGTCCACGACTGTAGCGCCTCAGACCGCTCGGCTAATCCCGCGCGGCAAAGATGACCAAAGTCAGAGCTATCGATAGTGAGACTACGAATTCCCAGGTGAGGTAGCATTGACTATGTCCCTCCGTTTTTTGACAAGGGAGAGAGCCAGTTTCCAAACAGTGTTTAAACAGAAACCTCCATCCCTGTTAACGAGGTTGCTCGCTAATTTAATCACAACTGCCTCTTTAATAACACTGTCCCAATAGCTGGACGTGCATGCCAATATCTCGGTGTTATTATATAACATGGGGTGACCAGTATCCAAGAAATGTTCGGCGATAGCAGAACTACTTTGCTGTTATAATCGTTTGTGCCGTTTATGCTCAGTACATCGGTCCCCCCACGGTCCATGTTTGACCAATATATGCCATGCCGCAGCTACAAGGAATGCGATATACACCCGCCTTATGCAAACCGAGATCATCCTTAGCAGAACCCAAAAGCGGTCTAATTTTCGATGTAGGTCGGAAAACATACGAGGTGCATTCAAGTTCTAAGGCCTCCGATTTTTTTTCTAATTAACTACTCACCCGAAACCGATGAAACTGGCGTCACTTCTCGACGTAATCGCTCTGCAGACGTACACATTTTTCACAACGCTGACGCCATGATTCCATGGCAGCGGCGAAAGCTTCTTTAGGAGTCTGTTTTGACCACTGGAAAATCGCTGAGGCAATAGCAGCACGGCTGGTGAATGTGCGGCCACGGAGAGTGTCTTTCATTGTCGGAAAAAGCCAAAAGTCACTAGGAGCCAGGTCACGTGAGTAGGGAGCATGAGGAATCACTTCAAAGTTGTTATCACGAAGAAACTGTTGCGTAACGTAAGCTCGATGTGCGGGTGCGTTGTCTCGGTGAAACAGCACACGCGCAGCCCTTCCTGGACGTTTTTGTTGCAGTACAGGAAGGAATTTGTTCTTCAAAACATTTTCGTAGGATGCACCTGTTACTGTAGTGCCCTTTGGAACGCAATGGGTAAGGATTACGCCCTCGCTGTCCCAGAACATGGACACCATCATTTTTTCAGCACTGACAGTTACCCGAAATTTTTTTGGTGGCGGTGAATCTGTGGGCTTCCATTGAGCTGACTGGCGCTTTGTTTCTGGATTGAAAAATGGCATCCACGTCTCATCCATTCTCACAACCGACGAAAAGAAAGTCCCATTCATGCTGTCGTTGCGCGTCAACATTGATCGGCAACATGCCACACGGGCAGGCGTGTGGTCGTCTGTCAGCATTCGTGGCACCCACCTGGATGACACTTTTCGCATTTTCAGGTCGTCATGCAGGATTGTGTGCACAAAACGGACAAAAATGCCAACTCTGGAGGCGATCTGTTCAACAGTCATTCGGCGATCCCCCAAAACAATTCTCTCCACTTTATCGATGGTGTCGTCAGAGCGGCTTGTGCGAGCCCGAGGTTGTTTCGGTTTGTTGTCAGACGATGTTCTGCCTTCATTAAAATGTCGCACCCACGAACGCACTTTCGACACATCCATAACTCCATCACCACATGTCTCCTTTAACTGTCGATGAATTTCAATTGGTTTCACACCACGCAAATTCAGAAAACGAATGATTGCACGCTTTTCAAGTGAGGAAAACGTCGCCATTTTAAGTATTTAAAACAGTTCTCATTCTCGCCGCTGGCGGTAAAATTCCATCTGCCATACGGTGCTGCCATCTCTGGGACGTATTGACAATGAACGCGGCCTCATTTTAAAACAATGCGCATGTTTCTATCTCTTTCCAGTCCGGAGAAAAAAAATCGGAGGCCTTAGAACTTGAATGCACCTGGTATTTCACATCGTATTTCCATAAAATACGACCGATCTTGTTGGAAGTGTTTCCTACGTAAGGCAAAAAGGCAGTTGACGTAGGTGTCGACTTAGAATTATCATCGAATTATCGTTATAGTGATAGACAGATTGAACGTGCGTTGCGCTATCGACCAACTGTACATCGGCTGATTGATGATAATACGAGCTTTCCGTTGCAGTTTGCCTTGAAAATGGCGGGGTGTTCTCCCGCCGAAATATCGCCGGTCGCTGAAAGTGTTATCTGGCTGAATTCCTGGAAGTTATTTGAAAGCCAAGGGTAGGGCGAGGTAGAAGATATGGCTCAGTGAGATTGGCGCCTACAATGCTGGCGCAGATACTCACAGCAACACGTACTCGATGGTGTGAGTCTACTATAGCGTGAGGGTTTTTCTCATCCCACACGTGGCTATTCCTGCTGTTCGAAATACCCTCACGATCAATTGTGGCTTCATCGGTTAACAGGACAATGTGGAGGAAATCTGGTCGATCAATCCATTGTTGGAGCAACCACTGACTCATTGTCACCCTTGGTGCAAAGTCAGCCACAAGCACTGCATGGACTCGTTGGGGTGACACGGATCTAATTGTTATTCCATTTACCATTTTTTTTGAATTACCAGTTATTACCAGTTCTATGCCATTCACCAGTCCCATCGCCGGCCGGAGTGGCCAAACGGTTAAAGGCGCTACAGTCTGGAACCGCGAGACCGCTACGGTCGCAGGTTCGAATCCTGCCTCGGGCATGGATGTGTGTGATGTCCTTAGGTTAGTTAGGTTTAAGTAGTTCTAAGTTCTAGGGGACTAATGACCACAGCAGTTGAGTCCCATAGTGCTCAGAGCCATTTGAACCAACCAGTCCCATCGGGACAGACAGCGTCAAGATACAACATTATCAAAATACATGAATACAACTCTACTATGATAGTAATTTAATACCGCGAGACATATTTAAGTTATAAATTAGATTATTATAATATCGCAACTATAAAATAGATACAAGTATTTAATGAAATTAAATATAATGGTCTGTTGGACTCATGGAACTGAGCTGCAGCTCAAGTAAACTCTATGCTATTACTAGAGAAGAATTCTTCAATATTGTAGAAGGGTTGCTCTTTTAGCTTACACAAAATAGTGGTTTTAAATTGTTCCCATGGTAAAGACTGAATGTGATCAGGTAGAGCATTAAACAATTTTCGGGCCACCATTGGGAAGCTGTTTTGTGTCTTTGCTAACCGACATCTGGGCATGTCGATATTGTCTTTGTTGCGAGTGCTGTATTTCTGAACTTCATTTCTTTTTCTGTAAATATCATGGTTTCTCTTTATGTGGAAGAGGCGGTTCAATATATACTGGCTGTAAACAGTCAGACCTCCTAACATGGTGAAAACTGGTTTACAGTGGTCTGTTTTTTTTGCTTGAAGTAATGATTCTCATTGCCTTCTTTTGCAGTAAAAGCACATCCTTGCAACATGCAGAATGGCCCCAAAACAACAGCCCATAACTAATGAGGTTCAAATGGCTCTGACAAGGGAACCTCCCCATCGCACCCCCCTCAGATTTAGTTATAAGTTGGCACAGTGGATAGGCCTTGAAAAACTGAACACAGATCAATCGAGAAAACAGGAAGAAGTTGTGTGGAGCTATGAAAAAAATAAGCAAAATATACAAACTGAGTAGTCCATGCGCAAGATACGCAACATCAAGGGTAGACTGAGCTCAGGAGCGCCGTGGTCCCGTGGTTAGCGTGGTCCCTCGCAAACTTTCTGCGCTGGACGACAAAAGACCAAAATGTCGTTGGTCGGCGTTCGGAAGAATCTGTAGAGAGAGAGAGAATATTCCGTGGTTTCGGAAAGATAATTCGTTTTTGGAATTACGATGGTGGGGGAACCGAGCCTTGCTGGGAAGCCAGCAGTGGAGAGGCGAGGTCTTCCGTTGTGAGCGCCCCCATGTGTGACGGTCGCTCTGTATCAGCTTCGTTGGTACAGACGGACTTGCTGTCTTTGCTCTCAGGAGAGTTTATAGTTAGGACAGTTAGGCGCTGTACTGTTGCGAACCTATACGATTCTGGACTTCACCTCCGGGTTGGAAGTCGTCTTTAGTATGCTGTAATGCAGTAATTGAGAGCACTTCCTCTGCCTATACTTACGTTGAGTACGTTGTCTGAATTCCGTGCTTGTGGCTGGGAGTTCCTGTTTCTCGTCTGTAGAACACAGAGCGGAGAAGACAGTATTAGAGTATATTAGTCAGAGGACCGCCTTCTGCCGTCCTAGTGTTTGAAAGAGTTTATTTATGGCCGGAGTTCTTCCATCGTCGCAGACGAGTACGAGAACCATCACTTCGACGCGCCTGACGCAGTACATACAGTGATATCGCAAATTGCTTCTGCTTATTAGGGCTATAACAGCTAAACAGCTGTGATCACGTTAGCTTATTTTCACCGAGGTTCCACACCGCTGTAGATCATTTTTGAAAGTAGTGTCTTCTAGTGTTTGGTACGTAGATAATGTCAGTCATTCTCGTTAGTGATATTAGACCACGCAGTCATAATAAGGGGCAGAGTTGGGCAATTGATCAGTAACTTTACTTAGGAAATCTAAACTTTGTAATACAAAGGTTTTTTTTAATCTTCAATAAATATATAAGCAGCAACAACGTTTATCATTTAGTAGGATTAGTTGCTTTCATCATTCATTTCTCTTTAGATTCAACCCCTAAGGGAGTGCAATAGGAGATGAATATATTTCGTTTCATAAAAAATTTAGAGCTAACTTTATGAGAATTGGTCGTTCACTTTTCTATTAGATGTGAAAAATATTTGTTAGGGTTCCTATGGAAATATCTCCACAAGGAAGCAAAAGGGACAAGTAACAGAAACTCCAAGTACAAGAATCGCTTTTTGGTCAGTGTATTCGGAAAATACCATGCTTATATGGCCTTAATTAGCGTGAAAAACTTAGAAGGTGTTACAGTTTGTGAACAACATAAAAATTCGATTAAATAAAAACAAAAAACAATAATCTCTGCAGGTCTTACAGTCGAAGCGAGCGAAGTAGCGAGCGCTAAGCTAGTCACGGACATATTTATATAAGCATATAACAAAAATATATAGCCTACTTTCGTCCGAAAGATCGTTAGTGTCGTCTAAAAATGTGTAGCAAACCGATAAAAAACTTTTCGAGATTTTCGGTTCAAATGGCTCTGAGCACTATGGGACTTAACTACTGAGGTCATCAGTCCCCTAGAACTTAGAACTACTTAAACCCAACTAACCTAAGGACATCACACACATCCACGCCCGAGGCAGGATTCGAACCTGCGACCGTAGCGGTCACGCGGTTCCAAACTGACGCGCTTAGAACCGCACGGCCGCACCGACCGGTGAGATTTTCGGTAACAAGGTTTCTCCCTTGTATATTACATATGCTTTCAACTCAGGAACGCATTTTTCTAGTTGAACATGTGGTTCGACACGGCGATAAATACGCACATATAGCGACATTGGCTGAAAAATTCCCAGCAACACCCGTACCTCATCGTAATGCGGTTCGTCGACTTAGGGAGAAATTTCGAGAAACAGGATCAGTGTTAGATACCGAATGAACTGGAAGTCCGCCTAAACTGAACCAACAGAAGCTGTTGGCTATATCTAACCCCGTGTAAAAGAGCCGAACCTTACTCCACTAGACGTCTCTCTTTGGGGAGCAGCAGAATCTGTGGTGTATTGCAATCGCCCACGAACGCTTTGTGGCTTAAAAATGGAGATAACTGCCTGCGAGAAAAGCGCAGCACAATCAGATCCGCTGAAAGTGTGTTCCAGGCGGGTCGAGACTTGTATAAGCGGCCGTAGATGTCATTCAGAAAATATGTTGGAATTGCACACCAACTTACCGAACACAGGGTGTACTAATGAGGGAGCGGACAATATTAATACACTACTGGCCATTAAAATTGCTACACCACGAAGATGACGTGCTACAGACGCGAAATTTAACCGACACGAAAAAGATGCTGTGATACGCAAATGATTAGGTTTTCAGAGCATCCACAAAAGGTTGGCGACGGTGGCGACACGTACAACGTGCTGACATGAGGAAAGTTTCCAACCGATTGCTCATACACAAACAGCAGTTGACCGGCGTTGCCTGGTGAAACGTTGTTGTGATGCCTCGTGTAAGGAGGAGAAATGTGTAACATCACGTATCCGACTTTGATAAAGGTCGGATTCTACCCTATCGCGATTGCGGTTTATCGTATCGCGACATTGCTGCTCGCGTTGATCGAGATCCAATGACGGCTAGCAGAATAAGGAATCGGTGAATTCAGGAGGGTAATACGGAACGCCGTGCTGGATCCCAACGGCCTCGTATCACTAGCAGTCGAGATGACAGGCATCTTATCCGCATGGCTGTAACGGATCGTGCAGCCACGTTTCGATCCCTGACTCAACAGATTGGGACGTTTGCAAGACAACAACCATCTGCTCGAACACTTCGACTTTTGCAGCAGCGTGGACTATCAGCTCGGAGACCATGGCTGCGGTTACCGTTGACGCTGCATCACAGACAGAAGCGCCTGCGATGGTGTACTCAACGACGAACCTGGGAATGGCAAAACGTCATTTTTTCGGATGAATCCAGGTTCTGTTCACAGCATCATGATGGTCGCATCCGTGTTTGGCGACATCGCGGTCAACGCGCATTGGAAGCGTGTATTCGTCATCCCCATACTAGCGTATCACCGGGTGTGAAGGTATGGGGTGCCATTGGTTACACGCCTCGGCCCCCTCTTGTTCGCATTGCCTGCACTTTTTACAGTGGACGTCACATTGCAGATGTGTTACGACTCGTGGCTCTACCCTTCATTCGATCCCTGCGAAACCCTACTTTTCAGCAGGAAATTGCACGACCGCATGTTGCAGGTCCTGTACGGGCCTTTCTGGATACAGAAAATGTTCGACTGCTGCCCTGGGCAGCACATTCTCCAGCTCTCGCACCAATTGAAAACGTCTGGTCAATGGTGGCCGAGCAACTGGCTCGTCACAATACGCCAGTCACTACTTCTGAGGAACTGTGGTATTGTGTTGAAGCTGCATGGGCAGCTGTACCTGTACACGCAATTCAAGGTCTGTTTGACTCAATGCCCAGGCGTATCAAGGCCGTTATTACAGCCAGAGGTCGTTGTTCTGGGTACTGATTTCTCAGGATCTATGCACCCAAACAGCGTGAAAATGTAATCACATGTCAGTTCCAGTATAATATATTTGTCCAATGAATACCCGTTTATCATGTGCATTTCTTCTTGGTGTAGGCAATTTTAATGGCCAGTAGTGTAGAAGCCCACGTCCTGTCGGTTGCTTTATCGAATCCGTCATGACACCCTCGGACCTGTAGCATCAATGTGTGTGTTGGTGTGTGTGTGTCTGAAAGAGAGAGAGAGAGAGAGAGAGAGAGAGAGAGAGAGAGAAGGGGGGGGGGGGGCTCAACTCCAGAGGAGTATGTGAGTGAGAGGTCGCATATAACGTGTGAAGGGCTTTTACGAGCACCCCATCGGCCGCAGACTTCATCCCGTGATCTCGTGGCGGCAGATCCATTCAGTGGCGCCAAAATACGGCGGATGAAAAAGCGTAGCCTCTGCTGTGGTGGCCGGCCTGCATTTCTTGGCCCTTCTTCTGGTGCTGTCGAAAAGAAGAAAAAGCTTCCATCCGACTGTGGTCCCATGAAAGATTAACAAGGAGCGCGGAAATATCAAGATGAATGCTATCATACGAAGGACGTCTTTGAATTTATTACAAAAACATGAAAGAAAAAATAAGTATTGAGTACGATACGAATCATTTTATCGATTCTCTAAATTTCGAAGTTTCAAATTTGCATGCACCGAACCAAGTAGCGCGACATCCTTCACACATTCTGATGCTGGTACATCAGCAGCAGCTAGAATCGTCGCGTTTTAGAACTGTGCGACATTTACCGATGCTTTCCCTGATATCGCGGGTAATTTTTGACGACAAATTGTTGTATACTGTTGAGCGTTAACTATTCTTCAATGGTCTGAACAGGGTTCCCGAAACTTTCGTACCGTGAAATATTGTTCTTCCACGGGAGGGGAATAAGTGTTCCGCGAAAAACCTTTACCAGCGTGACGTGTTTTTTTTTTTTTTTTTTTAAATAGCCTCTTGTCATATCTCAAAGTTTTCTATCACTTCTGTGTTCCTGTTTTCTGTTTATCGAAAGAATAAACCTGATGTAACCAAACACAAACGTGGTTGGGTCGGATATTTTCTGCGCTCAGGGTGTTATGCTGTCTTCATCATCATTTCATCCCCATCCGGCGCGCAGGTCGCCCAATGTGGCGTCGAATGTAGTAAGAGCTGCACCAAGGCGGCCGGACCTGCCCCGTAAGGGGCCTCCCAGCCAATGACGCCAAGCGCTCATTTACATTTCATAGCTTTGCGTGTAGAAGCAGACCTCGGGGAAGATCAGTTTGGATTCCGTAGAATACTGGAACACGTGAGGCAATACTGACCTTACGACTTATCTTAGAAGAAAGATTAAGGAAAGGCAAACCTACGTTTCTAGCATTTCTAGACATAGAGAAAGCTTTTGACAATGTTGACTGGAATACTCTCTTTCAAATTCTAAAGGTGGCAGGGGTAAAATACAGGGAGCGAAAGGCTATTTACAATTTGTACAGAAACCAGATGGCAGTTATAAGAGTCGAGGGACATGAAAGGGAAGCAGTGGTTGGGAAGGGAGTAAGACAGGGTTGTAGCCTCTCCCCAATGTTATTCAATCTCTATATTGAGCAAGCAGTAAAGGAAACAAAAGAAAAATTCGGAGTAGGTATTAAAATCCATGGAGAAGAAATAAAAACTTTGAGGTTCGCCGATGACATTGTAATTCTGTCAGAGACAGCTAAAGGACTTGGAAGAGCAGTTGAACGGAATGGATGGTGTCTTGAAGGGAGGATATAAGATGAACATCACCAAAAGCAAAACGAGGATAATGGAATGTAGTCGAATTAAGTCGGGTGATGCTGAGGGTATTAGATTAGGAAATGAGACACTTAAAGTAGTAAAGGAGTTTTGCTATTTGGGGAGCAAAATAACTGATGATGGTCGAAGTAGAGAAGATATAAAATGTAGACTGGCAATGGCAAGGAAAGCGTTTCTGAAGAAGAGAAATTTGTTAACATCGAGTATTGATTTAAGTGTCAGGAAGTCATTTCTGAAAGTATTTGTATGGAGTGTAGCCATGTATGGAAGTGAAACATGGACGGTAAATAGTTTGGACAAGAAGAGAATAGAAGCTTTTGAAATGTGGTGCTACGAAAGAATGCTGAAGATTAGATGGGTAGATCACGTAAATAATGAGGAGGTATTGAATAGGATTGGGGAGAAGAGACGCTTGTGGCACAACTTGACCAGAAGAAGGGATCGGTTGGTAGGACATGTTCTGAGGCATCAAGGGATCACCAATTTAGTATTGGAGGGCAGTGTGGAGGGTAAAAATCGTATTGGGAGAGCAAGAGATGAATACACTAAGCAGATTCAGAAGGATGTAGGTTGCAGTAGGTACTGGGAGATGAAGAAGCTTGCACAGGGTAGAGTAGCATGGAGAGCTGCATCAAACCAGTCTCAGGACTGAAGACCACAACAACAACACAACGTGTATGTTCTGTAATATTCGATGTTATTTATATTTCCGTCTGATTAGAAAACGAAGAATGAAATAAATATTTTAGTTCTTTGCTTCCGAATGTGTGGCGATTTCCCAGTATGTAGTTGGGCAGTGGACACCTTCAGATGCTGCGAGTGAAATGACATGTATGTTGTTCGTTGTGACAGATATTTAGCCGTTTGAGAAGAGGAGGAGAGACAAGGCTTTCCGTATGTACTTCTTATGTCACTTCCGATTGGAGCAGATGTGTGTTGTAAGTTTAAGGCTTGCGTTTTCCAGCTTTCTCGAATCATAGACACCTTTTGCTACAATGGTTCAATGGCGTTCTTGCTGCGCGAAGGATATTATAAATATTGGAAGAAAGATCAGATTTGTAAAATACGTTTGTTGAAATATGTAAACGGTATGGGTGTATTAATCGACAAATAATTATTAATTAAGAAATAAGATACTTACGGCCGAATTTTGATAAGTGCATTCGATTATTTTACGTAGTAGGGGAGCGTGTTGTACCCAGAGGATAGTGTACACACGATGTTTTTTTGGTCGGTACTTCAGACTAGTGACAGATCTTAGGCTCCAATGAACGAATGTGCACTAGAGACCGTCATCAGGCGTTCCCACCATTTCATACAGTTTTTCTTGTTGTTAAACAAGAGATTTTGTTTTGTGCAGCGTTTGTAAAAATTTTGAGTTCCACTTATTTAAGTCCTGTAAAATGTATTAAGGCTAATTGGAAGATATTGTTAATTTTACAGTTACCAACTGTCACGGCGAAGAGCATTCTCAAAACTAATTACATTCCAAATGGACGCTTACAACAGGATTTCCCGAAGTGTGTTCCACGGAACACTGTCTTTTCGCAGGAAGAGAATAGGGGCCTTTTTTCCGAAATTTTGACTGTACTTATTTTTTTAAATTTTATTACGATTTCTGTGCAGTTAGATATAATTTAAAATTGAAGTGTTCACTGGATAAAGCAAGTTTCTCTCATTGTGTGAAATGTTATTAACCCTCTAAATAAACAAGGTGTTCCATCACAGTACAAGGACTTTAAAGATGTTCCGCCAGACGAAAAATTTGGGTGCGTCTCTGTTAAGCTATACTTCTACCACTTGCGTTTTTAAACTGAAGCCGTCCAACGCGTGATATTTGCAAACGAACTGAGTTTCTTTAATGTCCTGATATAATATTTTTCCCTGTGTCGAAAATGGAAGTTTCTGTTAGTTGCAAATAGCTTCCGTTTCAAAATGTTTTTAAGTTGTGACTTGTTTTTCACAGTACTTCCATTTAATTTGGTCTCACTTCCTGATTATTGGTGTTAGCAGAGCGATAATGTAACACACAGATTATTAAATACGGTAATTACAAGATTTTCTGTGTCGCAACGCTTTAAAATCTGAACAGTGTTTGAACTCAGAAGAGTGTTCCTGAAGCAACTCTGTAGCAATTCTGGACGTGTGGGGTGTCGCAGTGTCCTGCTGGAACTGACGCATCAGGGGTCCCATATCACTCCAACCGCACACGCCCCACACCATTACAGAGCCGCCACCACCTTGAACAGTCCCCTGCTGACATCCAGCGTCCACAGATTCGTGATGTTGTCTCCATACCCGTACACGTCCATCCATTCGATAAAATTCGAAACGATACTCGTCCGACCTGGCAACATGTTTCCAGTCATCAACAGTCCAATGTAGGTTCTGATTGGCCCAGGGGAGGCGTAAATCTTCATGCCATTCAGTCATCAAGGGTACACGAGTAGGCCTTCAGCTCCGTAAGCTCACATCGATAACGTTTCGTCGAATTCTTCAAAAAAATGGTTGAAATGTCTCTAAGGACTATGGGACTTAACATCTGAGGTCATCAGTCCCCTAGACTTATTGTTGTGTCGGCAGATTAGCCAACACAACGCACACTAATTTAGAGGAGGCCGAAATGCACGCGTCAACTCACGCAGGCTGGCGTTAGGTCTGAAACAGGATACGTAATGAATGCAATAAAGAAAAGTACGTAGCTGCTGGAATACTTAACTTTAATCCATCATTTGTATACAGCGTTCTTGATGATACAAGTGAGACTCTCTCTAGAAATGGTTAATGGCGCCTTGCTAGGTCGTACCCATGGACTTAGGTGAAGGCTATTCTAACTATCTCTCGGCAAATGAGAGAAAGGCTTCGTCAGTGTAGTCGCTAGCGAAGTCGTCCGTACAACTGGGGCGAGTGCTAGTTAGTCTCTCTAGACCTGCCGTGTGGTGGCGCTCGGTCTGCAATTACTGACAGTGGCGACACGCGGGTCCGTCGTACACTAGCGGACCGCGGCCGATTTAAAAGCTACCACCTAGCAAATGTGGTGTCTGGCGGTGACACCACACTTATAACTACTCAAACCTAACTAACCTAAGGACATCACACACATTCACGCCCGAGGCAGGATCCGAACCTGCGACCATAGCAGCAGCGCGGTTCCAGACTGAAGCGCCTAGAACCACTCGGCCACAGCGGCCGGCGTTGAATAATTCAGACGCTCACACTGCTGATGGCCCAGCACTGAAATCTGCAGCAGTTTGCGGAAGGGTTGTACTTCTGTCACGCTGAACGATTCTCTTCAGTCGCCGTTAGAGCCGTTCTTGCAGGATGTTTTTCCGGTCGCAGCAGTGCCGGAGATTTGATGTTTGACCACAGTCCTCATATTCACGGTAGAGTCGTGAAATGGTCGAACGGGAAAGTCTCCACTTCATTGCTACCTCGAAGATGTTGTGTCCCATCGCTCGTGCGACGACTATAATACCACGTTCAAACTCATTTCAATCGTGTTAACCTGCTATTTTAGCAACAGTAACCGATCTAACAACTGCGCCAGACACTTACATAGCCAGATTAAAACTGTGTGCCCGACCGAGACTCGAACTCGGGACCTTTGCCTTTCGCGGGCAAGTGCTCTACCAACTGAGCTACCGAAGCACGACTCACGCCCGGTACTCACAGCTTTACTTCTGCCAGTACCTCGTCTCCTACCTTCCAAACTTTACAGAAGCTCTCCTGGTTCGCAGGAGAGCTTCTGTAAAGTTTGGAAGGTAGGAGACGAGGTACTGGCAGAAGTAAAGCTGTGAGTACCGGGCGTGAGTCGTGCTTCGGTAGCTCAGTTGGTAGAGCACTTGCCCGCGAAAGGCAAAGGTCCCGAGTTCGAGTCTCGGTCGGGCACACAGTTTTAATCTGCCAGGAAGTTTCATATCAGCGCACACTCCGCTGCAGAGTGAAAATCTCATTCTGGAAACATCCCCCAGGCTGTGGCTAAGCCATGTCTCCGCAATATCCTTTCTTTCAGGAGTGCTAGTTCTGCAGGTTCGCAGGAGAGCTTCTGTAAAGTTTGGAAGGTAGGAGACGAGGTACTGGCAGAAGTAAAGCTGTGAGTACCGGGCGTGAGTCGAGCTTCGGTAGCTCAGTTGGTAGAGCACTTGCCCGCGAAAGGCAAAGGTCCCGAGTTCGAGTCTCGGTCGGGCACACAGTTTTAATCTGCCAGGAAGTTTCATATCAGCGCACACTCCGCTGCAGAGTGAAAATCTCATTCTGGAAACATCCCCCAGGCTGTGGCTAAGCCATGTCTCCGCAATATCCTTTCTTTCAGGAGTGCTAGTTCTGCAGGTTCGCAGGAGAGCTTCTGTAAAGTTTGGAAGGTAGGAGACGAGGTACTGGCAGAAGTAAAGCTGTGAGTACCGGGCGTGAGTCGTGCTTCGGTAGCTCAGTTGGTAGAGCACTTGCCCGCGAAAGGCAAAGGTCCCGAGTTCGAGTCTCGGTCGGGCACACAGTTTTAATCTGCCAGGAAGTTTCATATCAGCGCACACTCCGCTGCAGAGTGAAAATCTCATTCTGGAAACATCCCCCAGGCTGTGGCTAAGCCATGTCTCCGCAATATCCTTTCTTTCAGGAGTGCTAGTTCTGCAGGTTCGCAGGAGAGCTTCTGTAAAGTTTGGAAGGTAGGAGACGAGGTACTGGCAGAAGTAAAGCTGTGAGTACCGGGCGTGAGTCGTGCTTCGGTAGCTCAGTTGGTAGAGCACTTGCCCGCGAAAGGCAAAGGTCCCGAGTTCGAGTCTCGGTCGGGCACACAGTTTTAATCTGCCAGGAAGTTTCATATCAGCGCACACTCCGCTGCAGAGTGAAAATCTCGTTCTGGAAACATCCCCCAGGCTGTGGCTAAGCCATGTCTCCGCAATATCCTTTCTTTCAGGAGTGCTAGTTCTGCAGGTTCGCAGGAGAGCTTCTGTAAAGTTTGGAAGGTAGGAGACGAGGTACTGGCAGAAGTAAAGCTGTGAGTACCGGGCGTGAGTCGTGCTTCGGTAGCTCAGTTGGTAGAGCACTTGCCCGCGAAAGGCAAAGGTCCCGAGTTCGAGTCTCGGTCGGGCACACAGTTTTAATCTGCCAGGAAGTTTCATATCAGCGCACACTCCGCTGCAGAGTGAAAATCTCATTCTGGAAACATCCCCCAGGCTGTGGCTAAGCCATGTCTCCGCAATATCCTTTCTTTCAGGAGTGCTAGTTCTGCAGGTTCACAGGAGAGCTTCTGTAAAGTTTGGAAGGTAGGAGACGAGGTACTGGCAGAAATAAAGCTGTGAGTACCGGGCGTGAGTCGTGCTTCGGTAGCTCAGTTGGTAGAGCACTTGCCCGCGAAAGGCAAAGGTCCCGAGTTCGAGTCTCGGTCGGGCACACAGTTTTAATCTGCCAGGAAGTTTCATATCAGCGCACACTCCGCTGCAGAGTGAACATTTCATTCTGGAAACATCCCCCAGGCTGTGGCTAAGCCATGTCTCCGCAATATCCTTTCTTTCAGGAGTGCTAGTTCTGCAGGTTCGCAGGAGAGCTTCTGTAAAGTTTGGAAGGTAGGAGACGAGGTACTGGCAGAAGTAAAGCTGTGAGTACCGGGCGTGAGTCGTGCTTCGGTAGCTCAGTTGGTAGAGCACTTGCCCGCGAAAGGCAAAGGTCCCGAGTTCGAGTCTCGGTCGGGCACACAGTTTTAATCTGCCAGGAAGTTTCATATCAGCGCACACTCCGCTGCAGAGTGAAAATCTCGTTCTGGAAACATCCCCCAGGCTGTGGCTAAGCCATGTCTCCGCAATATCCTTTCTTTCAGGAGTGCTAGTTCTGCAGGTTCGCAGGAGAGCTTCTGTAAAGTTTGGAAGGTAGGAGACGAGGTACTGGCAGAAGTAAAGCTGTGAGTACCGGGCGTGAGTCGTGCTTCGGTAGCTCAGTTGGTAGAGCACTTGCCCGCGAAAGGCAAAGGTCCCGAGTTCGAGTCTCGGTCGGGCACACAGTTTTAATCTGCCAGGAAGTTTCATATCAGCGCACACTCCGCTGCAGAGTGAAAATCTCATTCTGGAAACATCCCCCAGGCTGTGGCTAAGCCATGTCTCCGCAATATCCTTTCTTTCAGGAGTGCTAGTTCTGCAGGTTCGCAGGAGAGCTTCTGTAAAGTTTGGAAGGTAGGAGACGAGGTACTGGCAGAAGTAAAGCTGTGAGTACCGGGCGTGAGTCGAGCTTCGGTAGCTCAGTTGGTAGAGCACTTGCCCGCGAAAGGCAAAGGTCCCGAGTTCGAGTCTCGGTCGGGCACACAGTTTTAATCTGCCAGGAAGTTTCATATCAGCGCACACTCCGCTGCAGAGTGAAAATCTCATTCTGGAAACATCCCCCAGGCTGTGGCTAAGCCATGTCTCCGCAATATCCTTTCTTTCAGGAGTGCTAGTTCTGCAGGTTCGCAGGAGAGCTTCTGTAAAGTTTGGAAGGTAGGAGACGAGGTACTGGCAGAAGTAAAGCTGTGAGTACCGGGCGTGAGTCGTGCTTCGGTAGCTCAGTTGGTAGAGCACTTGCCCGCGAAAGGCAAAGGTCCCGAGTTCGAGTCTCGGTCGGGCACACAGTTTTAATCTGCCAGGAAGTTTCATATCAGCGCACACTCCGCTGCAGAGTGAAAATCTCATTCTGGAAACATCCCCCAGGCTGTGGCTAAGCCATGTCTCCGCAATATCCTTTCTTACAGGAGTGCTAGTTCTGCAGGTTCGCAGGAGAGCTTCTGTAAAGTTTGGAAGGTAGGAGACGAGGTACTGGCAGAAGTAAAGCTGTGAGTACCGGGCGTGAGTCGTGCTTCGGTAGCTCAGTTGGTAGAGCACTTGCCCGCGAAAGGCAAAGGTCCCGAGTTCGAGTCTCGGTCGGGCACACAGTTTTAATCTGCCAGGAAGTTTCATATCAGCGCACACTCCGCTGCAGAGTGAAAATCTCATTCTGGAAACATCCCCCAGGCTGTGGCTAAGCCATGTCTCCGCAATATCCTTTCTTTCAGGAGTGCTAGTTCTGCAGGTTCGCAGGAGAGCTTCTGTAAAGTTTGGAAGGTAGGAGACGAGGTACTGGCAGAAGTAAAGCTGTGAGTACCGGGCGTGAGTCGTGCTTCGGTAGCTCAGTTGGTAGAGCACTTGCCCGCGAAAGGCAAAGGTCCCGAGTTCGAGTCTCGGTCGGGCACACAGTTTTAATCTGCCAGGAAGTTTCATATCAGCGCACACTCCGCTGCAGAGTGAAAATCTCATTCTGGAAACATCCCCCAGGCTGTGGCTAAGCCATGTCTCCGCAATATCCTTTCTTTCAGGAGTGCTAGTTCTGCAGGTTCGCAGGAGAGCTTCTGTAAAGTTTGGAAGGTAGGAGACGAGGTACTGGCAGAAGTAAAGCTGTGAGTACCGGGCGTGAGTCGTGCTTCGGTAGCTCAGTTGGTAGAGCACTTGCCCGCGAAAGGCAAAGGTCCCGAGTTCGAGTCTCGGTCGGGCACACAGTTTTAATCTGCCAGGAAGTTTCATATCAGCGCACACTCCGCTGCAGAGTGAAAATCTCATTCTGGAAACATCCCCCAGGCTGTGGCTAAGCCATGTCTCCGCAATATCCTTTCTTTCAGGAGTGCTAGTTCTGCAGGTTCGCAGGAGAGCTTCTGTAAAGTTTGGAAGGTAGGAGACGAGGTACTGGCAGAAGTAAAGCTGTGAGTACCGGGCGTGAGTCGTGCTTCGGTAGCTCAGTTGGTAGAGCACTTGCCCGCGAAAGGCAAAGGTCCCGAGTTCGAGTCTCGGTCGGGCACACAGTTTTAATCTGCCAGGAAGTTTCATATCAGCGCACACTCCGCTGCAGAGTGAAAATCTCATTCTGGAAACATCCCCCAGGCTGTGGCTAAGCCATGTCTCCGCAATATCCTTTCTTTCAGGAGTGCTAGTTCTGCAGGTTCGCAGGAGAGCTTCTGTAAAGTTTGGAAGGTAGGAGACGAGGTACTGGCAGAAGTAAAGCTGTGAGTACCGGGCGTGAGTCGTGCTTCGGTGGCTCAGTTGGTAGAGCACTTGCCCGCGAAAGGCAAAGGTCCCGAGTTCGAGTCTCGGTCGGGCACACAGTTTTAATCTGCCAGGAAGTTTCATATCAGCGCACACTCCGCTGCAGAGTGAAAATCTCACTCTGGAAACATCCCCCAGGCTGTGGCTAAGCCATGTCTCCGCAATATCCTTTCTTTCAGGAGTGCTAGTTCTGCAGGTTCGCAGGAGAGCTTCTGTAAAGTTTGGAAGGTAGGAGACGAGGTACTGGCAGAAGTAAAGCTGTGAGTACCGGGCGTGAGTCGTGCTTCGGTAGCTCAGTTGGTAGAGCACTTGCCTGCGAAAGGCAAAGGTCCCGAGTTCGAGTCTCGGTCGGGCACACAGTTTTAATCTGCCAGGAAGTTTCATATCAGCGCACACTCCGCTGCAGAGTGAAAATCTCATTCTGGAAACATCCCCCAGGCTGTGGCTAAGCCATGTATCCGCAATATCCTTTCTTACAGGAGTGCTAGTTCTGCAAGGTTCGCAGGACAGCTTCTGTAAAGTTTGGAAGGTAGGAGACGAGGTACTGGCAGAAGTAAAGCTGTGAGTACCGGGCGTGAGTCGTGCTTCGGTAGCTCAGTTGGTAGAGCACTTGCCCGCGAAAGGCAAAGGTCCCGAGTTCGAGTCTCGGTCGGGCACACAGTTTTAATCTGCCAGGAAGTTTCATATCAGCGCACACTCCGCTGCAGAGTGAAAATCTCATTCTGGACTTACATAGCCGTTCCCGACCGCAGCGCCGTATTCTGCCTGTTTACATACAGGCTGTTTCAAAAATGACCGGTATATTTGAAACGGCAATAAAAACTAAACGAGCAGCGATAGAAATACACCGTTTGTTGCAATATGCTTGGGACAACAGTACATTTTCAGGCAGACAAACTTTCGAAATTACAGTAGTTACAATTTTCAACAACAGATGGCGCTGCGGTCTGGGAAACTCTATAGTACGATATTTTCCACATATCCACCATGCGTAGCAATAATATGGCGTAGTCTCTGAATGAAATTACCCGAAACCTTTGACAACGTATCTGGCGGAATGGCTTCACATGCAGATCAGATGTACTGCTTCAGCTGTTCAATTCTTTCTGGATTCTGGCGTTACACCTGGTCATTCAAGTGTCCCCACAGAAAGAAGTCACAGGGGTTCATGTCTGGCGAATAGGGAGGCCAATCCACGCCGCCTCCTGTATGTTTCGGATAGCCCAAAGCAATCACACGATCATCGAAATATTCATTCAGGAAATTAAAGACGTCGGCCGTGCGATGTGGCCGGGCACCATCTTGCATAAACCACGAGGTGTTCGCAGTGTCGTCTAAGGCAGTTTGTACCGCCACAAATTCACGAAGAATGTCCAGATAGCGTGATGCAGTAATCGTTTCGGATCTGAAAAATGGGCCAATGATTCCTTTGGAAGAAATGGCGCCCCAGACCAGTACTTTTTGAGGATGCAGGGACGATGGGACTGCAACATGGGGCTTTTCGGTTCCCCATATGCGCCAGTTCTGTTTATTGACGAAGCCGTCCAGGTAAAAATAAGCTTCGTCAGTAAACCAAATGCTGCCCACATGCATATCGCCGCCATCAATCCTGTGCACTATATCGTTAGCGAATGTCTCTCGTGCAGCAATGGTAGCGGCGCTGAGGGGTTGCCGCGTTTGAATTTTGTGTGGATAGAGGTGTAAACTCTGGCGCATGAGACGATACGTGGACGTTAGCGTCATTTGGACCGCAGCTGCAACACGGCGAACGGAAACCCGAGGCCGCTGTCGGATCACCTGCTGCACTAGCTGCGCGTTGCCCTCTGTGGTTGCCGTACGCGGTCGCCCTACCTTTCCAGCACGTTCGTCCGTCACGTTCCCAGTCGGTTGAAATTTTTCAAACAGATCCTTTATTGTATCGCTTTTCGGTCCTTTGGTTACATTAAACCTCCGTTGAAAACTTCGTCTTGTTGCAACAACACTGTGTTCTAGGCGGTGGAATTCCAACACCAGAAAAATCCTCTGTTCTAAGGAATAAACCATGTTGTCCACAGCACACTTGCACGTTGTGAACAGCACACGCTTAGAGCAGAAAGACGACGTACAGAATGGCGCACCCACAGACTGCGTTGTCTTCTATATCTTTCACATCACTTGCAGCGCCATCTGTTGTAGAAATTGTAACTACTGTAATTTCGAAAGTTTGTCCGCCTGAAAATGTACTGTTGTCCCAAGCATATTGCAACAAACGGTGTATTTCTATCGCTGCTCGTTTAGTTTTTATTGCCGTTTCAAATATACCGGTCATTTTTGAAACACCCTGTATCTCTGTATGTGAATACGCATGCCTATACAAGTTTTTTTGGCACTTCAGTGTAATTGTGGACGTATGTTGCGAGTGCTACTCTGAGATGAAGAGGTTTTCACAGGAGAGGAATTGTTGGCGGACCGCATCAAACCGATCAGAAGGCTGATGACTCATTATATAAATGATATGCCCTCTAGTATTACGGGTAACTCTAAAATATTTCTCTTTGCTGATGACACTAGCTCGGTAGTAAACGATGTTGTGTAGAACATTCGCTCGGTTTCAAATAGTGCAGTACATGACCTCAGTTCATGGCTTCTAGAAAATAAACTAACGGTAAATCACAGTAAGACTCAGTTTTTACAGTTTCTAACACACAATTCAACAAAACCTGACGTTTTAATTTCACGGAACGGGCATATGATTAATCAAACTGAACAGTTCAAATTTCTAGTTGTTCAGACAGATAGTAAGCTGTCGTGGAAAGCCCACGTTCAGGATCTTGTTCAAAGACTTAATGCTGCCATTTTTACTATTGGAACGGTTTCACAGGTGAGTGATACTTCGACACGAAAATTAGTCTACTTTGCTTATTTCCATTGGCTTATGACATATGGTATTATATTTTGGGGTAACTCTTTCCATTCTACAAGGATATTTTTGGTTCAGAAACGGGCGATTCTGGCAATAACTGGTGTGAGTTCACGAACCTCTTGTCGACCTCCGTTCAAGAGTCTGGGTATTTTGACATTGGCCTCTCAATATGTATATTCCTTATTGTCGTTTCTCGTTACCAATATTAGTTTATTCCCTAGAATAAGCAGCTTTCACTCGGTTAATACTCGGCAGAAATCAAACCATCATTTGGATCGGACTTCCTTAACTCTTGTGCAAAAAGGTGTGCAGTATACTGCTGAATTCAGTTTCAATATGCTGCCACTCGAATTAAAAAATCTTAGCAGTAATCCACGCGCTTTCAAATCTAAACTGAAGAGTTTCCTCATAGGTCACTCCTTCTATTCTGTCGAGGAGTTCCTTGAAAAATTAAGCAGTTTCTTATTGTATTGCTCATAGCATATACTTAAACTTGTGGACTGACTTTTTTCGGGTTCATGAACATTTATTTTTATCTGTTATTACTTTTACGCTGTAATTTCATGTACTGACATGTTCCCTGACCTTGGAGATTTGCTCCTCAATTTGGTCCTACGGAACTTGACGTGTAAATAAAAAAAATAGAAAAAGCTGGCCGGCGTTTTCATTTCAGTATTGATAGTCGTTAATATCAAGAGCTCAGATGGAAACCCAGTTCTAAGCAGAGAAGGGAAAGCAGAAAGGTGGAAGGAGTATATAGAGGGTCTATACAAGGGCGATGTACTTGTGGACAATATTATAGAAATTGAAGAGAATGTAGATGAAGATGAAATGGGACATAAGATACTGCGTGATGAGTTTGACAGAGCACTGAAAGACCTAAGTCGAAACAAGGCCCCGGGAGTAGACAACATTCCATTAGAACTGCTGACGCCCTTGGGAGAGCCAGTCCTGACAAAACTCTTCCATCTGGTGAGCAAGATGTATGAGACAGGCGAAATACCCTCAGACTTCAAGAAGAATATAATAATTCCAATCCCAAGGAAAGCAGGTGTTGACATATGTGAAAATTACCGAACTACCAGTTTACTAAGTCACAGCTGCAAAATACTAACACGAATTCTTTACAGACGAATGGAAAAACTGGTAGAAGCCTACCTCGGGGAAGATCAGTTTGGGTTCCATAGAAATGTTGGAACACGTGAGGCAATACTGACCTTATGACTTATCTTGGAAGAAAGATTAAGGAAAGGCAAACCTACGTTTCTAGCATTTGTAGACTTAGAGAAAGCTTTTGACAATGTAGACTGTAATACTCTCTATCAAATTCTGAGGGTGGCAGGGGTAAAACAGAGGGAGCGAAAGGCTATTTACAATTTGTACAGAAACCAGATGGCAGGTACAAGAGTCGAGGGGCATGAAAGGGAAGCAGTGGTTGGGAAGGGAGTGAGACAGGGTTGTAGCCTCTCCCCGATGTTATTCAATCTGTATATTGAGCAAACAGTAAAGGAAACAAAAAAAATTCGGAGTAGGTATTAAAATCCATGGAGAAGAAATAAAAACTTTGAGGTTCGCCGATGACATTGTAATTCTGTCAGATACAGCAAAGGACTTGGAAGAGCAGTTGAACGGAATGGACAGTGTCTTGAAAGGAGGATATAAGATGAACATCAACAATAGCAAAACGAGGATAATGTGATGTAGTCGAATTAAGTCGGGTGATGCTGAGGGAATTAGATTAGGAAATGGGACAGTTAAAGTAGTAAAGGAGTTTCGCTATATGGGGAGCAAAATCACTGATGATGTTAAAAGTAGAGAGGATATAAAATGTAGACTGGCAATGGCAAGGAAAGCATTTCTGAAGAAGAGAAATTTGTTAACATCGAGTATAGATTTAAGTGTCAGGAAGTCGTTTCTGAAAGTATTTGTATGGAGTGTGGCCATGCATGGAAGTGAAACATGGACGATAAATAGTTTGGACAAGAAGAGAATAGAAGCTTTCGAAATGTGGTGCTACAGAAGAATGCTGAAGATTAGATGGACAGATCACATAACTAATGATGAGGTATTGAAGAGAATTGGGGAGAAGAGGAGTTTGTGGCACATCTTGACTAGAAGAAGGGATCGGTTGGTAGGACATGTTCTGAGGCATCAAGGGATCACCAATTTAGTATTGGAGGGCAGCGTGGAGGGTAAAAATCGTAGAGGGAGACCAAGAGATGAATACACTAAGCAGATTGAGAAGGATGTAGGCTGCAGTAGGTACTGGGAGATGAAGAAGCTTGCACAGGATAGAGTAGCATGGAGAGCTGCATCAAAGCAGTCTCAGGACTGAAGACCACAACAACAAACAACATTGATTGTCGCAGTTCTGTCAGCTGTGTGGGTGACAGTGACTTGTTACATGAGCTACAGCCTGCGGTCCTGGTGGCCCCATTTAACCCGAGGGTGAGGTGCGTGCTACAGCAGCAGCTGAGGCAAGACCCCCGTCCCCTGCAGGTGACTGGGTGGCGGGCGGTAGAAGGCAGGCAGTATTGTCATCGGTGCAAGCTCTGACCAGCAGACCGACTACTTGCTGCTTTGGGGTTTCCAGTAGTAACTCCCGCACCTCGCACTGGTGTGAGGCGGCTGCTCTCAACGGCGGCAGCCAATGTCGGCCCGCCGATCAATACGCGGCTGCCGGCGGCTACGCGGCCAGTCGATACACACACCCTCCGCCACACACCGCACCTACTGAAAGACTAACTGCTGCATTGCCGGTAGCTTTTTCCGAGATCCGACGGGCGTATGACTGTGTTCCAAAAGACAAAGAGAATTTTTTATAATCGCGTGAGGTATTACATTCGCGCAGGTTTTTTGGTTGTTAACTTGGTGACCATGCCTGAGAAGTACCGGGTGATCAAAAAGACAGTATAAATTTGAAAACATAAGAAACCACGGACTAATGTAGATAGAGAGGTAAAAATTGACACACATGCTTGGAATAACATGGGGTTTTATTAGAACCAAAAAAAAATAAAGTTCACAAAATGTCCGACAGATGGCGCTGGACAGCAAAACGTCAGTGACTGCTCATGACAGTCGTGTATAAAAGGAGCTGTAATGACAGAGAGAATCAGATGCGCCAGCAGTCGCAGCATGTTGACGTTACCTGAAAAGGCGCTTTTAGTGAAGCTGTATTATCAGAATGGGCAATGTGCTAGTTCAGCGTTACGATCCTATCGCCATAGAAACGGGTAAAGTTCCGTTGACAAATGCAGCTGTGGCGAAAATGATTTCGAAGTTCGAAGCCACGGGTTGTTTAGACGGTAGACCCCGTAGTGGCCGACCGAGCACAAGTCGTAATGCTGCTGAGACAGTTCAGGAAGAAATGGAGACTGTAGCGGGTTCGTCTGAGCACGGGGAAGTCGGCGCTCGTGCAGTTGCACGTCGCACCGGCATTCCATACACTACTGTTTGGCTGGCACTTAGGCGTACCCTCCGATGCTATCCGTACAAAATCCATCGGCATCATGAACTGTTACCTGGCGATTTAGTGAAGCGGAGGACATTTGCGGTGTGGGCATTTCAAAAGATGGCGGAAGATGACGATTGGTTGAGTAACGTGTTGTGAACCGACGAAGCTCATTTCACGCTCCGAGGGTCTGTCAACGCCCACAACTGCAGAATTTGGGCTACCGAAAATCCGAGAACTGTCGTGGAAACTCCATTGCACGACGAGAAAGTCACGGTATGGGTTGGATTTACCACATCTACCGTTATCGGGCGTTTTTTCTTCGAGGAAATGCGTGATTCTGGTTTTGTAACCGCTACCGTGACGGGTGAGAGGTACGCCGATATGTTACAGAATCGCATCATCCCCAGCCTGGCTGATAAACACCTGCTGCAACGTAAGATGGTTATGCAGGATGGCGCTCCACCCCATATTGCTAGACGCGTGAAAGATCTAGATCTCTTGCGCGCGTCGTTTGGTGATGTTCGTGTGCTCAGCCGCCACTTTCGTCATGCTTGGCCTCCCAGGTCCCCTGACCTCGGTCCGTGCGATTATTGGCTTTGGGATTACCTAGTCTGACTTTGTTATGCTAATTATTGCTATTCTCATCAGATGAAGGGCCATCTGTCGGACATTTTTTGAACTTCTGTATTTCTTTTTTTTTTGTATGTTCTAATAAAACCCCATGTCATTCCAAGCATGTGTGTCAATTTGTACCCTTCTATCTACATTATTCCGTGATTTATTGAGTTTTCAAATTTATACTGACTTTTTGATCACCCGGTATCTGTACAGTTTCTTTAAAGTCAGTACCGCCATTAGACTGTTGTTTATTTGCAGTGTTACATTTACACTTACACAATCATGATTTCGGCTTCAAAGTGCCATTATCAAGTGTTTTAAGTGTTATACAGTGCCTAAGATGGCGTGCTCTCGTCTTTAAAATACGCTATTAGAACCATTGTCTAGGGGTCGATATTTCTGGTAAAGCCTACTGCTCTATTTTATCACTGAGTATACCATCTTGTGTAACCGCTCTTTAGAGAGTGGGCATTCAGAAGCGAATATTAGATCATATTGTGTAATACGAAATGACCCAAGAGCCAAAATTCCGTAGTTGTATTTCGAAGTAATTGTTAGTTAAAATTTTACAAGGAGTAAATATTTGAAATAGAGTAATGCAAAGTAGTACAAAGGGAATGCAAGGAAGACATAACAATGCTGCGTATTGTTTTGAATATAATATATAAACCAATGCGCAGCATTGTTAGCTCTCTCGAGTGTTTTCATTGGTGCATGTTCGCAGTCTTCCGAGGGAGTCGGAAGTTAGGGATTATAAGCCTAATTAAATATCATTCTGGTAACTGGATAAGACATTGGAGTGGTTGATGATAGATTACTTTGAGACATTGAGACAAAAATAGTTGGACTTTATCATACCAATATCTTTGCCGATCGTTGTCAAGGCGATTCTGCTAATAAACGAGACGTGAGATATAGCGCCCGTGAAAAGACTAAATTTGTGGTGAACACACATTGAAAGAGCTCGAACTTATAATTAATATCGTGTCGTGAGAATTATGAAGCTTCGACATTGCAAAGCCAGAGACTTATTTACACTACTGGCCATTAAAATTGCTACACCACGAAGATGACGTGGTACAGAAGCGAAACTCTACATTTCAGCAGGATAATGCACGACGGCATGTTGCAAGTCCTGTACGGGCCTTTCTTGATACAGAAAAAATGTTCGACTGCTGCCCTGGCCAGCACATTCTCCAGATCTCTCACCAACTGAAAACGTCTGACTCGTCACAATACGCCAGTCAGTGCTCTTGATGAAGTGTGGTATCGTGTTGAAGCTGCATGGGCAGCTGTACCTGTACACGCCATCGAAGCTCTGTCTGACTCAGGATCTATGAACCCAAATTGCGTGAAAATGTAATCACATGCCGGCCGCGGTGGTCTCGCGGTTCTAGGCGCTCAGTCCGGAACCGCGCGACTGCTACGGTCACAGGTTCGAATCCTGCCTCGGGCATGGATGTGTGTGATGTCCTTAGGTTAGTTAGGTTTAAGTAGTTCTAAGTTATAGGGGACTGATGACCACAGATGTTAAGTCCCATAGTGCTCAGAGCCATTTGAACCATTATATCTCATTAATTTAAGAAGTGAATGGTGTCAATAAAACATAATATATACGAGACTTTCTCCGTTTTTTATAAATCCGAAAAATCAGCTAATGCGTAGACAGTTATATCTGTGAATATTCAAGGGTTATTGAGAAAAGCTGGTCAACCTGTTACAAACAGATAATAGGATTTAACGAAGGCATATTGCTAAAAATCACCGTAGGCGTCAGAAGACGTTACGGTTCCACCATAACAACACTAGTAGGCCAGATATGGCGTGATAATGCAAGACTGACGACAAAACGGTGCGTGTGGACCAGGTCTAACAAGTTTTCACTCGCACGTGGACTGAAAGCATGGCTGTAGCAAATACCCCGCGTCCGCTATCAGCGTCCCACATAGGAGAGTTGTGTGTGTCGCAATGCAGGCGGGAATGCAGTTTGCATTTTCTGCCAGACGGCTGCGGAAGGCTGTGACGTCATTTGCATAAATATCCATATCAGTTCACGGGCTGCCTATGCCGGCACGGCACGCCCACCGCCAGGGGAGAACATGGAAAGCGCATGCGCGATCCGCATCTAGCGCGAAAATAAGTACACCGCTGAATACATAACCTGCACTTGCGCTTTTCCCAGCTGAATCGTGCAGACAATCTTTCTAACTAGGCATACATTATCTGACAACCCGTCTGTTTTGGTAATAAAAAGACTTGTTAAATAAAAATTTAATATGAAAACAGAAGCAATACGTAGTATTGTCGTTGTTGTCTTTAATTCGAAGACTGGTTTCATAAAGCTCTCCATGTTAGTCAACCCTATGGAAGCTCCTTCATCTCTGAACAACTACTGTAGTCATCTCTCTCTCTCTCTCTCTCTCTCTCTCTCTCTCTACAATTATACTCCCACAGTTGATTCCATTACCAAGTTGACGATTCCTTGATGCCTCAGAACTTACTCTATCAACCGATCGCTTCTTTTGACAAAGTTGTACCATAATTTTTCTTACGCGAATTCCAATTACGATGTACCCATCAGTTAGTCAATATACGCATTTGATCTTCAGCATTGTTCTGCACCAACATATGTCAAAAGCGTGTATTTTCTTCTTGTCTGAATTGCTTTATCGGTTACATTTAAATTCCGTACAAGAAGTACACTCTAAACAAATGCCGTTAACACAGAATACTTTGAAAGTTTTGTGCCGTAAGTTGGCAAATGTGTGTGACAAAACCTCTTACCTAAGAATGTTCCTTATCGCCGTTATCGTTGTGCAATTTGGTAGTAGTATGAACGTTTTGCAATTTTATCATATGATGACATGGTTGGCTATTATTTGAAGATATATGTTGATGGACTTGAGAGAGCAACCAGCCACAGATTTACTTCCAGTTCCTTTATTCAAAGGGTGCATGTTAGAAATCTATTCTGAGACAAATCTGAAGTGTTCAGCGAGAAAAATTTACGTGCGCAACGATAAGAATGCAGTGGAAATTTATTCACATATGTTGGACGAAAACTATGAAAACAAAGCACTCCAAACCGACATTTCACGACAATTAATATGTCAAAAAACGCACCACATGTAGTAATGAAAGCATGAAAACCGTCTTCAGATGAATCGTTATGATTTGAAACCGGTAACGGTACCTTTTGAATAAAGCAACTGAAAATAAATTTGTGGCTGGTTGCCGTCCCAACACCATCTGTATGAACTTTTATTTCGATATTTCTATAACAGCGTTTCCAAGAAGACCGAGAAAACGTTTAAGACACCCGGGGTGCCTTCAGTATTATAAACGGGTGAAAATATCGAAAAAGTGGGCAATCTAATTCAACATGACCGTCAGTTGTGTATTCGATCGATTGCTGGAACTATAGCAATTGATAAAGAATGCGTAAGGCAAAATGTACGAAACCAGTTTTAACATGAGGAAAGTGTATGTGGAACTGGTGCAGAAAATTCTCACGGTCGACCAAACACAAGCTAGTGAAAATATTTGTATTGATACTTTGAGTTCTACCATTAACATTTTGGAAAGAGTGATAACATAGGATGAGTCTTGGTTTTTCACTTACGATCCAATAACTGAGCGCCAATATGCGCACTGGAAGGGCTGAACTTCAGCGAGAGTGAAAAAAGCTCGAATAAGCAAATCAAGATTCAAAGCTATGGTGACCGTTTTTTTTTCGAAACTATTAATCAACAGTACTACTTTGAGGTTCTTGCTCAACGCCTTGAGTAATAAGCAAAAAATCGACCCGAATTATGGAAGAACAAGTTATAGGTTCTGAATTTTAATACATACATAAATAAGTAGTGAATGCAAACACAATTAACATTTTAAAAGAAATAGGTGCTAGATTCGCAAAGGAAATATTTTTGTACTGTATCCAGTAGTTAAATGTACATTCTGCACCGTAAGTTTATATGAAAATTTTCTTTATATGTGACCACATAAGCCGGCTGGTGTGGCCGAGCGGTTCTAGGCGCTTCAGTCTGGAACCGCGCGACCGCTACGGTCGCAGGTTCGATTCCTGCCTCGGGCACGGATGTGTATGGTGTGCTTAGGTTAGTTAGGTTTACGTAGTTCTAATTTCTAGTGGGCTGATGACCTCAGATGTTAAGTCCCATAGTGCTCAGAGCCATTTGAACCATCTGCAATTAACATTTTAAAAGAAACAGGTGCTAGATTCGCGGTGAACGCACCTTGGAAGCGTGTATTCGTCATCGCGATACTGGCGTATCACCCGATGTGATTGTATGGGGTGCCATTGGTTACACGTCTCGGCCACCTCTTGTTCGCATTGACGGCACTTTGAGCAGTGGACGTTACATTTCAGATGTGTTACGAACCGAGGCTCTACCCTTCATTCGATCCCTGCGAAACCGTACATTTCAGCAGGATAATGCATGACCGCATGTTTCAAGTCCTGTACGGGCCTTTCTGAATACAGAAATTGTTCAACTGCTGCCCTGGCCAGCACATTCTCCAGATCTCTCACCAATTGAAAACGTCTGGTGAATGGTGGCCGAGCAACTGGCTCGTCACAATACGCCAGTCACTACTGTTGATGAACTGTGGTATCGTGTTGAAGCTGCATGGGCAGCTGTACCTGTACGCGGCATCCAAGCTGTGTTTGACTCAATGCCCAGGCGTATTTCCTGATTTTCTGATTTCTCAGTTTCTATGCGCCCAAATTGCGTGAAAATGTAATCACATGTCAGTTCTAGTATAATATATTTTTCCAATGAGTACCCGTTTATCATCTGCATTTCTTCTTAGTGTAGCAATTTTAATGGCCAGTAGTGTACGTGCGTGTAAGACAGCATAAAACGTATCCTTATGATCGTACTTGATATTATTGGTCACAGCTTGGCTTCCGCTCCACGTGAAACGAAATCCAGTGAGATTCAAGCTACCGCGAAAGAGTGCATGGCGTAATGTTTACATCAGGTTTATGCTGATGATGAAGAGAGTTATCCTTTGAATTAACGCATTCTGGTGGACGACTGCACATAGTACAAACCCGATAGCAGCTTTGGTCGATACTCAGTCGACGTGCAACGTTCGGTATCGATCTGAGTGCCAGACGTGTGGAGGTTTGGGTGTTAGGGACAGAGGGGGTGAACGGCCGGATAATGGCCGCCGGTTGGGCAGACGCAGGGGGCGAGGGGAGCCGAATACCGTGTCAGCGGGTCAGCAGGGGTGGGAATTAGGGGAGCGGGTCAGCCGGGGAAGCGTTAGGGGTGGTCCGGGGTGGTTGCAGACGTCGGGGTGCCTCAGTGCTCCTGTGTGATGCATCAACCACATGTAGGGTATTCCACACGATTATAAAAGAATGCTGGTTCTGCTTTCTTGCAGCGCCGATTTCTTCTGCTAGCACCGGACGCTTCTCCGAAGATTTCACTGCTAGGAAGGAGAAATTTTCACTTTCCCGCTCTCCTTCTTCTTATTTCAATATACGCTACTCTTGGAATATCATTCAATGCACCAGAACACATTTATTTCCTCTTTGTACAAATAAAAAAAACTAAACTTTATGACGTAAGCCCACACATTACCGGGCACCCAGAATCAGTTAATTACACATTTTTGAACACAATTAATATATATGAGGGCTATCCACAAAGTACATTACGTTTTGGAATTAAAAATAAATAAAGTACTGGAATTTTTTTATTATATACAGATGAAAGCCACACTTAAATACTACTTTTCTACATAGTTGCCATTTAAATTAAGGCACTTATCGTAGCGATGGACGAGCTTGGAAATTCCTTCGTCATAAAATTCGGCCGCCTGCACCTTCAACCACGTGGTTACTTCTTCTTGAAGCTGTGCGTCGTCATCAAAACGCTGCATAACCAACCACTTCTTCATTGCTGGGAATAAGTGGAAGTCGCTCGGTGCCAGGTCGGGACTGTACGGCGGATGAGGAAACAACTCCCACTTGAAAGATTCGTGAACTTCACGAGTGGCATTTGCCGTGTGGGACCGGGCGTTGTCGTGAATCAGCAAGATCTTTGAGCCCAACTGTCCCCTGCGCTTGTTTTGTATTGCTCTTCTGAGGTTGTGCAGAGTTTGGCAATACCTTTGAGAGTTTATTGTAGTGCCTCTTTCCAGGAAATCCACAAAAATCACACCTTTTCTGTCCCAAAAGACAGTCGCCATCACCTTCCTTGCCGACATTGTCTGCACGCATTTCTTGGGTTTTTCGGGGGAATTTGTGTGCCCCCACTGCATTGACTGCAATTTTGTCTCGCAATTCACATGCTTAACCCATGTTTCGTCACCAGTAACGATGCGATCGAGTAACGAGTCGCCATCTTTCTCGTAAGCGTCCAAAAACGTTAACGCTGCAGCCACTCGCTGATTTTTGTGAATCTCTGTCAAGATTTTTGGTATCCATCTTGCACAAAACTTGTGGTAACCGAGCATTTCGGTAATGATTTCGTGCAACAAACTTCGTGAAATTTGTGGAAAACTCATAGAGAGTTCCGTTATTGTGAAATTACGGTTTTCACGGACAGCGGCATCGACTTTTTCGACAAGTTCGGCAGTCACTATGCTGGGTCTTCCACTTCGCTCTTCGTCGTGAACGTTAGTTCGGCCATTTTTAAATTTTGTGACCCATTGACGCACTCCACCTTCAGTGATTATGTTGTCCCCATACACTTTACAAAGCTGCCGATAGATTTCTATCAGTGTACAGTTTTTTGCAGTCAGAAACCTTACTACAGCACGCACTTCACACTTCGCGGCATTTTCAATTAACGCTCACATTTCAAACTGTCACAGTAACTCAACGGAGTACAGCACGAACCTCTCACTAGCACGCCAGGATGCCGACTGAGCGGCGGAATGCCACGACACCAAGATGGCCGCGCTAGCCCCGCCTCTAACGGACACAAACGAAAACGTAATGTACTTTGTGGACAGCCCTCGTATAAGCTTTTACCGTGGCTGACTATCCACGTCCAGTCCACGTACTCTCAACGGCAGTTGAACGTCCACTAAACAGTCACTATTTCGAGTCACTCCATTTGTTTTTCAACAATACAAAGCTACATTACTCTTTGCTTCCGGGCCGTATTTGCTTATTCTTGGCAGGTCGCGCTGAACGCTTGCCAGCGCCGACGAGTTATCTCCCTTCCAGTTTCGCCTGCACAAACAATAAATCGGTGCAGTATCCCATGCTCATCCCTCTTACGCCCTGCTTTAAAATAACGCGTGTTCGAAACGGCTGGAACACAAGTGTCTCGAGACTTTCGTAAAATTCTGGGGGCACTACAGTGTGTGTGCGTGCGTGCGTATTTTAAGCAACAGGGAGCGGGGGGGGGGGGGGGGAGGGTGGTAGGGGGATAATGTGGCACCGCCTGGTTTTATGGAGACCCTCCACCTATTCCATTCCAGCTTCTACAGCTCAACCAACACCCACACTCAACTTCCACAAAAAAAAGTGGTTTAAATGGCTCTGAACACTATGGGACTTAACTTCTGAGGTCATCAGTCCCCTAGAACTTAGAACTACTAACTAACCTAAGCACATCACACACATCCATGCCCGAGGCAGGATTCGAACCTGCGACTGTAGCGGTCGTGCGGTTCCAGACTGTAATGCGTAGAACCGCTCGGCCACTCCAGCCGGCCCTTCCACAAAACTAATAAGTAATTCCTCAGTTATCACACTTCCATAGCAGCCATTCTCATTCCACATAGAGCTGGTATATATACACGGTGTTTCCCTAAGAGCACGCAAAAATTTGACAGGACATATAGGATGCTCCACTGGACAGATTTGAGGTGAGGAACCCGCGATTGGAGAAGCCAGCTTAAGGAGATAACAGGAATAAAATCATAGTATTCTGTACTTTTTTTATTGACATTAATTACAGTTAATTGCAAATGCCATCGTCGACACAATGAACGTACCATTTATACTGTATTTTACAAAATGCACTGCAACTGACGGCCATCAACCTCAATGCAAGGATATCGGTGAACAAGATTCTGATGAACCCTGACAAGTATCCCTGGTGTGATTCGAATCACATCACTGGCATCTGCAATTCTGACAACTAATTCCATCTCTATGTCTACTGGGAACAGGACCCCCCCCCATCCAATCCAACGACCAGCATTCAACTGGTTGCGGACATCCATACTGAGGTGAGGCGGTACACAGACATGTTGTGTCCACATCCACTCACGAACAGCCAAGGGCATGAAACTTCCTGGCAGATTAAAACTGTGTGCCGGACCGAGACTCAAACTCGGGACCTTTGCCTTTCGCAGGCAAGTGCTCTACCAACTGAGCTACCCAAGCACGACTCACGTCCCGTCCTCACATCCTTACTTCTGCCAGTACCTCGTCTCCTACATGGAAACATGTTGCCAGGTCCGATGAGTCTCGATTCAAATGGTATCCAGCAGGTGGACATATACGGATATGAAGACAACCTCAGGAATTCGTGGATCCTGCATGTTCAAGCTGGTGGAGGCTATATAACGGTGTGGGGCGTGTGGCGGTGGAGTGACATGGGACCCGTGATACGTCTAGATGCGACTCTTGACACATGACACGTACGTAAGCGTCCAGTCTGATCACCTGTATCCATTCATGCCCACTGTGCATTCCGACGGACTTGGGCAGTTGGGCAATTTCAGCAGGACAATGCGAAAGGCAACGGTCCTGAGTTCGAGTCTCGGTCCGGCACACAGTTTTAATCTGCCAAGAAGTTTCATATCAGCGCACACTCCGCTGCAAAGTGAAAATCTCATTCTGGAAAGATCCCTGAGGCTGTTCCTAAGCCATATCTCCGCAATATCCTGTCTTTCAGGAGTGTTAGTTCTGCAAGGTTCGCATGAGAGCTTCTGTAAAGTTTGGAAGGTAGGAGACGAGGTACTGGCAGAAGTAAAGCGGTGAGTACCGGGCGTGAATCGTGCTTGGGTAGCTCAGTTGGTAGAGCACTTGCCCGCGAAAGGCAAAGGTCCTGAGTTCGAGTCTCGGTCCGGCACACAGTTTTAATCTGCTAGGAAGTTTCATATCAGCGCACACTCCGCTGCAGAGTGAAAATCTCATTCTGGAAACATCCCTGAAGCTGTGGCTAAGCCATGTCTCCGCAATATCCTTTCTTTCAGGAGTGCTAGTTCTGCAAGGCTCGCAGGAGAGCTTCTGTAAAGTTTGGAAGGTAGAGACGAGGTACTGGCAGAGGTAAAGCTGTGAGGACGGGGCGTGAATCGTGCTTGGGTAGCTCAGTTGGTAGAGCACTTGCCGGCGAAAGGCAAAGGTCCCGGCACACAGGAAGTTTCATATCAGCGCACACTCCGCTGCAGAGTGAAAATCTCATTCTGGAGCCAAGGACACGTTCTTCAACAACGAATCTCATGCACAGGTCGCCATTCTGACGGCTAGGTAGAAGATTTGGCCAAATGAGATTATCGCCTACAATGACAGTCCAGATATTCACAGCAAAACGTACTTGACGATGTGACTCTACTGCAGCGTGAGGGTTTTCCTCATCACACACAGGGCTATTCCTGCTGTTCGAAACACCGTCACGACCAAACGATGCATCGTCAGTAAACAGCACGATTTGGAGGTAATCTGGTCGATGAATCCATTATTGGACAGCTGCTGTCACTTGGTGCAGAGTCAGTCACAACCATTGCATGGACTTGTTGGGTGTAATTGTTGTTCATGGGGCACTCGCCACACGCTTGTATGTGCAGCGCCCATTTAATGTGCAATACGACGAGCAGTTTTAGTGGGGTCTGCTTGCAACACGTCCAGAGCCTCTTCTTCAAAATCGTGTGTGCGCATCGTCCTCACATTGCTAGGTACATTGTTTCTTCTTTCCCGTGAAACAGTCTCCCGCATTCGTCGATCTAGAGAAATAAACACTCGTCGTGACGGATCCTTTTTTTTTTCTTTATTGTGATTTCATGCCCCTGCCCCATATGGGCAGGGGAGGGCTGTCAGCCGCACAATCCGCCGCTCTTCAGCCGAGTGACACGACAAACTAAAACAAGAATAAAATAATACATACATAAGGAGATAAAAAAAGGGGAACATAAAACAGAGTAAGGGGAGAAAATGGAGGTAAAAATACACTGACACGTAGACGTTCATTAGGGACAGTTAAAAAAGTCACCAGAAAGTTAAAAAACACAGTTGGCGATTCTTAAAACACAGAGAAGACACTGGATGCGCATGCACAGGTTAAAAGTTGGCTACAGTATTAAAAACACTCCGAAACAACACACTTAAAACCCACTTGGAGCACACACGACGAAGAATAAAACTACCAGGTGGGACCTGCCGAGGGAAAGGTCAGAGAGGATGGAAAAGGAGGGGAGAGCATGGGGCAGCTGGGGAAGCGGCGGGATGAAGAGAGGAGGGGCAACCGTGGGTTCACGAAGAGGCAGGAGACACATGGGGCGGGAGAGGAAAAGGGAAGACAGGGCAGGAGGGAGCGCAGAGACACAGAAAGGAGGCACAAGAGATGGAGGGGGAGTAGGAGGGGAAATCCGCTCAGAAGGAGGGAGGGGGGGGGGGGGAGAGGGAGCCCTTAGGAGGAGGCGGGAAGAGGGGTTAGAGTTGGTAGGAAGGGTAGATGTCAGGGCGAAGCTCATCATCCGGGAGGGGTAGACGGTGGAAGTTGTGTTGGGAAAGGAGATGGAGGCTGTGGAGATGGAGAGAGGGAGGGACACAACGGTAAAGGCGCGGCAACTGGTTGGAAGTGGAGAGGAAGTGACGGATCCTGTTAGGAAATCGTTAAATCGTTCCCTGTACTGTCTTTCAGCCACGAGAGCATTACAACGTACTCTCCAATACACAAGGTGCATGTCAGTGAGTTCTGTGGAATCGTACCGCTAGTGCTCCATCGTGTTGTACTGCACGTCTCTGAATAGCGGTGCGTAATGACTGGGTCTGTCGTTGATTCACAGCACTTTCTGTCATGGGACGACATGGATATGATACAACAGAGCCACCTTATCGACAAGTACAGTAAACAAAACGTGCCTCATGACTTCCTGGTAATCAGTCTCGTTCTCCTTACATGTAAATATGCAGCACAGTATGTGTAACAATGTACGCATGTTAGTTTTAAATAAGCTGGAAAACAGTAATGCTAGAATAAAAATGGCTCTCAACACTATGGGACTTAGCTTCTGAGGTCATCAGTCGCCTAGAACTTAGAACTACTTAAACCTAACTAACCTAAGGACATCACACACATCTATGCCACACATCTATGTCCGAGGCAGGATTCGAACCTGCGACCGCAGCGGTCGCGTGGTTCCAGACTGTAGCGCCTAGAACCGCTCGGTCACGTCGGCCGGCTGCTAGACAAAGCGGTAGACACGTTTACTTCCATATCTTCTTAAGCTGGCTTCTCCGACCCCAGGTTCCATACCTCACATTGTTCAGTAGAGTGTTCTCTATGTCATGTTACATTTTTGCACGCTCTTATGACAACACCCTATGTATGATGCCCATTCTTCCATAAATCGCCCCGTCTGGAACCGAGCGACCCCTACGGTCGCAGGTTCGAATCCTGCCTCGGGCATGAATGTGTGTGATGTCCTTAGGTTAGTTAGGTTTAAGTAGTTTTACGTTCTAGGGGACTGATGACCTTAGAAGTTAAGTCCCACAGTGCCCAGAGCCATTTGAACCATTTTTATAAAGTTTGAAGAAATTATGTACATGAAAGTTCGATGCTATAAGCAATTGAGAGGTTACTGGTCTTACCTAAAATACACACTTACAATGAGTAGGGAATCCTAGGTGGAAATTTGCACATCAGATTCTGGATTGGCCTATACTCTAAAATGGGCAGGCAAGTCTTCGTTTTAAAAAGTTCTCTCTTATGTATTGTCTGTATAACGTGTCTGGGTGACTGCACTAGGACAATGGGTATACACGAAGGCAGCCGTGAAGAGATGCGTTGGTGTGCTTTAACTCGGGACCTAGCTAGCTAACGGTCGAGTAGACGATCCGATGGTGATGAGATTCTCAGAACGATAAACTGCTGGACTGCACTCTTTCTGATTTAGGACCACTCGAATAGTCTGTACAGGCGCCTCCTCGGCGCTCGCAAAGCCGCAATGAAAAGTAACGGCCCCAGAAAAGTGCCGTGCGGCACGCCACGTTCTTCCACGCAGCCGGGCGGCAGCGAGGAGTCCAACAATTAAAATGGAGCCGCCGGAGTTGGAATGCTGGTTGCATGTCCGCCAGACGCTCACCTGTTGATCGCCACGTACGGGAACTTGGGCCACCTTCCGTACCGCAAGTTCAGCCGGACACACCCTCCAGTAATAACGACAGCAAATCCTCGGGCGTGATCCTCTCACTCAACAACACTGATGAGCCCAAACTAATCGTGTGGTGGCGGTCAGAGCGCGTGAGGCGGCAAGGAAAGTATACGAGCGGAACAAGGATGAATGTGTAAACACAGTCAAATCACAAAGCCCGCAGCTCGTGCACTAGGGGCTAGCGTTGACTGCCACTGGATCTTGGGGTTCAGGGTTCGATTCCCGGACAGGTTGGGGTGTTTCTCTCCCTGCGGACTGGGTAGTTGTGGTGTCCTCATCATTACATCATCATCCTCATTCGTGACAGTGGCTGGATTGGACTGTGAAAGAAATTGGCTGCGGAAAAATTGGGAGCTTGTACGGCCGCTGAAGACTGTGCAGTTGAGCGCCCCACAAACCAACCATCATCATCATCATTGTTGACTTCCTGCCCATCTCGCTGCACCGCATGAGGTGGTTAGTCACACTTTTGACACGTGGTCACATTAATATGCAGGGACAGTGTAGCGGCGATGCGGACCAGAAGTGCTGAAATCCGGTAATATAAGCTATTTGACAAATGACAGATTCCTATGTGCGTGTCTGGTGACTGTCAGCTGGGAAATAGCTAAGCTGGACTGCTGTTCGTGTACAAGTTCGTGAAGGACACTGAAACCACGTGGAGGTGACAAGGTGTCAATTGTTGTCGCCTCATCCCAGAACGTGGTGGTAGGGGATTCCGTCCCTCTGTAGAACAGGCCAGATAGAGTGTGGCATTACTGACGGCAGACACTTGATCAGAGCACATTGTTCAACATGGACCTCGACAGCCGAGTAGATTTTTGTGTTCTCTTACTGATCCAGCGAAACGGTAAATTACTATTGCTGTGGGCACCGACTCAACATTAGGTGGCGTTTCAGCCCCAGGTACCTGTGTTTGCGTACAATATAACATCACTAGTAGTGACTGTGCGATTTTAATACTATTTCCTCTCTTCTAATTTCTTCGTTTCTGTAGTGGTTATCCTGTGTATTACGGGTTCCAATTTTTCGCTGTTTGGGAAGTCTTATTTCATTATTGAACTTTGTGGCTGCATACCCTTTTGGATGATGTATAGGTAACCTAAAAGGGGAGGGTGGGAGGGGAGGAACTCTTGCGAATCGGGTAAACTTTTTTGTGTGTGTCATCGTATTTTAACTGCTTGTGTCTCGTGTTCTCTGAGGCGGAAAATGGGGGGACCAGCTCAGCATTTGCTTGAGCGTGCGTGGAAAACACCCGAAAAAACACACGCTCTCTGGCGCGTCACCAGCCCACAGTCCTTAATAGGGTGCACGAATGCGATGCTGTATTGGCTCACCTCCATGTTTCGGAGGACAGCGCGATGCGCTTTATTCGACCAGCATTTCCTGTATTATTGTTAGTATTCCAATCATGGGCAACAGCTGATTGATGACATCACATACCTTATCTTTTTTTGGCCCTCCAACACCTTCTGTTCTAGCTCTCTGTTGTTCTCTTTTCTTCCTTTGTCCACGTCCTTCCTCTCTTCTTGTCTGCTTTCTTCTGGAATCTCCCGAACTTTTAGTACCTTTCTTCCGATTCCAGACTGTTTTCAGTGCCTTTGCCTGTTGTTGCCAACTCCTGTAGGTCTTTGTTACCAGCTATAAAAATGGTAGAAATGGCTCTGAGCACTATGGAACTTAACTTCTGAGGTCATCAGTCCTCTAGAAGTTAGAACTACTTAAACCTAACTAACCTAAGGACATCATACCTGCCCGAGGCAGGATTCGAACCTGCGACCGTAGCGGTCGCGCGGTTCCAGACGGTAGCGCCTAGAACCGCTCGGCTCCCCCGGCTGGCTACCATGTATAAACCACTAATTTTAGACTTTTGTCAAAGACGTTGAGTATTTTTGTTTTTAAGCTTGTACTTGTTTTATAACAATTCCTCGAAGATAATATCAAATAGCTCCAGTGTGATGGAAACTTTTCTTAATGCAATTACTCCAGGGCGAATCTTGCAAAGAAAATCCCCATTCACAAACTACGACGCAATTGGGAGAAACTTATGTGTGATGGAATCCATTCAAAATAGAACTACTCCAGGGTGTAACTTGCAAAGCAAATCCTCCATCAGAAACTGTGATGCAATTAGGACAATTTCAAACAGCTGATGTGTGATGGAAACTTTTCGAAATAGAAGTACTCCAGGGCGTAGCTTGCAAATCAAATTGTCCATCACAAACTGTGATGGAATTGGGACAATTTCAAACAGCTGATGTGTGATGGAAACTTTTCTAAATGGAACTATTCCTGGGCGTAGCTTGCAAAGCAAATTCTCCATGATAAACTGTGATGCAGTAGGGAAAATTTCAAACAGCTGATGTGTAATGGAAACTTTTCTGAATGGAACTACTCCAGGGCGTAGCTTGCAAAGCAAATCCTCCATCAGAAATGTCATGCAATTGGGGGAATTTCAAACAGTTCATGTGTGATGGAAACTTTTCTGAATAGAACTACTTGCAAAGCAAATTGTACTTCACAAACTGTGATGGAATTGGGACAATTTCAAACAGCTGATGTGTAATGGAAACTTTTCTAAATGGAACTACTCCAGGGCGTAGTTTGCAAATTCTCCATCACAAAGTATGATGCAATTGTGAGAATTTCAAACAGCTGATGTGTGATGGAAAATTTTCTAAATAGAACTTCTCCAGGGTGTAGCTTGCAAAGCAAATCCTCCATCACAAACTGTGTTTCAGTTCGGACAGTGGGTTCTGGAGAGCTAAACCAACATGCAAATCAGCATCAATTGGATATCCTGAACCCAACAGCAAGTGGCGAGCCTAAGGAAGTTTTTCTTTCTTTTAATATTAAACATCGGCACGCTTTTACAACCAGGAAAATGGAACCAGAATGTTAACGTTCTAGACAAAGACCAAATCAGACTATTCTTTGTAATTACGTAAAAAAAAAGTAAGGATTAGCTGGGAAGTCGCGAGTGTATGTTACGGAAAGCAGTGGACCCAAAACTGAACCTTGGGGGGACCGTTTCTGAATCCCCCGGCAAGCAGCCACAGCTGTGCCGGCCCATTTGACTGCATGTCTGGGGCGTCGCATGCCGGCAGAGGGGAGCAGCTCCTTGCAGCCGGTGTAACCTGTTGAGCCCGCCCCGACGCAACTTGGGAGACAAGAAAGGCTGGCGGGCAAAACACGGACGTATAAACTACGGGGGCGGGCGCAACTAGCTGGCGGACAAATTACCCGGCAGAGCCACTCGCCGGGCCTGGCACGCGACACTCGCAAGTCCCACAACTGCCTGCGGCCGCTTCTTCACGGGACGATTCTTACCGCCCCGAGCATTGGAAGCAAGTAGCGGGGCGATTCACGGTACTACCCTCACAACTACACTACTGGCCATTAAAATTGCTACCCCGCGAAGATGACGTGCTACAGACGCGAAATTTGACCGACAGGAAGAAGATGCTGCGATATGCAAATGATTAGCTTTTCAGAGCATTCACACAAGGTTGGCGCCTGTGGCGACACCAACAACGTGCTGAAATGAGAAAAGTTTGCAACCGATTTCTCATACTCAAACAGCAGTTGACCGGCGTTGCCTGGTGAAACGTTGTTGTGATGCCTCGTGTAAGGAGAAGCAATGCGTACCATAACGTTTCCCACTTTGATAAAGGTCGGATTGTAGCCTATCGCGATTGTGGTTTATCGCATCGAGACATTGCTGCTCACGTGGGTCGAGATCCAACGACTGTTCGCAGAATATGGAATCGGTGGGTTCAGGAGGGTAATACGGAACGCCGTGCTGGATCCCGACGGCCTCGTATCACTAGCAGTCGAGATGACAGGCATCTTATCCGCATGGCTGTAACTGATCGTGCAGCCACGTCTCGATCCCTCAGTCAACAGATGGGGACGTTTGCAAGACAACAACTATCTACACGAACAGTTCGACGTGTACAGGTACAGCTGCCCAAGCAGCTTCAAGACGATACCACAGTTCATCAAGAGTAGTGACTGGCGTATTGTGACGAGCCAGTTGCTCGGTCACCAGTGACGAGAGGTTTTCAATTGGTGAGAGATCTGGAGAATGTGCTGGCCAGGGCAGCAGTCGAACATTTTCTGTACCCAGAAACGCCCGTACAGGACCTGCAACATGCGGTCGTGCACTATCCTGCTGAAATGTACGGATTCGCAGGGATCGAATGGAGGGTAGAGCCACGGGTCGTAACACATCTGAAATGTAACGTCCACTGTTCAAAGTGCCGTCAATACGAACAAGAGGTGACCTAGACCTGTAACCAATGGCACCCCATACCATCACGCCGGGTGATACGCCAGTATGGCGATGACGAATACACGCTTCCAATGTGCGTTCACCGCGATGTCGCCAAACACGGAGGCGACCATCATGATGCCGATTCCTCCGAAAAAATGACGTTTTCCCATTTGTGCACCAAGGTTCGTCGTAGAGTACACCATCGCAGGCGCTCCTGTCTGTGATGCAGCGTCAAGGGTAACCACAGCCATGGTCTCCGATCTGATAGTCCGTGCTGCTGCAAACGTCGTCGAACTGTTCGTGCAGATGATTGTTGTCTTGCAAACGTCCCCATCTGTTGAGTCAGGGATCGAGACGTGGCTGCACGATCCGTTACAGCCGTGCGGATAAGATGCCTGTCATCTTGACTGCTAGTGATACGAGGCCATTGGGATCCAGCACGACGTTCCGTATTACCCTCCTGAACTCACCGATTCCATATTCTGCCAACAGTCATTGCTTCCCGACCAACACGAGCAACAATGTCGCGATACGATAAACCGCAATCGCGATAGGCTACAATCCGACCTGTATCAAAGTCGGAAACGTGACGGTACGCATTTTCCTCCTTACACGAGGCATCACAACAACGTTTCACCAGGCAACGCCGGTCAACTGCTGTTTGTGTATGAGAAATCGGTTGGAATCTTTCCTCATATCAGTACGCTGTAGGTGTCGCCACCGGCGCCAACCTCGTGTGAATGCTCTGGAAAGTTATTCATTTGGATATCACAGCATCTTCTTCCTATCGGTTAAATTTCGCGTCTGTAGCACGTAATCTTCGTTGTGTAGCAATTTTAATAGCCAGTAGTGTAATAGCCGCTGGATGTCAGTTGCCTTCTGTTGTGCTTGGTAACGGTCATGTTTGAAATGGCACTCCGGAGCAGAAATCACTTTGTGTTCTCGAGTTTGTAGGAGTGCAATTCCGTGATTACAGTGCAAAGACGTTTCAGGTTGAGGTACCAAACTGATCCTCCGAATGTGTGGAAAGTTCGGAGATGGCATCGACAGTTTCTAGATACAGGATGTGTATGTAAAGGAAAGAGTCCTGGGCGCCCTCGTGTTGCTGAAGAAAATGTTGCACGAATTCAAACCGCTTTCCAACGTAGTCGTTCAAAATCAGCTCATCCTGCCTGCCTACAACAACAGTTTGGCGTGTTTTGAGACGTCGGTTGCTTATGAAGCAGTACAAGTTACAGCTGTTGCAAGCTCTGCGTCCTGATGACAAACGCAAACGGGTCACTTGCCAGCAACTGCACCAACATGCACGATTTTTATGTTTCGTCTCATCACTCTTTTCTGGAGTACCACATTCGTTTCCGGGCGGGAAGGAACGCCGGTCCTCGGCACGAATCCGCCCGGCGGATTTGTGTCGAGGACCGGCGAGCCGGCCAGTCTGTGCATGGCTTTTAGGCGGTTTTCCATCTGCCTCGGCGAATGCGGGCTGGTTCCCCTTATTCCGCCTCGGCTACACTGTGTCGGCGATTGCTGCGCAAACAAGTTCTCAACGTACGCGTACACCAGCATTACTCTACCACGCAAACGTAGGGTTACACTCGTCTCGTGTGAGACGTTCCCTGGGGGATCCACCGGGGACCGAACCGGACAATAACCCTGGGTTCGGTGTGGGGTGGCGGAGGGGTGAAGTGGACTGCGGTAGTCGTCGTGGGATTGTGGACCACTGCAAAAAACTGGTGATTTCTCAAACTGAGGAACAATCAAGAATGGGGTGCCGCAAGGTTCGGTCTTAGGTCCTCTGCTGTTCTTAATATATATTAATGACTTGCCATTCTATATTCACGAAGATGCAAAGCTGGTACTTTTTGCCGATGATACAAGTATAGCTATCACACCCGACAGGCAAGAATTAACTGGTGAAATTGTAAACGATGTTTTTCAGAAAATCGTTAAGTGGTTCTCTGGAAATGGGCTCTTATTAAACATTGACGAAACACAGTATACACAGTTCCACACAGTAAATGGAATGACCCTATTAATAAATATAGACTTCAATCAGAAATCGGTAGCTAAGGTAGAATATTCAAAATTTCTAGGTGTATGCATTGATGAGGGGTTGAACTGGAAAAAACACACTGAGGATCTGCTGAAACGTTTGAGTTCAGCTACTTATGCTATTAGGGTCATTGCATATTTTGGCGATATACATCTGGGAAAATTAGCTTACCACGCCTATTTTCATTCTCTGCTTTCGTATGGCATCATATTCTGGGGTAACTCATCATTGAGTAAAAGAGTGTTCATTGCACAAAAGCGTGTAATCAGAATAATTGCTGGAGCTCATCCAAGATCATCCTGCAGACACTTATTTAAAGAGCTAGAAATCTTCACTGTAGCCTCACAATATATATATTCACTTATGAAATTTGTTATTAACAATCCGAACGAATTCAAAAGTAATAGCAGTGTACATGGCTCTAACACTACGAGAAAGGATGATCTTCACTACTCAAGGTTACATCTAACTTTGGCTCAGAAGCGGGCAAATTATGCTGCCACAAAAGTCTTTGGTCACTTACTTAATAGCATCAAAAGTCTGACAGATAACCATATAGTATTTAAAAGGAAATTAAAAGAATTTCCTAATGGCAACTCCTTCTACTCGTTAGATCAATTTTTGGGTATAGTAAGTGGGTAATTTCCCAACCTCCTCACAAAAAAAATATTGAGTGTCATGTAATATTTTGTCTAATGTAATATCTTGTATAGACACCTTTTATTAACCTGACACGTTCCACATGATTACGAAGTGTCGTATTAACGATCTATGGAACAAGTACTAATCTAATCTAATCTGCGGCTGCGGCGAGGACAGAGCGTCTCCGTCATTTCTAGGTCCCCGGTTGACATTACACAGGGGCGGGCAGGAATCCTGCACGTGTGCGATGCACTTGCACGCGTGCAGTTAACAGGTGTTCTGCGTGCACACAGGGGCAAGCTGGCCACCCGCTTCTCTCCCCTCCCCACCATACCGTCTCTCCGCTTCTTCCCCCCTGTAATGCGTTTTGTTTCCTGGCCTGCTTTATTAAATGAAGGAATAAGGTTAGTAGGAGTGCTTGAAAGTAATCATGGTTTGAAAGAGTACCTATTACCTACGATACGTTTTATTTAATTATCACAGGTGGAGTTTACAATACGTTTAATGTCTGGAACAAAATTTCTACATACAGACAAACGCAAACAGTTACGTAAATTTTCATTACTGATGTTTGCTCTTAACCGAGACTTATTAATTTTCATAACAGAAAAAAAATCTCTCACAAAAGTATGTCGAGCCCAACATTGACTACCTTCATGGCTTCACGATGGAGACGAGGAAACTCTTGCTGTGGAAAGTCGTGATAAAAATCTATTACACGTGTTGCCAAAAGGAACTTGTCTCTCAGACGAGAATTACACTGTAGATCTATTAATTCCATTTGCAAACTGAGATGAATATCATCTACAGAATCCAGATTCTCTCGAGAACTATTCAAAACCTTGGGATAAGTAAGATATATCCCCAAATCGCTTGAGAAATTCCTCTTTTATTGCACTAAGAACGGCAACATACTGAAATTTATTATAATGGCGTTCAATATTAAACTTCCGCTCACCAGCGAGAATACTGTCACATATTATACATTTCCAATTTTCACGTTTTTCCACAGAGAACAAATGATTCTCCCATTCCTTTTTAAAAGATAGCAAATCTCCAATTCTCCGTTTCCTTGATTCACTCTGCATTTTCCGGTTATTGAAATACAACGTTCACTACGTAGTGGTCGCTTCGCTTCAACGTCCGCAGCTTAGCCTGGTACTACACTGCCGCAACCTGCCGGCTGTCGCCACAGCCCCGGTCGACGCCTGCACGCGAGCAGCACACGTGCAGCGCTGTGTGCTCACGAACCGCGTGCAGCGTTTGCCCGCCCCTGACATAACACAACATAACCATATTCGTTCGGAAGATTAAGGTGATTCGCCGCCTTGCGATGTAGGACGCGACCTAGCTGGTAGCTTGATCCCACCGTCTTGAGGGGATGATGCAGGGGAGTGGCAGCAGGTAATCTCGCGGTTGAGTTGGCGGCGATGCGGTGGATATGAGGCGGCGCCCCGCCTCCCTGGAGATTGCTGTCGATGAGGCCGGCCCACTCAAGCACGCGTGGGTAGCTGTCGAAATGGAGCGAGCCTTTCCCGATATCAGCCCACTCTCTGCAGCTACAGTACGGCGGCAGCTGGATGCGTAACGGCAGCCGGTGGTCTTCCCACCCTCTTCACAATCGCGCCATTACGCTTCTACATCGCATCGCATCCCCTCCATCAGGACAGACATCGTAGAAACGTTACAGCGAAACTGGAATCTGCTTCTCGCCGTCGCAGATACAGATGCTGTGAGTTTTTCTTTGCTTTCACTGATCATGAGGACAGCTGTGTCTTCAGCGAATGTCATCATTTCACCTTGAAATTTGTCCAGCCCCGGTTTGCCGGCACGGTAGCTCAGTGTGTTCGGTCAGAGGGTTAGCTGCCCTCTGTAATAAAAAAAACTAGTTAATCGATCAACAACGAACTTATGGCTAAAAAATGGTTCAGATGGCTCTGAGCACTATGGGACTCAACTGCTGTGGTCATAAGTCCCCTAGAACTTAGAACTACTTAAACCTAACTAACCTAAGGACAGCACACAACACCCAGCCATCACGAGGCAGAGAAAATGCCTGACCCCGCCGGGAATCGAACCCGGGAACCCGGGCGTGGGAAGCGAGAACGCTACCGCACGACCACGAGATGCGGGCACAACGAACTTAAACGGATGTTTTACGACGTCCGCCCTGAGCAGATGCAACGAACTAAAGCTTACAAAATGATATTAAAAAAAAAAAAGGTAGCTGAGTAGTCAGTGCGACAGAATGTCAATCCTCAGGGCCGGGTTCGATTCCCGGCTAGGTCGGAGATTTTCTCCGCTCAGGGACTGGGTGTTGTGTTGTCCTAATCATCATCATTTCATCCCCATCGACGCGTAAGTCGCCGAAGTGGCGTCAAATCGAAAGACTTGCACCCGGCCAACGGTCACACTACATCTGCCTTGAAATTTCATTTCACTCTTCTATTTTCGTCATTGATTCTAGGCTCTGTCTACAAGTTGAGCAGTAGAGGAGATACTATGTACCCCGACCTTACTGTATGTATACAGGGCGAATTACCTAAACATTGCACCACCAACATTGCGGTAATGGGACGTGCTATTGAGATGCAGTTTTGACAGAATGCATTCACAGTCACGGGCTCGTATTGTTAGCATATCAACAGAGTGTAATAATACTGGGAACTTGTACTTTTGTACAAACATACACTTTTTAAATGGAACAGTGCTTGTTAACGGTAACAAACTAAAAGTAGGGTTTTCTAAAGTTTTCTCGCGTATAATCTGACGAAGTAGTACAGCAAAAACAGATTGTCTCATACTATTTTTTTTTTTTTTTTTTTTTTTTTTTGCGGTAGAACTTTAGTATCAAGCGTGACTTTTCATTTATTAAACTTCACTATTACACTCCTGGAAATGGAAAAAAGAACACATTGACACCGGTGTGTCAGACCCACCATACTTGTTCCGGACACTGCGAGAGGGCTGTACAAGCAATGATCACACGCACGGCACAGCGGACACACCAGGAACCGCGGTGTTGGCCGTCGAATGGCGCTAGCTGCGCAGCATTTGTGCACCGCCGCCGTCAGTGTCAGCCAGTTTGTCGTGGCATACGGAGCTCCATCGCAGTCTTTAACACTGGTAGCATGCCGCGACAGCGTGGACGTGAACCGTATGTGCAGTTGACGGACTTTGAGCGAGGGCGTATAGTGGGCGTGCGGGAGGCCGGGTGGACGTACCGCCGAATTGCTCAACACGTGGGGCGTGAGGTCTCCACAGTACATCGATGTTGTCGCCAGTGGTCGGCGGAAGGTGCACGTGCCCGTCGACCTGGGACCGGACCGCAGCGACGCACGGATGCACGCCAAGACCGTAGGATCCTACGCAGTGCCGTAGGGAACCGCGCCGCCACTTCCCAGCAAATTAGGGACACTGTTGCTCCTGGGGTATCGGCGAGGACCATTCGCAACCGTCTCCATGAAGCTGGGCTACGGTCCCGCACACCCTTAGGCCGTCTTCCGCTCACGCCCCAACATCGTGCAGCCCGCCTCCAGTGGTGTCGCGACAGGCGTGAATGGAGGGACGAATGGAGACGTGTCGTCTTCAGCGATGAGAGTCGCTTCTGCCTTGGTGCCAATGATGATCGTATGCGTGTTTGGCGCCGTGCAGGTGAGCGCCACAATTAGGACTGCATACGACCGACCGAGGCACACAGGGCCAACACCCGGCATCATGGTGTGGGGAGCGATCTCCTACACTGGCCGTACACCACTGGTGATCGTCGAGGGGACACTGAATAGTGCACGGTACATCCAAACCGTCATCGAACCCATCGTTCTACCATTCCTAGACCGGCAAGGCAACTTGCTGTTCCAACAGGACAATGCATGTCCGCATGTATCCCGTGCCACCCAACGTGCTCTAGAAGGTGTAAGTCAACTACCCTGGCCAGCAAGATCTCCGGATCTGTCCCCCATTGAGCATGTTTGGGTCTGGATGAAGCGTCGTCTCACGCGGTCTGCACGTCCAGCACGAACGCTGGTCCAACTGAGGCGCCAGGTGGAAATGGCATGGCAAGCCGTTCCACAGGACTACATCCAGCATCTCTACGATCGTCTCCATGGGAGAATAGCAGCCTGCATTGCTGCGAAAGGTGGATATACACTGTACTAGTGCCGACATTGTGCATGCTCTGTTGCCTGTGTCTATGTGCCTGTGGTTCTGTCAGTGTGATCATGTGATGTATCTGACCCCAGGAATGTGTCAATAAAGTTTCCCCTTCCTGGGACAATGAATTCACGGTGTTCTTATTTCAATTTCCAGGAGTGTACTTCTATTGCCTACGAATATTGCAGCAATGTCCTCTTATACCACTGAAGGTCGCTCCAGTTACGTCATAGTACGACTTTTAGTCTAGAAGAGAAAGTGTGAGTGAATAATCGTAAACTAAAGAAATCAATATCATTTTGTTTTGCAACATCAATCGTAAAGGTTTTGCATGATTGATGTGAAATATTTTAGACATTCAACACGTTGTGAAGTAATCAGACAGCTGAACGCGTTTATACAAAGAGTCCGGTTCCTTTAGGTTGGCACTGAGCACTATGGGACTTAACTTCTAAGGTCATCAGTCCCCTAGAACTTCGAACTACTTAACCTAACTAACCTAAGGACATCACACACATCCATGCCCGAGGCAGGATTCGAACCTGCGACCGTAACGGTCCCGCGGTTGCAGACTGTAGTGGCTAGAACCGCTCGGCCACCCCGGCCGTCGTTCGTTAAGGAAACCGAGGTGAGAGCGTTTATTGGTGAAATATACACAATGCGATCAAAAGTATCTGGAGACCCCCCCAAAAATTTTAAGTTTTTCATATTACCTGCATTGTGCTGCCACCTACTGCCAGGTACTCCATATCAGTGACTTCAGTAATCATTGGACATCGTGAGAGAGCAGAATGGGGCGCTCCACAGAACCCACGGACTTCGAACGTGGTCAGGTGATTGGGTGTCACTTGTGTCATACGTCTGCACGCGAGATCTGCACACTCCTAAACATCTGTAGGTCCACTGTTTCCGATGTGATAGTGAAGTGGAAACGTGAAGGGACACGTACAGCACAAAGCCATACAGGCTGACCTCCTCTGTTGACTTACAGAGACTGCCGACAGTTGAAGAGGGTTGTAATATGTGATAGGCAGACATCTATCCAGACCATCACACAGGAATTCCAAACTGCATCAGATTCCACTGCAAGTACTGTGACAGATAGGTGGGAGGCGAGAAAACTTGGATTTCATGGTCGAGCGGCTGTTCATAAGCCACACATCGCGCCGGTAAATGACAAACGACGCCTCGCTTGGTGTAGGAAGCGTAAACACTGGACGATTGAACAGTGGAAAAACGCCGTGTGGAGTGACGAATCACGGTACACAATGCGGCGATCCGACGGCAGGGTGTGGGTATGGTGAATAAACGTCATCTGCCAGCGTGTATAGTGCCAACAATAAAATTCGGAGGCGGGGGTCGTGTTTTTTCTTGGAGGGGGCTTGTACCCCTTGTTTTGAGTGGCACTATCACAGCGCAGTCCTACATTGATGTTTTAAGCACCTTTTTGCTTCCCACTATTGAAGATCAATTTGGTTCAAAAATGGCTCTGAGCACTATGGGACTTAACATCTATGGTCATCAGTCCCCTAGAACTTAGAACTACTTAAACCTAACTAACCTAAGGACAGCACACAACACCCAGTCATCACGAGGCAGAGAAAATCCCTGACCCCGCCGGGAATCGAACCCGGGAACCCGGGAGAACAATTTGGGGATGGTGATAGTACCTTTCAACACGATCGAGCACCTGTTCATAATGCACGGCCTGTGGCGGAGTGGTTACACGACAATAACATCCCTGTAATGGACTGAGTCCTTACCTGAATGCTATAGAACACCTTTGGGATGTTTTGGAACGCCGAATTCTTGCCAGGCCTCACAGACCGACATCGCTACCTCACCTCAGTGCAGTACTCCGTGAAGAATGGGCTGCCACTCCCCAAGAAACCTTCCCGCACCTGACTGAACGTATGCCTGCGAGAGTGGAAGCTGTCAACAAGGCTAAGGGTGGCCCATCACCATACTGAATTCGAGAATTACCAATGGAGAGAACCGACGAACTTGCCAGTCATTTTCAGCCAGGTGTTCAAATGGCTCTGACCACTATGGGACTTAACTTCTACATCTACATCTACATGACTACTCTGCAATTCACATTTAAGTGCTTGCCAGAGGGTTCGTCGAACCACAATCATCCTATCTCTCTACCATTCCAGTCCCGAACAGCGCGCGGGAAAAACGAACACCTAAACCTTTCTGTTCGAGCTCTGATTTCTCTTATTTTATTTTGATGATCATTCCTACCTATGTAGGTTGGGCTCAACAAAATATTTTCGCATTCGGAAGAGAAAGTTGGTGACTGAAATTTCGTAAGTAGATCTCGCCGCGACGAAAAACGTGCTTTAATGACTTTCATCCCAATTCGCGTATCATATCTGCCACACTCTCTCCCCTACTACGTGATAATACAAAACGAGCTGCTCTTTTTTGCACCCTTTCGATGTCCTCCGTCAATCCCACCTGGAAAGGATCCCACACCGCGCAGCAATATTCTAACAGAGGACGAACGAATGTAGTATAAGCTGTCTCTTTAGTGGTCTTGTTGCATCTTCTAAGTGTCGTGCCTATGAAACGCAACCTTTGGCTCGCCTTCCCCACAATATTATCTATGTGGTCTTCCCAACTGAAGTTGTTCGTAATTTTAACACCAAGGTACTTAGTTGAATTGACAGCCTTGAGAATTGTACTATTTATCGAGTAATCGAATTCCAACGGATTTCTTTTGGAACTCATGTGGATCGCCTCACACTTTTCGTTATTTAGCGTCAACTGCAACCTGCCACACCATACAGCAATCTTTTCTAAATCGCTTTGCAACTGATACTGGTCTTCGGATGACTTCACTAGACGGTAAATTACAACAGCATCATCTGCGAACAGCCTAAGAGGACTGCTCAGATTGTCACCCAGGTCATTTATATAGATCAGGAACAGCAGAGGTCCCAGGACGCTTCCCTGGGGAACACCTGATATCACTTCAGTTTTACTCGATGATTTGCCGTCTATTACTACGAACTGCGACCTTCCTGACAGGAAATCACGAATCCAGTTGCACAACTGAGACGATACCCCATAGGCCCGCAGCTTGATTAGAAGTCGCTTGTGAGGAACGGTGTCAAAAGCTTTCCGGAAATCTAGAAATACGGAATCAACTTGAGATCCCCTGTCGATAACGGCCATTACTTCGTGCGAATAAAGAGCTAGCTGCGTTGCACAAGAACGATGTTTTCTGAAACCATGCTGATTACCTATCAACAGATCGTTCCCTTCGAGGTGATTCATAATGTTTGAATACAGTATATGCTCCAAAACCCTACTGCAAACCGACGTCAATGATATAGGTCTGTAGTTCGATGGATTACTCCTACTACCCTTCTTAAACACTGGTGCGACCTGCGCAATTTTCCAATCTGTAGGTACAGATCTATCGGTGAGCGAGCGGTTGTATATGATTGCTAAGTAGGGAGCTATTGTATCAGCGTAATCTGAAGGGAACCTAATCGGTATACAATCTGGACCTGGAGACTTGCCCGTATCAAGCGATTTGAGTTGCTTCGCAACCCCTAAGGTATCTACTTCTAAGAAACTCATGCTAGCAGCTGTTCGTGTTTCAAATTCTGGAATATTCCATTCATCTTCCCTTGTGAAGGAATTTCGGAAAACTGCGTTCAATAACTCCGCTTTAGCGGCACAGTCGTTGGTAACAGTAACATCGGCACTGCGCAGCGATGGTATTGACTGCGTCTTCTGAGGTTATCAGTCCCCTAGAACTTAGAACTACTTAAACCTAACTAACCTAACGACATCACACACATCCATGCCCGAGGCAGGATTCGAACCTGCGACCGTAGCGGTCACGCGGTTCCAGACTGTAGCGCCTAGAACCGCTCGGCCACACCGGGCGGCCAGCCGGGTGTCCTGAAACTTTTGATCACATAGTGTAAGCTCGGTATCGCTAGTGTTTGTGGGTGTCACGTGAGGGTGTCAGAAAGTTGTAGTGTTCTGATGACTGCAGCTGTGCGGTGGACACGTCCTGTATGAGAGACAAGGATCTCTAAGAGGTAGCGTGCGCTGGGTCGCTAAGTGAGTGGGACGGACGTGTGGCTGTGGTTTCGAGGTGGAGCGAGGAGGGAGGAGTTAAGGAGGGGGAGAGCCGGCACTTGCGGCTGCTAGACTTGCAGATGTGTCGCGACCCACTTCAGAGGCGAGACGCATACACAGGCCAGCTGCCCTAATAGCGAACACGCCAGCCTGACTCTTGGTGTGGACGCTGTCTAGTGACCCGGTCACGGCCTGCTTGTAGTGGACTGACAAGACAGCCAGTCCACAGTGACGGGTAACCGAAAGGCACGCGTACACACACGCCGACTGGCGTGAATTCTGGAACAGGAAACGTAATTAATGCTATAATGAAAAATACGTAGCTAAGTTAATACTCAACTTTTAATTCCATCATTGTGGTACATCGCTCTTGGTTATACGAGTGAGACTATCTCCAGATATGGTTAATGGCGCCTTGCTAGGTCGTAGTCATGGACTTAGCTGAAGGCTATTCTAACTGTCTCTCGGCAAATGAGAGAAAGGCTTCGTCAGTGTAGTCGCTAGCAAAGTCGTCGTACAACTGGGCGAGTGCTAGTACGCCTCTCTAGACCTGCCGTGTGGTGGCGCTAGGTCTGCGATTACTGACAGTGGCGACACGCGGGTCCGACATGTACTAATGGACTGCGGCCGATTTAAAGCTACCACCTAGCAAGTGTGGTGTCTGGCGGTGACACCACACTGCTCACACGGCCGCACCTGAACACTGACACAATTCCAACTTTGACTTGCCTTTCCTTTATTTAATTACACGTCCAAGAACTGAATTGAGGAGCAAATCTCCAAGGTCGCGGAACGTGTCAGCATATGAAATTACGACATAAAAGTGATAACAGACAAAAATTAAAATAAAAATATCCACGGGTGTACTGACGGCACCCTAGGTCATGGGGTGTATCGGAAGACAACGCACATTGATCTGTATTCGCACGCAGACAGCTGCCACCACCCTTCACAGAGGAACGGGGTACTTAAAACTCTACTACATAGGGCGCGCACTATCTCTGACGCAGAGAGTCTACCCCAGGAATTGGAACACCTGAGAACTGTATTTCGAAAAAATGGGTACTCAGAGTGGGAGATTCAACGTGCTCTCCGCCCAACCACTGCAGCACAACCTGTGGAGATGGATGAAATCACGAGGGAGGAGGTAGGCACTGCGTTTATTCCGTAAACAGGCGCACTCTCGGGGAAAATCGCCCGCATTTTGAAGAAACACCAGGTCGGAACTGTGTTTTGTCCTCCGAATAAAACTCGCGCACTGGTGGGGAGCGCCAAAGATGACCTCGGTTTGAGGAAGGCCGGCGTGTACCAGATTCCGTGTCAATGTGGCAAGTCGTATATTGGTCAGACGATGCGTACCGTCGAGGATCGATGCCGTGAACACCAGAGGCACACTCGACTGATGTATCCGAGCAAGTCGGCGGTCGCTGAACATCGTTTGTCGGAAAATCACGCTATGGAGTATGAACGCACGAGGATTCTGGCACAGACGTCGAGATACTGGGACAGCGTTGATAGAGAGGCCATCGAAATTCGCACCAATGACGACCTCACAAACCGTGACTTACCAAGGCTTGGGAACCAGCGACTGGGTTAATCGAGAGTAAATCGAGCAAACGTATAGTTGTGACGACCACGGCGGACAGAGCCATCACAGCGACGTCATCTCAGACGCCGCCGCAATCTGTTCCACCGCGCGACCGTGGCGCGGGGCGCGGACGTCGGAGGGAGCGCGCCCCGGGCGGAGGGTATTTAAATCGGCCGCCGCCGCGACCCAACCCAGTTCCCTCTGAGCAGCCATAGCGTACGGATCTCCGTGCCGACACGTTCACAGGAGCTCAGTCCGTCAGTTCACCTGATGATGGCGACATGTATGATCGCCGAAATATTGTGCCCATTGGACACTGTAGACCGGCAGTACATCCGTGGATATTTCGATTATCAAATACGCCGGAAGAGACTCAAGATTCACAAAAAATAAAAAGGTTTACAAACCCAAAAAGTCAGACCATGAGTTTAAGTATACGCAATCACATTAATTTTTCAAGTTACTCCTCGACAGAATAACACAAGGGAAACTCTTCAGTTTCGATTTGAAACCGCGTGGATTACTTCTAAGATTTTTGAATTCTTGTGGTAGTTTACTGAATATGGATGCAGCAGTATACAGCACACGTTTGTGCACAAGTGTTAAGGAAGTCCGACCCAAATGCAGGTTTGACTTCTGCCGAGTATTAACTGAGTGAAAGCTGCTTATTCTTGGAAAAAGCTGATATTTGTGGTGAACGTACTGTAAGACCTTCAGTACACACAGCATCAGATTATTTGACTTGTCGCTCTAACGAAGTAGGCGAGTGTCAGCAATATGTCTCGTGGTCTTATCGTGCCGTGTTTGTCTTCCGCCGTTAGGTCAGACGATAGAAATGCCACTTGCACGCTTAGAGTAGCAGACTGATGGTGACCAACTTTAAACAGAACTTGATTATTTTTCACACACATTTATTAAAATAATAACAAGCATAAAAATTACTTAACTTGGTTCAGGATGCTATTTACAATTGACAATCTGATGTTCCTTTAATCTTGGTACGTTAATCTTATTCTCACATATATCTCTGATACTTGACAAAGTGTCTATTAATTTATCTTCATGGCTATGTACAGGAATACGGTAATCTTATTGGGTGCTGACTCAAACTTGACTATAGACTGGTACAGACAAATGTAGAACTCGTACAGACTGATGCAGAGAAATGCAGACTCACAAATCAGAGGTCTGTACACTCATTATAATACCTCGCACATTCATGTATCACTACACGAGTGTGATCTGCGAGGAGAAAAGGTTCTACGTTAGCAGCAATCTCATTGGCTGCGTTACATATTAATACGCGGATCGGCGGAAGCAGAATTTGGTCCGTCTCTATGGCAGCGCCATCTCGTAGTGCGGAGACGGACGAGCGCTGCGCCTGCGCTGTTGTGCTTAGCGGGGCGCGCTCTAGTGGGAAAGTCGTGTACGCGCTGACTATGCGGAACTATGTACACAACAATATTGTTAACAAGAAACGACAGTAAAGTATATATATGTTGACAGGCCAATGTCAAAATATCCAGACCATTGAAAAAGGCGCGACGAGAGGTTCGTGAAGTCCGAACCGCCCGGTTCTGAGCCAAAAATATCCTTTTAGAATGGGAACAGTTACCCCAAAATATAATACCGTACGACATAAGCGAATGAAAATAAGCAAAGTAGACGAATTTTCGTGTCGAACGATCACTTAGTTCAGATACCGTTACTGCTCGAATAGTAAAAATGGCAGCAGAAAGTCTTTGAACAGGATTCTGAAAGTGGGCTTTTCACGACAGTTTTCTATCTATCTGAACACCTAGAAACTTGGAACTGTTTAGTTTCACTAATCATATACCCATTCTGTGAAATTAAAACGACGAGTTTTGTTGAATTGTGTGTTAGAAACTTTAAAAACTGATCTTAGTGTGATTTAGTGTCAGTTTATATTCTACAAGCCATGAACTGCACTATTTGAAACCGAGCCAATGTTCCACACAATATCCTTTACTACCAAGCCTGTGTCATGAGCAAACAGAAATATTTTAATAATTTTTTCACAATGTGGGGCCACAGTCATATACACTCCTGGAAATTGAAATAAGAACACCGTGAATTCACTGTCCCAGGAAGGGGAAACTTTATTGACACATTCCTGGGGTCAGATACATCACATGATCACACTGACAGAACCACAGGCACATAGACACAGGCAACAGAGCATGCACAATGTCGGCACTAGTACAGTGTATATCCACATTTCGCAGCAATGCAGGCTGCTATTCTCCCATGGAGACGATCGTAGAGAAGCTGGATGTAGTCCTGTGGAACGGCTTGCCATGCCATTTCCACCTGGCGCCTCAGTTGGACCAGCGTTCGTGCTGGACGTGCAGACCGCGTGAGACGACGCTTCATCCAGTCCCAAACATGCTCAATGGAGGACAGATCCGGAGATCTTGCTGGCCAGGGTAGTTGACTTACACCTTCTAGAGCACGTTGGGTGGCACGGGATACATGCGGACGTGCATTGTCCTGTTGGAACAGCAAGTTCCCTTGCCGGTCTAGGAATGGTAGAACGATGGGTTCGATGACGGTTTGGATGTACCGTGCACTATTCAGTGTCCCCTCGACGATCACCAGTGGTGTAAGGCCAGTGTAGGAGATCGCTCCCCACACCATGATGCCGGGTGTTGGCCCTGTGTGCCTCGGTCGTATGCAGTCCTGATTGTGGCGCTCACCTGCACGGCGCCAAACACGCATACGACCATCATTGGCACCAAGGCAGAAGCGACTCTCATCGCTGAAGACGACACGTCTCCATTCGTCCCTCCATTCACGCCTGTCGCGACACCACTGGAGGCGGGCTGCACGATGTTGGGGCGTGAGCGGAAGACGGCCTAACGGTGTGCGGGACCGTAGCCCAGCTTCATGGAGACGGTTGCGAATGGTCCTCGCCGATACCCCAGGAGCAACAGTGTCCCTAATTTGCTGGGAAGTGGCGGTGCGGTCCCCTACGACACTGCGTAGGATCCTACGGTCTTGGCGTGCATCCGTGCGTCGCTGCGGTCCGGTCCCAGTTCGACGGGCACGTGCACCTTCCGCCGACCACTGGCGACAACATCGATGTACTGTGGAGACCTCACGCCCCACGTGTTGAGCAATTCGGCGGTACGTCCACCCGGCCTCCCGCATGCCCACTATACGCCCTCGCTCAAAGTCCGTCAACTGCACATACGGTTCACGTCCACGCTGTCGCGGCATGCTACCAGTGTTAAAGACTGCGATGGAGCTCCGTATGCCACGGCAAACTGGCTGACACTGACGGCGGCGGTGCACAAATGCTGCGCAGCTAGCGCCATTCGACGGCCAACACCGCGGTTCCTGGTGTGTCCGCTGTGCCGTGCGTGTGATCATTGCTTGTACAGCCCTCTCGCAGTGTCCGGAGCAAGTATGGTGGGTCTGACACACCGGTGTCAATGTGTTCTTTTTTCCATTTCCAGGAGTGTATTTCTTTAAAGTCAGTACCGCCATTAGACTGTTTTTTATTTGCAGTGTTACATTTACACGATCATGATTTCAGCTTTAAAGTGTTATTATCAAGTGTTTTAATATTATACAGTGCATAAAATGGCATACTGTCGTATTTAAAATACACTATTAGATTGTCTAAGGGTCAATATTGACTCATAGACAACGTGTCTAATAGTGTATTTTAAATACAACAATGCCATCTTAGGAACTGTATAACATTAAAACACTTGATAATGGCACTTTAAAGCCGAAGTCATGATCGTGTAAATGTAACACTGCAAATAACACACAGTCTAATTGCGGTACTGACTTTAAAGAGAAATATTTTAGGGTTAATCCTTAATACTAGAGGGCATACCATTTATATAAATAAGCCGGCCGTGGTGGCCGAGCGGTTCTAGACGCTACAGTCTGGAACCGCGCGACCGCTACGGTAGCAGATTCGAATCCTCCCTCGGGCATGGATGTGTGTGATGTCCTTAGGTTAAGTTAGGTTTAAGTAGTTCTACGTTTGTATGCAGTGCAGCCATGTACGGAAGTGAAACATGGACGATAACTAGTTTGGACAAGAAGAGAATAGAAGCTTTCGAAATGTGGTGCTAGAGAAGAATGCTGAAGATTAGATGGGTAGATCACATAACTAATGATGAGGTATTCAATAGAATTGGGGAGAAGAGGAGTTTGTGGCACAACTTGACCAGAAGAAGGGATCGGTTGGTGGGACATGTTCTGAGGCATCAAGGGATCATCAATTTAGTACTGTAGGGCAGCGTGGAGGGTAAAAATCGCGGATGGGGAGCAAGAGATGAATACACTAAGCAGATTCAGAAGGATGTAGGCAGAAGTAGGTACTGGGAGAATAAGAAGCTTGCACAGGATAGAGTAGCATGGCATTGTGCCACAAGCTCCTCTTCTCCACAATTCTATTCAATACCTCCTCATTAGTTATGTGATCTACCCATCTAATCTTCAGCATTCTTTTGTAGCACCTCATTTCGAAAGCTTCTATTCTCCTCTTGTCTAAACTATTTATCGTCCAAGTTTCACTTCCATACATGGCCACACTCCATACAAATACTTTCAGGAACGACTTCCTGACACTTAAATCTGTACTCGATGTTAACAAATTTTTCTTCTTGAGAAACGCTTTCCTTGCCATTGCCAGTCTACATTTTATATCCTCTCTACTTCGACCATCATCAGTTATTTTGCTCCCCAAATAGCAAAACTCCTTTACTACTTTAAGTGTCTCATTTCCTAATCTAATACCCTCAAAATCACCCGACTTAATTCGACTACATTCCATTATCCTCGTTTTGCTTTTGTTGATGTTCATCTTATATCCTCCTTTCAAGACACCATCCATTCCGTTCACCTGCTCCTCCAAGTCCTTTGCTGTCTCTGACTGAATTACAATGTCATCGGCGAACCTCAAAGTTTTTATTTCTTCTCCATGGATTTTAATACCTACTCCGAATTTTTCTTTTGTTTCCTTTACTGCTTGCTCAATATACACATTGATTAACATCGGGGAGAGGCAACAACCCTGTCTCACTCCCTTCCCAACCACTACTTCCCTTTCATACCCCTCGACTCTTATAACTGCCATCTGGTTTCTGTACAAATTGTAAATAACCTTTCACTCCCTGTATTTTACCCCTGCCACCCTCAGAATTTGAAAGAGAGTATTCCAATCAACATTGTCAAAAGCTTTAAGTCTACAAATGCTAGAAATGTAGGTTTGCCTTTGCTTAATCTTTCTTCTAAGATAAGTCATAGGGTCAGTATTGCCTCACGTGTTTCAACATTTCTGAGGAATCCAAACTGATCTTCCCCGAGGTCGGCTTTTATCAGTTTTTCCATTCGTCTGCAAAGAATTCGCGTTAGTTTTTGCAGCTGTGACTTATTAAACTGATAGTTCGGTAATTTTCACATCACTCAACACCTGCTTTCTTTGGGATTGGAATTATTATATTCTTTTTGAAGTCTGAGGGTATTTCGCCTGTCTCATACAACTTGCTCACGAGATGGTAGAGTTTTGTCAGGACTGGCTCTCCCAAGGCCGTCAGTAGTTCCAATGGAATGTTGTCTACTCCGGGGGCGTTGTTTCGACTCAGGTCTTTCAGTGCTCTGTCAAACTCTTCACGCAGTATCATATCTCCCATTTCATCTTCATCTACATCCTTTTCCAATTCCATAATATTGTCCTCAAGTACATGGCCCCTGTATAGACCCTCTATATACTCCTTCCGCCTTTCTGCTTTCGCTTCTTTGCTTAGAACTGGGCTTCTCTCAAAGCTCTTGATACTCATGCAAGTGGTTTTCCTTTCTCGAAATTTTCCTGTAGGCAGTATCTGTCTTACCCCTAGTGAGATAAGCCTCTACCCATCCAGGTAGCTGAAAAACGTTTCCTGGGCAGATTCCTTATTTTGTTTCTGGCCGAAAAGTTGTGTCGGGTTTTGACGTGTCGGCAAGTTCCGTTGACGGCGCGTCTAATGCCGTCATTTGAAGTGCAGAGGGGGATTTTCTGACGTGACGCTTCTAACAACCCTACCACAACAAAGGTCAGAATTTAATAACGATTGTGGTGTTGCTCACGCTGCTAAACACTGCATTTTCGGGCAACAACAGTCATATTATGTGGTAGGTGTCATTAGAGCACAGTTAATAAAGTCATTTCATGTAATGATCAAAAAATTAGGCACTCATTCTTTTTGTGTTTCCCACGCTGGTCTCGTATTATCATGGCTTAATTTTCGAAAATGTAGGTGGTTATGATTCCAAGCTCGGATGCAAAGAAGGCCTAGATTTTATTCCGCTATATTCAAAAGTTATGTAGATGCGCTTCACAAACCATCCTTGAAGATTACACTTTTGCTGGACACTGGTGATGTAAAACAATAATCAGCACTCCGAATTTAAGTTACACTTCCTTTTGATTGCTTTTATTGCAATATCAGGTGAACACAAAACATCACTTCACAATACAAAACATAGTTGAAAACATCTCTCTCACAGTCACTGCTAAAATTCACATTTTATAAGTGGGCTACGTTATACGTCTTACAAGTACGTCAAAGATCATAGTGACAAAAGAAAAAATACACATAAGAATAATATCATTGCAATATAAACATATCGATGTATCAAAAGTGAAATCAAATCTGAATGTTGTCTCAGAAATATGTCAACTACTTTGCAGAAACACAGTAGAATATAGCTGGTATCGAGAGGTCCAAGACTTGACTTTTTCAAGGCCCGACTCTCTAACAACTCAACAACTAACTAAATATCGCTTACGCGCCGATAAATCAGAGTTACAAGTACGTCAAAGATCATAGTGACAAAAGAAAAAATACACATAAGAATTATATCATTGCAATATAAACATATCGATGTATCAAAAGTGAAATCAAATCTGAATTTTGTCTCATAAATATGTCAACTACTTTGCAGAAACACAGTAGAATATAGCTGGTATCGAGAGGTTCAGGTGAGGAGTCAGTCGACCCTTGTCCGCCGGTGTGCGGGGGACCTTCCAGCTCGGATGGACACGCTACGCGTCACGCGGTCTGAGCACAGCACAGTTGACGCGCTCGCGGGCGGGCAGTGGCTGGTCACGCCACGTGGGGGCCGCCGCTCAATACCCGGCGCCGCCACGTCACTTCCGCTGCACTGACCACACCAGCGCCGGCGGTTGCGCCCGTATATGCACTGGCGGCGCGGCTCCCCCACCCCCACACCCACCCCCAGCCCAGCACGCCGTGAAAGGCGCAGTGCACACACACACACACACACACACACACACACACACACACAGAGAGAGAGAGAGAGAGAGAGAGAGGCAGCAACTCGCACGTCTGGCGAAGGGCGTCGACAGGGGGTGGGCGAAAATCACGCTTGAGCTGGCTTTGGCCGGCAGATAGCAGCAGTCATGCAAATCCGGTATCCGACTTTCGGGAAATACACGGTGGCCCATTGATCGTGACCGGGCCAAATATCTCACGAAATAAGTGTCAACCGAAAAAACTACAAAGAACCAAACTCGTCTAGCTTGAAGGGGGAAACCAGATGGCGCTATGGTTGGCCCGCTAGATGGCGCTGCCGTAGGTCAAACGGATAGCAACTGCGCTTTGTTAAATAGGAACCCCCATTTTTTATTACATACTAGTGTAGAACGTAAAGAAATATGAATGTTTTACTTGGACCACTTTTTTCGCTTCGTGATAGATAGCGCTGTAATAGTCACAAACATATGGCTCACAATTTTAGACGAAGAGTTGGTAACAGGTAGGTTTTTTAAATTAAAATACAGACCGTAGGTACGTTTGAACATTTTATTTCGGTTGTTCCAATATGATGTACCTTTGTGAACTTACCATTTCTGAGAACGAATGCTGTTACAGCGTGATTACCTGTAAATACCACAGTAATGCAATAAATGCTCAAAATGATGTCCGTCAACCTCAATGCATTTGGCAATACGTCTAACGACATTCCTCTCAACAGCGAGTAGTTCGCCTTCCGTAATGTTCGCACATGCATTGACAATGCGCTGACGCAAATTGGCAGGCGTTGTCGGTGGATCACGATAGCAAATATCCTTCAACTTTCCCCACACAAACAAATCCGGGGACGTCAGATCCGGTGAACGTGCGGGCCGCGGTATGGTGCTGTGACGACCAATCCACCTGTCATGAAATATACTATTCAATACCGCTTCAACCTCACGCCAGCTATGTGCCGTACATCCATCATGTTGGAAGTACATCGCCATTCTGTCATGCAGTGAAACATCTTGCAGTAACATCGGTAGAACATTACGTAGGAAATCAGCATACATCGCAACATTTAGATTGCCATCGATGAAATGGGGGCCAATTATCCTTCCTCCCATGCCACACCATACATTAACCCGCCAAGGTCGCTGATGTTCCACTTGTCGCAGCCATCGTGGATTTTCCGTTGCCCAATAGTGCATATTATGCCGGTTTACGTTACCGCTGTTGCTGAATGACGCTTCGTCGCTAGATAGAATGCGTGCAGAAAATCTGTCATCTTCCCGTAATTTCTCTTGTGTCCAGTGGCAGAACTGTACACGACGTTCAAAGCCGTCGCCATGCAATTCCTGGTGCAGAGAAATATGGTACTGGTGCAATCGATGTTGATGTAGCATTCTCAACACCGACGTTTTTGCGATTCCCGATTCTCGCGCAGTTTGTCTGCTACTGATGTGCGGATTAGCCGTGACAGCAGCTAAAACACCTACTTGGGCATCATCATTTGTTGCAGGTCGTGGTTGACGTTTCACATGTGGCTGAACACTTCCTGTTTCCTTAAATGACGTAACTATCCTGCGAACGGTCCGGACACTTGGATGATGGAGTCCAGGATACCGAGCAGCGTACACAGCACACGCCCATTGGGCATTTTGATCACAATAGCCATACATCAACACGATATCGACCTTTTCCGAAATTGGTTAACGTTCCATTTTAACACGGGTAATGTATCACGAAGTAAATACCGTCCGCACTGGCGGGATGTTACGTACTTATACGCTTGTGAGTATTACAGCGGCATCTATCACAAAGTGAAAAAAATGGTCCAACTAAAACATTCATATTTCTTTGCGTACTACACGAATATGTTACAAAAAATGGGGGTCCCTATTTAAAAGACGCAGTTGATATCCGTTTGACCTATGGCAACGCCATCTAGCGGGTCAACCATAGCGCCACCTGGTTTCCCCCTTCAAGCTTGACAAGTTTCGTTCTTTGTAGTTTTTTCGTTTGACGCTTATTTCGTGAGGTATTTGGCCCGGTCACTATCAATGGACCACCCTGTAAAGGGGAGAACATACTCGCCAGTTGCATTGACACAGCACGCGTCTAATGACAGTGTAAAGCGCAGAAATCGCGTAAATGGCAGCAGTAGCGAAATCGCAGAAATAGCGGAGGGATAGAAGTTGTGAATTCGTTAACTGCTATTCTTAACTGCGACAAATGACAGTTACCGGAAAGTAGTATTCACAGAAATCAGTGATATCGGAAGTCACAGTTTTTTTTTTTTTTTGGCTGAAGAGATCATCCTTGATGAGTTATTCTTCTAGGATGGGATGTAAGGATAAAAGGAAAACACTTTATTTATTATAAATTCAGTTAGGCTTGGGCACTCAATGATTCCTTTAGCCTGCTGTCTTTGGTGATGTCTATCTGCTGTGGAGGGTGAAATGTGTCTAGGCTGTTATGTGTGACTGCTTCCTCGTGTTATGACAGATTGCGTATGGGGGGGTGAAACGTTATTGACTTCGGTACTCGATACTTGTGCCATCTTGCAGGGTTTACCGTTCCTACCGATTCTAATTGTCGAACGTCGTCCCTAAGGGCATCGACTTTGTCAAAAACTCGTAGAGCCTTGTCACGGACCTTCTCTTGTATAGTGGTCTCGTGGAGTGCGTTGCGGATGTCGACGTTTCTTGTCCACGATGAAGCTCCTGTGATCCATCGATAGCAAATGTTTTGCAGCGCTTGGAGTTTGTTGTAGGGAAATCGCAGTGTAGCCCATCCCTAGTGCAGTGTAGTGATGGGGAGCTCGTGAATGAGTCGTTGAAATGAACGCTTCACTCCAGTGAAGTGTGAACTAACCACTCAGTTTCAATGAACTGGTACTTCAAACTCTTCACAGATAGCACGATCCACACTTTTTTCTAGTTCACTCACTCTCTTCCCCTCTCCCTGTCCCACTACATCGGCGCTACGTCACTCATCCTCCCTCACTTCAGTCGTCCCTCTACTACCTGTCAACGAGTCGCTGACATCATTACCCGCGACTATTTGTGCAGTTAAACTCCGCGTCTACGGGTAGCCTACCGTTGGCAGCGCTTGCAGACAAATGAATATTAAAGATACAAACTTCGACTATAGATACTAGTAGACTGGCCTTGCTGTGCAAAAGCTATGGGGCTAGTGTGGCTCCAACATAAACCACGTGACTGTTGGCAAAACGTGGCGGGATTTCAAATCAGCGGTCTCCCATCCTATGTTTGTATCGGATTTTCCCCACATTTCTCAATTGACTGCCAAACGATTCCAACAAAAACTACTTTTTATTAGTGAAAAATTATGCCAGAACTACATTTGACCTGGATTTGTTCAAAGTACCATTTATAAAATCTAACAAATACATCGAATGCCACTCTGGTGGGCAGCGGGACGAAATTACTATATACTGTCAATTATCGTAAAAAGTCGTTAAAATTCTTTTAAACAGTAAGAGTGGGCTCGTGTCAAAACTTTAAACATTGTATTCGCCACGTTTCGAGCTTTAGTCACTTATAAAAGAAAATGGGCTATGGGAATTATGTCAACTATAGGTGTCAAAATTGTTTACTTTAGGAGCAGGTCCATTTTATAGTATCAATTTTAGGTGCACTTCAAAGGTTTAGTTCCCACTATTTTTACAAAAGTTTAAACTATCAGTTTAAAAAAAATGATATTTTAGATGAAAGGTGAGACTTTGCAGTTTCAGAAAATAATTTTGGAGCCTAGGTTTAAAAATGACAGACACTGTAAATACAAATTATATATATACATTGTAAATAATAACTAACCTATCAAAACACTTCTCCGCGAAGTGCTTCGAGCAAAGGCGGGCAAACGGCTTAAAGTTTTTCCGTTTGAGGGCCTGTATCCAAAGCTGCCTTCGGTTTTCATCCTTACGGAACCTATGAGTAGCAACGAGAAACGATTATACTTATTTCTGTAACCGAATTATCACAGATACTTTCCAAAATGTAATATCAGGCATCACTTTCAACACTTTAATTTACGTGATACTCTATTTCAAGTGTAAAAAACATATAAAAGTCACTTCAGCAGATTTCAATAAACGCATCTGCACCATCTTAGACACACTTACACGTGAAATGTAATGCCATTTCCCCGACAAAACGCTGAGTACAGCCATAAGCGCAACACGAAAGAACCATGTTTTGCCAACATTCACGTGACTTCAGCCCAGAGATGTTGGAGCCACGAAAAGGACGTCAGGGCCAGTCTATTATATTTATGGTCGAAGGATACAAACGAAGAGGCTGGCTGTGTGAGCACGCACAGCCAACATGAAAATAAAAGGTTTGTTAATAACACTGAAAGAGGGATTTTACATGAAGTTGTACCAATGACTACAGGTGACAGTTTACGTTTTGAATCTGGAGGGTTATTATTCTCAACAAAATTAAAATCATTATTTTAAACATAGCTGCGTAACAGCAACGGTTCCACGTAATCAGATGAAAAACAGCCGACCAGTTGCAAAGGATAAAGTAAACTTTACCTAGGTTGCTTATACGCGCTCCGACCTCCATGTACTTAATTTTATTTATTTGACGAACCCTACTCGTAGGGCTATATTGTATTTGAACTAATGGAGCTATGGAGATGTTTGTAAAAATTGCAACGACGTATCATGCCATGTTAATGTAATACTGCCGTCTTCTGAAGAAGATAGGTTTAAACCTATTGAAACCTAGGTAAAGTTTACTTTATCCTTTGCAACTGGTCGGCTGTTTTTCATCTGATTAAAATTAAAATCTATAGGAAAACCTCTGAATAATTACTTAACGTAGGTATATAGACTTTGTGACTGTGGTAAACATACTCATTCTAGTTTGGATTAAATTTTAAAAGGAACATAAAATTGGACTGCATTTCGTTGGTAGCCCTAGTTTTCAGTCCATGAATACAACAAATAATGTTTCGTTTGGCAGACAAATACTTTTTTGGGCGCTTCATGAGGAAATGTCGAGCAAGATGAAATGTAATACCTTCTGTATATGTGACAGACTTCTCTGTTTATCTTTCCTTTGTCCCCTTCGACCATGCTCTATTTAAGTTAACTCCGTAAAACGTTGCGTGCACGTTACTGAATAGTTCGGCCATCTGTTGGTAATATTATGAAGTATTACGAAGCTTTATTGTACGAGCGAGGCGAAGCGAGCGTAGCCGCGGCTGATCGGCGAACTGGGAAACTTCGCCAGGCTTCCGTACTTCATGAGTGAACTACTTCATTTGAACGCTTCACGGCAAAGAGTGAAACGAATGAAGTAGTTCACGGGAATGAACGAGTTCGACCCATCTCTAGCTGCAGTGGCTCGCCACGACAGGCAGGTGGGTTGCGCGTCGTCACACCTGCCGTCCCGACCTCCCCCCCCCCCCCCCACCCCGCGCCATCGTCGGCCGGCAGACAACCGACGGCGCACAGCTGGAGGTAACGGATGGCGGGCAGCTTCCCCCGCAGCCCGCCAGGGGCGCTGTCTTCGCTGATGGATGCCTCAAGTTGGCCGCTCAAAACTCCGCGAAGCGCAAAACTCCCGCCATCCGTCCGTGTCGCGCTCTTCCGGGGCCACAATTTATACGAGTGGGTCCCTCTGCTGCGTCATTTAATTTAATCCGCCGTCGTAAGTCGGCTCCCAATTTGTAACTGCCAGCTTAGTGCTCCGTGACCACGTGCTTCGTAACCGGACTGCTCACATAACACAGACACGCTAGGATAACTACTGTAATCGATGTGACAAACTTCTCGAAATGGCTGTTCGTAGCCTGGGCTCGTACCTTGCGCAGTTTTGCTCTGTTTCGAGGCTGACTTCTGTTCTTTTTTTTAAATCACTCGTTGCAAATGTAGACACAGTCCCGACAACTGCACGCGAAGAGCTGGTTAGGTTCACCCTTTCCGAGATGTTCATTCAAAGGCGCTGGACCGAAGTAGTCTACCCTTTGTGGACCATATCTTCGCTGGAACCATTCCCCATTGGCCTGTACTGCGTTTATACTGGGCTATACGGCTGCCCCTAGTGCTGGGTTTAGAGCTACCTGCAACATGTTTGTTCGAATACCACATGCAGAATTTTCGTATTCTACCGCTAGCTTCATGCTAACTACACTACTGGCCATTAAAATTGCTACACCACGAAGATGACGTGCTACAGACGCGAAATTTAACCGATAGGAAGAAGATGCTGTGATATGCAAATGATTAGCTTTTCAGAGGATTCACACAAGGTTGGCGCCGGTGGCGACACCTACAACGTACTGACATGAGGAAAGTTTCCGACCGATTGCTCATACACAAACAGCAGTTGACCGGCGTTGCCTGGTGAAACGTTGTCGTGATGCCTCGTGTAAGGAGGAGAAATGCGTACCATCACGTTTGCGACTTTGATAAAGGTCGGATTGTAACCCATCGCGATTGCGGTTTATCGTAACGGCGCATTGCTGCTCCCATCGGTCGAGATCCAATGACTGTTAGCAGAATATGGAATCGGTGGGTTCAGGAGGGTAACACGGAACGCCGTGCAGCCACGTCTCGATCCCTGAATCAACAGAAGGGGACGTTTGCAAGACAACAACCATCTGCACGAACAGTTCGACGGCGTTTGTAGCAGCGTGGACTATCAGCTCGGAGACTACGGCTGCGGTTACCCTTGACGCTGCATCACAGACAGGAGCGCCTGCGATGGTGTACTCGACGACGTACCTGGGTGCACGAATAACGCTGAAAATGTCTGAACTCTTGTAAATGCGAATTACTGAAATCCTCAAGCTCAAAGTAAATAATGATTTAAAACGATCTAGTAACCACTGCTATGAATGAAATCTGCAAAATAAGTTAATATTTGAATCTGCCGTGTAATGGCAGCCACTTGTTGCCCGTCAGTGATTAAGGCTTTTGGGCGTCGCTGCAGCTGAAAAATACTAATTAAACTTTCTCTTCGAGTGAAACATTGAGATGAGGTGCTTATTTTACGTTGAAATAATAACATGAGCTAGTTTGTATAGTAATACTTTACATACACACCTTAACATCGTCTAGGAGAGAAAACAATACGAACATCTGAAAGTGTTAAGCGCTACCCAGAATCTCTAAGAACAAAAGAAGCAGAAGAAAAAGATTTGTTCCGTCCATCGTTTAGATAATTACGCGAAGGTACAAATATTTGATTTCGATGTGTTTTTCACTACGATATTAATCATCAGCGATACAGTCCTTTTCGCATGAGAGTATTTAAGTTACAAGTTTTCATAAATATTACTAATATACACTCCTGGAAATTGAAATAAGAACACCGTGAATTCATTGTCCCACGAAGGGGAAGCTTTATTGACACATTCCTGGGGTCAGATACATCACATGATCACACTGACAGAACCACAGGCACATAGACACAGGCAACAGAGCATGCACAATGTCGGCACTAGTACAGTGTATATCCACCTTTCGCAGCAATGCAGGCTGCTATTCTCCCATGGAGACGATCGTAGAGATGCTGGATGTAGTCCTGTGGAACGGATTGCCATGCCATTTCCACCTGGCGCCTCAGTTGGACCAGCGTTCGTGCTGGACGTGCAGACCGCGTGAGACGACGCTTCATCCAGTCCCAAACATGCTCAATGGGGGACAGATCCGGAGATCTTGCTGGCCAGGGTAGTTGACTTACACCATCTAGAGCACGTTGGGTGGCACGGGATACATGCGGACGTGCATTGTCCTGTTGGAACAGCAACTTCCCTTGCCGGTCTAGGAATGGTAGAACGATGGGTTCGATGACGGTTTGGATGTACCGTGCACTATTCAGTGTCCCCTCGACGATCACCAGTGGTGTACGGCCAGTGTAGGAGATCGCTCCCCACACCATGATGCCGGGTGTTGGCCCTGTGTGCCTCGGTCGTATGCAGTCCTGATTGTGGCGCTCACCTGCACGGCGCCAAACACGTATACGACCATCATTGGCACCAAGGCAGAAGCGACTCTGATCGCTGAAGACGACACGTCTCCATTCGTCCCTCCATTCACGCCTGTCGCGACACCACTGGAGGCGGGCTGCACGATGTTGGGGCGTGAGCGGAAGACGGCCTAACGGTGTGCGGGACCGTAACCCAGCTTCATGGAGACGGTTGCGAATGGTCCTCGCCGATACCCCAGGAGCAACAGTGTCCCTAATTTGCTGGGAAGTGGCGGTGCGGTCCCCTACGGCACTGCGTAGGATCCTACGGTCTTGGCGTGCATCCGTGCGTCGCTGCGGTCCGGTCCCAGGTCGACGGGAACGTGCACCTTCCGCCGACCACTGGCGACAACATCGATGTACTGTGGAGACCTCACGCCCCACGTGTTGAGCAATTCGGCGGTACGTCCACCCGGCCTCCCGCATGCCTACTATACGCCCTCGCTCAAAGTCCGTCAACTGCACATACGGTTCACGTCCACGCTGTCGCGGCATGCTACCAGTGTTAAAGACTGCGATGGAGGTCCGTATGCCACGGCAAACTGGCTGACACTGACGGCGGCGGTGCACAAATGCTGCGCAGCTAGCGCCATTCGACGGCCAACACCGCGGTTCCTGGTGTGTCCGCTGTGCCGTGCGTGTGATCATTGCTTGTACAGCCCTCTCGCAGTGTCCGGAGCAAGTATGGTGGGTCTGACACACCGGTGTCAATGTGTTCTTTTTTCCATTTCCAGAAGTGTAGTTCCTCACAGATACCTTTCAAGTCTTGTCTATTTTATGTTATTCACTATTTTTATATCCATGCACACGCACTGTCCGTAAAAGTCGCCTAAGAGACACCGCAGTGTCTTAATGCCCATGTACAGAAATTAACATCATTTCCATCATCGTTTCCAGGCAGCTCTGGATGGAGAGTGATGTGCCAGCGATGGAACCTTTCTCAATGGAGAATCCGTATGGCGCTTTGTAGGAGCTAACGTGTGCATAAACTGCATCAGTAACAAAAACACTAGTTTCCCCCTCTTCTGTAGACACTTGTTTCCTTCTGTTACGTTGTCTAGGTGTTACACTACCACTTTCAGGTATCTGGTTGAAGAAATTGATAAATAATTTCCGAAATGGTGTAAAAAAGCGGACTGCGTTCGTCCTACACTCTCCACGCATCATGAGAATGTTGACTTTTTCGGCATTGGTAAATCCCATCGTCCACTCACAAGCTACTGCTTGGACTGTCACACAGTAACTCATTAAGAAGTCGCAATCCACTCTAACATTACACAAGCACACTATAAGAAAGCATAACATTGTACCTAGCAACTACGCAGGTTGAATGGCACAAACATCGATGTGGAGACTTTTCAACTCGAACTAGAATCCTGCAAGAAACATCACTCACATTCTACACTCATAAATTAAGGATAATGCTGATACATGGTGAAACAACGCTCTGGTGGGCGGTTTGCGGGTTTCAATCACCTCGGGGTATGACTATGCGGTGCATTTGACCTGCGGTCGTCACACGGTGGCGCTGGCAGCAGTCCACATACGCAGAGGTGTGTTGGTGCATGTCAGAGTACGGTGCAGGGAGTAAGTGTGCAGACGTTTTCAGACGTTATGAACTGTAGATTAAAACTGAAGAAACTGCAAAAAGGTGGGAATTTAAGGAGATGGGACCTGGATAAACTGACTAAATCAGAGGTTGTACAGAGTTTCAGGGAGAGCATAAGGGAACAATTGACAAGAATGGGGGAAAGAAATACAGTAGAAGAAGAATGGGTAGCTTTGAGGGATGAAGTAGTGAAGGCAGCAGAGGATCAAGTAGGTAAAAAGACGAGGGCTAAAAGAAATCCTTGGGTGACAGAAGAAATATTGAATTTAATTGACGAAAGGAGAAAATATAAAAATGCAGTAAATGGAGCAAGCAAGAAGGAATACAAACATCTCAAAAATGAGATCGGCAGGAAGTGCAAACTGGCTAAGCAGACATGGCTAGATGACAAATGTGAGGATGTAGAGGCTTATCTCACTAGGGGTAAGATAGATACTGCCTACAGGAAAAATAAAGACACCTTTGGAGAAAAGAGAGCCACTTGTATGAATATCAACAGCTCAGATGGAACCCAGTTCTAAGCAAAGAAGGGAAAGCAGAAAGGTGGAAAGAGTATATGGAGGGTCTACACAAGGGCAATGTGCTTGAGGACGATATTATGGAAGTGGAAGAGGATGTAGATGAAGATGAAATGGGAGATATGATACTGCGTGAAGAGTTTGACAGAGCACTGAAAGACCTGAGTCGAAACAAGGCCGCGGGAGCAGACAACATTCCATTAGAACTAATAACAGCCTTGGAAGAGCCAGTCCAGACAAAACTCTACCATATGGTAAGCAAAATGTATGAGACGGGCGAAATACCCTCAGACTTCAAGAAGAATATAATTCCAATCCCAAACAGAGCAGATGTTTACGGATGTGAAAATTACAGAACTATCCGTTTAATAAGTCACGGCTGCAAAATACTAACGCGAATTCTTTCAGACGAATAGAAAAACTGGTAGAAGCCGACCTTGGGGAAGATCAGTTTGGATTCTGTAGAAATATGGGGACACGTGAGGCAATACTGACCCTACGACTTATTTTAGAAGCTAGATTAAGAAAAGGCAAACCTACGTTTCTAGCATTTGTAGACTTAGCTTTTGACAATGTTGACTGGAACACTCTCTTTCAAATTCTGAAGGTGGCAGGAGTAAAACACAGGGAGCGAAAGGCTATTTACAATTTGTACAGAAACCAGATGGCAGTTATAAGAGTCGAGGGGCATGAAAGGGAAGCAGTGGTTGGGAAGGGAGTGAGACAGGGTTGTAGCCTCTCCCCGATGTTATTCAATCTGTATATTGAGCAAGCAGTAAAGGAAAAAAAAGAAAAATTCAGAGTAGGTATTAAAGTCCATGGAGAAGAAATAAAAACTTTGAGGTTCGCCAATGACATTGTAATTCAGTCAGAGACAGCAAAGGACCTGGAAGAGCAGTTGAACGGAATGGACGGTGTCTTAAAAGGAGGATATAAGATGAGCATCAACAAAAGCAAAACGAGGATAATGGAATGTAATCGAATTAAGTCGGATGATGCTGAGGGAATTATATTAGGAAATGAGACACTTACAGCAGTAAAGGAGTTTTGCTATTTGGGGAGCAAAATAACTGATGATGGTCGAAGTAGAGAGGATATAAAATGTAGACTGGCAATGGCAAGGAAAGCGTTTCTGAAGAAGAGAAATTTGTTAACATCGTGTATAGATTTAAGTGTCAGGAAGTCGTTTCTGAAAGTATATGTATGGAGTGTAGCCATGTATGGAAGTGAAACATGGACGGCAACTAGTTTGGACAAGAAGAGAATAGCATCTTTCGAAATGTGGTGCTACAGAAGAATGCTGAAGATTTGGTGGGTAGATCACATAATTAATGAGGAGGTACTGAATAGGACTGGGGAGAAGAGGAGTTTGTGGCACAACTTGGCTAGAAGAATGGATCGGTTGGTAGGACATGTTCTGAGGCGTCAAGGGATCACAAATTTAGTATTGGAAGGCAGCGTGGAGGGTAAAAATCGTAGAGGGAGACCAAGAGATGAATACACTAAGCAGATTCAGAAGGATGTAGGTTGCAGTAGGTACTGGGAGATGAAGAAGCTTGCACAGGATAGAGTAGCATGGAGAGCTGCATCAAACCAGTCTCAGGACTGAAGACCACAACAAGAACAACAACAATAAGTACAATTACAATTTGTTTACTGACTTATTGATTGGCGACTCCATGTTGTCTTGTGCACTAGGACCAGATAACAGGTATACTTGAAAAAAGAGACAGCATTGGTCGTATATTTTTTACTATCGCAAAATCGATTTTCTGTCACTGAGTGACCATCTTCAGTGCTATATTGTATAACTTAAATTAGGATGCACTGTTGTCACCAAGCTTACGGCAGTCACATGCCGTAAACTTAGTGACAACAGTGCATCATAATTTAAGTTGTACAATATAGCACTGAAGATGGTCACTCAGTGACAGAAAATCGATTTTGCGATAGTAAAAAATATACGACCAATGCTGTCTCTTTTTTCATGTTTACTGACTAATATGAGCTCCTGACTACCAGTCCGTGAAAACCGCACATCAATAGCACTTTCCATTCCCGCAATATTTGGGGCGCGAGTTTTAGGTGATTCACCCAATATGTGACTACGCTTTGTCCGCCACATGCGGTATAAGACACCATCCTGAAGGTTGCCCACGTATGGCCGGATTTGCCACGATTAGAATCGGGCTTTGTTTGCAACTGAAAGAAATTTAAAAAAAAATGGATGTAAAATTTAATCCTCGTTATGAAATAAGGAGAGTTGTAGATACATAGTGCACGGACAGTGTCATTAATATTCTGTCTTGTTAATTTCCTTATGGGTGCTCTACTTACGAGATGAGCTGTTACAGTCGGTACTCAAGGTGTGCGAACTACATCGCCCGCACGTAATGGACGATCAAGGTGATGGAGGCGATATAACAGGTGTGGATGTCCGGTGAGGGGGCGGAGGGACGGATTGATGAGCGGTCCTCCCTGACTTGAGGGCCACGCCTACCTCTACCCTCCTACCTTTATTGCCGTCGTCAGAACAGGGCGTAGCCACGAGTAATGTAATGTAGGGCCTCGCTAATGCAGCCGTGACGTCACGCCGAGGACACGCCCTCTCGACGCGTGGCCGAAAGCAAACACATCGGCGTCCCTCATTACGTCACGACCTGCCCCCACGGTAAATCGGTTACAGTTCTCCCTCTTCTCTTCCGTTCGTGTTCGAACTGTTCACCACGTGTCGGTCCGATACAAGGAAGGCTACACTCCAGACAAAAACTATCAGGGAAGTCTTCCCGACGCGTATACACTGAAGAACCAAAGAAATGGTACACTTGCCTAATATCGTGTAGGCCCCCGCGAACACGTAGAAGTGCCGCGTGGCATGGACTCGACTAATATCTGAACTAGTGCTGGAGCGATGTGACATCATAAATCTTGGAGGACTGTCCATAGATCCGTAAGAGTACGAGGTGGTGGAGATCTCTTCTGAACAGCACGTTGCGAGGTATCCCAGACATGCTCAGTAATGTTCATGTCTGGGAAGTTCGGATTCCAGTAGAAGAGTGTTCCTGGAGCCACTCTGTAGCAGTTATGGACATGTAGTGTGTCGCACTGTCCTGCTGGAATTGCCCAAGTCCATCGGAATGCACTAAGGACATAATGGATGCAATTGATCACAGAGGATGCTTACTTACGTGTCATATGTCAGAGTCGCAGCTACGGGTATAAGGGGCCCATATCACTCCAACTGCACACACCCCACACCATTACAGAGGCTCCAAAAATGGTTCAAATGGCTCTCAGCACTACGGGACTTAACATCTGAGGTCATCAGTCCCCTAGAACTCAGAACTACTTAAACCTAACTCACCTAAGGATATCACATACATCTATGCCCGAGGCAACATTCGAACCTGCAACCGTAGCGATCGCGCGGTACCAGACTGAAGCGCCTAGAACCGCTCGGCCACAGCGGCCGGCGCAGAGCCACCATCAGCTTGAACAGACCCCTGCTGATATGCAGGGTCCATGAATTCATGATATTGTCTCCATACCCGTACAAGTTCATCCGCTTGATACAATTAGAAACGAGATTCGTCAGACCAGGCAACATGTTTATGGTTATCAACTGTCCAATGTCGTTGTCGACGGACTCAGCCGAGGCGTAAAGCTTCGTGTCGTGTTTCGCACGCTGACACTTGTTGATTAAAATCTGCAGCAATTTGTGAAGGGCTGCACTTCCGTCACGTTGAACGATTCTCTTTAGTCACTGTTTGTCCCGTTCTTACAGGATCCTTTCCGGCCGTAGCGATACCGGAGGTTTGGTGTTCTACCAGATTCCTGATATTCACGGTACATTAGTGAAATGGTCGTACGGGAAAATCCCCACTTCACCACTACCTCGGAGATGCTGTGTCCCATTGGCCGTGCGCCGATTATAACACCATGTTCAAACTCACTTAAGTCTTCGACATAAAAGTTTTCTGGGTTTGGTACCGCGTCATAATGTAAAAAACTACTGCTGCTATAGAAAAGGCAACGTTTCGGCCACGATTGCAGCGGCCTTCTTCTGGGTCTAATGGTGCGTTCTAGCTATGCAGTGTCCTTTATATTTTGTTGTTAGTGTTCACTGCGCATGCCATTACGTCATAATTTTAAAAAGGTAGTTGGTTTATTGGTCACTTAAGGAAGAAGGAGAGGGAACTTTATTTTGATAGGTTATTGCGGTGGAGGGAGAACATGACCTCTGTTGTCCATTGGCTCATGTGTTATGTGCCATGATTGGTGGCCACCGTCGAATGAGAAGTTTGCTGTGTGTTTACCAGCTGCTGGACGTCGGCCGCGCGGCGGCAGTTACTCGCCGGTAGTGCTCGTGCCTCGTGTTGACAGTGCGGTCTGTTGGGCTCTGATTGCTGGCAGCCAAGATGGGGCAAGCCTGAGTCCATCCTCCCTGTTCATGTTGTTAGGGTGTTTGAGAATTTCGATGGCCTCTCTGATTTTGCGTTTCGTCTTGGTTGGCTGCTTGGCCAACACACAGGCTTCGCTGAATTTTATTTCTTTTCCGCAGTCAAGGTGATGTTCTGCCACTGCGGATTTATTGTGTTGCCCTAGACGAATGTAACGCTCGTGCTCCCGAATGCGCGTTGCTATTGGCCTACCAGTCTCGCCGATGTATGCCTCTCCACATTCGCATTCCACCTTGTAAACGCATGCAGTGTGTAATGCATCCACCTTGTCCTTGGTGGAGCCTAGCACGTCCTGGATCCTACGACCACTATAGAAGACAGGCTGCACTCCAGCGCGGCGAAGGTGTTTGCCTATTCGGTCAGTGACGTTTTTCACATACGGTAAGCGTACTGTTGGCTGCAGTTTGTCTATTTCCTGCTTATATTTCTTGCTTGTGTTGGTCGACAAGGCTGTGTTTATCGACTTATGGCTGTAGCCATTGGCTAAAAACGTTGAGCGTAACCTTTTGAGCTCAGGTGTGATGTTTTGAGCATCACTTAGGCGCTTTTCTATAGCAGCAGTAGTTTTTTACATTATGACGCGGTACCAAACCCAGAAAACTTTTCTGGCGACTGACTCTGGCCGCGGAAGCCTACGCAATTATATCACTTAAGTCTTGATAACCTGCCATTATAGCAGAAGTAACCGATGTAACGGCTGCGCCACACACTTGTTATACAGGGTGTCCCAGCTATCTTGTCCACCCAAAATATCTCTGGAACAATAACAGCTATTGGGAAACGACTTTCACTGGTATCAATGTAGGGCTGGGGCCCATGAATGTACATATTTGGAAACATTCTAAAACGAAAGCATATGTGTTTTTTAACACAAACTTATGTTTTTTTAAATGGAACTCCTATATTTTTTCTTCAGCAATCCATAGCATGACAAAGTACATACACAATGGCGTTGATTGCATCGCAATATTCCCATTACATCCCGAGATATTGAGACTCGAAGTTGACGCTTGAAACACCCGACATGCGCTGCTAGCGCACGTACTGAGGCTCAGGCGTAAACCCCATACCTGCTGGAATGTACGACGTAATTCTGTGCTCTCCGATACACACGATCGAACAGCGGAGGAGTGGTACTCAAGCGTCAACTTTAGGTTACAATATCTCCGGATGTAATTAACATTTTACAATGCAACAAACGGCACTGATTACGTATTTGTTTATATGTTTAGATGTGCTAACAAAACTAACGGGGTTCCATTTAAAAAAACGTAGGTTTGTGTTACAAAACATACTTCCGTGCATTTTTTTATGGTTTGTATTAACCAATTACACTAGCCCCTCTCCTCACGTTCGGTCTGTGGAATCGATTCGTCAGTATTTGATGTGGTTTACGAAATATATCCAGCGGTAATGTTAGGTGACTCACCCTGTATTCCTCTGACATCACCGAGCGAGGTGGCGCAGTGGTTAGCACACTGGACTCGCATTCGGGAGGACGACGGTTCAATCCCGTCTCCGGCCATCCTGTTTTTCCGTGTTTTCCCTAAATCGCTTCAGGCAAATGCCGGGATGGTTCCTTTGAAAGGGCACAGCCGATTTCCTTCCCCATCCTTCCCTCACACGAGCCTGCGCTCCGTCTCTAATGACCTTGTTGTCGACGGGACGTTAAACACTAATATCCTCCTCCTCCTTCTCCCTGACCATATCTCTTCCAACCTCTGTATGTTTCTTTCCGTCTGAATTTATTGTAGAGTATCGTGTGAAAATTCGAAGTAAATCAGTCAAGATATTTTTGAAATTCTTGCTGATAACGTTTGCCCCTTATGTATTAATGTATTACAAAAATATATAGCCTACGTCTGTCCGAATGCTGATTCGTGTAAAAATTGGAAGTAAATTGGTCAAGAACTTTTCTTGAATTATGGTATCAACGCTTCCCCCTTTGTATGTTACATATATGTGTATATATTACACATAGTACAAAAATGTGTCGGCTAGCTGGCTATGTCTGGCCGAACTTCAGAGTATCATGTAAAACTTTGAACTAAATCGCTCAAGAACTTTTAGGTTACTGGTAAATACACCCCCCTGTCCGCCTCCCCGCGTTTATGTATTACATATATATGTCTGTATCATACATATTACAAAAATACACTCCTGGAAATGGAAAAAAGAACACATTGACACCGGTGTGTCAGACCCACCATACTTGCTCCGGACACTGCGAGAGGGCTGTACAAGCAATGATCACACGCACGGCACAGCGGACACACCAGGAACCGCGGTGTTGGCCGTCGAATGGCGCTAGCTGCGCAGCATTTGTGCACCGCCGCCGTCAGTGTCAGCCAGTTTGCCGTGGCATACGGAGCTCCATCGCAGTCTTTAACACTGGTAGCATGCCGCGACAGCGTGGACGTGAACCGTATGTGCAGTTGACGGACTTTGAGCGAGGGCGTATAGTGGGCATGCGGGAGGCCGGGTGGACGTACCGCCGAATTGCTCAACACGTGGGGCGTGAGGTCTCCACAGTACATCGATGTTGTCGCCAGTGGTCGGCGGAAGGTGCACGTGCCCGTCGACCTGGGACCGGACCGCAGCGACGCACGGATGCACGCCAAGACCGTAGGATCACCGCAGTGCCGTAGGGGACCGCACCGCCACTTCCCAGCAAATTAGGGACACTGTTGCTCCTGGGGTATCGGCGAGGACCATTCGCAACCGTCTCCATGAAGCTGGGCTACGGTCCCGCACACCGTTAGGCCGTCTTCCGCTCACGCCCCAACATCGTGCAGCCCGCCTCCAGTGGTGCCGCGACAGGCGTGAATGGAGGGACGAATGGAGACGTGTCGTCTTCAGCGATGAGAGTCGCTTCTGCCTTGGTGCCAATGATGGTCGTATGCGTGTTTGGCGCCGTGCAGGTGAGCGCCACAATCAGGACTGCATACGACCGAGGCACACAGGGCCAACACCCGGCATCATGGTGTGGGGAGCGATCTCCTACACTGGCCGTACACCACTGGTGATCGTCGAGGGGACACTGAATAGTGCACGGTACATCCAAACCGTCATCGAACCCATAGTTCTACCATTCCTAGACCGGCAAGGGAACTTGCTGTTCCAACAGGACAATGCACGTCCGCATGTATCCCGTGCCACCCAACGTGCTCTAGAAGGTGTAAGTCAACTACCCTGGCCAGCAAGATCTCCGGATCTGTCCCCCATTGAGCATGTTTGGGACTGGGTGAAGCGTCGTCTCACGCGGTCTGCACGTCCAGCACGAACGCTGGTCCAACTGAGGCGCCAGGTGGAAATGGCATGGCAAGCCGTTCCACAGGACTACATCCAGCATCTCTACGATCGTCTCCATGGGAGAATAGCAGCCTGCATTGCTGCGAAAGGTGGATATACACTGTACTAGTGGCGACATTGTGCATGCTCTGTTGCCTGTGTCTATGTGCCTGTGGTTCTGTCAGTGTGATCATGTGATGTATCTGACCCCAGGAATGTGTCAATAAAGTTTCCCCTTCCTGGGACAATGAATTCACGGTGTTCTTATTTCAATTTCCAGGAGTGTATGAAGCTTTCGTGCGTCTAAACGTTCAGTAGAGTGTCGCATAAAAATGTGTAGTAAATTGGTCTCGAGCTTTTGGACATTTGGGTAACAACGTTTCCCCTTTCTGTATTACATATCTATTAATATATTAACGGCCTGTCGGAAAGGTGCATTTGCGTTGCCAGCTGTGAGATGCTGCTGGGTGTGGTATCGATATATGATATCGCAATTTGCGGCCGGGAGAGCGGTGTGCTGACCACATGCCCCTCCATATCCGCATCCAGTGACGCCTGTATCTGAGGATGACACGGCGGCTGGTCGGTACCGTTGGGCCTTCATGGCCTGTTCGGGCCATTTATTTATATATTATACACATAATATATAACTGTCAAAATTGCGTTCAGTTTGACAGGTCAGCTGTCACATGTTTTCATCACAAGAAAAATCAGTTTTTTTTCATTTTCTTTTTCATACGAAAAATGGCATTACCCACCCACAGTTACGAATACAACAGAGAAAATCAACGAAAACGGTAGAGCCCTTCTCAAGTGAAGATCTTTCACGATTGATTTTAATTTCCGACTTTTCTGGTGGATATTTCAAAGATTTTCTTTCAAAAAACTTTCTGCTGCCAATAACAAACATGACAACGAAAAATCGAGCAAAAACGGTATCTTTTTTTGCGGTATTCCCAAGCTGTTTTCGGTTCAGAAGGGTGGGGTCAAGTGTCATCGCTATATACTCGGTACGTCGACCGCACCCTTACGTGCGGAGGGGGTACCGCACCCTGTCGGCGCTGTGGGCCACGCCCTGTGTGCCAGTGTAGCCGGGTAGTCGGCTCTGCCCCACCCGATGCGGGCGGGGGTGGCTTTACGGCGCCGTCGCGTGACGCGCTAGGGGGTGTGGGTGGCAGGTTGCAGCGGGGGTGGGTCCTGTCGTGACGGCGCGCCGTAAACCCCACCTCCGCCGCCGCCCTAATCACCCGAGAGCCAGCAGCCGAGACACCGCGGGACGGGCTCGCGTCGCATGACGCCACGTAACGAGCAAACTAGACGCGGCCCAGCTGCTAGAATTGCCTGTGGACGCATCAGCCATCCATCACGCGTTTCTTCAGAGTGCAGGCTTCCTCGGCGAATTTCGTTGATGAAATCTTGTCGGGTTATCAGCCGAGTCGTGGCGCTGTGTGGTCGCAACGTTTCGACAAATTTCGTACACGTCGTCTTCAGGCGAAACTTCCACCTACACCGATTTCTCTCCTTTGTAGCCGCTGCACCACAGACTCTTCTGCAAAAGAACACACGTTGCGACCACCAAGTCTACAGTCCGGCGACTATATAAAGTAACGAACCAGACACGAATCGAAACTTCGCCTGAAGATGACGAACAGGAAACTTGTCGAAACGTTGGGACAACATAGCGCCACGACTGGGCCGATAACGCGACACGATTTCATTAATCGTGCGTTTCATTCAGACTGGGGCCGGCCACGGAGTACTACACCTCACAGTTGACAGCTATGCGAGCCGCATGTAAGCCGAGGTTCGGCCTGTGTCGGCTTTGGTCGGTCCTTCCCGGAAACACTCGCTGCAGCGCGACATTTCGTCTGTTGTTTCGCACATATCCGAAAGAACAGATACCATCTGTCATACCAACAGGGTGTTACAAAAAGGTACGGCCAAACTTTCAGGAAACATTCCTCACACACAAATAAAGAAAAGATGTTATGTGGACATGTGTCGGGAAACGCTTAATTTCCATGTTAGAGCTCATTTCAGTTTCGTCAGTATGTACTGTACTTCCTCGATTCACCGCCAGTTGGCCCAATTGAAGGAAGGTAATGTTGACTTCGGTGCTTGTGTTGACATGCGACTCATTGCTCTACAGTACTAGCGTCAAGCACATCAGTACGTAGCATCAACAGGTTTAGTGTTCATTACGAACGTGGTTTTGCAGCCAGTGCAATGTTTACAAATGCGGAGTTGGCAGATGCCCATTTGATGTATGGATTAGCACGGGGCAATAGCCGTGGCGCGGTACGTTTGTATCGAGACAGATTTCCAGAACGAAGGTGTCCCGATAGGAAGACGTTCGAAGCAATTGATCGGCGTCTTAGGGAGCACTGAAGATTGCAGCCTATGACTCGCGACTGGGGAAGACCTAGAACGACGAGGACACCTGCAATGGACGAGGCAATTCTTCGTGCAGTTGCCGGTAACCCTAATTTCAGCGTCAGAGAAGTTGCTGCTGTACAAGGTAACGTTGACCACGTCACTGTATGGAGAGTGCTACGGGAGAACCAGTTGTTTCCGTACCATGTACAGCGTGTGCAGGCAGTATCGGCAGCTGATTGGCCTCCACGGGTACACTTGTGCGAATGGTTCATCCAACAATGTGTCAATCCTCATTTCAGTGCAAATGTTCTCTTTACGGATGAGGCTTCATTCCAACGTGATCAAATTGTAAATTTTCACGATCAACATGTGTGGGCTGACGAGAATCCGCACGCAATTGTGCAATCACGTCATCAACACAGATTTTCTGTGAACTTTTGGGCAGGCATTGTTGGTGATGTCTCGATTGGGCCCCATGTTCTTCCACCTACGCTCAGTGGAGCACGTTATCATGATTTCATACGGGATACTCTACCTGTGCTGCTAGAACATGTGCCTTTACAATTACGGCACAACATGTGGTTCATGCACGATGGAGCTCCTGCACATTTCGGTCGAAGTGTTCGTACGCTTCTCAACAACAGATTCGGTGACCGATGGATTGGTAGAGGCGGACCAATTCCATGACCTCCACGCTCTCCTCACTTCAACCCTCTTGACTTTTATTTATGGGGGCATTTGAAAGCTCTTGTCTACACAACCCCGGTACCAAATGTAGAGACTCTTCGTGCTCGTATTGTGGACGGCTGCGATACAATACGCCATTCTCCAGGGCTGCGTCATCGCATCAGGGATTCCATGCGACGGAGGGTGGATGCACGTATCCTCGCTAACGGAGGACATTTAGGACATTTCCTGTAACAAAGTGTTTGAAGTCACGCTGGTACGTTCTGTTGCTGTGTGTTTCCATTACATGATTAATGTGATTAGAAGAGAAGTAATAAAATGAGCTCTAACATGGAAAGTAAGCGTTTCCGGACACATGACCACATAACATATTTTCTTTCTTTGTGTGTGAGGAATGTTTCCTGAAAGATTGGCCGTACCTTTTTGTAACACCCTGTATATAGTTAAGGCTCACCAGCCATTTGACCATCTTCTCCTGCGCGGATGCAGAAATAGTGCCCGAACTCTTACGGGAATCGGCGGTAAAGCCGCGAGTAATGAGTATGATGCGCAGGGACGCTATGAATATAGTGCGGGACAGTAAGCTGCGAATGTGGATCTCACGGGAGGCGTGCCAGAGATAAGGCCCTGCAGTCGCACTATTCTCTGTGTCCTGGGTGGCTCAGATAGAACCGGCGCGGTAGCTCAGCGTGTTCGGTGAGAGGGGTTTAGCTACCCCTGTAATAAAAAAAAACTGAGTGAATGGATCAGTAAAGAACCTAAATGGGTGTCATCAGACGTCCGCCACGAACAAATATAACTAACAATATAGAACAAAATGAGATTTTTTTATAAAAAATGGATAGAACGTCTGCCATGTAAGCAGGAGATCCCGGGTTCGGGTCCCGATCGGGGCACACATTTTCAACTGTCCCAGTTGACTTATATCAACGCCTGTATGCAGCTAGGGGTATACATTTTATTTTAAATACATTGTATCTACACTCCTGGAAATGGAAAAAAGAACACATTGACACCGGTGTGTCAGACCCACCATACTTGCTCCGGACACTGCGAGAGGGCTGTACAAGCAATGATCACACGCACGGCACAGCGGACACACCAGGAACCGCGGTGTTGGCCGTCGAATGGCGCTAGCTGCGCAGCATTTGTGCACCGCCGCCGTCAGTGTCAGCCAGTTTGCCGTGGCATACGGAGCTCCATCGCAGTCTTTTACACTGGTAGCATGCCGCGACAGCGTGGACGTGAACCGTATGTGCAGCTGACGGACTTTGAGCGAGGGCGTATAGTGGGCATGCGGGAGGCCGGGTGGACGTACCGCCGAATTGCTCAACACGTGGGGCGTGAGGTCTCCACAGTACATCGATGTTGTCGCCAGTGGTCGGCGGAAGGTGCACGTGCCCGTCGACCTGGGACCGGACCGCAGCGACGCACGGATGCACGCCAAGACCGTAGGATCCTACGCAGTGCCGTAGGGGACCGCACCGCCACTTCCCAGCAAATTAGGGACACTGTTGCTCCTGGGGTATCGGCGAGGACCGTTCTCAACCGTCTCCATGAAGCTGGGCTACGGTCCCGCACACCGTTAGGCCGTCTTCCGCTCACGCCCCAACATCGTGCAGCCCGCCTCCAGTGGTGTCGCGACAGGCGTGAATGGAGGGACGAATGGAGACGTGTCGTCTTCAGCGATGAGAGTCGCTTCTGCCTCGGTGCCAATGATGGTCGTATGCGTGTTTGGCGCCGTGCAGGTGAGCGCCACAATCAGGACTGCATACGACCGAGGCACACAGGGCCAACACCCGGCATCATGGTGTGGGGAGCGATCTCCTACACTGGCCGTACACCACTGGTGATCGTCGAGGGGACACTGAATAGTGCACGGTACATCCAAACCGTCATCGAACCCATCGTTCTACCATTCCTAGACCGGCAAGGGAACTTGCTGTTCCAACAGGACAATGCACGTCCGCATGTATCCCGTGCCACCCAACGTGCTCTAGAAGGTGTAACTCAACTACCCTGGCCAGCAAGATCTCCGGATCTGTCCCCCATTGAGCATGTTTGGGACTGGATGAAGCGTCGTCTCACGCGGTCTGCACGTCCAGCACGAACGCTGGTCCAACTGAGGCGCCAGGTGGAAATGGCATGGCAAGCCGTTCCACAGGACTACATCCAGCATCTGTAAGATCGTCTCCATGGGAGAATAGCAGCCTGCATTGCTGCGAAAGGTGGATATACACTGTACTAGTGCCGACATTGTGCATGCTCTGTTGCCTGTGTCTATGTGCCTGTGGTTCTGTCAGCGTGATCATGTGATGTATCTGACCCCAGGAATGTGTCAATAAAGTTTCCCCTTCCTGGGACAATGAATTCACGGTGTTCTTGTTTCAATATCCAGGAGTGTAATTTAGCTCGCGCAGGATAAAGAGTGTTCGATGCGCAGTCACCACCTTTCGTCCAAAGCGCTGTGGGAGTTCGTTCATTTGTTCGAAAGGGAGGGCCAATTAGTGTTTTCCACCTTTCAGCCAGTAGGTGATGACAGAATCGAGGCACGCAAAAAATGGCTCAAACGGCTCTGAGCACTATGAGACTTAACTTCTGAGGTCATCAGTCCCCTAGAAATTAGAACTACTTAAACCTAACTAACCTAAGGACATCATACACATCCATGCCCGAGGCAGTATTCGAATCTGCGACCGTAGCGGTCGCGCAGTTCCAGACTGAAGCGCCTAGAACCGCTCGGCCACAGCGGCCGGCTCGAGGCACGCACTCTGTAGTCTTTCCCAAACGATTTTACATAAACTATATGGAAGAAAAGTTCACTTTTGGTTTGCTAATAGCCTTATAAGTGAGGTTCATGATGATGTGTCCGCCATTTCGTTAATAGTCATAGTTATTTTTATATTTACGTGAAAGCCTAAGCCACTGCGTGAAATTCGAAGAAGTTTGGAATGAAAAATAGGGCGTCGCTATGATTTTTGTGTCTAGTGCATATCATACAAAATGTTGTTGCATAAGAAATGTAGCTAGCATATTTAATGTTTCTTTAGACTAGGGTATAGATATCTATTTGTGACCACTCTCGAGAAAATTTATCTGATGTAGCCCACTCAACTGCGATCGCGCTGCGCCGGCGACAAAGCCAGAGTGAAATATCCACAGCATTTCTCATAATTCATAAACGATTTCAGATATGAAAATGAGATTTTGGCAAATTATAGCAGGCGAAGAGGAAAGTATTTTGCATACGGTTATTGTGTAAAACGTCATTATATACTGTGTTATTCCAGTAACTACTCACTGTTCCGTTGAAAGAATGTTATTTTTAGGTGCCATGGGTAGCTGGTGAAACGAGAAATGCTATGGGTTATGGAACAACATACGTGAAGACGTTTTTTTTTATACTGAGGACTCAGAGCCCCCCCCCCCCACCACCACCACCACCACCACCACCACTACCGCTTATAATGTTAATTAATCTTGTGTTTATACTGGTTGCTGGTGAGGATGAAAGTTGGTTATTAGAATTATATTAATGATCTCATTCATAAGCAGCCATATCACAGTCATCACAGTCTCTCAAGAAAGTTATAATTAAGCTTTACTTGTTTAATCAGAATTGGACGATGAGTTTCCTTGTCCGCAGTCTCGATGATTCGAAGCGATCTGCAATCCTGTGTAAATAAAATGTCTTGGTTTTTTTGCGTTGCGTAGTCAGTCGGGAGACCTCAGATCAAGAGGAAAGTTTGCTTTGATAGAGTTTAATTATCCGATGAAATAACAGAGCTCTTGGATCTAATAATTGCAGGTTCGTTTCCAATTCATCGGAAGTTCCCTTCTGATTACCAGCGAAACGACACCTCCGTGCAAATTTCAAATTAGAGAATACATATATAATGAAATTCCTTGCACACCTTTGGAAACGGCCTTGCCGCAGTGGACACACCGGTTCCCGTGAGATCACCGAAGTTAAGCGCTGTCGGGCGTGGCCGGCACTTGGATGGGTGACCGTTCGGGCCGTCATGCGCTGTTGCCATTTTTCGGGGTGCACTCAGCCTCATGATGCCAATTGAGGAGCTACTCGACAGAATGGTAGCGGCTTCGGTCAAGAATACCATCGTAACGACCGGGAGAGCGGTGTGCTGACCCCACGCCCCTCCTATCCGCATCCACCTCTGAGGATGACACGGCGGTCGGATAGTCCCGGTAGGCCACTCGTGGCCTGAAGACGGAGTGCTTTTTTTACACACCTTTGATGTAAATGCTCAGTATATTTTTTCTTGAGTAGCATACAATATATTTTGAATCTCTTTCTTCCAGTAATCTCAATAGCAAAATTACAATTATTCAATGCGGTTAATCGGCACGGAGAAGATCCTAGAAGTCCTCTCAACACACCAGAGAAAATATTACAAAGAGTAATTATGCGCTCATGGAATAGTAACAGTACAGTACTACTTTGCGCATCGATACTGCGAGTATATACACTCCTGGAAATTGAAATAAGAACACCGTGAATTCATTGTCCCAGGAAGGGGAAACTTTATTGACACATTCCTGGGGTCAGATACATCACATGATCACACTGACAGAACCACAGGCACATAGACACAGGCAACAGAGCATGCACAATGTCGGCACTAGTACAGTGTATATCCACCTTTCGCAGCAATGCAGGCTGCTATTCTCCCATGGAGACGATCGTAGAGATGCTGGATGTAGTCCTGTGGAACGGCTTGCCATGCCATTTCCACCTGGCGCCTCAGTTGGACCAGCGTTCGTGCTGGACGTGCAGACCGCGTGAGACGACGCTTCATCCAGTCCCAAACATGCTCAATGGGGGACAGATCCGGAGATCTTGCTGGCCAGGGTAGTTGACTTACACCTTCTAGAGCACGTTGGGTGGCACGGGATACATGCGGACGTGCATTGTCCTGTTGGAACAGCAAGTTCCCTTGCCGGTCTAGGAATGGTAGAACGATGGGTTCGATGACGGTTTGGATGTACCGTGCACTATTCAGTGTCCCCTCGACGATCACCAGTGGTGTACGGCCAGTGTAGGAGATCGCTCCCCACACCATGATGCCGGGTGTTGGCCCTGTGTGCCTCGGTCGTATGCAGTCCTGATTGTGGCGCTCACCTGCACGGCGCCAAACACGCATACGACCATCATTGGCACCAAGGCAGAAGCGACTCTCATCGCTGAAGACGACACGTCTCCATTCGTCCCTCCATTCACGCCTGTCGCGACACCACTGGAGGCGGGCTGCACGATGTTGGGGCGTGAGCGGAAGACGGCCTAACGGTGTGCGGGACCGTAGCCCAGCTTCATGGAGACGGTTGCGAATGGTCCTCGCCGATACCCCAGGAGCAACAGTGTCCCTAATTTGCTGGGAAGTGGCGGTGCGGTCCCCTACGGCACTGCGTAGGATCCTACGGTCTTGGCGTGCATCCGTGCGTCGCTGCGGTCCGGTCCCAGGTCGACGGGCACGTGCACCTTCCGCCGACCACTGGCGACAACATCGATGTACTGTGGAGACCTCACGCCCCACGTGTTGAGCAATTCGGCGATACGTCCACCCGGCCTCCCGCATGCCCACTATACGTCCTCGCTCAAAGTCCGTCAACTGCACATACGGTTCACGTTCACGCTGTCTCGGCATGCTACCAGTGTTAAAGACTGCGATGGAGCTCCGTATGCCACGGCAAACTGGCTGACACTGACGGCGGCGGTGCACAAATGCTGCGCAGCTAGCGCCATTCGACGGCCAACACCGCGGTTCCTGGTGTGTCCGCTGTGCCGTGCGTGTGATCATTGCTTGTACAGCCCTCTCGCAGTGTCCGGAGCAAGTATGGTGGGTCTGACACACCGGTGTCAATGTGTTATTTTTTCCATTTCCAGGAGTGTAGATGGTCAAGTAGAAAACGTAATTCACTCATAGAATTGTGCAGGGATAATTAATAGAATATAAAGAGCTATTACACGCTCTCCCAACACTCCCTTCTGTTGCGTTTATTGTTATGAAAAGGCGACAGAAAAAGAACACACAAAAGCGAATGTAGTTAAAGAAGTATCTAAACAACGGAGGTACGTGAAATACGAAGTGATGACAGCGTTTTGTCTGCAAATTTCAAATGTCACAGCGAGATTTTAGGTTTTCTGCTTGAGAAACTGCGGCGATAAGGCTGTCAGTAAGATTTAGCTAGTAAATGGTGACTTATATACCAGCTGGAACTATTTATTCCTCACTTCAAAACAAAGCATTTCAGCGATTATTCCTGAAACTGAGAAATACTGACAGGACTTTCTTACAGCTTATGACAAGTTCAAGTAACTCTCAGTGCGTCAATTGTATTTTATTTGTTTACACAGCTTTAACCACTAAAGATGAAATGTAGATTAATATCCTCCCACTCGACAAGGCTGGGAATTTCATTGGCGTCAGAATCAAGTGGAACGACGGTTGCATTTTCCAATTTTTTGCATCAGCAGTGTACTCCTGCCGGCCTGAGTGGCCGAGCGGTTCTAGGCGCCACAGTTTGGAACCGCGCGACCGCTACGGTCGCAGGTTCGAATCCTCCCTCGGGCATGGATGTGTGTGATGTCCTTAGGTTAGTTAGGTTTAAGTAGTTCTAAGGACTGATGCCCTCAGAAGTTGCGTCCCATATGCTCAGACCCATTTGAACCAATTGAAAAAAAAGTAACAATGTTCAAATGTGTGTGAAATCTTATGGGTCTTAACTGCTAAGATCATCAGGCCTAAGCTTACACACTACTTAACCTAAATTATCCTAAGGTCAAACACACACACCCATGGCCCGAGTGAGGACTCGAACCTCCGCCGGGACGAACCATTTGAAGTGTACTCCATTTCAACGTTTAGTAGTTTTTTGAGGAACCATACATACCCCATAACATTTTTTGTTCAAATGTCAGGCTCACCACTCGTTCTGCTTTTAAGCCACCATAGCATATTCGTCCGCAGTTTTCATATGTGTCTACCCTTTTCATAAATTTCTGGCTTATTCTTCTCAGTTCTTCTACTTCTAAACTTATGGTATCTTATTCTTTACAAAAATATGATCGTAGACCTTTTACGTAACACTTGGCGCTCAGGGAACCAAATCTCGAATTTTCATTCAAATAATCTTCAGAAGGGCCACTCCATAGAATTTTCGTCTTTGTCTGTAATCACCTATAAACTTAAGCGTGTTTCCTTTGCAGTCAACAGAGATTATTGCGCTCTATTCGCTTCACAGCATAACGTCAACACATTACGCATGGGCAATATCTACCAAATGGTTCAAATGGCTCTGAGCACTATGGGACTTAACTTCTGAGGTCATCAGTCCCCTAGAACTTAGAACAACTTAAACCTAACCAACCTAAGGACATCAGACACATCCATGCCCGAGACAGAATTCGAACCTGCGATCGTGTCAATCACGCAGTTCCGGACTGAAGCGCCTAGAACCGCTCGGCCACCCGTGGCCGGCCCATATCTACCGTATCGTCTACTATAAAGGCGAACGTGGGTAGCAGTTCGCTATACGCAAGGCCTCCATTTCCAGGATATTACAAATGCACAAAAGCGCGTATGTAATTGTCCTGCTAGAAATCGACGCGCATGCGCAAAGTTGAACACAAGTAGCGTATCGAGTGGACACATCTTAAGGCCAACCTCACCATCCTCTTGTTGTTGTTGTTGTGGTCTTCAGTCCTGAGACTGGTTTGATGCAGCTCTCCATGCTACTCTACCCTGTGCAAGCTTCTTCATCTCCCAGTGCCTACTGCAACCTACATCCTCCTGTATCTGTTTATGCCCGCATCTCGTGGTCGTGCGGTAGCGTTCTCGCTTCCCACGCCCGGGTTCCCGAGTTCGATTCCCGGCGGGGTCAGGGATTTTCTCTGCCTCGTGATGGCTGGGTGTTGTGTGCTGTCCTTAGGTTAGTTAGGTTTAAGTAGTTCTAAGTTCTAGGGGACTGATGACCATAGATGTTAAGTCCCATAGTGCTCAGAGCCATTTTCGTATCTGTTTACTGTATTCATCTCTTGCTCTCCCTCTACGATTTCTACCCTCCACGCTGCCCTCCAATACTAAATTGGTGATCCCTTGATGGCTCACAACATGTCCTACCAACCGATCGCTTCTTCTAGTCAAGTTGTGCCACAAACTCCTCTTCTCCCCAATCCTATTCAATACCTCCTCATTAGTTATATGATCTACCCAGCTAATCTTCAGCATTCTTCTGTAGCTCCACATTTCGAAAGCTTCTATTCTCTTCTTGTCCAAACTAGTTATCGTCCATGTTTCGCTTCCATACGTGGCTACACTCCATAGAAATACTTTCAGAAACGACTTACTGACACTTAAATCTTAACATACCTGAAATTTTCCTTTCCTCGCGGAGATGGTAAACACGTGTTTTCTCAAGAGAGTGGGAATGGGTGTCGAGGACTGGGTGTATATTACAGTTATTTGAGAGTGTTTTTGGCCCTGTGGGTGGTGTTAATTTGTAGGAACGCTAGAGACGTGCGGCAGTAGACGCCTTTACTTGTCGGAACGGCTGGAAGTGCGACAAAACACGGCGCAGTCGACCCACGTGGTCGCAGCCGGCGTGCCAGTTGTGGCGAGTATTTCCGGACGCCTGACTATCGATCCATCGACCCGCGCCGCCAGAGGCGAGACCCGTAGAGCTGTCGACCGTGACTGTGTGTGCGGCGGGCTGCCTACGCAGCAGGCAAAAGCCTTCCCGGAACACACGAGCTGGGGTATTTCTAAACCGCCTGCGGCCTTTCCAATTTCTCTTCCTTTCATTCAAAAGTACACACGTACTCTCCGTGCACGCATCCGGGCCAGAGAGTTTGCGACGTAATAGTCATGACTGGCCTCGGTTCTTTGTCAGTTTGACTCGATTTTGTCAATACTGTAATAACAGGACAGGCCTCTTCATGCCGTTAAATTTCATTTCGTTTCGACCTCTCTTTCTGGGCGCTTTACGTTTGTTGTCAGGGAGCGTATTTAGAACACACTAAAAGAAAGGTAATTTTGTGTATACAGGGTGTTACAAAAAGGTACGGCCAAACTTTCAGGAAACATTCCTCACACACAAATAAAGTAAAAATATTATGTGGACATGTGTCCGGAAACGCATAATTTCCATGTTAGAGCTCATTTTAGTTTCGTCAGTATGTACTGTACTTCCTCGATTCACCGCCATTTGGCCCAATTGAAGGAAGGTAATGTTGACTTCGGTGCTTGTGTTGACTTGCGACTCATTTTTCTACAGTACTAGCATCAAGCACATCAGTACGTAGCATCAACAGGTTAGTGTTCATCACGAACGTGGTTTTGCAGTCAGTGCAATGTTTACAAATACGGAGTTGGCAGATGCCCATTTGATGTATGGATTAGCACGGGGCAATAGCCGTGGCGCGGTACGTTTGTATCGAGACAGATTTCCAGAACGAAGGTGTCCCGACAGGAAGACGTTCGAAGCAATTGATCGGCAGCACTGAACATTCCAGCCTATGACTCGCGACTGGGGAAGACTAGAACGACCAGGACACCTGCAATGGACGAGGAAATTCTTCGTGCAGTTGACGATAACCCTAATGTCAGCGTCAGAGAAGTTGCTGCTGTACAAGGTAACCTTGACCACGTCACTGTATGGAGAGTGCTACGGGAGAACCAGTTGTTTCCGTACCGTGTGCAGGCACTATCAGCAGCTGATTGGCCTCCACGGGTACACTTCTGCGATTGGTTCATCCAACAATGTGTCAATCGTTATTTCAGTGCAAATGTTCTCTTTACGAGCCGGCTTCATTCCAACGTGATCAAATTGTAAATTTTCATAATCAACATGTGTGGGCTGACGAGAATCCGCACGCAATTGTGCAATCACGTCATCAACACAGATTTTCTGAGAACGTTTGGGCAGACATTGTTGGTGATGTCTTGAGTGGGCCCCATGTTCTTCCATCTACGCTCAATGGAGCACGTTATCATTATTTCATACGGGATACTCTACCTGTGCTGCTAGAACATGTGCCTTTACGACACAACATGTGGTTCATGCACGATGGAGCTCCTGCACATTTCAGTCGAAGTGTTCGTACGGTTCTCAACAACAGACTCGGTGACCGATGGATTGGTAGAGGCGGACCAATTCCATGGCCTCCACGCTCTCCTGACCTCAACCCTCCTGACTTCCATTTATGGGGACATTTGAAAGCTCTTGTCTACGCAACCCCGGTACCAAATGTAGAGACTCTTCGTGCTCGTATTGTGGACGGCTGTGATACAGTACGCCATTCTCCAGGGCTGCATCAGCGCATCAGGGATTCCATGCGACGGAGGGTGGATGCAGGTGTCCTCGCTAATGGAGGACATTTCGAACATTTCCTGTAACAAAGTATTTGAAGTCACGCTTGTACGTCCTATTTCTCTATTCCATGATTAATGTGATTTGAAGAGAAGTAATAAAATGAGCTCTAACATGGAAAAAAAGCGTTTCCGGACACATGTCCACATAACATATTTTCTTTTGTTGGTGTGTGAGGAATGTTTCCTGAAAGTTTGGCCGTACCTTTTTGTAACACCCTGTATAGAAGGTGTATTCGGGTGGTTTTTTCCACCTTGAACAAACTCTAGGGATTGATCGAACAGCACAAAAAGTGTCTAATGAACTCATGTCCGCAAATGCATGTTTTACATGCTAGAGACCATTTATTCAATCATACTTTGTTACACAGCCATCGGCCTTGCCGCAGTGGATACACCAGTTCCCGTGAGATCACCAAAGTTAAGCGCCATCGGGCGTGGTCGGCACTTGGATGGGTGACCATCCAGGCCGCCATGCGCTTTTGCCATTCTTCGGGGTGCACTCAGCCTCGTGATGCCAATTGAGGAGCTACTCGACCGAATAGTAGCGGCTTCGGTCAAGAATAACATCTTTACGACCTGGAGAGCAGTGTGCTGACCCCACGCCCCTCCTATCCGCATCCTCTGCTAAGGATGACACGGCGGTCGGATGGTCCCGATGGGTCACTTGTGGCCTGTAGACGGAGTGGTAAATATTCTGTTACACAGGCTGTGGTCCAATACGCCCTGTACCGTGCAGCCACAGATACAGTATTCATGGTTTCCTCCTACAGGTCGGTACTGTTCCTCATATGTCATGCCCTAGCGCTCTCTCCTGCCATAGTAATTGATAATGCTGTGTCCAGTACAGGTCTCTTGCTGACTCATCTTGTAGTGGATGTAATACAGCGTGATACACAATGGTTCCGTATTGGAATCGAGAGCTCGCCGACATGGTGTTTACTTACGGAAAGGCAAATGGCATCGGGCGGCGGCCAGCAAGGTTGTATCAGAAAACCTATCCCCGCCGACTACAACCACAGAATTCAATGTTTGCAACTGTGTTTCGCCGTTTGTCTAAGAGAGGGTCGTTTCAGGAAGCAAGAAATCGTGAAGGACCTACCTGAAATGTTTGGACACCATGTTGTTGTTGTTGTTGTGGTCTTCAGTCCTGGGGCTGGTTTGATGCAGCTCTCCATGCTACCCTATCCTGTGCAAGCTTCTTCATCTCCCAGTACCTACTGCAGCCTACATCCTTCTGAATCTGCTTAGTGTATTCGTCTCTTGGTCTCCCTCTACGATTTTTACCCTCCACGCTGACCTCCAACACTGATCCGTCGATGTCTTAGAACATGTCCTACCAACCGATCCCTTCTTTTTGTCAAGTTGTGCCACATACCCCTCTTCTCCCCAATTCTATCCAATACTTCATCATTAGTTATGTGATCTACCCATCTAATCTTCAGCATTCTTCTGTAGCACTACATTTCAATACCTTCAATTCTCTTCTTGTCCAAACTATTTATCGTCCATTTTTCACTTCCATACATGGCCACAGTCCATACAAATACTTTCAGAAACGACTTCCTGACACTTAAATCTATACTCGATGATAACAAATTTCTCTTCTTCAGAAACGCTTTCCTCGCCATTGCCAGTCTACATTTTATATCTTCTCTACTTCGACCATCATCAGTTATTTTGCTCCCCAAATAGCAAAACTCCTTCATTACTTTAAGTGTCTCATTTCCTAATTTAATTCCCTCAGCATCATCTGACTTAGTTCGACCACATTCCATTATCCTCGTTTTGCTTTCAAGACACTGTCCATTCCGTTCAACTGCTCTTTCAAGTCCTTTGATGCCTCTGATAGAATTACAATGTCATCGGCGAACCTCAACGTTTTTATTTCTTCTCCATGGATTTTAATACCTACTCCGAATTTTTCTTTTGTTTCCTTTACTGCATGCTCAATATACAGATTGAATAACATCGGGGAGAGGCTGCAACCCTGTCTCACTCCCTTCCCAACCACTGCTTCCCCTTCATGCCCCTCAACTCTTATAACTGCCGTCTGGTTTCTGTACAAATTGTAAATAGCCTTTCGCTCCCTGTATTTTACCCTTGCCACCTTTAGAATTTTAAAGAGAGTATTCCAGCCAACATTGTCAAAAGCTTTCTCTAAGTCTACAAATGCTAGAAACGTAGGTTTGCCTTTCCTTAATCTTTCTTCTGAGATAAGTCGTAGGGTCAGTATTGCCTCACGTGTACCAACATTTCTACGGAACCCAAACTGATCTTCCCCGAGGTCAGCTTCTACCAGTTTTTCCATTCGTATGTAAAGAATCCGCGTTAGTATTTTGCAGCAGTGACTTATTAAACTGATAGTTCGGTAATTTTCACATCTGTCAACACCTGCTTTCTTTGGGATTGGAATTATTATATTCTTCTTGAAGTCTGAGGGTATTTCGCCTGTCTTATACATCTTGCTCACCAGATGGTAGAGTTTTGTCAGGACTGGCTCTCCCAAGGCCGTCAGTAGTTCTAATGGAATGTTGTCTACTCCTGGGGCCTTGTTTGGACTCTAGTCTTTCAGTGCGCTGTCAAACTCTTCACGCAGTATCGTATCTCCCATTTCATCTTCATCTACATCCTCTTCCATTTCCATAATATTGTCCTCAAGTACATCGCCCTTGTATAGACCCTCTATATAGTCGTTCCACCTTTCTGCTTTCCCTTCTTTGCTTAGAACTGGGTTTCCATCTGAGCTCTTGATATTCATGCAAGTGGTTCTCTTTTCTCCAAAGGTCTCTTTAATTTTCCTGTAGGACACCATACTTGAAGGATAATGTGGTTAACACTGTGGAAGACGACCGTCGTGTCAGTACCAGGGAGTTGGCCCGCCAATACAGGGTAAGCCAGACGGCCGCATGGAGCATTCTCCATGAGAATTGTTACTATCCTTATCACTTTTAGCGTGTCCGGGGCTTACTAGATACAGACTTTTTTTACTGGTTTCTTCACCATGCAACCACGTTTCAAAGATTTGTGTTATCCATCATATTCATAGAGGCCACCTTTACGGGGAATGGTATGTTCAACTGTCATAAAACCTTTGTGAGGGATAGCATGCAGAACCCTCATGGCACGGTGAAGAGTGCGATTTGTGCTTTTACCAGTGGGGGGGGGGGGGGGGGGCGGGGGATGTCTTAGGGGGTTAATAAAATTATATACGTTACTAGCTTTGACCGTGGCGTTACCCATGGTTAAACAGTTATTTATAAATAGATGTTAATGCCGAAACTCACTATTCACGCGTTTGCACTATCAGAAAAGCCATTCCTTGTTATATCTTTAAAAGTACATTATACGTAAAACTTATTTACAAAATCATCTACATACAGGTGTACGAGGTGAATTCAAAAAGTAAAGTGACATTTGTGAAAAGCTGTACTTATTCTGATGACAGAAAATTGAAACATGCGTTATTTTTCTACGTAACCTCCCTGGACTTCAATGCAGTTTCCCGACGTTTTACGAGTTTTTTTATTTCATCTGAAAATACGTGCATCAGTTGCATCTGTAACCAATTTTTCACCGCAGCAATGACGTCTTCATCACTTTCAAATCTTCCTCCCTGTAGTGCTTCCGTTAAGGGTCCAAACATGTGAAAATCGCTTGGAGCCAGGTCTGGACTGTATGGTGGGTGTTCCAGCACCTCGAATCTCAACTCCTTTATTGCGTCGGCTGTCCGTTTGGCAGAATGTGGGCGAGCGTTATCTTGCTGAAGGATGACGCCTCTTCACAGTTTTCCACGCCGTTTTGATCTGATTGCAGGCTTTAGTTTCGTACGCAACACATCACATCCACCATGCAATACAGACGTGGGTTAGAAAGCCTCGTTTACGCTGGGGCGACGTCTTGCAACATTGTGGCATGCTACGGAAATGTGGCGTGCGTCGTCTTGTCATTTAGTTCTAAATGTTTTGAAATTCTTACCTACTACATAACACTTTTTCAAAATTAATAACCGAGCATAATAATAGTATTAATGGTAAGACTGTATTAAAAACTTTCAGTGCTCGGCTCCACAAATTTAAATTATATGTAAAGTTTTACTCCAGTGCATGGGAAATAAACATCCCAGGTTGAGATGCATAAACTAAAACCAGAGGAGTGTTCAAATGGCTCTGAGCACTATGGGACTCAACTGCTGTGGTCATAAGTCCCCTAGAACTTAGAACTACTTAAACCTAACTAACCTAAGGACAGCACACAACACCCAGCCATCACGAGGCAGAGAAAATCCCTGACCCCGCCGGGAATCGAACCCGGGAACCCGGGCGTGGGAAGCGAGAACGCTACCGCACGACCACGAGATGCGGGCCCAGAGGAGGGGATGGTCTGATGCAGAGGGGCGGGGAATCCCCCCCATCCCCCCATGCAAATCGCACACTGGTACGGTGACAGCGAATCATCAGCATCGGTGCAACCGGAATGGGTGGGCCGGTATAACTGGCGACCGTATTTTGGGACCAGTCTTCCTCCCACGTTGCCCAACAGGCCGGAACTATCGGCGTTTCTTGCGGAAGTTTCATATCAGCGCACACTCTGCGGCACAGTGAAAATCTCATTTAGTAGACCATTGAGATTTCGTCGTTGGCTGTTGCCAGTTAGCCCAGTAATCGCATTAATACTGTTTACTGATGAAGCCACTTACACCCATGACCGTATCGATAACGCTCGTAACTCACATCGCCGGCCGCGGTGGCCGTGCGGTTCTAGGCGCTTCAGTCCGGAATCGCAGGACTGTTACGGTCGCAGGTTCGAATCCTGCCTCGGGCATGGATGTGTGTGATGTCCTTAGGTTAGTTAGGTTTAAGTAGTTCTAAGTTCTAGGGGACTGATGACCTAAGATGTTAAGTCCCGTAGTGCTCAGAGCCATTTGAACCATTTCGTAAGTCACATCGGTGGTGCGACGAAAACCCACTTGATCTTCTGGGAGACACATTTTCAAGAACGCTGGTAACAGACAACCAGATGACTGAGCCTTTTGTGATACCGCATTGTCTAAGAGGGCTGCGTTCTCTAGACTTTCGTGAAAATGAGCTTTCAGCACTATCGGAAGAAGTTCGTTTGGCTATAAGCACGGGTGCCTTCTTACAGCATAACGGAGCTCCTGTACTTGGTAGGCGCTAGGTGGCACACATCTAAACCCAACGTCCCCTGGTAGAAGGGACGTCGAACAGATGTGCAGAACTATAGACCTATATCTCTAACGTCGATCAGTTGTAGAATTTTGGAACACGTATTATGTTAAGAGTATAATGACTTTTCTGGAGACTAGAAATATACTCTGTAGGAATCAGCATGGGTTTCGAAAAAGACGATCGTGTGAAACCCAACTCGAGCTATTCGTCCACGAGACTCAGAGGGCCATAGACACGGGTTCCCAGGTAGATGCAAGGCTTTTGATACAGTTCACCACAGTCGTTTAATAAACAAAGTAAGAGCATATGGACTATCAGACCAATTGTGTGATTGGATTGAATAGTTCCTACATAACAGAACGCAGTATGTCATTCTCAGTGGAGAGAAGTCTTCTGAAGTAAGAGTGATTTCAGGTGTGCCGCAGGGGAGCGTCGTAGGACCGTTGCTATTCACAATGTATATAAATGACTTTGTGGATGACATCTGAAGTACAGTGAGGCTTTTTGCGGATGATATCGAGAGGTTGTAACAATGGAAAATTGTACTGAAATGCAGGAGGATCTGCAACGAATTGACGCATGGTGCAAGTAATGGCAATTGAATCTCAATGTAGACAAGTGTAATGTGCTGCGAATACATATAGAAAGATAGATCCTTTATCATTTAGCTACAATATAGCAGCTCAGCAACTGGAAGCAGTTAATTCCATAAATTATCTGGGCGTAGGCATTATGTGTGATTTAAAATTGAATGACCATATAAAACTAATCGTCGGTAAAGCAGATACCAGATTGAGAGTCATTGGAAGAATCCTAAGGAAATGCAGTCCGAAAACAAAGGAAGTAGATTACAGTGTACTTGTTCGCCCACTGCTTGAATACTGCTCAGCAGTGTGGGATCCGTATCAGATAGGGTTGATAAAAGAGATAGAGAAGATCCAACGGAGAGCAGCGCGCTTCGTTACAGGAGCATTTAGTAATCGCAAGAGAGTCTTGCAGAGTCTTCCAGTCGAAGAGTCTGCAAGAGAGACGCTCAGTAGCTCGGTATGGGCTTTTGTTGAAGTTTCGAGAACATACCTTCACCGAGGAGTCAAGCAGTATATTGCTCCCTCCTACGTATATCTCGCGATGAGACCATGAGGATAAAATTAGATTAGACCCCATACAGAGGCATACCGACAATCTTTTCTTTCCACGAACAATACGTCAGGTGGCTTCCGGAGTATGGATGTAGATGTAGAAGAAGGATCGGCAGAAATGGTCACCTTTCTTGGTCAACAAGGTTTCCAGACCTTACAGCTGTAGATTTTTTCCTCTTGAGATGCTTGAAAGACGTGATTTACAGTGAATATGTAAACACAAGGAACGAATTGATGATTAGGATTATGAATAGCTTTACGTAAAAACCAAAAAGTGGCCATGAATGTTGTTTTACGAAATAACTAATAAATGTTTCGGAAGCGTTCAGTGATAAACAGGAAACAGTATACTACGATATTATAAAAATTTAGATAGCCAGCGTATGCCTTTGAGTAAAGATACTCTCAAATCTAGAGTGGTAATATGCAGAGCAGCTGAAAACAAGGCATTGGTTCAATAACCCAAAACTGAAACCTAGTCAAGACTTTTTCTATAATTCTATGAAGAAACATGAATATTTAAACCCGAGGACACTGAGTTTACGGGACCGAGTTCGAGTCTCGCTACGGCACATAGTTTTAATCTGCCAGGTAGTTTCAAGGAAAAAGTTAGGCTCTTTGATAAACTAGTTGAGCTGATGGACAAATTCAAGTTCACAAACTGTCATTAAATTAAAACTTTTTTGCAACTCAAATGGCTTTTTCACCCATTAAAATTTCATGTGCGATATAACCCTCCAAAAAATTAAGCGACCAAAATGCAGAGGGCGTAAAGAAATTGTAAAAATCTGAGAAAAGTATATTCTTATTACAAAGAGTTTTATAAATCTATTAGTACCATTTCAAACTGCTGTTTAATGTGAAGACTATTCCAAAACAACCTGCAGAAAATCAGTTTTGAAAAAGCTGATTTGTCCGATACTACACGGCCTTTCCCAAACGGCCTTTCCCTACACTTTATATGACAATTATCTTTCTACATTTGCATTATTAGTAGGTATTGACATTGACTGATAACATGTGAAGAAACGCTTTTTTCTTTAAGAGTACAGTGTTACTGAAAGCCTTACGTTACAATGAGAATAGCTGGGCAATGGCGAAATAGTTTTGAGATTTCGCGACACATATCTGTGGCAACATCTGAAACTTTGGATCCTTGTGTGACTTGAACTACGATTAATCGCAACACATCCATATCTAACTGTAGCAAAAGTTCCGTAACTGTAAGCTCTTGTATTCTATTTATACTACTCAGATGAGAGTGGCTTCTAAGATTAATCAGCGTTAAATGTATGCTCTGTTTAACTCTCACTTTGTTAAACGCTTATTGACACCTTAAATATCGCACTGACTGTGATAAGCCAAAATTCGTTTCATATGTGCTGAAAGTGAATTAACTTTAAGTGTCGTGATAAATAAATTGTGATAGTGTATCTCTTAGCGACGTGTTCAGCTGCTTAATCTTACATGCAACACTATAAAAAAATTAACCATATTTTAGAATGCATAGTATTTTGCTCTTGAGAAGTAAAAAAATAAGTGCACACGATGTTTGTGATGGATTTAAACATTAATAATCAATGTCTGCACTGTCGTTCATTCATCAAAGGCTACATATATGTAACACATCCATTGCACAGTAGATATATCACTTCATCACATATGTGTGTTATTGCAAAGTAGATAACAAAACACCAAACAACGAATAATTGCAGTGGTTAAACAGCGGGTTATTGAATAAAATAGGACAAATAAATAGCGAAGTAAGATGGCAGAAAATCACTAATGATGTAGTTACTAAAATTTAAACATAGTGATGGTAAGCAGGAGTAAAGCCAAACTGGTAATAGATACGTGTCTAAAAGCACGTGTGGACTGCACCTGTGGCGCACCGTATGTGAGAAGCACTTTTTAGAAGACCAGCTCCCGTATTAATTCTGTGTTTCTGTTACTTTTCTTTCCCTTACAGTACAGGTGGGCAAGCTATTTCCGTGCAGGTCTGTTGAGTCATTGGTGAACAGTAAGTTGTTGAGGGGTGAGAGTGTAGTGTTGTAAAGACAAATAGGAGGGGCAGAGCAGGGAGTGAGGAAGGATCGCGCGCTCGCCGCGGTGAGGGGGTTCCCCGAGCGGGCGGCATGGCCGCGCAGCAGCAGGCGGTGCGCGTCGGACAGCCAATGGCGGCTGCGCCTGCAGGTGACGTCACGCTGGTCGTTCAGGAGCCGGTAAGCACCAGCCAGCACACTGCTCTGCTATGTAGCCAGCACCTACCTCAACACCGTCTGTGGACGCAGATGTCGCACCACTAGAACATCGACTTAGCTCCCCGACGATGGGATCGACTTTTCGAATCCACCTATATGGTTTTGTCACAAGTGTCACAGTGCAGCTGTTTACCCTCGTGGGCTCATGTTTGCGAGTGTTCGACAAAATCGAATTTCAAGAATTCTTCCTGAACCTCAATAGCACTGAAAATAGCACTGATTCCAAACCTGTGCTCTATTCCTTGCGGTTAAATTATTTGGCTGGTTACCTGAAGATTGTGTGTTCCATTACTGTCAGAAGTAAACTACTTTCTTTTAAATCCTAATCGAAATGAGTGTGTCATTATTTTTATTCAATTGATTGATTTAAATACAATTTTTCTTAATTTGGTGCATCATTTTAATCATCATATCGCACCCCGGCAAGAAAAGTGGCAGCAGTATTTAGTTTGTCACCGAAAAATACGTGTGAAAGTGTCGCAGCGTGCGCGAAAAACATAACGGAATTTACTGCCAAGAATACTCACCGGAAATTTAAAGGAACCTTACACTATCTCAATATGAGTTTTATAGTATTTTTTAAATTTTCTCAAGTACGACATTTTTGAGCTGTGTCACTGTTACTGCAGTGGTACGATATTAACGTTTCAATCTGCACTCATTTTTTTCTCGCTGTCATTCTTTTTTGATTTGGAGTCTTTGTCCCTGGTATTTTCATTATTTTTCTTCGTCTCTCGTAACATTTAGGCGATCGAGATTGCTCACCTATCAGTTAAAAACCAGAAGACGAATAATATATTTATACTATCTTCAAGGATGTGAAAAACTTACTTGTCGTTACAAGATGCCTATTGTTTTGTATGTCAGTTATCACGCAAACATTTAAAACATAAATTCTTCCTGCACCATAGACAAACTAATGTAGATGGAAGACGTCTTATAAACACAAAGAAATTCAAGCCCAATGAGAAAAATAAATAAAATTGCAATAAATCTGACGAAACTAATGATGAGGAAGACGTTAAATCGAAGTAATTACGTAAAAATAATTAATATTACACAGGCTCTATTCCAATATCAAAATGAATGGAAAAAATGAGACCAAACAAAGAAATTTAACATAATGATGAAAATGACGCAGCAAATGATTAGAACTGACAAATTACATTTGGGTAAGTTGATGGGATGAAAATAATGATAGCATTAATTTTGATAAAAATGTAAAAAAAAAAAAATTGTACACTGCTCCTGGGAGGATTCAACTCCACGGTCTTCAGCAAACCCACCAGATAAATTAATCGCCAGGCTATGGCGCCATTTGGAAATCGGTGCTATTTTGAACGTTCCAGTGCGTTACGAGAAATTCTGAAAGACTTCCTTGTTGATTACACGTGAACGATAGCCTACCAGAGTGAATAACTGCAGGGTGTCATAGTTCTGACCTTAACCTACGCCACTGTGTATGTGGTTTCATAAAGTCATTCCCATCCATGGGTGCCTACCCTTGTAAGTGATAAACACCTGCGTCTCCCAGAACGAATGCCCTCATTTTAACAATATATACGTATCAATGACAATATTTTACAAAACAGGAAGAATTTGAAAAATATGCGCATAAACACTTTGCTGTGTCATTAATGCTCCACGCATCGACCCTTAGCCATTCAGGCATCGAGACCGAGACACTATCACACTTTATCGTCAACAACCAGTTTTGTAGTGCACGCTTCGCCATCCTTCGCTGTTAATGTACGTAATAACCTCTGACAGCGTACACATACAACTAATATAATACAGGTCGTATATGCTAATTACCGTCTTTTTCAACTATAAAGAAAGTTTTATTACGGGAGGCTGGTTGCGCTTTATTCTTAAACGTCTTCTCTTACATGAGGTGTTGAATGGAATGAAGAATCTAATGAGTACAGAATGTGGATTGAGAGTAAATCGAAGAAAGTAATGAGAGGTAGCAAAAATGAGAACAGCGAGAAACTTAACATCAGGATTGATGGCCACGAAGGTGATGAAGTTAAGGAATTCTGTTACCTAGGCCGTAAAATAACCAATGACGGACGGAGCATGGACATCAAAAGCAGACTAGCTACGGCAAAAAAGACATTCCTGGCCAAGAGAAGTCTATTAATATCAAATATCGGCCTTAAAGTGAGGAAGAAATTTCTGAGCATGTACGTCTGGAGTACAGCATTGTATAGTGGTGAAACATAGACCGTGGGAAAACCGGAATAGAAGAGAATCGAAGCATTTGATGATGCTACAGAGGAATGTTGAAAATTAGGCGGACTGATAAGGTAAGGAATGAGGATGTTCTACGCAGAATCGGAGAGGAAACAAATACACTACCTGCCATTGAAATTGCTAAACCACGAAGATGACGTGCTACAGACGCGAAATTTAACCGACAGGAAGAAAATGCTGTGATATGGAAATGATTAGCTTTTCAGAGCATTCACACAAGGTTGGCGCCAGTGGCGACACCTACAACATGCTGACATGAGGAAAGTTTACAACCGATTTCTCATACACAAACAGCAGTTGACCGGCGTTGCCTGGTGAAACGTTGTTGTGATGCCTCGTGTAAGGAGGAGAAATGCGTACCACCACGTTTCCGACTTTGATAAATGTCGGATTATGGCCTATCGCGATTGCGGTTTGTCGTATCGCGACATTGCTGCTCGCGTTGGTCGAGATCCAATGACTGTTTGCAGAATATGGAATCGGTGGGTTCAGGAGGGTAGAACGGAACGCCGTGCTGGATCCCAAGGGCCTCGTATCACTAGCAGTCGAGATGACAGTCGCATTACTGTAACGGATCGTGCAGCCACGTCTCGATCCCTGAGTCAACACATGGGGACGTTTGCAAGACAACAACCATCTGCATGAACAGTTCGACGACGTTTGCAGCAGCACGGACTGTCAGCTCGGAGACCACGGCTGCGGTTACCCTTGACGCTGCATTACAGACAGTAGCGCCTGCAATGGTGTACTCGACGATGAACCTGGGTGCACGAATGGCAAAACGTCATTTTTTCGGATGAATCCAGGTTCTGTTTACAGCATCATCGTGGTCGCATCCGTGTTTGGCGACATCGCGGTGAACGCACATTGGAAGCGTGTATTCGTTGTCCCCATACTGGCGTATCACCCGACGTGATGGTATGGGGTGCCATTGGTTATAAGTCTCGGTCACCTCTTGTTCGCATTGACGGCGCTTTGAACAGTGGACGTTACGTTTCAAATGTGTTACGACCCGTGGCTCTACCCTTCATTCGATCCCTGAGAAACCCTATATTTCAGCAGGATAATGCACGACCGCATGTTGCAGGTCCTGTACGTGCCTTTCTGGATACAGAAAATGTTCGACTGCTGCCCTGGCCAGTACAATCTCCAGATCTCTCACCAATTGAAAACGTCTGGTCAATGGAGGCCGAGCAACTGGCTCGTCACAATACGCCAGTCACTACTCTTGATGAACTGTGGTATCGTGTTGAAGCTGCATGGGCAACTGTACCTGTACACGCCATCCAAGCTGTGTTTGACTCAATGCCCAGGCGTATCAAGGCCGTTATGGCCAGAGGTGGTTGTTCTCGGTAAAGATTTCTCGGGATCTATGCACCCAAATTGCGTGAAAATGTAATCACATGTCAGTTAGAGTACAATATATTTGTCCAACGAATACCCGTTTATCATCTGCATTTCTTCTTGGTGTAGCAATTTTAATGGCCAGTTATGTAAGTGGAAAACGCTGTTAAGGAGAAGGGACAGGATACTAGGACATCTGTTAAGACATGAGGGAATGACTTCCATGGTACTAGAGGGAGCTGTAGAGGGCAAAAACTGTAGATGAAGATAGTAATTGGAATACATCCAGCAAATAATTCAGGACGTAGGTTGCAAGTGTACCCTGAGATGAAGAGGTTGGCACAGGTGAGGAATTCGTGGCGGGCCGCATCAAATCAATCAGAAGAATGATGAAAAACAGAAAAAAACGCAAAGAACCTGTGTCCGGTAACATTCTAAATACTCCACTAATGGTTAGTGCATTCGGAATCGTCCGACTTGGATAACGTGCGCGATATTCGTTAAGTGCAGTCGTAGCATTACCATCACATTTGCCATAAATAAACGCCATATCGGCGTATTCCTCTGTCGTAAATTTGAAAGGGATTAATAATCTACAAACTACAGTAGTTACTATGTGGTTTCACTTAAATACACTGCTGCTGTTATGTTCTTTCAGTGAGCAATACAGAAAACTAACTCGTTTCATGGTTAGGAAACGACTGAAACAACTCAGTAACGGTTGCTAACAATGACATAAACGTTTCTACATCTTTAATGGAAAGTAAACAAATTTACTTGTATTATAATCTTTGCTTCTCTGCATGTTCTGAAAATCTACTGTAGATACACGCCTGGGACATGTTTTATTAGATTCACCAGACCAATAACAACAAAATAAATGGAAATCGTGCTTTACTTTAACCTCGTACAGTTTTGCGATGGCTTCATATTAGCGAAGTTGCTGAATTCCAGGCAAAATATTTTATTAGCCGTAACCTCGTAACTAAATATTTGCGGACCTACGTTTGTACGAACTTTTTCCTTTAGTTTTACTTGTAGAATAACATATCAAAATATTTGCATACCTTCGTTAATCACTCTGTATTAAACACCCACAGAGAGATAGCAAACGCTCCCACCACTACTAAAACAAACAAGAGACGAACGCATCCTGCAAAAGCAAAGCAAAACACGGGAAATGGGGTGATGACAGCGACATTTCTCATCGCAGAAATATATATATATATATATATATATATATATATATATATATATATTAGAACGGTGAAAGTGCTGAAAAGCCAACACATGGGAGAAGAGAAGGAATGCAACAAACATAAAAAACTGTTAGTAACGAAAAGAATAAAAACTGTTTATAGCACTAAGTAAAGCATGCGAACCGTTCATGGTCATAGAAAACAAAATTGTAAGAGACAAACCATATTGTTAGAGTGACCACTTAAGACGCTTTAAAATAAAGCGAAAAGTCTGGTGTTAGTAAAACTTTAATTGTAGCTGCGAAGGCGGGTATAAGCATATATAACTTTGCAACTGCGAGAAAAGACGTCGAAAAACAAAGAAGACAGCTGGTATACTAGTTTCTATGTGTATATACTGCGAGAACAATATCCTAGTGACCTTCATTGCTGAAATATTGGTCGAGTAAATTCTAATGCGCAAACAATACCCTTCAACTGGATAAAACTATCATTGATGTAGCCAATTAAAACACCAACAAAGAATGCAGACAAAAAATAATAAAATGCAAAAGTTACACTTGTACTTAAATTACCACGTACAGTTTGAAAATAACAAATGTACTAAGGATGGGAGAAGATATAATTACCTTTAATGTAATGGATGTGACTACATATTGTGGCCGAGTGAAGGCAGTAGAGTGGCGAAAATCCACAACAAAATTTGCAGTTATTACAATCACGTTACAGTATCTGACTAAACGAAATCATTCTAGAATGTGTAAAAGAACTACTATTTAACTGTCTTAGTCTTAAAAATCTAGACTATACGATGTGCGACAATAAAGTAATGAGACTGATTTTCTTTGCGAGATGTGGCAACCCTGCACGCTTGGGTAGGCACAATATCTTTGACGTTGGTCTATAAGCTGCTTCTAGTCCAAGCGGCACATCGATGCAACTGCTCAGTCCTGAGTTGTGCTGTAATAAGTTAACACGTGTTTGCGTCTCTCGTCACGAAGATGGAACCTCATAATATCGCGCAACGGTATGCCATTTCTTTTTGCGTTAAATTGGGTGAAAACGCGACAACAATGTACGGTAAGCTTCAGAAGGCTTTTGGAGAGGAGGTTATGTCAAGAGCTCAAGTTTTTCGTTGGTATAAAATGTTTAATGAAGGCAGAACGAATGTTGATGATGAAGACCACAGTGAACGCATGCTTGTGTGCTTCTTTGATTCCAAGGGAATTGTTCATAAAGAGTGGGTGCCTCCTGGACAAACAGTTAACCAATGTTACTACAAAGAAATTTTGGAAAGACTTTGTAAAAGAGTGCTTCATGTCTGTGCCAAAATTGCTGATAATTGGATTTTGCATCATGATAATGCGCCATCCCATACTGCTCTGTCAGTACAGCAATTTTTAACCTCAAATTTCAATACTACCACAGCCACCTTATTCACCAGATATCGCTCCGTGCGACTTTTTTCTATTTCCAAGAGTCAAATGGCGATCAAGGGGCACCATTTCCAAACAACACAAGATGTCCAAAAAGCTGTGACGAAGGTCTTGGAGGATGTTACAGAAGATGAGTTCCAGAAATGTTACCATCAATGGCAGAAGCGCTGGAAAAAGTGTGTGCAATCAGAAGGGAACTACTTTGAAGGAGACAACACTAAACTTGAGTAAAGCGGTAAGCAACATTTTTTTCACATCAGTCTCATTACTTTATTGTCGCACCTCGTATACTGACGATGCTATTTGAAAATTACCAAGTATTTAATGCTAACAGATAGCTATGCAGTAGCGTATCAAGTACAAAGAATCTGTGCTTCATACAACTTGCAGATATCTGTAGCATAACAACGGTGGTGGGATTGTATGGGTAAACACGTAATTAAGTCCAAAATCGTAATGAGTGGGAAAGTGGCATAGATAGTAAGAAATTTAATAAATCCAAGGTCGAATGTATCACGTTAAGAAGAACTTTATTTTGAATGTAAGGTAGAGGAATTTTAGATAATAGGTAATACGACGATGAACATTATAAAATAAAAAAGGGCCACTTCTAAAATTTCACAAAACACTTTTACTTCGAGTTGTACGAGGTGCATTCAAGTTCTAAGGCCTCCGATTTTTTTCCTAATTAACTACTCATCCGAAATCGAGGAAACTGGCGTTGCTTCTCGACGTAATCGCCCTGCAGACGTACACATTTTTCACAACGCTGACGCCATGATTCCATGGCAGCGGCGAAGGCTTCTTTAGGAGTCTTTTTTGACCACTGGAAAATCGCTGAGGCAATCGCAGCACGGATGGTGAATGTGCGGCCACGGAGAGTATCTTTCATTGTTGGAAAAAGCCAAAAGTCACTAGGAGCCAGGTCAGGTGAGTAGGGAGCATGAGGAATCACTTCAAAGTTGTTATCACGAAGAAACTGTTGCGTAACGTTAGCTCGATGTGCGGGTGTGTTGTCTCGGTGAAACAGCACACGCGCAGCCCTTCCCGGACGTTTTTGTTGCAGTGCAGGAAGGAATTTGTTCTTCAAAACATTTTCGTAGGATGCACCTGTTACCGTAGTGCCCTTTGCAACGCAATGGGTAAGGATTACGCCCTCGCTGTCCCAGAACATGGACACCATCATTTTTTCAGCACTGGCGGTTACCCGAAATTTTTTTGGTGGCGGTGAATCTGTGTGCTTCCATTGAGCTGACTGGCGCTTTGTTTCTGGATTGAAAAATGGCATCCACGTCTCATCCATTGTCACAACCGATGAAAAGAAAGTCCCATTCATGCTGTCGTCGCGCGTCAACATTGCTTGGCAACGTGCCACACGGGCAGCCGTGTGGTGGTCCGTCAGCATTCGTGGCACCCACCTGGATGACACTTTTCGCATTTTCAGGTCGTCATGCACGATTGTGTGCACAGAAACCACAGAAATGCCAACTCTGGAGGCGATCTGTTCAACAATTCGGCGATCCCCCAAAACTATTCTCTCCACTTTCGCGATCATGTCGTCAGACTGGCTTGTGCGAGCCCAAGGTTGTTTCGGTTTGTTGTCACACGATGTTCTGCCTTCATTAAACTGTCGCACCCACGAACGCACTTTCGACACATCCATAACTCTGTCACCACATGTCTCCTTCAACTGTCGATGAATTTCAATTGGTTTCACACCACGCAAATTCAGAAAACTAATGATTGCACGCTGTTCAAGTAAGGAAAACGTCGCCATTTTAAGTATTTAAAACAGTTCTCATTCTCGCCGCTGGCGGTAAAATTCCATCTGCCGTATGGTGCTGCCATCTCTGGGACGTATTGACTATGAACGCGGCCTCATTTTAAAACAATGCGCATGTTTCTATCTCTTCCCAGTTCGGAGAAAAAAAATCGGAGGCCTTAGAATTTGAATGCTCCTCGTAATGTACAGAGGTGAAACTTTGACACACTAATAGGCCAGAGAGTGGAAATGATATTTACCGGAGATATGGTGGGATACGAAAGACATTCCCGGGAGCACCCGAGAGAAGACTAAAAGAGACGTCTTATTTTCCATCTGTCTGGCTGGTAGGGTGGGTAGCTGTCTGAGACTGTTTGTGATAACGCTCTGGTGTACGGAAAAGTGTCGGCTGTGAGTGATCGGAATTTGCATTTGGTGTGATGAATGGGACCTTGCTATCAGTGTGAGGAAATGGAAGTTAATGCAGATGAGTAGGAAAAACAGACGTCTAATGTGCGAATACAGCACTGCATGGTGCTGGAACGTCGAGCAACTTTAACAAGGACATCTTGAAACCATCTGTACGGTGATGCAGGTTAAGATACCAAACACCACACACTGGACCCATTCACCCTGGTGGGCGCTCGTTTACGAGTAAAAGACGAAAAGAAAATTCGGAATTGTGTGTGATACTCAGGAGCGCTAAAAACGTTGCGTTATATAGTATGGTTGCGTGGGAAAATGGGTAGGATAATCACCTTACTTGCAGGTGGTTGTGGGTCCGAATTTTGTCATGTGCACAAAGTTTTTTTTTTTTTTAATCTTTATCGAATTCACGTCGATCATATTTTTATTCGATTAATTCATTTAAATAAAATATTTTAATTCCATCCCTTTGTCACACAATTTTAATCATAATACCGACTTCCTCATGTACTCTCATTTTTCTTCCTATCGTTCTTTCTCCGCTTGAAATCTTTGTTCGTGTGTTTTTAATTAATTTCATGTATTAATTTCGATTTAATTTCTATTGCTTCAGCACCCTCTTTTTTCGTCCACATTATTGCGTTCATTATATCTATTTATCATTGTCCCTGAATTTCAAAATGGTTCAAATGGTACTGAGCACAATGGGACTTAACATCTGAGGTCATCAGTCCCCTAGAACTTAGAACTACTTAAACCCAACTAACCTGAGGACATCACACACATCCATGCCCGGAGCAGGATTCGAACCTGCGACCGTAGCGGTCGAACGGTTCCAGACTGAAGCGCCTAGAACCGCTCGGCCACACCAACCGGCCCCTTGAATTTCGTTTCACTTATAAACCCGTCTCTCATTAAAATTTTCATCTGCGTTATTTTGTCCATAGTGAAATAGGTATTTAGGTTTTGTTTCAAACGTTTGTATGACGATTAGCGTGCAAGAAAATTTGCACATTTCGTAACAAAAATACAGTTTCCTACCACTGGAAAAATATGTAGGTTATTTCCTCTTTTATTTATTAGCTGATAGATGGTACTTTTCAAATAATTGACTATTATAACAGATAAATATAACGATATTCTTATTCACAAAAATTCAGATTGGTAAAATAATGACATAATGACATAAAAAATGGAATAGTTGATACAGAGATTAGAATGATGTGACAAAGGAATAGAAATAAGAAATTACTTTTAAACCAACTGACTGAATAAAAATGATGATCGAAGTAATTTCGATGAAGGTTTAAAAATAAAAACAATTAAATGCACCTGAAAAGATTCGAACCAACAGGCTTCTGGAGCTGAAGTTGTCATCCTACCCATTTTTTTAAATGGCAGAAAAAATTAATTATGATAACAGTATAAAAGGAGAAAGGGAAAAAACCGAGAACGTAGCCGACAAACCACCACCAAGCACTCATGATATTTATGAACAGTAGTTTTTATGTAGGTTTTTAGATTTTAGTGTTTTTTTTAATTTTTTTATATTTCGTATTTTTTTAGTTTTATATAGAATCTAAAAGCAGAAGTACAACGAAATGAGATTATATTTTAAATAGTAAAATAAGAAAAATCCCAGTGTGATTGCAATGATTGTATACGCTCATATATATATATATATATATATATATATATATAGGGTATCTCAGCTATCTTGTCCACCCAAAATATCTCTGGAGCAATAGCAGCTATTGGAAAACGACTTTCACCGGTATCAATGTAGGGCTGGGGCCCATGAATGTACATATTTGGAAATATTCTAAAACGAAAGCATATGTGTTTTTTAACACAAACTTATTTTTTTTAAGTGGACCTCCTATATTTTTTCTTCAGCAGTCCACAGCATGACAAACCACATACACAATGGCGTTGCTTGCATCGCAATATTCCCATTACATCCCGAGATATTGAGACGCGAAGCTGACGCTTGAAACAGCCGACATGCGCTGCTAGCGCACGTCCTGAGGCTCAGGCGTGAACCCCATGCTGCCCGTAATCGCGATGTGATTGACATACGTAATCACACCTCCATACTTATCAAGAGGTCCGAACCGAATAATACGATCTGCCATTTCCACCTGGCGCCTCAGTTGGACCAGCGTTCGTGCTGGACGTGCAGACCGCGTGAGACGACGCTTCATCCAGTCCCAAACATGCTCAATGGGGGACAGATCCGGAGATCTTGCTGGCCAGGGTAGTTGACTTACACCTTCTAGAGCACGTTGGGTGGCACGGGATACATGCGGACTTGCATTGTCCTGTTGGAACAGCAAGTTCCCTTGCCGGTCTAGGAATGGTAGAACGATGGGTTCGATGACGGTTTGGATGTACCGTGCACTATTCAGTGTCCCCTCGACGATCACCAGTGGTGTACGGCCAGTGTAGGAGATCGCTCCCCACACCATGATGCCGGGTGTTGGCCCTGTGTGCCTCGGTCGTATGCAGTCCTGATTGCACGGCGCCAAACACGCATACGATCATCATTGGCACCAAGGCAGAAGCGACTCTCATCGCTGAAGACGACACGTCTCCATTCGTCCCTCCATTCACGCCTGTCGCGACACCACTGGAGGCGGGCTGCACGATGTTGGGGCGTGAGCGGAAGACGGCCTAACGGTGTGCGGGACCGTAGCCCAGCTTCATGGAGACGGTTGCGAATGGTCCTCGCCGATACCCCAGGAGCAACAGTGCCCCTAATTTGCTGGGAAGTGGCGGTGCGGTCCCCTACGGCACTGCGTAGGATCCTACGGTCTTGGCGTGCATCCGTGCGTCGCTGCGGTCCGGTCCCAGGTCGACGGGCACGTGCACCTTCCGCCGACCACTGGCGACAACATCGATGTACTGTGGAGACCTCACGCCCCACGTGTTGAGCAATTCGGCGGTACGTCCACCCGGCCTCCCGCATGCCCACTATACGCGCTCGCTCAAAGTCCGTCAACTGCACATACGGTTCACGTCCACGCTGTCGCGGCATGCTACCAGTGTTAAAGACTGCGATGGAGCTGCGTATGCCACGGCAAACTGGCTGACACTGACGGCGGCGGTGCACAAATGCTGCGCAGCTAGCGCCATTCGACGGCCAACACCGCGGTTCCTGGTGTGTCCGCTGTGCCGTGCGTGTGATCATTGCTTGTACAGCCCTCTCGCAGTGTCCGGAGCAAGTATGGTGGGTCTGACACACCGGTGTCAATGTGTTCTTTTTTCCATTTCCAGGAATATATATATATATATATATATATATAAATATATATATATATATATATATATATACTTCATCTATACATAGTTTACAATACAACTGGAGCAAAACAAAACGAACCGGGAAACTAGGAGAGCAAGCCGAAGCAAATCAGATGGGAGCATACATAACAAAGAAATACACCTATCATCAGAAAAATGAAATTAACCAACACCTTGCCGACGGAAAGCAAGATTCAACATGTTGGAGAATGTCCAATATAGGCCGTGATCATGTACTGCATGAATCCATTACACCACGCAACCAGACTCTTCAATGCAACCTTTTTAACTCTATTGAGTGTCACGCAGAATTTAGAAATTTTTTTCGTCAATTTCTTGGAAACGAGGGCCTACCACTGTGAATGGCTGCAGTGCCTGATAACTGGGATCTTAATCTACATCACGGTATAGATAGTTTCAAAAAGTCAGTCGGACCGCTGGGGACCTCTCCTTGTGAGCATAATGTTTTAAACCAACGTGAAATGTCGCTACAGTCCAGGACATCATCGACTCTCCTGCTGTACGTCTCATAGCTGGGCGCGACGCTTAAGGTGGGTTTTCAGGCTTTTGCAGATGGCCACATCAACGTGGGTGGACAATGTAGTTTTCACCACCTATGGTACTGATCCCCAATGGTACACAAAACTGGTCAGACCGTTGTTGCAGAAGCAACGAAAATAGCATGCCAAATTTAAAAGAACGCAAAATCCCAAAGATTGGCAAAGTTTCACAGGAATTCGAAATAGGGCGCGTACTTCAATGCGAGATGCTTTTAATAATTTCCACAACGAAATTCTGTCTCGAAATCTGGCAGAAAACGCAAAGAGATTCTATTCATACATAAAGCACACCAGTGGCAAGACGCAATCAATACCTTCACTGCGCGATAACAACGGCGAAGTCACAGATGACAGTGCCACTAAGGCAGAGTTATTAAACACGGTTTTCCGAAACTCCTTCACCAAAGAAGACGATGTAAATATTCCTGAATTCCAATCAAGAACAACTGCCAAGATGAGAAACGTACAAGTTGATATCCTCGATGTAGCAAAGTAGCTTAAATCACTTAATAAAGGCAAGGCCTCCGATCCAGATTGTATACCAGTCGGATTCCTCTCAGAGTATGCTGATAAAATAGCTCCATATTTACCAATTATATACAACCACTCGCTCACAGAAAGATCCGTACCTAAGAACTGGAAAATTGCTCAAGGAGCTGAAAGGGAAGTCGGAGTAATCCGTTGAATCACAGGCCAATATCACTAGCGTCGATTTGCAGTAGAGTTTTGGAACATATACTGTATTCGAACATTATGAAGTACCTCGAAGAAAACGATTTATTGAGACATAGTCAGCACGGTTTCAGAAAATATCGTTCTTGTGAAACACAACTAGCTCTTTATACTCATGAAGTAAGAAGTGCTATCGACAGAGGATGTCAAATTGATTCCATATTTTTAGATTTCCAGAAGCCTTTCGACACCGGTCCTCACAAGCGTCTTCTAACCAAACTGCTTGCCTATGGAATATCGCTCTATTTGTGCGACTGGATGCGTGATTTTCTTTCAGAAACGTCACAGTTCGTAGTAATAGACGGAAAGACATCGGATGAAACAGAAGTAATATCCGGCTTTCCGAAAGAAAGTGTTATGGGCCCTCTACTGCTCCCTATCTATATTTAACGACATAGGAGACAATCTGAGTAGCCGCTTTAGATTGTTTGCATATGATGCTGTCATTTACCGTCTTGTAAAGTCATCAAATGACCAAATCGACTTGCAAAATGATTTAGATAAGATATCTGGATGGTGCGAAAAGTTGCAATTCACCCTGAATAAGGAGAAGTGTGAAGTACTAAAAGAAATCAGCTACATTTCGATTACGCGATGAGTCACACAAATCTGAAGGCTGTAAATTCAACTAATATTTAGGGATTACAATTACAAATAACCTAAATTGAAACGATCACATAGATAATATTGTGGGTAGAGCAAACCGAAGACTGTGATTCATTGGCAGAACACTTACAAGGTGGAACAGATCTACTAAAGAGACTGCTTACACCACGCTTGTCCGCCCTATTCTGGAGTATTGATGTGAGGTGTGGGATCCGCATCAGGTGGGACTGACGGATGGCATCGAAAAAGTACAAAGAAGGGCAGCTCGTTTTGTATTATCGGGAAATAGGGGAGATAGTGTCACAAACATGACACGCGAATTGGAGTGGCAATCATGAAAACAAAGGCGTTTTTCGTTGCGACGGAATCCTCTCGTGAAATTTCAATCACCAGTTTTCTACTCCGATTGCGAAAACATTCTGTTGGCACCCACCTACATAGGGAGATTCAAAATGGTTCAAATGGCTCTGAGCACTATGCGACTTAACTTCTGAGGTTATCAGTCGCCTAGAACTTAGAACTAATTTAACCTAAGAACGTCACACACATCCATGCCCGAGGGAGGATTCGAACCTGCGACCGTAGCGGTCGCTCGGTTCCAGACTGTAGCGTCTAGAACCGCACGGCCACTCCGGCCGGCTACATAGGGAGAAATGATCATCACGATGAAATAAGAGATTTCAGGGCTCGCACAAAAAAATTTAACTGCTCGTTTTTCCCGGGTGCTGTTCGAGATTGGAACGGTAGAGAGACAGCTTGAAGGTGGTTCACTGAACCCTCCGCCAGGCACTTTATTGTAAACAGCAGAGTAATCACGTAGATGTTCACTGAAAGCGTATTGAGGACCTCGTATTCTGAGTATACCTGAAATGCTCTTAAATGGAACGAAATGGAAGGAATGAAATGAACGGAGCTAGGTACCTCCACTTGCCTCCCCCCCCCCCCCCGCCCGCCCACTATCTAGCGCTGCGACCACGTGGCCGATGCCAGCAAGACTGGCCTTGTGACCCAGATGTCAGGAGCCTTGTCAGCAGACGGTCTCGCGTGCTCTGCTGTTTCACTGCTCACGCAATCACCCTCGGCCGCACAACTCATCCGACACGCTGGTAAATCTCCCTCCCTCCCTCCCTCCCTCCCTCCCTCCCTTCCACCCAGACCCAGATCTGCGCCTCCGAGTACACGCACCAACCCCACTGACATCTCCTGCAGCGTTCGACCGTCGCAACCCTGCACTGAAATGAATGAGATGATCGTGTGGCATTGTTGGCCGGGAGGCCCCATGCCGGGAAGTTCGTAGTTGACGGCACTTCGGCGACTTGCGAGTCAGTGATGATGAAATGATGATAAAGAACACACAACGCCCAGTCATCACGAGGCAGGGAAAATTCCTGACCCAGCCCGGAATCGAACCCGGGACCCCGTGCGCCGGAAGCGAGAACGCTACCGCAAGACCACGAGCTGTGGACAACCCTGCACTGTCGTCCCGTGATAGCTGGATGGTCCCGGCACGGTAGCTCAGAGTGTTCGGTCAGAGGGTTAGCTGCCCTCTGGAATAAAAAATACTGTTAAAGGATCAACGACGAATTGAAACAGGTGTCTTGCGACGTACGCCTCGAGCAGATGCAACGATTTGAAACGAACAAAACGAGATTAAAAAAAAAAAAAATTGGTCAGCGTGGCGGACTGCCGTCCTAAAGGGTCCGGGTTCGATTCCCTTTTGCAACACGGACTGCTCCGAGACGTGAAAGAAGGGAGTTAGTGAGGTTCTGGAAGGTATCGGCAGGGATGTGGGGCCATGAAGACTGCAGTGCCGTGGGCAGATAGGTTGAAGATCCACGGCGACAATAACCCAGTCAAGGTGATCCCACAGACTCCAGATTCGGTAGTTTGGTGGCCAGGGCAGGACGGTAAACTCATGCTGGTGCCCTTCGAAGCAAGCAGGCACACTGTGAGCTGTGTGACACGCTGCATATAAATGACCTAGTAGATAGTGTCGGAAGTTCCATGCGGCTTTTCGCGGATGATGCTGTAGTATACAGAGAAGTTGCAGCATTAGAAAATTATTGCGAAATGCAGGAAGATCTGCAGCGGATAGGCACTTGGTGCAGGGAGTGGCAACTGACCCTTAACACAGACAAATGTAATGTATTGCGAATACATAGAAAGAAGGATCCTTTATTGTATGATTATATGATAGCAGAACAAACACTGGTAGCAGTTACTTCTATAAAATATCTGGGAGTATGCGTGCGGAACGATTTGAAGTGGAATGATCATATAAAATTAATTGTTGGTAAGGCGGGTACCAGGTTGAGATTCATTGGGAGAGTCCTTAGAAAATATAGTCCATCAACAAAGGAGGTCGCTTACAAAACACTCGTTCGACCTGTACTTGAGTATTGCTCATCAGTGTGGGATCCGTACCAGATCGGGTTGACGGAGGAGATAGAGAAGATCCAAAGAAGAGCGGCGCGTTTCGTCACAGGGTTATTTGCTAAGCATGATAGCGTTACGGATATGTTTAGCAAACTCAAGTGGCAGACTCTGCAAGAGAGGCGCTCTGCATCGCGGTGTAGCTTACTCGCCAGGTTTCGAGAGGGTGCGTTCCTGGATGAGGTATCGAATATATTGCTTCCTCCTACTTATACCTCCCGAGGAGATCACGAATGTAAAATTAGAGAGATTCGAACGCGCACGGAGGCTTTCCGACAGTCGTTCTTCCCGCGAACCATACGCGACTGGAACAGAAAAGGGAGGTAATGACAGTGGCACGTAAAGTGCCCTCCGCCACACACCGGTGGGTGGCTTGCGGAGTGTAAATGTAGATGTAGATGTAGGGGTGGACACTGTCCCCGAGCATTGATGGATACTTGTGTTGACCCACTGTGCCTTCCTGAACGACGAGATCGCCCAGGCAATGCCACGAAAACATTCCCCAGACCGTAGCACTACCTACTCCTGCCTGGGCCTTTCTTGTAGGCCCTTAGATGCCAACGGCCATCTGTCCGGTGGAGCATAAAACGTGATTCATCTGAAAAGACCACGTCTCGCCGCTCAGTGCACGTGCAGATGCTGTACCAGCGTGGAAATTCCATCTTTCATCGGCGATTAGCAGGAGTCAGCATGGGTGCGTGAACCAGACACCTGCTGCAGAGGTCCATACTCTGCGACGTTCGCTGAACCGTCGTCGAGGAGACAGTGGTGGTAGCCCCTTGGTTCACCTGGGCCGTCAGTTATTCAACAGTTGCACGTCTGAAACTTTCTGGGAGATTAAAACACACGTTTGAGTACCGTGTCTTCAGTACCAACAGTCAAGCAACGAGGTGTATGTGCTGGGTCGATCACCTCGAATGAGAGTGTCCACACGTTCCAAGATTGCAGGAGTCACAGCTTCGTGCGGCCGTCCCGCACGCTGGAGATCGATCAGGTTTGCGCTACCTTGTTGCGACGATGACAGGCGCCTCGCCCAACGACTCCTCATGCTTTTGTCCACTGCCAGCTCTCTGTAGACAATCTGCAGGCGTCTACGAATATCTGCGAATGCTCTGGTTTTCTGTCGAAAGAAACTCTCTGCTCGCAACGCACCTCCGTTACGGACGCCATTTTGAAGGCTACGTGCAGCGCTGCCACCTGTCGGAATTTCATGAAATTATGGAGCTGAAGCAAAAATATTCCACGACTCCAGAATGAGATTTTCACTCTGCAGGGAGTGTGCGCTGATATGAAACTTCCTGGCAGATTAAAACTGTGTGCCGGACTGAGACTCGAACTCGGGACCTTTGAGTTTCCCAGGTGATTTACCATCTGAGCTACCCAAGCACGACTCACGCCCCGTCCTCACAGCTTTACTTCCGCCAGTACCTCGTCTCCTATTTCCCAAACTTCACAGAAGCTCTCCTGCGAATCTTGCAGAACTAGCACTCCTGGAAGAAAGGACATTGAGGAGACATGGCTTAGCCACAACCTGGGGGATGTTTCCAGAATGAGATTTTCACTCTGCAGCGGAGTGTGCGCTGATATGAAACTTCCTGGCAGATTAAAACTGTGTGCCGGACCGAGACTCGAACTCGGGACCTTTGACTTTCCCGGGCAAGTGCTTTACCATCTGAGCTACCCAAGCACGACTCACGCCCCGTCCTCACAGCTTTACTTCCGCCAGTACCTCGTCTCCTACTTCCCAAACTTCGCAGAAGCTCTCCTGCGAACCTTGCAGAGCTAGCACTCCTGGAAGAAAGGACATTGCGGAGACATGGCTTAGCCACAACCTGGGCGATGTTTCCAGAATGAGATTTTCACTCTGCAGCGGAGTGTGCGCTGATAAGAAACTTCCTGCAAGGTTCGCAGAAGAGCTTCTGTGAAGTTTCCGCTCAGGGACTGGGCGTGTTCTTCAGCATCATTTCATCCCCATCTGGCGCGCAGGTCCCCCAGTGTGGCATCGAATGTAGTAAGACCTGCACCAAGGCGTTCGGACCTGCCTCGTAAGGGGCCTCCCGGCCAATGACACCTAACGCTCGTTTCCATTTCCAATACGAGCTTACCTAGTATCGGACCAGAGTTTTGACTGAATCCTGGATTTTCCAACAAGGGAAGTGCGCGTTCTGGAACGCTCAGAACCGCCTGAAAATTTTCTTATAATATACACTGAAGAGCCAAAGAAACTGGTACACCTGCCTAGCCGGCCGGGCTGGCCGAGAGGTTCTAGGCGCTACAGCCTGGAACCGCGCGACCGCTACGGTGCATGTTCGAATCCTGCCTGGGGCATGGATGTGTGTGATGTCCTTAGGTTAGTTAGGTTTAAGTAGTTCTACGTTCTAGGGGACTGATGACCTTAGAAATTAAGTCCCATAGTGCTCAGAACCTTTTGAATACCTGCCTAATATCGTGTAGGGCCCCTGCGAGCACACAGAAGTCCCACAACACGACGTGACATGGACTCTGGTTTATGCGATTGCACTCTTTCTCGGCGTATTCCACTGATGAATTCTTCTCGGGTTATCAGCCGAGTGGTGGCGTCGTCTTGTCGCAACGTTTCAATGAGTTTCGTGTCCATCATCTTCGCTAGAGGAAACTCATTGAAACGTTGCGACAAGATGGGTTGTTTGGGGGACGAGACCAAACTGCGAGGTCATCGGTCTTCAAAATGGTTCAAATGGCTCTGAGCACTATGGGACTTAACATCTGAGATCATGTCTCCTAGAACTACTTAAACCTAACTAACCTAAGGACATCACACACATCCATGCCCGAAGCAGGATTCCAGCCTGCGACCATAGCAGTCGCGCGGTTCCGGACTCAAGCGTCTAGAACCGCTCGGCCACAATTGCCGGCGGTCATAGGTCTCATCGGGTTAGGGAAGGATGGGGAAGGAAGTCGGCCGTGCCCTTTCAAAGGAACCATCCCGGCATTCACCTGTAGCGATTTAGGGGGTTGGGTTGGGTTGTTTGGCGAAGGAGACCAGACAGCGAGGTCATTGGTCTCATCGGATTAGGGAAGGATGGGGAAGGAAGTCGTCCGTGCCATTTCAAAGGAACCATCCCGGCATTCGCCTGGAGCGATTTAGGGAAATCACGGAAAACCCAAATCAGGATGGCCGTACGCGGGATTGAACCGTCGTCCTCCCGAATGCGAGTCCTGTTTGTTAACCACTGCACCACTTCGATCGGTACATGGACTCGACTGATGTCTGAAGTAGTGCTGGAGGCAATGGACATCATGAATCCCGCAGGGCTGTCCACAAATCCGTAAGTATACGAGGGGTGGAGATCTCTTCTGAACAGCACGTTGCACGGCATCCCAGATATGCTCAGTAATGTTCATGTCTGGGGAGTTTGGTGGCCAGTGCAAGTGTTTAAAGTGAGAGGAGCCGCACGCTACCAATTCTGGACGTGTGGGATGTCGCATTCTCTTGCTCCAGTAGCCCAACTCCGTCGAAATGCACAATGGACATTAATGGATTCAGGTGATCGGACAGGGTGGTAACGTACGAGACACCTGTGAGGGTCGTTCTGCAACAGGATAATATTCATTTCACAAGAGGTCAGATCTTTATTGAACATGACTTGAGATATTTGAAATGCATGAGGGATAGACAGGGAAACACGGGCCATTTCGGATCTGAAGATGGTCCTTACTGATCGAAACCAGAAGTCTGGCGACAAGAAAAAGGGTGACTATAGACGTAAAGTAAAGGAAATTTGTTCTTTCTACCTTTGGCCAAGTTTCATGCAGCTCTGTTAGTGGACAGTATCGCATCATGTGAAAGTTACTTTCGTCCGTGTGTTTCGCTCACCAGTGTACAGTAGAGAAGGGCGGAAAATAACAGTGGTATTAGAACTACCCTCTGCGACATTGGGTTGCGGTGTAGATGGAGTTGTAGATCTAACATCAGGAACAGTACCTCGGCTCCGGCAATCCACACGCCTCGCTGACTTTAACGTATCCCTCCTCCACACACAGCTGTGGGAGTTTCCTTCTTAAGGGACGTCAAACGGGCCGACTTGGATCAGGAGAGCCACCACAGGACATTTTTATTTCCACTGTCTACACTTTTACAAATAAGTTCATAAAACTTTGTCAGCATTACCAGGAAGGATTCAGGATTTACACTCATAGCAGTGTAAGTTCAAAAACATCAAAAAAAGAATTTTTTACGTGTGAAATTTCATCATTTCTTCACTTACTATTGGCTGCATTTGTTGCTACAGGTACACTTTTCTTCATAAAAATGGTTCAGATGGCTCTGAGCACTATGGGACTTAACATCTGTGGTCATCAGTCCCCTAGAACTTAGAACTACTTAAACCTAACTAACCTAAGGACACCACACACATCCATGCCCGAGGCAGGATTCGAACCTGCGACCGTTGTGGTCACGCGGTTCCAGACTGAAGCGCCTAGAACCGCACGGCCACACCGGCCGGCACTTTTCTTGATAAGTAAGAGAGATTTTTCGATGACTTTTCCACAGTGTACAAACCATACCTACAGGTGTTTGAAACTCTAGAACTTTCCAAATCTGTTAAAAACTGAGATAAAAATTGAGATAATTAACAATAAAATTTGAGTTTTTTTTTAAAACATGAGGTTTAAAATGTAATAGTTCGTCAATTTTTTCATATATAAATAAATTTTAGAACTTCATACACCTGTAAGTATGGTTTGTATGTTGTGCGAAGTTCATCGAAGAATCTCTCTTACTTATGACTGAAAGTGTACCTATAGCAACAAATGCGGCCAATAGTAAGCGAAAAAACGATGAAATTTGACATGTAAAAAAATTATTTTGTTATGTTTTTGAACTTCCACTGCTATGAGTTAATCCTGAATCCTTCCTCGTCATACTGACAAAGTTTTATGAATTTTTTTGTAAATGTATAGACAGCGAAAATTAAAATGTCCTGCTCCTAGTCCGCCCATTTGACGGTCTACACGTGATAAGATTTTTCAAAAGTCGTGAAAGAAAAGCTTGTTTCGTACAACTTATTTTATTATTTCTCAAAACATTCTCCTTTAAATTGCAGTCTTTTTTCGTATCTGTATCAATGTGTATTAGAATCACGTATCCCACTTTGGTGTTGGTCTTCCAAAAATGTGCTTTCTGAACGACTCAGCCGCTTGTCGAGTGGGTGACAACCTGTGTCCACAAGTTCTATGTTGAAGATAACGTGACAAAAGCACAACTTGAGTAGGCAACTGTGTAAGCAAGCAAGGACTCAGTCACTCCGGCATTACCTGTGATCTATCGTCCAGCGTGGATTCGACAAATCAATTTTTCTGCATGCTCTTTTTATTGCCTCGTGTCAGGGGGTTCACCTGTAATAATTCCAACTGCCTCATACTTCATACATTCGACAAAACGAACTGCTGCGGCGATGTTCTGTATTTAAGTCTGTACCCGTGCTGCGAGGTACTGCTCCGCCTAAGGAAACGTGTACAGAGGTCGTTGGTTATAATCCGCGCCAGCATTGTTATTTTAATGCAGCACCAATTGTGGAAACGTGCTGCAACTTCAGCGAGTGCAGTTGCAAAAATAAAGAACAGAAAATAACTCTCTAAATCTCAGTTTATTTTTATTTTACTGGACGTAATCGGTTTCCGTTATAACAATCACACGAGAAATAAAACGAACGCGGTCAGAGTAGCGATTGACATAATACTAGCAAAATTAGCGTGGTATTCTTTTGAACACTATACAGGGCGTTTCGCTAAGAGCGTGCAAAAATTTAACACGACACAGAGGATACTCCACTGAACAATTTGAGGTAGTGAACCTGGGGTCGGAGGAGCCAGCTTAAACAGATAATTCACTACTGGCCATTAAAATTGCTACACCAAGAAGAAATGCAGATGATAAACGGGTATTCATTGGACAAATATATTATACTGGAACTGACATGTGATTACATTTTCACGCAATCTGGGTGCACAGATCCTGAGAAATCAGTACCCAGAACAACCATCTCTGGCCGTAATAACGGCTTGGATGGCGTGTACAGGTACAGCTGCCCATGCAGCTACAGCACGATACCACAATTCATCAAGAGTAGTGACTGGCGTATTGTGACGAGCCAGTTGTTCGGCCACCATTGACCACACGTTTTCAGTTGGCGAGAGATCTGGAGAATGTGCTGGCCAGGGCAGAAGTCGAACATTTTCTGTATCCAGAAAGGCCCGTACAGGACCTGCGACATGCGGTCGTGCATTATCCTGCTGAAATGTAGGTTTCGCAGGGATCGAATGAAGGGTAGAGCCACGGGTCGTAACACATTTGAAATGTAACGTCTACTGTTCAGTGTGCCGTCAATGCGAACAAGAGGTGACAGAGACGTGTAACCAACGGCACCCCATACCGTCACGCCGGGTGATACGCCAGTATGGCGATGACGAATACACGCTTCCAATGTGAGTTCACCGCGATGTCGCCAAACACAGATGCGACCATAATGATGCTGTAATCAGAACCTGGATTCATCCGAAAAAATGACTTTTTGCCATTCGTGCACCCAGGATCGTTGTTGAGTACACCATCGCAGGCGCTCATGTCTGTGATGCAGCGTCTAGCGTAACCGCAGCCACAGTCTCCGAGCTGATAGCCCATGCTGTTGCAAACGCTGTCGAACTGTTCGTGCAGATGGTTGTTGTCTTGCAAACGTCCCCATCTGTTGACTCAGGGATCGAGACGTGGCTGCACGATCCGTTACAGCCGTGCGGATAAGATGCCTGTCATCTCGACTGCTAGTGATACGAGGCCGTTGGGACCCAACACGGCGTTCCGCATTACCCTCCTGAACCCACGGATTCCATGTTCTTCATGCTGTTGTTAACTGTTTGACGTCTGATCCGAACAACCACACTCCTGGAAATTGAAATAAGAACACCGTGAATTCATTGTCCCAGGAAGGGGAAACTTTATTGACACATTCCTGGGGATAGATACATCACATGATCACACTGACAGAACCACAGGCACATAGACACAGGCAACAGAGCATGCACAATGTCGGCACTAGTACAGTGTATATCCACCTTTCGCAGCAATGCAGGCTGCTATTCTCCCATGGAGACGATCGTAGAGATGCTGGATGTAGTCCTGTGGAACGGCTTGCCATGCCATTTCCACCTGGCGCCTCAGTTGGACCAGCGTTCGTGCTGGACGTGCAGACCGCGTGAGACGACGCTTCATCCAGTCCCAAACATGCTCAATGGGGGACAGATCCGGAGATCTTGCTGGCCAGGGTAGTTGACTTACACCTTCTAGAGCACGTCGGGTGGCACGGGATACATGAGGACGTGCATTGTCCTGTTGGAACAGCAAGTTCCCTTGCCGGTCTAGGAATGGTAGAACGATGGGTTCGATGACGGTTTGGATGTACCGTGCACTATTCAGTGTCCCCTCGACGATCACCAGTGGTGTACGGCCAGTGTAGGAGATCGCTCCCCACACCATGATGCCGGGTGTTGGCCCTGTGTGCCTCGGTCGTATGCAGTCCTGATTGTGGCGCTCACCTGCACGGCGCCAAACACGCATACGACCATCATTGGCACCAAGGCAGAAGCGACTCTCATCGCTGAAGACGACACGTCTCCATTCGTCCCTCCATTCACGCCTGTCGCGACACTACTGGAGGCGGGCTGCACGATGTTGGGGCGTGAGCGGAAGACGGCCTAACGGTGTGCGGGACCGTAGCCCAGCTTCATGGAGACGGTTGCGAATGGTCCTCGCCGATACCCCAGGAGCAACAGTGTCCCTAATTTGCTGGGAAGTGGCGGTGCGGTCCCCTACGGCACTGCGTAGGATCCTACGGTCTTGGCGTGCATCCGTGCGTCGCTGCGGTCCGGTCCCAGGTCGACGGGCACGTGCACCTTCCGCCGACCACTGGCGACAACATCGATGTACTGTGGAGACCTCACGCCCCACGTGTTGAGCAATTCGGCGGTACGTCCACCCGGCCTCCCGCATGCCCACTATACGCCCTCGCTCAAAGTCCGTCAACTGCACATACGGTTCACGTCCACGCTGTCGCGGCATGCTACCAGTGTTAAAGACTGCGATGGAGCTCCGTATGCCACGGCAAACTGGCTGACACTGACGGCGGCGGTGCACAAATGCTGCGCAGCTAGCGCCATTCGACGGCCAACACCGCGGTTCCTGGTGTGTCCGCTGTGCCGTGCGTGTGATCATTGCTTGTACAGCGCTCTCGCAGTGTCCGGAGCAAGTATGGTGGGTCTGACACACCGGCGTCAATGTGTTCTTTTTTCCATTTCCAGGAGTGTATAAAGAAAAATTTTACGATCGTGTAATAGCTCCAGTGAGGTTGTTGGGTCAATGAAGTTGCAAGATATCTTTGCCAAGGTGTGCGTTTGTGTCGGCCAGCTGTTAACACTACACTGCTGATGTCACACAAAAGTACGCATAGGCCTGCATTTATCATACGTCTGTGTTTATCGAGCAACACTAACGCGGTCTGGTGGCTGTTCTACTTGCATATTGCTACTCGAATCATTAACATAAAATGTGATGCTGTTCATGGCCGTTATATACCCTCCCAGGCCTTATAACTGTGGTGTCACCACCAGACACCACACTTGCTAGGTGGTAGCGTTTAAATCGGCCGCGGTCCGTTAGTATACGTCGGACCCGCGTGTCGCCACTATCAGTGATTGCAGACCGAGCGCCGCCACACGGCAGGTCTAGAGAGACTTCCTAGCACTCGCCCCAGTTGGACAACCGACTTTGCTAGCGATGGTTCACTGAAAAAATACGCTCTCATTTGCCGAGACCATAGTTAGCATAGCCTTCAGCTACGTCATTTGCTACGACCTAGCAAGGCGCCAATACCAGTTACTATTGATACTGTAATCATGTACCGTCAAGAGCGACGCTCATCATTAATGAATTAAAGTTAAGTATTCCACCAGCTACGTCCATTTTTCTATTTCCTTGTCCTGTTCCAGACCTCACGCCAGCCTGCGTGAGCTAAAACGCGTGCCTTTCGTCTTCCTCTAACAATACGGTGTTGCCTCTCCTGCCAACCCACAACAATAACAACACTAAACACTGAGAAACACTAACGCGATCTGGTGGTTGCTCTACTTGCATATTGCTACTCGAATCATTAACACCACTCGTGACACTGTTCGTGGCCATTGTTTACCCTACCAGGCCTGGTAACAACACTAAACACTGAGCAACACTAACATGCACTGGTAGCTGTTCTACTTGCATATTGCAGCTGTAATCATCAACACAACATCTGATGCTTTTCACCGCCATTATACAGCCAACCAGGCCTGGTGGCAACACTAAACACAGAGCAACACTAACACGATCTGGTAGCTGTTCTGCTTGCGTATTTTACCCCTAATCATTAACACAACATCTGAGGCTGTTTGCAGCCGTTATACACCCTACCAGACCCGGTGATAACACCAACCACTGAGCAACACTAACATGAGCTGGTAGCTGTTCTACTTGCATATTTCACCCCTAATCATCAGCACAACATCTGATGCTATTCATGGCTTTTATATAGCCTACCAGGCTTGGTGACAACACTAAACACTGTGTGCCCGACCGAGAGTCGAACTCGGGACCATTGCCTTTCGCGGTCAAGTACTTGGTAGAGCACTTGCCCGCGAAAGGCAAAGGTCCCGAGTTCTAGTCTCGGTCGGGCACACAGTTTTAATCTGCCACGAAGTTTCGTATCAGTGCACACTCTGCTGCAGAGTGAAAATCTCATTCTGAACACTAAATACGATATGGTGGCTGTTCTACTTGCATATTTCATCTCCAATCATTAACACTACATCTGACGCTGTTCAGGGTCGTTATATACCCTACCAGGCCTGGCAACAACCCTAAACACTGAGCAGCAGTAACACTGACACATGGTCCATGTAAGTACTTAAAAGTTGGGCTATCGGCAAACATAAATAAATGAATGTCCTCGCTATATAGTGAAGTGGTAAACCGGGGGTTCGTGGGAATGCTCTGCCGGTCGTAATCAGCGCCCTTCAGAGGTAGGAGAAAGCGCCAGGTGGGTCTAATACTGGCTTCCTTTGTTCGCCGGGTCCCGTCGCAGCAGATAAACGGGATTGGATATGGATTGCGCCGTCTCGCGACTGAGGATTTATGCCCCTTGCGGATGTGCGCAGGTGGGACGGCGTGGCGTCGTGTGGTATGGTAGGGGCTGCGTGACACACGCCGGTATTCGTGGCAGGGAGGGAGGGATGAAGAATTATTGCGTCGGATTGTCTGCGGCGTGCAGGCGGGACCCGCTAAGCAGGGGGAAGCGATATGGCAACGCGGCATGCCAGCCGGAAGGAAGCGGCCAGCTTTATTGGCAGAGGGCGGAAGCGCAGATTCTGGGTCACAAGGCCACCTGCCCGTGGCACATCAGCTAACAGGGGAGGCCCACTCAGTCCGGCGCCAAGACGTCAACATGGGGAGGCTCGGAAGGGACTTTTCAACAGCATGTAATACACTACTGGCCATTAAAATTGCTACACCAAGAAGAAATGCAGATGATAATTAGACAAATATATTATACTAGAACTGACATTTTCACGCAGTTTGCGTGCATAAATCCTGAGAAATCAGTACCCAGTACAACCACCTCTGGCCATAATAACGGCCTTGATACGCCTGGGCATTGAGTCAAACAGAGCTTAGATGGTGTGTACAGGTACAACCGCCCATGCAGCTTCAACACGATACCACAGTTCATCAAGAGTAGTGACTGCTGTAAAGTGACGAGCCAGTTGCTCGGCCACCATTGGCCAGACGTTTTCAGTTAGTGAGAGATCTGGAGAATGTGCTGGCCAGGGCAGAAGTAGAACATTTTCTGTATCCAGAAAGGCCCGTACAGGACCTGCAACATGCGGTAGTGCATTATCGTGCTGAAATGTAGGGTTTCGCAGCGATCGAATGAAGGGTACAGCCACGGGTCGTAACACATCTGAAATGTAACGTCCACTGTTCAAAGTGTCGTCAATACGAACAAGAGGTGACCGAGACGTGTAAGCAATGGCACCCATCACGCCGGGTGATACGCCAGTATGGCGATGACGAATACACGCTTCCAATGTGCGTTCACCACAATGTCGCCAAACATGGTTGCGACCATCGTGATGCTGTAAACAGAACCTGGATTCGTCCGAAAAAATGACGTTGTGCCATTCGTGCACCCAGGTTCGTCGTTGAGTACACCATCGCAGGCGCTCCTGTCTGTGATGCACCGTCAAGGGTAATCGCAGCCACGGTCTCCGAGCTGATAGTCCATGCTGCTGCAAACGTCGTCGAACTGTTCGTGCAGATGGTTGTTGTGTTGCAAACGTCCCCATCCCTTGACTCAGGGGTCGAGACGTGTCTGCACGATCCGTTACAGCCGCTCGGATAAGATGCCTGTCATCTCGACTGCTAGTGATACGAGGCCGTTGGGATCGAACACGGCGTTCCGTATTACCCTCCTGAACCCACCGATTCCATATTCTGCTAACAGTCATTGGATTTCGACCAATGCGAGCAGCAATGTCGCGATACGATAAACCGCAATCGCGATAGGCTGCAATCCGACCTTTATCAAAGTCGGAAACGTGATGGTACGCATTTCTCCTCCTTGCACGAGGCATCACAACAACGTTTCACCAGGCAACGCCGGTCAACTGCTGTTTGTGTATGAGAAATCGGTTGGAAACTTCCTCATGTCAGCACGTTGTAGGTGCCGCAACCGCCGCCAATCTTGTCTGAATGCTCTGAAAAGCTAATCATTTGCATATCACAGCATCTTCTTCCTGTCGGTTAAATTTCGCGTCTGTAGCACGTTGTCTTCGTGGTCTAGGAATTTTAATGGCCAGTAGTGTATCACACACACATGTGAATTGTATTTTTCTTTTCAAAAGTTTATTTATTTTAATCACCTAATTAGGACTGAAAGTTCCTGCCACCATTTTTCCGTATTTGGAATTTTTACTTAAAATACCTGTATCTCTCCTTATTTCTTTAATTTGTTTATACAAAGTGTAATACAAACTATGCGAAGCAGGACCAAAGACTCAAAATTAATTGTAATGAAGTAGATTTTGCTCGATTTGGCGCTTGTATAGTATTTCTTTAATTCTATAAAATCGTCTAGATCGCTTAATATGTGTTATCATTTACAACAGAATCCGAAAACTTGTGCTGAATAATTCAGCCAATACTGTAAAAGCAGAAAATTTTAGTGACTGGGGAGAAATGAGAAACGGAATCCAACTGGCCTCAGTTTTGGGTCTGCATATATTTCTTACATATGTGAATGACCTTGCACTTAACAACCAACAAGCAAAACTTGTACATCATTATGCAAATAATACTAGTGTCCTAATAATTTGTGTTTTTTATATATATATATATATATATATATATATATATATATATATATATATATAGAGAGAGAGAGAGAGAGAGAGAGAGAGAGAGAGAGAGAGAGAGAGAAGACGCTATATTCAGTTCTGTACAACAATGAGAGACGTTTCAACAGCCCATGCAGTACATGAAAATGAGTCAGTAATTAGAGTAGAATGCTCCAGATTTTGTGGGTGTTCGTATTGATAAAAATATCAAGTCGAAGAATGAAAATCTGAACTCGAAGAAGCATATTATTAAGCTTCCCAAACAACTATGTACACCTACCTTTGCCTTCTTGTAATTGGAGAAAAAGAAATTCGACCTCGTTATCTGTTTTTGCATATTTCCATTCAGCACTGTCATATAGAATAATTTTTAGCGCAACTAATTAATGGAAAGAAAGCGCTGATTTCTCAAAAGCGAGCAGCAGCAGTAAAACGTGTCGCTCACCCGTCGTTTTTGTGTAGGTGTGTCTTCAAGGAATTGGCCATTTTAACTGTACCATCACAAAACGTATATTTGCTAACAAAACTAATCCATCACAGGTCGAGAAGAATAGTGTTGTTCGTACTTGGAACTGCCGTTTATTAAAGCTGTCTCACAGCTTAAGAAGCAAGAACTAAACTGCTCACTTCCCCAGTACCGTAAACTGTGTACCAGCTAGCAAAGCAAGTTTTAAATCTAACTAAAAATCATTTCTCCTGGAGAGGACTTAATAATCCATGGAGCCGCGCGGGGTAGCTGCACGGTCATGCTCGCCTTGCCACGGTTCGCGCGGCTCCCCCCCCCCGCCCCCCTCCTCCCTCAGAGGCTCGAGCCCTCCCTCGGCCATGGGTGTGTATATTGTCCTTAGCGTAGGTTAGATTCTGCGTAAGTCTAGGGAGCGATGACTTCAGCAGTGTGGTTCCGTAGGACATTACCACACTCAATAATCCATGGTGACTTTCTGTTTAAAATTGGTAATCTGTAAGAAATACAAAATGAGTTTTAAGTATAGCGGCACGAGCAGGACAATTCGGCCCCCGCTTTACAGAACTTGTAAAAGAAAGTTCACTGGCAGTATCAATAAAACTTAAGGCTAATTAGCGTGTCAACTAGTAGCTTGACAGGTTCTAACAACCCTACCACAACAAAGGTCAAAAATTAATTATGATTTGTAGAGTTGCTCGCGCTGCTAAATATTGTATTTTCGGGCAACAACAAAGTTATATTACGTTGCAGGTGTCATTAGAGCACAGTTAAAGTCATTTCATGAAATAATGTATAAACTAGGCACTCATCTTTTCGTGTTTCCCTTGCTGGTCTCGTTGTAAACTCATGGCTCAATCGTCTAAAATATAGGTGGTGATGATTCCAAGCTCGAATGCAGAAAGGCCTAGGTGTTATTCTGCGATATTCAAAAGTTTTATATGATCATTCCACTTCAAATCGTTCCGCACGCATACTCCCAGATATTTTACAGATGTAACTGCTACCAGTGTTTGTTCCGCTATCATATAATCATACAATAAAGGATCCTTCTTTCTATGTATTCGCAATATATTACATTTGTCTATGTTAAGGGTCAGTTGCCACTCCCTGCACCAAGTGCCTATCCGCTGCAGATCTTCCTGCATTTCGCTACAATTTTCTAATGTTGCAACTTCTCTGTATATTACAGCATCATCCGCAAAAAGCCGCATGGAACTTCCGACACTATCTACTAGGTCATTTATATATATTGTGAAAAGCAACGGTCCCATAACACTCCCCTGTGGCACGCCAGAGGTTACTTTAACGTCTGTAGACGTCTCTCCGTTGATAACAACATGCTATGTTCTGTTTGCTAAAACCTCTTCAATCCAGCCAGGTAGCTGGTCTGATATTCCGTAGGCTCTTACTTTGTTTATCAGGCGATAGTGCGGAACTGTATCGAACGCCTTCCGGAAGTCAAAGAAAATAGCATCTACCTAGGAGCCTATATCTAATATTTTCTGGGTCTCATGAACAAATAAAGCGAGTTGGGTCTCACACGATCGCTGTTTCCGGAATCCATGTTGACTCCTCCAGAGTAGATTCTGGGTTTCCAAAAACGACATGATACGCGAGCAAAAAACATGTTCTAAAATTCTACAACAGATCGACGTCAGAGATACAGGTCTATAGTTTTGCGCATCTGCTCGACGACCCTTCTTGAAGACTGGGACTACCTGTGCTCCTTTCCAATCATTTGGAACCTTCCGTTCCTGTAGAGACTTGCGGTACACGGCTGTTACGAGGGGGGAAGTTCTTTCGCGTACTCTGTGTAGAATCGAATTGGTATCCCGTCAGGTCCAGTGGACTTTCCTCTGTTGAGTGATTCCAGTTGCTTTTCTATTCCTTGGACACTTATTTCGATGTCAGCCATTTTTTCGTTTGTGCCAGGATTTAGAGAAGGAACTGCAGTGCGGTCTTCCTCTCTGGAACAGCTATGGAAAAAAGGTGTTTAGTATTTCAGCTTTACGCGTGTCATCCTCTGTTTCAATGCCATCATCATCCCGGAGTGTCTGGATATGCTGTTTCGAGCCACTTACTGATTTAACGTAAGACCAGAACTTCCTAGGATATAGGTGTTCGTTCATTCTGCGCACTGTATGAGATTGAAATAATAGAGAATTATCGTGAAGGTGTTCCCATGAACCATCTACCAGGAACGTAAATGTGATTTGCTGAGGATCCATGTAGATGTGCATGTAGATGTTGACACCTGGGACGATGTGTTGGATTTGCGGAGATGTCTGGTGCCACATACCTGCGGAAAGCTGCCAGTGTCTCGAATCAATGAGACGCAGAACTGCTGCCCCTTCCCAAGGTGGACCGACGCTAAGACGCGTTTCGGAGATTGTCGGTGTGCGGTTTCCTTACCCCGCGTGTCACCTCGTACCTGTACGGCCCTGGGTCGTAACGCCTGTGGCGTGGCGTCCTTGCAGCCCTGAGGCAGCACACCAGTCTCGCATGGCAGCGCCGCGTGCATCACAGCCAGATCGCAATCGACGCCTCTCTCTCAGAGATCGATAGCTCGCGGAGGTCGCATTCCAGCGAGCGGCGGTCGATACCTCGTCCCACGCCGCCGTCACCCTGCACCACCGTGTCCGCGCGTGTTTGTTGCCGCTGCTGCCAACTCCCACCTCCGTTTGTTTATTTATTTATTTACACATAAGACCAATATGAGGAGCAAAACTCTAAGGTCATGGAACATGGCAGTACATGAAATTCAACATAAAAGTAATGTTGTTGTTGTTGTCTTCAGTCATGAGACTGGATTGATGCAGCTCTCCATGCAGCTCTCCTGTGCAAGCTTCTTCATCTCCCAGTACCTACTGCAACCTACATCCTTCTGAATCTGCTTAGTATTTCATCTCTTCGTCTCCCTCTACGATTTTTATCCTCCAAACTGCCCTCCAATACTAAATTTGTGACCCCTTGCTGCCTCAGAACATGTCCTACTAACCGATCCCTTCCTCCAGTCAAGTTGTGCCACAAATTTCTCTTCTCTCCAATTCTATTCAATACCTCCTCATTAGTTGTATGATCTACCCATCTAATCTTCAGCATTCTTCTGTAGCGCCACATTTCCAAAGCTTCTATTCTCTACTTGTCCAAATTATTTGTCGTCCACGTTTCACTTCCATGCATGGCTTCATTCCATACGAATAGTTTCAGAGACGACTTCCTGACACTTAAATCTATACCCGATATTTACAAATTTCTCTTCTTCAGAAACGCTTTCCTTGCCATTGCCAGTCTACATTTTATACCGTCTCTACTTCGACCATCATCAGTTATTTTGCTCCCCAAATAGCAAAACTCATTTACTACTTTAAGCATCTCATTTACTGATGTAATTCCCGCAGCATCACCCAATTTAATTCGACTACATTCCATTATCCCATTGTTCATGTTCATCTTATATCCTCCTTTCAAGACACTGTACATTCTGTTCAACTGCTGTTCCAGGTCCTATGCTGTCTCTGACAGAATTACAATGTCATCGACGAACCTCAAAGTTTTTATTTATTCTCCATGGATTTTAATACCTACTTCGAATTTCTCTTTTGTTTCCTTTACTGCTTGCTCAATGTACAGATTGAATAACATCGGGGAGTGGCTACAGCCCTGTCTCACTCCCTTCCCAACGACTGTGCTTAAACTGACACACAATATTTTTAGCGCAACGCAATCTGACTTTTAAAAATCCCTACAATGGCCCTGACTAACAATAACCTATACCTTTCACAAATCACTTACCTCACCAAAAATCTTCGTTACTCGAGCTACTGCAATAAAGCGAGCGCCAGTACTGCCAGCTAAATAAAAGATTCAAACTACTGAAGGCACTAACTACTGATAGGCATAGTTAGCAAATGAAAGATTTTGATAGAGAACAAACAATGTATTTACCTTAATAGTGTTCAAATGTCATAATGTACATATAGCAGTTAATGACATCCATTCTTACAAATTTCAAAACTCCGCCATTTCTCTCCCCACATCCACCACTGCTGGCGGCTCACCTCCAACTGCGCAACGCTACACGCTGTTAACAGCCAACAGCCCAACACTACAATGGCAGACAACAATGCAAACCAGCGACAGACTGCACCCAGCACAGCCAGTGATTTTGATACAGAGCGCTACGTGGCGTTACCAACATAAAAACTTAAACAGCCTACTTACACTCTGTCAGGTGACACGAACATAAGCATCCTGTCTGATCAGCTGCATCCACTCATGTCCATTGCGCATTCACACGGACTGGGGCAATTCCAGCAGGACAATGCGACATCCCACACCTCCAGAATTGCTGCAGAGTCGCTCCAGGAACACTCTTCTGAGTTTAAACACTTCCGCTGGCCATCAAACTCCCCAGACATGAATATTATTGAGCGCGTCTTGGATTTCTTGCAACGTACTGTTCAGAAGAGATCTCCACCTCCTGGTACTCTTATTTATAGACAGCCTTGGAAGATTCATGGTGTCCTTTCCCTCCAGCACTACTTCAGACATTAGTCGAGTCCATGCCACGTCGTGCAGCGGCACTTCTGCATGCTCGCGCGGTCCCTACACGATATTAGGACCGAGCGAGGTGGCGCAGTGGGTAGCACACTGGACTCGCATTCGGGAGGACGACGGTTCAATCCCGTCTCCGGCCATCCTGATTTAGGTTTTCCGTGATTTCCCTAGATCGCTTCAGGCAAATGCCGGGATGGTTCCTTTGAAACGGCACGGCCGATTTCCTTCCCCATCCTTCCCTCACCCGAGCTTGCGCTCCGTCTCTAATGACCTCGTTGTCGACGGGACGTTAAACACTAATCTCCTCCTCCCCTCCACGATATCAGGCAGATATACCAGTTTCCTTGGCTCTTCAGTGTAATTCACCCAGCGGGCTTGCTTTGGTAGTGGTATATCAGATTCCAGAGGAGGAAAGTGACCTCCAAGAAGCCTGCAGTTTTTCAGCCCGCCCACTGTTTCAGCGAAACTTTTCAGTTCGTGCGCCACGCCCCCGCACATTCCGCGTAGTGTCGGCTGCGAGGTAGCTTCAGGCTAGCGAACACCACTTCTCGGAAGCCAATCGCGACGCGTTGCAAGGCGCTCGCTGCAGAGGGAGGGTGCTGCGAACGAAGTTATCCGTCCTTCAATCAAAGCCTGCAAATTTTAGCTAAAAAATACGCGAACGGTAGTAGTTTACTACACTAAGTCTTCTTCGATGCTGGACTTTTTGTTTTTGATTTGGATACACCAATATACGTTTTAACTTTTCAACACGGCATATTTTCAGAGAGCGTTGGAATATTACACGATTCTTCATTTCCACGTCCTGTTTTCACGTTTAAAACAACCCATGTAACAATTTTGTAATGAAATGAAGAATCAGTCGCAGTAAAACTTCTACTTCATTATTTGATTTATACTTGGCCATTATATACAACCACTCGCTCACAGAACGGTCCGTACCTAAAGACTGGAAAATTGCTCAAGTCACACCAATACCCAAAAAGGGAAGTAGGAGTAATCCGCTGAATTACAGGCCTATATCACTAACGTCGATTTGCTGTAGGGTTTTGGAACATATACTATATTCGCACATTATGCAGTACCTCGAAGAAAACGACTTATTGACACATAGTCAGCATGGTTGCAGAAAATATCGTTCTTGTGAAACACAACTAGCTCTTTATACTCATGAAGTAAGAAGTGCTATCGACAGGGGATGTCAAATTGATTCCATATTTTTAGACTTCCAGTCTTTCGACACCGTTCCTCACAAGCGTCTTCTAACCAAACTGCGTGCCTACGGAGTATCGCCTCAGTTGTGCGACAGGATTCGTGATTTCCTGTCAGAAAGGTCGCAGTTCGTAGTAATAGAAGGAAAGTCATCGAGTAAAACAGAAGTAATATCCGGCGTTCTCCAAGGAAGTGTTAAAGGCTCTCTATTGTTCCTGATCTATATTAACGACATAGGAGACAATCTGAGTAGCCCTCTTAGATTGTTTGCAGATGATGCTGTCATTTACCGTCTTGTAAAGTCATCAGATGATCAAAACGATTTGCAAAATGATTTAGATAAGGTATCTGTATGGTGCGAAAAGTGGCAAATAACCCTGAATAAGGAAAAGTGTGAAGTTATTCACATGAGTACTAAAAGAAATCAGCTAAATTTCGATTACGCGATAAGTCACACAAATCTGAAGGCTGTAAATTCAACTAAATACTTAGGGATTACAATTACAAATAACCTAAATTGGAACGATCACATAGATAATGTTTTGGGTAGAGCAAACCAAAGACTGCGATTCATTGGCAGAGCACTTAGAAGGTGCAACAGGTCTACCAAAGAGACTGTTTACACTACGCTTGTCCGCCCTATTCTGGAGTGTTGCTGTGCGGTTTGGGATCCGCATCGGGTGGGAGTGACAGATGGCATCGAAAAAAGTACAAAGAAGGGCAGCTCGTTTTGTGTTACCGCGAAATAGGGGAGATAGTGTCACAGACATGATACGTGAATTGGAGTGTCAATCACTAAAACAAAGGCGTTTTTCGTTGCAACGGGATCTTCTCATGAAATTTCAATCACTAGTTTTCTCCTCCGATTGCGAAAACATTCTGTTGGCACCCACCAACATAGGGAGAAATGATCATCACGATAAAATAAGAGAAATCAGGCCTCGCACAGAAAAATTTAAGTGCTCGTTGCTGGCGGCAGTGGCCGAGCGGTTCTAGGCGCTACAGTCTGGAAGCGCGAGACCGATACGGTCGCAGGTTCGATACCTGCCTCGGGCATGGATGTGTGTGATGTCTTTAGGTTAGTTAGGTTTAAGTAGTTCTAAGTTCTAGGGGACTGATGACCTCGAAAGTTAAGTCGCATAGTGCTCAGAACCATTTGAACCATTTTTGAAAATCGCTGAGGCAATCGCAGCACGGCTGGTGAATGTGCGGCCACGGAGAGTGTCTTTCATTGTTGGAAAAAGCCAAAAGTCACTAGGAGCCAGGTCAGGTGAGTAGGGAGCATGAGGAATCACTTCAAAGTTGTTATCACGAAGAAACTGTTGCGTAACGTTAGCTCGATGTGCGGGTGCGTTGTCTCGGTGAAACAGCACACGCGCAGCCCTTCCCGGACGTTTTTGTTACAGTGCAGGAAGGAATTTGTTCTTCAAAACATTTTCGTAGGATGCACCTGTTACCGTTGTGCCCTTTGGAACGCAATGGGTAAGGATTACGCCCTCCCTGTCCCAGAACATGGACACCATATTTTTTTCAGCACTGGCGGTTACCCGAAATTTTTTTGGTGGCGGTGAATCTGTGTGCTTCCATTGAGCTGACTGGCGCTTTGTTTCTGGGTTGAAAAATGGCATCCACGTCTCATCCATCGTCACAACCGACGAAAAGAAAGTCCCATTCGTGCTGTCGTTGCGCGTCAACATTGCTCGGCAACATACCACACGGTCAGCCGTGTGGTCGTCCGTCAGCATTCGTGGCACCCACCTGGATGACACTTTTCGCGTTTTCAGGCCGTCATGCAGGATTGTGTGCACAGAACCCACAGAAATGCCAACTCTGGAGGCGATCTGTTCAACAGTCATTCGGCGATCCCGCAAAACAATTCTCTCCACTTTCTCGATCGTGTCGTCAGACCGGCTTGTGCGAGCCCGAGGTTGTTTCGGTTTGTTGTCACACGATGTTCTGCCTTCATTAAACTGTCGCACCCACGAAAACACTTTTGACACATCCATAACTCCATCACCACATGTCTCCTTCAACTGTCGATGAATTTCAATTGGTGTCACACCACGCAAATTCAGAAAACGAATGATTGCACGCTGTTCAAGTAAGGAAAACGTCTCCATTTTAAGTCTTTAAAACAGTGCTCATTCTCGCCGCTGGCGGTAAAATTCCATCTGCCGTACGGTGCTGCCATCTCTGGGACGTATTGACAATGAACGCGGCTTCATTTTAAAACAATGCGCATGTTTCTATCTCTTTCCAATCCGGAGAAAAAAAATCGGAGGGCTTAGAACTTGAATGCACCTCGTATTTATGGACAGCGCTGCAGGATTCATGGTGCCAATTTCCTCCAGCACTACTTCCGACATCAGTCTTCTCCATGCAGTCTCATATTGTGGTTCTTCTGCGTGCTGTCGGGGGCGCTAAACGATATAAGACAGGCGTACCACTTTCTTTGGCTCTTCAGTGTAGTTCAACAATTGTAAGTCTACAGGATTTCGTGGCCGTTGTCACTGAAGCTAAAGTCTTCAGGGCTATCAGGCCGCGTCATGTTTCTTCTAAAATGTTCGACGTTTCGACCCCTCTGCTGGGATCTTCCTCAGGATCTTTTGGTGTTCACTACTGCTATAACACTGTCAGAGACGAGTGTCGGGTCCACTTATAGAAGGTGGAGTTTTCTGGCGTTCGTGCTGGAGAAGTGATAGTATTGGTTAAAATTCATATGGCTACCATTGGTAAGCCATAGTCGTAGGCTCATATTCCCTCTCTGATGCAGAAGAAGGGGCGTTGGTAGCTCATCTCCTGTGGATACCATTGGCGGTCCATCGTCATTGGATAGTAAAGGCACTGTTCCACACTTGTGCTGGAGAAGGGTTATTGGTTGGAATGCCTGCTACCGCTATTGGTTGGTCGTCATCAGTGGCTAGATTCGAAACGGACAGAGCAAGAGAGGGGGGAATGTTTACCCAAACTATTATTGTCCGCCGAGGTGGGTTGCAGGGCGTTGTTTACGCCGCGGCTGCGTATTTACTTCCTTGATGGCGGGGAGCCACGATGCCGGAAGCCTATAGCCGTCCTCTCCATTGTAATTAGACGCATTCTTAGAAATTTCAAACGCTTCTCGGACCTTTCTTCTGTAGATGTTTGTTTCTTTAGCCGGTACACGTACATTATTAAAATCGATGTCAGAGCCACAGTTCTCGTGATGTTCCGCTACTGCCGATTTTGCACTTTGTTTCAGCCGCATGTGCCGTTCGTGTTGCTTAATGCGTTCTTTAAGAGTTCTTCCAGTTTCGCCTATATACACTTTGCCGCAGCCACATGACACTTGATAGACGCCTGCATTGTGGAGGTAATCAGGTGCATCCGTTTCCCGTCGCAAAAAGTCTTTTTGTTTTGACCAAAGAAAGATGTCTCAATACCATTTTTCTTTATAATTCTGCTTATGCGGTTAGTGAGCCCAGAAACGAACGGTAACCTGACGGAGTGAGAAGGCGGTTCCTCGTCATTCTTATTAGCGGTATAAATATTCCGCCTAAAAGCCCTGTCGAGTGAATGACTATCATACCCATTTGCCTTCAATGTCCTCTTTAAAAAATTCAACTCCGGTTCTAAGTTGTCGTCATCGCTGATACGGAAGGCAAATGAAGACAGTGTGTTGAGTACGGAGCTGGGTGGTGGCGCGAAGTGGCATCTAAATGCCTGTTTGTGTTAGTCGGCTTTCTGTACGCTCTGTGACCCAGAGTGTTATCAGATCTTCTGTATACCAACACATCTAGGAACAGGAGACTGACCTCACTCTCAGCTTCCAAAGTGAATTTGATTTTGGGGTGAATTCCATTTAAGAAATTGTTGAACGGATTCAGTTCGTGTTCGTCGTGTGGCCATATAACAAATGTATCGCCCACATAACGGAGCCAAGAAGAAGGCTTCAAAGGAGCACTACTTAACGCTTGTTGTTGAAAATGTTCCATAAATACGTCAGCTGCATCTGGCGAAATGGGTGAACCCGTAGCAAGGCCGTCAGCCTGTTCATAGAATTCACCATTGTATTTAAAATAGCTCGAACGAAGATATAATTCAGTTAAGTCACAAACATCTGGAGCAACATTCTCTCTTATGATCTCCATTGTATCTGATACTGGGACGTTAGTAAATAACGATGTGACATCGAAGCTAACAAGAATGTCACCTGCAGATATCCTCAGAGTGCGTATAATTTCTAAAAAATGTTTCGAATCTTTTGTAAATGTATTTGTTTTACCAACTAGATGTCTAAGTTTGCCAGATAAATGACGTGCTAAAAAATAAGTTTGCGAGTTATGTATTTTCGGTAGTCCGTACATTCTGGGTGAGACAGGTATTCGAGGTGTTGGATTCAAAAAAATGGTTCAAATGGCTCTGAGCACTATGCGACTAAACTTCTGAGGTCATCAGTCGCCTAGAGCTTAGAACTAGTTAAACCTAACTAACCTAAGGACATCACACACATCCATGCCGGAGGCAGGATTCGAACCTGCGACCGTAGCGGTCGCTCGGTTCCAGACTGTAGCGCCTAGAACCGCTCGGCCACTTAGGCCGGCGGTGTTGGATTCTTTGTATCAGAGTCTGATATCAGGTTTTTCACTTTCCGAACGATTCTGTTCGTCGGATCGCTTTTTAACTTGCGAATCACAGGATCAGCTAGTAGTTGTTCCATCTTCCTGTGATGATCCACAGCGTCCAAAACAACATTAGCATTCCCCTTATCCGATTTTGTTACAACGATGCTTTCGTTTCTCATGAGTTCAATAAGAGATTTCTTTTCCTGCGCCGATATGTTGCTTTTCGGAGGTTTCGATTTCCGTAGAACTCCGACATATGTTGTCTTACTTCTTCGGCCAGCTCCTTCGAAAGACGAAACAAGGATGCTTCGACGGCACTTACTATTTCTTCAACAGGTATTCTCTTCGGTGTAGTTGCGAAATTCAGACCTTTGCCCAGAACTGAAACAGCTGCTTCACCGAGTACTCCTGACGAGAGATTCACCACTACTCGCTTCGGATCCACATCAGCGTCTTCCTTCTTAACTGTAACCGCTAGCTTCTCGAACTTATCTTTTTTGTTTCATAGCACTGAAATTCGAAAACCTTGTTGAATGATCAAACGTTATTCTAGAATGAGATTTTCACTCTGCAGCGGAATGTGCGCTGATATGAAACTTCCTGGCAGATTAAAACTGTGTGCCCGACCGAGACTCGAACTCGGGACCTTTGCCTTTCGCGGGCAAGTGCTGTACCATCTGAGCTACCGAAACACGACTCACGGCCGGTCTCATAGCTTTACTTCTGCCAGCATATCATCTCCTACCTTCCAAACTTTACAGAAGTTCTTCTGCGAACCTTGCAGAACTAGCACTCCTGAAAGGAAGGACACTGCGGAGACTTGGCTTAGCCACAGCCTGGGGGATGTTTCCAGAATGAGATTGTCACTCTGCAGCGGAGTGTGCGCTGATATGAAACTTCCTGGAAGATTACTAGTTCTGCAAGGTTCGCAGGAGAGCTTCTGTAAAGTTTGGAAGGTAGGAGACGAGATACTGGCAGAAGTAAAGCTGTTGTGCTAGTTCTGCAAGGTTCGCAGGAGAATTTCCGTAAAGTTTGGAAGGTAGGAGACGAGATACTGGCAGAAGTAAAGCTGTGAGACCGGGCGTGAGTCGTGCTTCGGTAGCTCAGATGGTAGAGCACTTGCCCGGGAAAGGCAAAGGTCCCGAGTTCGAGTCTCGGTCAGCCACACAGCTTTAGTCTGCCAGGAAGTTTCTAATCAGCGCACACTCCGCTGCAGAGTGAAAATCTCATTGTGGAAACATCCCCCAGGCTGTGGCTAAGCCATGTGTCCACAGTATCCTTTCTTTCAGGAGTGCTAGTTCTGCAAGGTTCGCAGGAGAGCTTCTGTAAAGTTTGGAAGGTAGGAGACGAGGTACTGGCAGAAGTAAAGCTGTGAGTACCGGGCGTGAGTCCTGCTTCGGTAGCTCAGATGGTAGGGCACTTGCCCGTGAAAGGCAAAGGTCCCGAGTTCGAGTCTCGGTCGGACACGCAGTTTTAATCTGCCAGGAAGTTTCAAACGTTATTCTGTCCACTTTATCCCAGTCCTGGGGTGAGAGAGTTGCCGCGAGTGAGAAATGCACATCAATTAAAACGGAGCTAACGTAATTCAAGTCTGTGTGCATTTGCTGGATTCTTTCACGGAGCAGTGCTTCCCTGGCCCTTTGGTAGATTCTCCTGGCTTTCACTCTCTGCACATGGTGGCTAATTCTGCCGAATGTGGGAATAACATCCTTATCACGGCAACGGGATTGAAAGGCCAAATCGCATGGTAATTTACCTCTTCTTGTGCGAAGCTTCTCCTGATGGTGGTATAAACCTCTTGCCCATACAAGCGTTTTATGCAAGTCTGCAGGTGTTGTGTCTAGACAAGACAGCCTAGACACAATGAGAGGAAGCCGAAAGGCACGCGCTTAAACTCATGCAGGCTGGCGTGAGGTCTGAAACAGGATACGTAATGAATGCTATAAAGAAAAGTACGTAGCTTCTGGAATACTTAACTTTAATCCACATTTGTAGAACATCGCTCTTGATGATACATTAATAGAATCTCAATATCAATTGAATACGGCGCCTTGCTAGGTCGTAGCAAATGTAGCTGAAGGCTATGCTAACTATCGTCTCGGCAAATGAGAGCGTAGTTGTCGGTGAACCGTTCCTTGCAAAGTCGGCTGTACAACTGGGGCGAGTGCTAGTACGTCTCTCTAGACCTGCCGTGTGGCGGCGCTCGGTCTGCAATCACTGACAGTGGCGACACGCGGGTCCGACCTATACTAGCGGACCGCGGCCGATTTAAAAGCTACCACCTAGCAAGTGTGGTGTCTGGCGGTGACACCACAGCAGGCTTTCGTGGCCGTTGTCACTGAAGTTAAAGTCTTCTAGGTTATTAGGTCGCGTCATGTTTCTTCAAGAGAAGAAACACGACGCGGCCTAATAAGCCAGAAGATTTTAACTTTAGTTCAACAATTGTCACCCTGTGTGACGTCAGCTGCCGCATCACTGGTGTGAATAGGACTCTGTCCCCTAGATATAAAGATTAGGGAACAGGCAGCTTGGTACTGGGTAAAAAAGGGGGTTATCAGCAAGGTAGAAGAAATTATAGGAGCACCAGTCAGGGACAAAGGTGAGATTAGGGAAAGAGGGGTAAACCTATGGCAGGAAACATGGGAATCGGATGAAACTGGTAGAAGAACCTTTCAGTTCCTACCAGATGTAAGGGAAAGATTGAAAATGAAGTACCTTAAGCCAACTCGGGGATTGTTCCACTTTCTCACCGGTCATGGCCCCTATCCGACATATCTTTGTCGGTTTGGGAAAAAGGCTACGCCTGCGTGTGACTGTGGCGCACCGGAGGGTACTCCTGACCATGTGGGTTATGAGTGCCCCCTTTTCGATGATGTAGCCGGGACATTGAGACAACAATTACCTAGCACAAACACCTATGACCTTTTAAGACAGGAGGAGACATTTCACAGACTAAATACATTGGTAAACGAGGTATCACAGAAAGTTCTGACAACTTTTTTGAGAGACCTTCATGACTAAGTAAATAGACAACACTGAATGCGACCACCGCCCCAATGCCATACCGCCGGTTCGTGGACAGGTCGACTTTATAGTCGGAATCCGCCACGACCAGGACCAGGGGGACTGGGGCAAAGCCTGATCAAGACAACGCACCGATAATGACATAGATTAGAAAGTAGGCGTAGTTAATTAGAATAGGATAGTAAGTTAGGAACCTGCAGCGATAATTTAACCCTTGCCTGCCCTGTGCCAGGGGCTCGCTCATAGGGATTAGCTCTATGAGCAGGGCATCAAGTAGGTTTATATCATTAACTGGCACAATTGTAACGCTGCAGGCAGTTAGTATTAACCAGTAGTAGTAACTAGAAATTATGCTAGCTAGTAAACTAAGAAGTAGTCTGCCTAGTTGAAATCGTAGAACTGTCTGTAGTTAAGTTAAGAAAAATGTATAGCTGCTATTGTAAATTTAGGAATGTAGGACCCACTAATCATTAAGGTGGTGGGTCATTATTGTAACACTATTATGAAAAGAAATAAAGATTTTTTTTAAAAAAAAAAGTCTTCTAGGTTATTAGGTCGCGTCATGTTTCTTCATGAGAAGAAACACGACGCGTCTAATAAGCCAGAAGATTTTAACTTTAGTTCAACAATTGCCCCCTGTGTGACGTCAGCTGCCGCATCACTGTGTAGCCCGCAGTTTGTCGGTCCCTCAGCGGTGGTGGGTACTGATAAAGCGTACTCAAAAGTAGGCCACGACGGGGTCGATATAAGCGACCCATGACAACCATTACTACTCAATCTGTCACGTCGATGGGCAAACCGATGCACGGTACACAAGGGGAGCGGATATCTTCGCTGCTGCTGCACTGATAAGGACGCGGCCGTGGGCGTGCTGAAGTCCTGTGTGGGTGGCACGCGGAATGTCCGGGCTATCAGCAGGGGGCCATCTCGTGGGCACGCCCCTGCTTTCCTCCGCCTGAGATGGCATCGCGGTGGCGCCGTCGCCGCGTAGCCCGGCACCGTGGGACGCCGAGGTATGGCCGCAGGGACGCAGCGCAGTAAGACGCGAATAAACCAGCGGGCGGCGCGCGCCACACACGTACCGTACCGCACGCCTGTGGGTCGATCCCGGCACGCGGCCTTGGGCAGCCAGCGCCGGAACTACTGTGTAAACACGTCGATACAGCACAGGGTCAGACCGGCGCAGCGTCGTACACTCGCTCCGCCTGCGACTTGCCACCGTGGAGCTAAAAAGAAGAGGAGTTGTCATGACGTCACAGACTTGAAGCCGACCCAAGTCAAGATCCGCTATGTTAGCTACCCCAAAACATTCGCTTCTGGTAGTTTGATTCCGTGTAATCGTGAAGTGGCAACAAAACAACTATTCACGTTGGTGTGCAGAATATATGAGTCTGGCGATATACCATCTGACTTTCGGAAAAGCATCATCCACACAGATCCGAAGACGGCAAGAGCTGACAAGTGCGAGAATTATCGCACAATCAGCTTGACAGCTCATGCATCGAAGCTGCTTACAAGAATAATATACAGAAGAATGGAAAAGAAAATTGAGAATGCTCTAGGTGACGATCAGTTTGGCTTTAGGGAAAGTAAAGGGACGAGAGAGGCAATTCTGACGTTACGGCTAGTAATGGAAGCAAGGCTAAAGAAAAATCAAGACACTTTCATAGGATCTGTCGACCTGGAAAAAGCGTTCGACAATATATAATGGTGCAAGCTGTGCGAGATTCTGAAAAAAGTAGCGGTAAGCTATAGGGAGAGACGGGTCATATACAATATGTACATCAACCAAGAGGGAATAATAAGAGTGGACGATCAAGAACGAAGTGCTCGTATTAAGAAGGGTGTAAGACAAGGCTGTAGCCTTTCGCCCCTACTCTTCAATCTGTACATCGAGGAAGCAATGATGGAAATAAAAGAAAGGTTCAGGAGTGGAATTAAAATACAACGTGAAAGGATATCAATGATACGATTCGCTGATGTTGCTATCCTGAGTAAAAGTGAAGAAGAATTAAATGATCTGCTGAACGGAATGAACAGTCTAATGAGTACACAGTATGGTTTGAGAGTAAATCAGAGAAAGACGAAGGTAATGAGAAGTAGTAGAAATGAGAACAGCGAGAAACTTAACATCAGGATTCATGGTCACGAAGTCAATGAAGTTAAGGAATTCTGCTACCTAGGCAGTAAAATAACCAATGACGGATGGAGCAAGAAGGACATCAAAAGCAGGCTCGCTATGGCAAAAAAGGCATTTCTGGCCAAGAGAAGTCTACTAATATCAAATACCGTCGTTAATTTGAGGAAGAAATTTCTGAGGATTAGTAGACGAAAGGACGTGCCTCTGCAATGGGGACCGAAAACATTTGATCGGAAGGTCATAGGTCATCCGATTCCTCCACAGGAAAACACGTCTGATATATTATATACGACACTGGTGAAGGGATGTGCGACACATGACAGGAATATGTTGTCTACTAGAGTGCAGCAACGCTCAGTGTTTGACCGGTCACGGCTCGCCTGTTGACGGGGGTACCGAGCAGCTGTTGTCCGGCCCCACACGACTCGGCTCGGCTCTGTCACGTACTCGCTCCACGTCTGTTGTCCGGATTCCGGACACGTGGATATCCGAGCATGACCGGTCACCGCTGACGTCACACCTCGCCTTGTCAAGGCTCGCTGCACTGTACTTTACTGTACACATCCAACGCCTCTCTCTCTCTCTCTCTCTCTCTCTCTTTTAGTACAAAAGTAACATTTCCAAGAGCGGGTACGTGACACAGCTAAATTCACACCTGGAAAGTAAAATGATATTTCAATACAATCGCGGATAGAAGACGAGTCTCATTTTCAACCAAAAAAGATATTTTTCCTTTCATTTATAGCAAACATTAAATAAGTGCTTTCCCTGTAATCTAGAAGACAACCATCTTCATAAAGAAAGCATACAAAGAACATTAAACATTTACAGACGCAACTTGTCATATGTTTCAATTGTTTGCAACATAAACAAAATCATAGTTATTGCTGATCGGCAGGAAATCACTAATGCGTTCCGGATTTAATTGACTGCGGCAATTTGTTAGTAACATGGCGGCTTTACTAAAGCACCTTTCACTAGGTGCGCTTGTTGCTGGGATCCAAAAAATACGTCTTGCAACTGCAGCCAAACCTGGCAGATCTGTTTCGTGTCTGCTCCACCACTTTAAGATGTCATCATCATCTCCGGGGTGAATTAAAATGTACAGATCTACTTCATCTGCTGCGGATGATCTGTTGTTCCTCCATTCCTTGAAACGGGCTCTCTTTCTGGGTGGTGATGGCACAGTACTTGAAGGATCTATGATAATAAACAAAAGAGGCAAGTAATACAGAACTGATATGGAAATCATCGAAACATTCCCGTAAGAGACCGATGACCTCGCTGTTTGGTCTCTCCCTCCAAACAACCCGACCCCCCGTTCCCATAAAAACGAGATGTTTTACGTTAATGAAATATTATACGAGTCACAACATTCCCGTTTCTCTATAATACACTTTCCACTAACTATGCAAAAACGATTATGTTAATGATTGAATGTTGTACCTGCGTAGGTAGCACACATTTGTCGCACATTGTTAAGAATTTCCTGCTTTTCACTTATTTCAAGCATATTAAGATCACGGAAGGACGGCCAAAGAAACGATCTTTATGAGGTTTCTTGCTACTGTGTTTCTTTAAATGAGTGGTTCCCGACTGGAAAAACAATAAAGTGGAGCAGTTTATGCACCATACGTACGCAGTAGACGCAATGTTTTCGTCTACAACCAACAGAAATGTACTCCATACTTGGCTTTTTAGACCTTCCCGTTTCTTTAATGTGTAAACATTGGTTTCAATCTTACGTCTTACTACACCGGCTTCCTCGCGCTGCATGATTACAGAGAGAGACACACCACAAATAAGAAGCCCGTACTGGCTGCAGTGTCACACGGATAATAACACGTGTAATGTGTTCGAAGTTATGTGCTACGTTTCGGTCACGGCTTCTATGCTCGGTCTCAAGAACTAGTGCGGGTAGCCTATCTAGTTAGGGTGTGCTCGCCCCACCTCGTATTTTGTGCTCGCTTACTCGGTCATGCAGGACTCTATTGTCTACCCACCTAACTTGTACACTAGGCGAATGTTTAAAAAGATTCTTCTACCTTGCCCGATTTAGGTTTTCTTGTGCATGTGATAATCACTCCCAAAAAAGTGATCGCATCCGACGGACGGACCGACAGATAGTAATTGTCTGAAAACAAAAAAACTAAACTTTTCACTTGAGGGAAGACTTGAACCACGTGACCACGGCGCTCCTGAGCTCACGTATTCTTTGATGTTGCATATCTTGTACATGGACTACTCAGTTTGTATATTTTGCTTATTTTTTTCATAGTTCCCCACAACTTCTTCCTGTTTTCTCGATTGATCTGTGTTCAGTTTTTCAAGGCCTATCCACTGTGCCAACTTATAACTAAGTCTGAGGGGGGTGCGATGGGAGGAAGGTTCCCTTGTTAGAAGGGTGGTCCTAGAGACATTCTGTACCTGTGGGATGTTGCATTGTCCTGCTGAAAGTTTCCAAGTCCGTCACAATGCACAATGGCCACAAATGGACGCAGTAGATCAGACAGGACGCTTACGTACGCGTCACCTGTCAGAGTCGTATCTGGACTATCAGGGATCCCCTATCACACTGCACACGCCTCACACCGTTACACAGCCTCCACCAGTTTGAATAGTCCCCTGCTGGTATGCAGGATCCATGGATTCCAGTAAGGGTGGGCATTACATTGCTGAAATATAAGTCCAGGATGTTGACACGCACAGTGGTTACAGTTACTACAAGCCACACCACAAGTTGGGAAACGGGACCAAATTTCTAGTAGTTTACTGTCGAGTTGAGATTTTCACAAATATTTTATTCGTATCTCACAGAAACTAGCAGTACGGCAATACACAGCCTTCTAAAGACGCCACTAACGGCAATCAAGTAATTTATAGCAATACAACAGTATAAAATTTTTTTTAAAAAACACAGAAGCTAGCAGTGCGGCAATAAACTACCCTTTAAAACACACCGCTAACGCCAATCAACTAATTTTTAAAAAAATTAAAGAACATTAGTAAACAGGCTACTAAAGTAAGTACAGAACTTTGTTAATAAAGTACGGTGAGGTAGTGAAGCTACCAACACCGCCATTAAAAAAATTAAACAGGTCTCAGCAAACACACGATTAATGGCAATAAAAGGAATTCATAAACTTGGAGGAATTTAAAAAAATTTTAAACAAAAGTGTCCTGGAATATCGTTAGAACATAACAGATATGACGGACCCGTGTAAGGCGGCCACGGATCACCCACTCAAGGATGCTCAGGCCAGACAGAATACTGACCAATTTAAATACGCCCGTAAACACAATTGCCACTCTCAGGCTGGTCACTGCACCGAATTTAGCCAGCGAAAACTTGTTATAAGATGGCTTAACTTGCTGACAGAAATAGAGCTAACCTCGTGCAAGGAAACATTACACCACACAGTCCTGAATGAGCGACCACATGATCAACCAACAAGAAGCACGAATTTACTCATAACCCTCGACAGAATAGCGAAACAATTAAACTGCCAAAACTACACCTCCCATCGGACAGTAACGAGAGGAGGAAAGATCACTGTCTTCAAAACCACCAGTGCCGGGGACAGGAAACCCGGTCGCCGGAGGCCACAAGGCAGAAGAGACGCTGGTTACACAAAATTATTACTTAATGATTAAACCTTCCACGAACTTAACTTGCAATTATGCTCGAACAGGCAGTACACGACCTCCGATGGCCAGGATCCACACACCCGACCGCGCATGCGTCGCCAGCGTACCCAACACGCCGCGGTCACGCGACAACACGCTCTGCCACCGGAGTTCACGTCTTCTTTGCGTCGTTGACGGGTAGTGATCGCTCCTTCATGTTAGGTGTCTCCTTTTAAACTCCAGTGTTGAAGCGGAGGATTTACAGAAGCTTGTTAACGTCCCACCGAGGCGAAATGAACAGCAACTACTCGTGGGGCGATTCTGTATACAACCAACACGCGGGGAGCTGTTCGGTCAACTCGACCCGCTCGTTACACACAACCGACATACGAGGTGCATTCAAGTTCTAAGGCCTCCGATTTTTTTTTCTCCGGACTGGAAAGAGATAGAAACATGCGCATTGTTTTAAAATGAGGCCACGTTCATTGTCAATATGTCCCAGAGATGGCAGCACCATACGGCAGATGGAATTTTACCGCCAGCGGCGAGAATGAGAACTGTTTTAAATACTTAAAATGGCGACGTTTTCCTTACTTGAACACTGTGCAATCATTCGTTTTCTGAATTTGCGTGGTGTGAAACCAATTGAAATTCATCGACAGTTGAAGGAGACATGTGGTGATGGAGTTACGGATGTGTCGAAAGCGCATTCGTGGGTGCGACAGTTTAATGAAGGCAGAACATCGTGTGACAACAAACCGAAACAACCTCGGGCTCACATAAGCCGGTCTGACGACATGATCGAGAAATTGGAGAGAATTGTTTTGGGGGATCGCCGAATGACTATTGAACAGATCGCCTCCAGAGTTCGCATTTCTGTGGGTTCTGTGCACACAATCCTGCATGACGACCTGAAAATGCGAAAAGTGTCATCCAGGTGGGTGCCACGAATGCTGACGGACGACCACACGGCTGCCCGTGTGGCATGTTACCGAGCAATATTGATGCGTAGCGACAGCAGGAATGGGACTTTCTTTTCGTCGGTTGTGACAATGGATGAGACGTGGATGCCATTTTTCAATCCAGAAACAAAGCGCCAGTTAGCTCAATGGAAGCACACAGATTCACCGCCACCAAAAAAATTTCGGATAACCGCCAGTGCTGAAAAAATGATGGTGTCTATGTTCTGGGACAGCGAGGGCGTAATCTTTACCCATTGCGTTCCAAAGGGCACTACGGTAACAGGTGCATCCTACGAAAATGTTTTGAAGAACAAATTCCTTCCTGCACTGCAACAAAAACGTCCGGGAAGGGCTGTGCGTGTGCTGTTTCACCGAGACAACGCACCCGCACATCGAGCTAACGTTACGCAACAGTTTCGTCGTGATAACAACTTTGAAGTGATTCCTCGTGCTCCCTTCTCACCTGACCTGACTCCTAGTGACTTTTGGCTTTTTCCAACAATGAAAGACACTCTCCGTGGCCGCACATTCACCAGCCGTGCTGCTATTGCTTCAGCGATTTTCCAGTGGTCAAAACACTCCTAAAGAAGCCTTCGCCGCTGCCATGGAATCATGGCGTCAGCGTTGTGAAAAATGTGTACGTCTGCAGGGCAATTACGTCGAGAAGTAACGCCAGTTTCATCGATTTCGGGTGAGTAGTTAATTAGAAAAAAAAATCGGAGGCCTTAGAACCTGAATGCACCTCGTACATTACGTGGCGACTCGGTACAACCGACCACGCCTGCTTCGCGCTGGAGAGCCACACTCCCCTCCCGTGTCCACCACACTATCTGCGCGCAACGCCCCTACTTCCGCGCCACCACACGAGGTTACAACAGGTCAAAGATCTCACTTCCTCCATAGCAGTTTCCCGGGAGCAAAAACGCAGACATCGATAGCAGACAACCAAGCAGCCGCCTAATGACAGACAACATATCAAACGAACATGTCAGGGGTAGATAAGGAAAACCAATGCAATCTAAACACAAGGTGTAGCACCAGTCGATACACGGCTCAGATGTCTTGCCATGAAGGGCCACAAAATGGGGGATAGAATATCGTCTACGTACCATTGTGCAATAAGGGCACCGCTCGTGACAACCAAATTGTTGTTGCTATGAAACAAAATGGCACTCCAGACCATCTACTACTGGCGCTGGCAGGAATGAAAAAAACATCGAAAACGACACGAAGTGTTCCGGACAAATCCGATATGTGATGAAACTGAACGACGCACCCAACACACATCTATAGTTACCACCGTTATCAAAGTAGTTAACGCCAAGCGTGAACGTGCATCGTTTGCTTTTCAGTTCTTGCTCTGAACGGGGATAAGCAAGCTGCAAGTCTGTTGATGTACAGAATATCCAGGGGAAGATCAATTTGGATTCCGTAGAAATGTTGGAACACGTGAGGGAATACTGACCTTACGACTTATCTTAGAAGAAAGATTAAGCAAAGACAAACCTTCGTTTCTAGCATTTGTAGACTTAGAGAAAGCTTTTGACAACGTTGATTGGAACACTCCCTTACAAATTCTGAAGGTAGCAGGGGTAAAATACAGGGAGCGAAAGGCTATTTACAATTTGTACAGAAACCACATGGCAGTTATAAGAGTCGAGGGGTATGAAAGGCAAGCAGTCGTTGGGAAGGGAGTGAGACAGGGTTGTAGCCTATCCCTGATGTTATTCAGTCTGTATATTGAGCAAGCAGTGAAGGAAAATTCGGAGTAGGTATTAAAATCCATGGAGAAGAAATAAAAACTTTGAGGTTCGCCGATGACATTGTAATTCTGTCAGAGACAGCAAAGGACTTGGAAGAGCAGTTGAATGGAATGGACAGTGTCTTGAAAGGACGGTATAACATGAACATCAACAAAAGCAAAACGAGGATAATGGAATGTAATCGAAATAAGTCGGGTGAAGCTGAGGGAATTAGATTAGGAAATGAGACACTTAAAGTAGTAAAGGAGTTTTGCTATTTGGGGAGCAAAATAACTGATGATGGTCGAAGTAGAGAGGATATAAAATGTAGACTGGCAACGGGAAGGAAAGCGTTTCTAAAGAAGAAAAATTTGTTGACATCGAGTATAGATTTAAATGTCAGGAAGTCGTTTCTGAAAGTATTTGTATGGAGTGTAGGCATGTATGGAAGTGAAACGTGGACGATAAATAGTTTAGACGAGAAGAGAATAGAAGCTTTCGAAATGTGGTGCTACAGAAGAATGCTGAAGATTAGATGGGTAGATCGCAAACTAATGAGGAGGTATTGAATAGAATTGGGGAGAAGAGGAGCTTGTGGCACAACTCGACTAGAAGAAGGGATCGGATGGTAGGACATGTTCTAAGACATCGAGGGATCACCTATTTAGTATTAGAGGGCAGCGTGGAGGGTAAAAATCGTAGAGGGAGACCAAGAGATGAATACACTAAGCAGATTCAGAAGGATGTAGGCTGCAGTAGGTACTGGGAGATGAAGAAGCTTGCACGAGATAGAGTAGCATGGAGAGCTGCATCAAACCAGTCTCAGGACTGAAAAACCACAACAACAACAAATATACAGTTCTAAAACTGGAAATATATTTACAATTGCGGCTGATATTTTTATAGACCGATACATCGGTATTTTTTCCGTAGATATATTGATACTTTTTCTCGATATTTAGAGACCCGATAGTATTATTTTAAATGTCGATCTATCCGATTTCCGATATTTTTAAAAATATCGACAGTCCTAGTACGCACATTTGGCTGAATCTCAAAATTAAGCGCCGCAATGGGAAACAATAACGGGGTTTCGAAAAGGTCATCCTTTAATTGTTGTTGCGCAATGTACTGAGAATTACACAGCGTCTCTCTCTTACTGAAGTTTTTCTTATTTTGCACACCGGAGCAGACAAAATAGAAATGTGATCGCTGTTATGGTGCGCTGATTCATAAACCTACAAGAATTGAAGTTAATTTGCAGGATCATTCATATTATTCAAAATATAATGGTTGCTCACTGTCGGACGTAGTGGAAAGTATTGTTAACATTTTACAAAACCAAAGTAATGTTTGTACATCCGCACCTACATGAATACCCTGTAAATCACATTTAAGTGCCTGGCAGAGGGTTCGTGGAACCACCTTCACAATAGTTTTGTATGATTCCAATCTTGAACAGCGCGCGGAAAAACGAACACCTATATCTTTCCGTGCGAGCTCTGATTTCCCTTATTTTATCATAGTGATCGTTTCTCCCGATGTAGGGTGGTGTCAACAATATATTTTCACATTCAGAGCAGAAAGTTGATGATTGAAATTTCGAGAGAGGATCCCGCTGTTTTAATGGTGTCCACCCGAAATCGTGTATCAGATCAGTGTCACTCTCTTCCCTATTGCGCGATAATACATAAGTGCTGCTTTTCTTTGAACTTACTCCGTCAGTCCTATCTGGTAAGAGTCCCACACCGCGCAGCAGTATTCCAAAAGAGGACGGACAATGGTAGTGTTGGCAGTCTCTTTCCTAGATCTGTTGCATGTTCTAAGTGTTCTGCCAATAAAACGCAGTCTTAGGTTCACCTTCGATGTGTTCTTTTCAATTTAAGTTGTACGTAATTGTAATTCCTAAGCATTTAGTTGAATTTACGGCCTTAAGATTTTACGGATTTATCGTGTAACCGAAGTTTTAGCACTCGTGTGCATGACCTCACACTTTTCATTATTTACGGACAATTGCCAATGTTCACACCATACAGACATATTTTCTAAATCGTTTTGCAATTGGTTTTCATATCCTGTTGACTTTTCCAGACGATAAACAACAGCATCCATCTGCAAACAATCAAAGACGGCTGCACAGATTGTCTCCTAAATATATAGATAAGGAACAGCAGTGGGCCTATAAAATTTCCCTGAGTAACGCCACAAATCACGTTTTACTCGAAGACTTTCCGTCAATTATCACGAATCCAGTCACGTGACTGAGACGATATTCCATAAGCACGCAATTTCACTACAAGCCGATTGTGTGGTACAGTGTCAAAAGCCTTCTGGGCGCCTAGATATACTGAATCAATTTGAATCCCTTGTCAGTAGCAGTCATCATTTCGTGTGAGTAAATTCAGATTATTGTTGTTTCTTTTATAAGTCTTATTGAGGTCATTCAGTGTGTCTTGGTTTTCCGTCCCAGAAAAACAGATTGTATATTTTGTTTGATGAAAAACTTTTACTTTATTTTGGCTGAAAAATACGCAATTGACCCTATTTCTGATTAAATTAGGTAGTGCGACTTTTAGGGCAAAATTTCCGGCTAAATATGACGCCGAGTCCTGCTTTGCTATTTTTGGACCTGAAAACCGCAACCGTATCCATTTGACGTCACCGATTGGGCGCTCTACCATTGACTGACCTGTTTAGCGCAAACCGCTAGGCTTGTCGGTGACTCGGCGCAAAGCCAATGACACACAAACTAATTCGGCTGCTTCTAGATACTCAAATATTTCCGAAAATTTTGACAAAATGATGTTTTATTTGCCGGCCGCTGTGGCCAAGCGGTTCTAGGCGCTACAGTCTGGAACCGTGCGACTGCTACGGTCGCAAGGTTCGAATTCTGCCTATGGCATGGATGTGTGTGATGTCCTTATGTTAGTTATATTTAAGTAGTTCTTAGTTCTAGGGGGACTGATGACCTCAGATGTTGTCCCATAGTGCTCAGAGCCATTTGAACCATATTTTATTTGTATAACACATTAGTTCAAATGGCTCTGAGCACTATGCGACTCAACTGCTGAGGTCATCAGTCCCCTAGAACTTAAAACTAATTAAACCTAACTAACCTAAGGACATCACACACATCCATGCCCGTGGCAGGATTCGAACCTGCGACCGTAGCGGTCACGCGGTTCCAGACTGAAGCGCCTTTAACACATTAGTGCCTTGTTTCATGAAACCTTGCCGGTGAGAGTGGCCGAGCGGTTCTAGGCGTTACAGTCTGGAGCCGCGCGGCCGCTACGGTCGCAGGTTCGAATCCTGCCTCGGACATGGATGTGTGTGATGTCCTTACGTTAGTTAGGTTTAAGTAGTTCTAAGTTCTAGGGGACTAATGACCAAAGAAGTTAAGTCCCATAGTGCTCAGAGCCATTTGAACCATTTTTTTTTTGAGCCATGAAACCTTATTCTGTATCTTTGTATGTACAGCTTTCGGGTTTTAAGCCCTTTTTTCAATCCATAGCTGATTCCAGAGATGGCAACGGAACAGAGATAAACACACCTCTCAGTCAGTTCTCGACTTGAACCACAGTTTGAAGTAACAGTCGCCACATTCCGTCTCGTGTTTGTTGTCCACAGCGATAGCAGTGCACCAAGCGGCCAGCAAGCTAGACTTCCGAACACGACATCGGATGAGTGCTAATACTAAAGTTTATATCGATTTGAAACATAGTTCTTACAATAGAGAGTCTATGTAGTTCCATAAAAATCGGAATAACTGAAAATGACATCACATTTGTCGTTCTTTCGTTTCCCTGGAACCTTGGGAAGTACGAAAGGGTACATTACAGGACAGTTTATTTACGTATCTCTTGTAATATTCAAACGTTTACTGAATAATGCCATTTTCCTTTAATAATAAAAATATTTGCTAGTAAAAACCAGAAAACCTGACCATTTGCAGAAAGATGTACATCTACACAACACAGCAGAGTTTTATTCGCTACACACTCCGCCAGCCAAATCAGTGAATGGGGAACGTGGGAAACCTATAGGGAATGTAAGACCTACATTATTTGACGTACGAAATACGTCGCCACAACTGTAGCTCAAGGAAAAACTAAACAGATGTAATAATAAATCGTCAAAAGCAATAAAACTGTTTCCAACACAGAAGAAAACAGTTCTACAATTATTGCTAAATCTGAGCCACAAATGGCAAGTATTTTCAAAATATTCGCGTTTGAAGCAAAAGTAATTACGTTTTCAAAAATATCCGTGCATTAGAAAGTTGAGTGAAGTTTAAGAATGGTTGAATCGTTAGACTCTATAAAAAAATTGTAAGTGTTAAGGAAAGTGCCTGTGATAATAACAACTGACAAAAATATAAATATATGCTTCTCATACGTGAAGTATGTGTTCATATTCTCTTGCTTTCAGCGCAATAATCTTGAAATATACACATAATCGAAAGTATTTCTTCATGAACAAGTTGTGGCTTATGTCACTGAATCAGAGCGATTCGGCGCTTTTTAAATGTATTTCACGATAATTTACTAACGCGTGGAACGCAAAAATATCACAACAATTTTGTTAATGAAGTAGAAAATAGTGAAAAACAAACATTATCCTTACGACGCTTGTGACTGTCAGCTTTCTCACCGCTTGGAGCGCTAGTTTCGCTCCATCTGTCAAACGGTAACAACTTTCGCACCAGTGTGTCGTGACTACGTATTACACAGTGACTTGAACTATAAAATTTATCGAAGTTATCTGTTGACTGTGTTGTCACAATTATACTTGTATTTTACGGTCTTATGATATTCATTAGGACAGTATTTACTCTAATTACAGAGCGTTCGTGAGCCGGCCGAGGTGACCGAGCGGTTCTAGGCGCTTCAGTCCGGAATCGCGCAACTGCTACGGTCGCAGGTTCGAATCCTGCCTCGGGCATGGGTGTATGTGATGTCCTTAGGTTAGTTAGGTTTAAGTAGTTCTAAGTTCTGGGGGACTGATGACCTCAGATGTTAAGTTCAAAAAATGGTTCAAATGGCTCTGAGCACTATGGGGCTTAACATCTATGGTCATCAGTCCCCTAGAACTTAGAACTACTTAAACCTAACTAACCTAAGGACAGCACACAACACCCAGCCATCACGAGGCAGAGAAAATCCCTGACCCCGCCGGGAATCGAACCCGGGAACCCGGGCGTGGGAAGCGAGAACGCTACCGCCAGATGTTAAGTCCCATAGTGCGTAGAGTCATTTGAACCATTTGAACAGAGCGTTCGTAAAGTTGCTGTGGCCTGGACTACGGACCACTGATGCAGATTGTGTTGGAAATTCGAAATGAAGTTGGCAGAACACAAGTTGGCAGAACTGTTCTCTTGTATATGCGCAATTGTTTTTTTTTTTTTTTTAATCGTTCTATTGGTGATCAATATTTAACTATTTCCCACAGTTGACTCGAATTTCTGAATGCGATGTGTAGTGCTTAGACGTGCAGGTTTTTTGTTTTTTGTTTTTTTTGTTTTTTTTTTTAAGTTAAGGTGCTTCTAACTGAGAAACTTATTTCTCTAGTTGAAGATCTGTATTCGGTAACGCGGTTAGTTGAGTTATTGAGAAATTTCGAGAGTCATGCTCAGTGTTCGATGCCGAACGAATTGGGGTCCGCCTAAACTAAACGAACAGAAGTTTGTGGGTATTTCTTACTCTACAACAGAGGCCACTGGAATCATTTCGCAAGTTGGCACAGGAGAAAAATACCGGGTTTGCAATCGCGAATAAAGCGCTTCGACAAACATTAAAATTGATTCCCATTCAAAGTGACGGCCAAGCAAGAAATGAATGGCGCAGATCGTGAAAGACGAATCCGTTTCTGCAAATTGTTTACGTCTTTTATCGATCGTTCTTTGATGTTTCCTTTTCTTCCAATATGCTTTCTTTCTATTCTCAGACCATTTTGAACCAATCTTTTCAGCTAACCTGCCTTGGTGGTATCCTTCCAATTTCAATTCTTTTCCTCGAAAGGATTCTCGGTTGTTTATACCTTCATATTTCAGTTTTTCTATTTTTTCTTTGTGAATCGTTTGTTACTTCGTTGATCCAACTTGTTGTGGACCTCTTACCCCACAAATATTTGAAAATCGTATTAGTTAATTTGCTACACAAGTGTCCAAAAACGCCGGCCGCGGTGGCCGAGCGGTTCTGGGCGCGCAGTCCGGAACCGCGGGACTGCTACGGTCGCAGGTTCGAATCCTGCCTCGGGCATGGATGTGTGTGATGTCCTTAGGTTAGTTAGGTTTAAGTAGTTCTAAGTTCTAGGGGACTGATGACCACAGCTGTTAAGTCCCATAGTGCTCAGAGCCATTTTTTTTTACCAAAAACCATGAGTCTTCTTTTTCTCTTAACGTTTAAAATATTTTCTATATTTTGGTATATCTCAGCATTACTGCGTAATTACCATGTGCTGTGTTTCGCGACCCTAATATTTGAAATGTAATTCGTCTTTCTAGTACTTCTACTTTACGTAAATTACAGTTTATTGCCAGGCATTCGATTGCATATAGGCATTATGGCTTCATATTGTCTCCCTTAGATATTTGAATTTCTTACCCTCTCTATTTGGCTAATATCTGCTTTCAGAAATTTTTGGAGCATCCTTAACGTTTGTCACAAATGTTGTTATTTCTGCAGAAATTCTTAAGCCAGATCTGCTGGCTATTTCATCCAGCAGATTTACTTGTGTTATGAGGCATTTATTTTCTGGAGAATCTGTGAACAGTGAACATTTTTCTTCAGTGCTCCACGATTTCATTGGCCAGCCGAGGCAAGGCGAAACAAACTGCTCACGCCTTCAACAAGATGGCAACTGCCGTGCACACAGCTGACAACACTCTGCGTGTACTGGAAGAGCTTTCTGGGGAACGTGTCGTCTCGGATACCTTTGGCTTCTTGCTCGCTGGACCCTACTCCAGCAAACTTTTTTTCTTTAGGGAGTAGAAAAATCTGTGATGTAATACAGTCGCCTAACAAGCATTCTTTGTGACTTATATATAAAAACTGAAGTAACTGCGTCCCATATACAGGGTGAGTCACCTAACATTACCGCTGGATATATTTCGTAAACCAAATCAAATACTGACGAATCGATTCCACAGACCGAACGTGAGGAGAGGGGCTAGTGTAATTGGTTAATAAAAACCATAAAAAAGTGCACGGAAGTATGTTTTTTAACACAAACCTACGTTTTTTAAAATGGAACCCCGTTAGTTTTGTTAGCACATCTGAACATATAAACAAATACGTAAACAGTGCCGTTTGTTGCATTGTAAAATGGTAATTACATCCGGAGTTACTGTAACCTAAAGTTGACGCTTGAAACCTCCTACGTTCAGTTGCGTGTTGTAACAAACACGGGCCACGGTCGGCGAGCAGCATCTGCAGGGACATGTTTACGATGACGACCGTGTTTACGAGTGTGGCTGTAGTGCACTGTTGTAGTTTGGTCTAGCTGTCGCAGTGTCCGCATGTAGCGCTTGCTGCTATTGTTATTCTGCATTCGTTTCCGCACGCAGACCAACTGTAGTACACCGTGTTACCAGACGTCTGTGATAGTGTAGTGTTGTAGGAACTGTGACCATGGTGTATTCGAACTCTGAAAAGGCGGAGATGATACTCATCTGTGGTGAGTGTCGACGAAATGCAGCTGAAGCCTGCAGGGTGTATGCAGAACGGTACCCGGACAGAGAGTATCCAACGTGCCGCACATTGCAAAACATCTGTATGCAACAGGTATGGTCGTAGCACGCAAACGGGTCCGTAACAGGCCCGTCACAGGAGAAGCGGGTGCAGTTGGTGTGTTAGCTGCTGTTGCCATGAACCCACACATGAGTACACGGGACATTGCGAGAGCCGGTGGACTGAGTCAAAGTAGTGTCATGCGGATACGGCATGGTCACAGCTTTCACACGTTTCATGTGTCGCTACATCAGCAATTACATGTTGATGACTTTAATCATCGAGTGCGATTCTGTCAATAGGTATTAACAGAGAATGCGTTGCAGTTCTACCTGTTTACCGATGAAGCGGGTTTCACAAACCACGGGGCAGTGGATCTACGGGACATGCATTACTGGTCCGTGGACAATCCTCGCTGGCTCAGACAGGTAGAGCGACAGCGACTGTGCACTGTAAATGTTTGGTGCGGAATCATTGGCGACCACCTCATTGGTCCTCACTTCATTGCAGGGGCCCAAACAGCTGCAACATACATCGCGTTTCTACAGAATGATCTGCCAACGTTGCTCGAAAATGTCCCACTGGAAACGCGTCGACGTCTGTGATATCAGCATGATGGTGCACCTGCACATTCCGGAATTAACACTAGGCTGACCCTTGACAGGATGTTCGATGGGCGTTTCATAGGACGTGGAGGACGCGTAAATTGGCCAGCCCGTTCTCCTGATCTTACACCTCTGGACTTCTTTCTGTGGGGTACGTTAAAGGAGAATGTGTACCGTGATGTGCCTACAACCCCAGAGGATATGAAACAACGTATTGTGGCAGCCTGCGGCGACATTACACCAGATGTACTGCGGCGTGTGCGACGTTCATTACGCCAGAGATTGCAGTTGTGTGCAGCAAATGATGGCCACCACATTGAACATCTATTGGCCTGACATGTCGGGACACACTCTATTCCACTCCGTAATTGAAAACGGAAACCACGTGTGTACGTGTACCTCTCCCCTCATGGTAATGTACATGTGCGTCAATGAAAAAGACCAATTAAAAGATGTTAGCATGTGGACGTAATGTGCTGTTCCAGTCTCTTCTGTACCTAAGGACCATCACCGTTCCCTTTGGATCCCTACGTAATTCGGTGCTCTCCGATACACACGATCGAACAGTGGGGGAGTGGTACTCAAGCGTCAACTTTAGGTTACAATATCTCCGGATGTAATTAACATTTTACAATGCAACAAACGGCACTGATTACGTATTTGTTTATATGTTCAGATGTGCTAACAAAACTAACGGGGTTCCATTTAAAACAACGTAGGTTTGTGTTAAAAAACATACTTCCGTGCATTTTTGTATGGTTTGTATTAACCAATAACACTAGCCCCTCTCCTCACGTTCGGTCTGTGGAATCGATTCGTCAGTATTTGATGTGGTTTACGAAATATATCCAGCGGTAATGTTAGGTGACTCACCCTGTATAAGGCTATTAATATACATATCCAAACGTCCTTGTTGCTGCTTCACATTTGATGTTTCTTCTGTGCGCCGATGAAGTTTCGAACCGTTCTGGCAGATGGCAGAGCCGTAGTTCAGCGTCAAAATGGGGTCTCCGTACGACACACGTTACAAGACACGTGCTGTTATTGAATTCTTGTGTGCAGAAAAAAAAGAGTCCGTGGTGAACATCCATAAACGTCTGTGTGCAGTGTGTGGCGATGCTGCAGTTGATAGTCGTACAGTTGGGCGATGGCTAAAGAAAGTCACAGCCTCAGGAGATGCAGAAACAGAGCTCCACGGTCAGCCACGCTCGGGACGTCCTGCCACAGCCACTGCTCCAGACAGGCTGAGTCGTGCGGATGCCACTATTCGTGCCGACCGGCGCATCACGACTCGACAATTGTCTCTACAGTTGTCGGTCAGCATTGGAAGTGCGCCTGCAATGATCGAGACTCTCGGATATTCCAAGAGGTGCTCACGGTGGGTTCCGCGAATGCTCACAGCGGACCACAAGATTCAAAGAAAGACCATTTCATCTGAATTGTTGGGGCGTTTCGAGATCGACAGAGAGGCCTTTCTGTTACGTATCGTTACGGGTGACGAAAGACTGGTGCACCACTTTGCGCCGGAAACGAAAACGCAGTCCGTGGAGTGGCATCATGCTCATTCACCACAAAAGAAGAAATTTGAGACAACCCCCTCTGCCACGAAAGTGATGGTGACAGTCTTCTAGGATTGTGATGGCGTCGTTCTCTTGGATGTCATGCCAAGAGGGTCAAAAATGGCTCTGAGCACTATGGGACTTAACTGCTTAGGGCATCAGTCCCCTAGAAGTTAGAACTACTTAAACCTAAGTAACCTAAGGACATCACCCACATCCATGCCCGAGGCAGGATTCGAACCTGCGACCGTAGCGGTCGCGTGGTTCCAGACTATAGCGCCTAGAACCGCTCGGCCATCCCGGCCGGCCCAAGAGGGTCAACCATCAACTCAGAGCCATATGTGAAGACTCTGAATAAACTCAAGAACCTTTCCCGACGTGGTCGATCGGATAAGAATCCAGCAGAAATCTTGCTCCAACACGATAATGCACGCCCACACACAAGTCTGAGAACCCAGGAAGACATTGGCAAATTGGGCTGGACATCATTGCGTCATCCACCCTACAGTCCAGATGTGGCACCCTGGGACTTCCATCTCTTTGGGCCGCTTTTCTCCAGGGAACACACTTTGAAGATGAAGAGGTTGTCAGTCATGCAGTGAAAACTTGTCGAGACCTGTAGTATAAGAAACTTTTACCAGCAGGTAGTACATTCTCTTCCACAACGTACGGCATAGAACATGACGGAGACTGCAGAGAAAAATAGGACATGGACAAGACATGCTGATGTATATAGTCACCAAATTCAGACTCTTAACAAATCATATTTCCTGAGGAAAAAAAAGTGGGGCATTAATTATTGAACTACCCTCATATATGCAAAACGTAAGAACTGAAATAAATTTGTAGCACGAACTATTAAAAAAAACACGTTGTAAATAAAGGAACAAGGAAAGATAATCTTTGTCACAGCCTTCTAGACTCATCTGCGGTTCGTTTCCGTTGCGTGAACGAAAAATTAACGCACGAAAAAATTCCAGCGTAGAGAAGGTATGGATCACAGCATAGAAGGAGGGGGCGCGGCAGGCGCAGACGACCAAGCAGAGTTCTTTAAAAAATATTTCTGGCCAGAATTCGATTATGAAACGTCGCGATGTATTCTTAAATAATCAATCTAATAAATTACGCAATGTCTGCCCCGTTAGCTGAGGGGACAGGGCGACAGAATGTCAATCCTAAGGGCCCGGGTTCGATTCCCTGCTGGGTCGGAGATTTCCTTCGTACAGGGACTGGGTGTTGTGTTGTCCTGATCATTATTTCATCCCCATCGACTCGCAGGTCACCGAAGTGGCGTCAAATCGAAAGACTTGCACCTGGCGAACAGTCTACCAGACAGTAGGCCCTAGTCACACGACATTTACATTTTTCTTACGCAGTAAAAAAAAAAAAATCGAATGTTTTTTATCTGCCCTTAATGTAAAGACGGGACGAGCTAAGGCCCCTACGGCAGTCACAGATGGTGTTCCGTACAACGGTGGGTCGACGTGTGCCGCTGAGAAACGCCGGCAGCTGCAGTCGTCCGACCCGGGCCTCATCCTTTCCCTCCTCGGGGAATCCCCGCATAAATCACGGTGCTCCTTCCAGCGCGCAGTCGATAGGAGAGGGCAAGTCAGGGGGATTAAGAGCTCTCATTTGCGGGCTGCGCTTTCCGTGCCGCGAGCAATTTGCCTCGTCTTCCGTCCACCCCGGCTCCCATCTCCCACCCATCTCCTCTCCCTGATGCTCGCATTCCACCAGAATTAGAAATTAAGTGCCGGTTCGATGGCGCAGCGGAAAGCAGGCACGGCAGCTGGCCCTGAGGCCGGAGCTATGGCAACACTGCGCCAATGCGTCTGTATGTGTCTGTGTGTGAAAATGTCGCTGGCATTGTCCCAGGTAGGTCTCATTTACAATCATTCTTTCTTTCACTTACGCCATAGTCCCGCAGCGATCGCAGGTTCGGCGTGGTTACAACGGATTTGGCAGTGTTAGTGTTAGGGGTGGCCGGATGCCCTTCCTGCCGCCACACCGTACCCCCCTCCCCCCCCCCCAGGACGGAATCAGTGTACCCCAACTGTCTGCGTCTAGTGTAAATCGTGAAATAGTGCGGACGTGGTTCAAATGTCTGCGACGCATGTAGCTGAGGCGGAACGTGGAGACCAGCCCGGTATTCACCTACTGGGATGTGGAAAACCGCCTAAAAACCACATCCAGGCTGACCGGCACACTGGTTCTCGTCGATAATCCGCCGGGCGGATTCGATCCGGCGCCGGCGTGCCTACCCGAGTCCAGGAAGCAGCTCGTTAGTGCGCTAGGCTACCCTGGCGGATATAGGTCCTCTCTACAATGTACCTCATAAAATATCTACTGGATCTGGAATTGCCCTTATAAAACAAAAATTGCGTGTAAACGGAAATATAGGATCGAGAAGTGTACAGAGTGCTCTCTATAAGTAATGCGACCAATTTTTTTCTGACGCAACCGTACACCACAGCATGTTGTAAGCGGCTGGGCTAAGTGGAGGGGGGTGTTACCTTCAAAACGCTCTTTGTCTCATTCGGCTGCGAGATGCAGGAGAGTCAGGACGTGCGTTTCTGTCAACCCCGTTTCGAGTTTATGTAACACGGCACAATGGATCGTTCTGTAGAGCAACGGTACGCTACCAGATTTTGCGTTAAACGTGGGAAGTCAGCCACCGAAACGCTTCCATTGCTGCAGCATGCCTTTGGGACTGACTGCTTCTCCAAATAACAAGTTTTCTGATGCCACAAGTCGTTCATGGAGGGCCGAGACGAGATCACCGACGAACCTCACAGTGGACGGCCATCAACCGCACGAGTCGACGAAAATGCGACGCGTGTGCGCGATTGTTTGAACTCTGACAGACGGCTGAGCCTTCATTTGATAGCGCAAACACTAAACATGTCAACCGTTTTCCGTATTGTGACCGAAGATTTGAACATGAGGAAGGTGTGTGCCAAACTCGTTCCAAAAGTGTTGACCGACGAACACAAGCACATGCGAGTGCTCCGGTGCCGAGAAATGTTGGAAATATGTGCAAATGATCCTCATTTTAAACTCACTGGTGATGAGTCGTGGATTATTGAGTACGATCCTGAGACAAAAAAGGAGAGTTCAGTGTGGCACACCCCACCGTCGCTCCCTCCCAAGAAGACATGCATGAGCGAGTCCAGGATCAAAACCACGCTCATTGTCTTCTTTGACGTCAGAGGCATTGTCCACCACGAATTCGTACCTACCGGGACTACAATGAACTCAGCTTTCTTCTTGGAAGTGTTCAAAACACTGAAAAGGAGGGACTCGCACTGATGAAGCGACATCGAGGACTCGTGGGAAGCTCACCACGACAATGCGCTGAGTCACAGCGCCTTCATTTTCAACGACTTCCTGGCCAGGACCGAGACCCCATTGGTTCCCCAGCCTCCCTACAGTCCTGACCTGGCTCCCGCTGACTTTTTTTTTTTTCCTCGGTTAAAAGGAGTCACGAAGGGAAAACATTGGGACACGATAGAAAGCATCCAGGTGCATGTTACATCAGCTCTAAAGGACGTTCCGGAAAAGGCATTCCAGGATGCCTTCCAGGCGTAGAAACACCGCTTCCAGAAGTGTATCGACGCAAGAAGTTGCTATTTTGAAAATTTTTATTTGTACGAATGTATTCAATAAATTATTTTTTTATGAATTTGGTCGCATTACTTATGGGATGCATCTTGTATTTCCATCATTCGTGCGAAACGCAACTTGTCCTTTTCTCACATGATGTACTGAGAACTGTGGATGAAGAGCAACAGGCAGATTTCATATTTCTAGATTTCCGGAGAGCATTCGACACGGTGCCCCATTGCAATGTATTAATGAAGGTACGAACATATCGAATAAGTTCACAGATACGTGAGTGGCTAGGAGATTTCTTAAATAACATAACCCAGTATGTTGTCCTCGACGGCGAGTGTTCTTCAGATACAAGGGTATCGTCTGGAGTGCCTCAGGGAAGTGTGAGAGGACCGCTGTTGTTTCTGTATTCATGAATGATATGGTAGACAGTGTGGGGAGTAATTTGCGGTTTTTTGGTGATGACGCTATGGTGTACGATAAATTGAGTGACTGTAGGAAGAGATAAGAGTACTTGTACAAAATTTCCTGTTCCTGTGATGAATGGCAGCCAGTCCTAAATGTGGAAAAATGTAAGTTGATGTGTATGAGCAGGAAGACCGAACCTGCAATGTTCTGATACTAGTATCTTGCATGAGACAGTCGAGACATTTAACTATCTGGGTGTAACGACGCAACACAATATCAATTGGAACGAGCATGCTAGAACTGTGGTAGGGAAGGCAAATGGCCGAGTTCAGTGTACTGGAAGAATTTTGGAAAAGAGTGGTTCACCTGTAAACACCACATATACGACACTGGTGCAACCTATTCTTGAGTACTACTTGAGTGTATGGGATCCGAAATCAGTTCGGTTTGAAAGAAGGCATCGAAGCAATTCAGAGGCGGGTTGCTATAGATTTGTTACAAGACGTAAGTGTTACGGAGTTCTTCAGGAACTCAAATGAGAATCTCTGTATGGAACGCGACGTTCTCTTCGAGAAACTGTATTGAGGACGTTTAGAGAACCAACATTTGAAGCTGACTGCAGAACGATTCTACTGTCGCCAATTTACATTGCGTATAAGGACCACGAATAGAAGATACGAGAAATTGGGGCTCTTATGACGGCATATAGACATTCCTTTTTTCCCTCGCTCTATTTCATAGTGAAACAGGATAGAAAATGACAAGTAGTTGCGCAGTGTACCCTCCGCCACGCACTGTATGGTGGCTCGTGGGGTACCTATGTAGATGAAGTTGTAGATACTATGAGATGCATTCTGTGGTAGTCTGTTTGTAAGTCTTTCCAGGACTGACAGATGAGCAACAACATTAGTTGAGACCAGACGTTCACTGATGCTTTTAGCGTACGCTATGCGTCCTCTAGTATTTACTGTCCCTGGGATGAAGAGATTTTATCGAACTAGCAGGGTCCACTGAGCAGCGGTGCTGCATGCACCCAACCAAGTAAACTGATAGACTGGACTGCTCTTCGACAAGAAAGCGTAAGTGAAGAAAGATATTTTAGAAGGGCATCAGAAATTTTTGGGTCAGCCCCTTTTTATACGCAGCATATGACTGGGTTATAGGCAACGCAAAAGGCACGCACACACACACACACACACACACTGCATGCCCGGTCTGCCGCCGAGAAGCGGCAGCGACGATTAAGTCTAACAAAAGTTGTTCTTCTCATCACGTGATCTACCACCCCTACACATTCAATGAAAAGACTTATGTATATACAAAATGAAATTTTCACTCTGCAGCGGAGTGTGCGCTGGTATGAAACTTCCTGGCAGATTAAAACTGTGTGCCGGACCTAGACTCGAACTCGGGACCTTGGGTAGCTCAATTGGTAGAGCACTTGCCAGCGAAAGGCAATGGTCCCGACTTCGAGTTTTATTCTGCCAGGAAGTTTCTTATGAACATACTTCCGCGCGATTTATTGACACAGTACAGGGTGTTTCCAAAACGGGCTTTACAGTTTAAAAAAATCATATGGACTTATTGAAAGAAGATATAGAGCTGGGTTTAGTGTTATTCTGTAGGGAAAAACATCGTTTTTTTATCTTAAAACTGAAGATGTTGTACGTGGTTTCCGTTGGTTATCCTGCACACATCCCATCGGAAGTCAATTTCTTCCCAAACTCGCTGTAGCATTGCAGGTGTAACTTGCTCAGTGGCGGCGTAAGTTGTAGCTGTAAGTCCAGGTAGAGAAGCCGGCACAGGAGTTACAAACATGATATCCTTGATGAATGCCCATTTAAAAAAAAAATGGAGTGGTGTCAGGTCTGGGGAACGTGGGGGCCATGCCAATTGACCCATCACGGCCAGTCCATTGACCTGGAAAGCGGTCACTGAGAAAATTCCGGACGTCAGCCAGGTAGTGGGTTCGTGCACCATCTTGCATGAAGTAAAAATGTCGTTCTTGGTCATCCTCATCGACTTGTGGTATCAAAAATTGTTGTGTAACGTATCCAGGTAAACTATCCCATTGATGGTTCCCTCACGGAAAAAAAGGGGCCGTACACTTTTTTCTTTCTCAGTGCATGAAAAACGTTGTTTAGGGCTATCACGAATATGTTGGAATCTTTAACGTGGGTTCTTATTGCGCCATATCCTACAGCTGCGTGTGTTAACCTTGCCACAAATGTAAAGTTGTCAGAAAAGATGATTTCGACCAAGAAATGCTCATCCTCATGTAATCGATTTAATAAATCCGCACAGAAGTTCTTGCGAGCATCTTAGGTCATCAGTCCCCTAGACTTAGAACTATTTAAACCTAACTAACCTAAGGACATGCCTGAGGTAGGATTCGAACCTGCGACCGTAGCGGTCGCGCAGTTCCAGACTGGAGCGCCTAGAACCGCTCGGCCACTTCAGCTGGCTGTATGGTTTCAAATGCAAACGGTTTCTCAACACACGCCAAACAGTCGTATGCGGGATTTGCAGTTCGCGCGCCTGGTCGATTTCGTGGCGCTGTTGACAAAACGTTGTCTCACTCGCTCAACGACGTCGTCAGATGTGGTTGGACGACCGGAAGATTTCTCATATCCTGCCGAACAACCTGTTTCTACAAAATATTTGTACCACTCACAAATTGTAGGTTTACTGGGAGGATTTTTAGCGTTCTTGGTACGGAAATTACGCTGAACTGTTGTCGCTGACTTTCGATTCTTCAAACCAAAACACACAGCTACCACGCTCTAGTCCAGTGAAGGCAGCCATCTTTAACGCAACTGCCGCTAGCGCTCCTTACGGTGCAACAGGCACTAGCGATCTACGCGAGACAAAACGTGATGTATTTCCCTACAAATTGACGCTACAGTCACCTCTGTAGGTAGTAAGACTTAATTTATATGAATTTTCATAGTTGTAAAGGCCTTTTTGAAACACCCTGTACTATTGCGCAACAACGGATAGTTGTTGCGCAATAGTACAGGGTGTTTCAAAAAGGAGCATATGAGGGCCCCCCGAGGCCTAATCCCTGAGTGGTGTTTGCGTTTCGACGTTTTCGGAGTGTGGCATATGGGAGATACATCTATTCAGGGGTGACTCGTTACTTTTGGGTTCAGAATGTATTTTAGGAGGTAGGTCAGTGGGACTGGATGGTAGTTTTATGGGTCAGTCGTGTTACGCTTGTCGTAAATAGGTCTACTGACAGATGGCGGTTGTGACAGGTTTTCTGACTATGTATCCGAAGACGTTGCAGCGCTGAGGTTGTCTAGCGTGGGCCGATTGTGATGTAAATGGGAGCTGCGCCTGTTTTGTCATGCTAATCACCAGTCGGCGCAGCACGCCTCACACCCTCCCTCCTCCCCTCCCCACCCCCGCAGCTGATCGCCAACCGTAGAGTGTCGCTGGGAGTAGGTATGCATATGAGCCATGTAAATGCAGAAGCCGAGATTTCTGCTCGCAGCAGACGATGAGGTTGCTATGCTAATATGACTTGTGATGTGCTGTGCTGTTTGTCGAAACATAACAGTCTGGAGGTGACGCTGGAGTATCTTGTAACATCCCTGGCCCTCGCAGTAACAAGCTTTGTACGGTATGAACCAGTTAAAGCTGTCATGAGAAACTGCGCCAACTCAATCATCTTCTGAGCTGATTGGTTGCAATAGTAAAAGGTGGACGGAATATGTGCAGATACACTGAAGCGCCAAAGAAACTGGTATAGGCATATTCAAGTACAAAGATATGTAAACAGCCAGAATACGGCGCTGCGATCGGCAACGCCTATATAAGACAACAAGTGTCTGGCGCAGTTGTTAGTTGGGTTACTGCTGCTACAATGGCATGTTATCAAGATGTGAGCGAGTTTGAACTTCATGTTATAAAATGGCTCTGAGCACTATGGGACTTAACATCTATGGTCATCAGTCCCCTAGAACTTAGAACTACTTAAACCTAACTAACCTAAGCACAGAACTTCATGTTATAGTCGGCGCGCGAGCGATGGGACACAGCATATCTGAGGTACATCTACATCTACATCTACATCCATACTCCGCAAGCCACCTGACGGTGTGTGGCGGAGGGTACCTTGAGTACCTCCATCGGTTCTCCCTTCTATTGCAGTCTCGTATTGTTCGTTGAAAGAAGAATTGTCGCTATGCCTCTATGTGGGCTCTAATCTCTCTGATTTTATCCTAATGGTCTCTTCGCGAGATATACGTAGGAGGGAGCAATATACTGCTTGACTCTTCGGTGAAGCTATGTTCTCGAAACTTTGACAAAAGCCCGTACCGAGCTACTGAGGGTCTCTCCTGCAGAGTCTTCCACTGGAGTTTATTTATCATCTCGGTAACGCTTTCGCGATTACTAAATGATCCTGTAACGAAGCGCGCTGCTCTCCGTTGGATCTTCTCTATCTCTTCTATCAACCCTATCTGCTACGGATCCCACACTGCTGAGCAGTATTCAAGCAGTGGGCGAACAAGCGTACTGTAACCTACTTCCTTTGTTTTCGGATTGCATTTCCTTAGGATTCTTCCAATGAATCTCAGTCTGGCATCTGCTTTACCGACGATCAACATTATATGATCATTCCATTTTAAATCACTCCTAATGCGTACTCCCAGATAATTTATGGTATGAACTGCTTCCAGTTGCTGACCTGCTATTTTGTAGCTAAATGATAAAGGATCTATCTTTCTGTGTATTCGCAGCACATTACACTTGTCTACATTGAGGTTCAATTGCCATCCCCTGCACCATGCGTCAATTCGCTGCAGATCCTCATGCATTTCAGTACAATTTTCCATTTTTACAACATCTCGATACACCACAGCATCATCTGCAAAAAGCCTCAGTGAACTTCCGATGGCATCCACCAGGTCATTTATGTATATTGTGAATAGCAACGGTCCTATGACACTCCCCTGCGGCACACCTGAAATCACTCTTACTTCGGAGGACTTCTCTCCATTGAGAATGACATGCTGCGTCCTGTTATCTAGGAACTCCTCAATCTAATCAAACAATTGGTCTGATAGTCCATATGCTCTTACTTTGTTCATTAAACGACTGTGGGGAACTGTATCGAACGCCTTGCGGAAGTCAAGAAACACGGCATCTACCTGGGAACCCGTGTCTATGGCCCTCTGAGTCTCGTGGACGAATAGCGCGAGCTGGGTTTCACATGACCGTTTTTTTCGAAATCCATGCTGATTCCTACAGAGTAGATTTCTAGTCTCCAGAAAAGTCATTATACTCGAACACAATACGTGTTCCAAAATTCTACAACTGATCGACGTTAGAGATATAGGTCTATAGTTCTGCACATCTGTTCGACGTCTCTTCTTGAAAACGGGGATGACCTGTGCCCTTTTCCAATCCTTTGGAACGCTACGCTCTTCTATAGACCTACGGTACACCGCTGCAAGAAGGGGGGCAAGTTCTTTCGCGTACTCTGTGTAAAATTGAACTGGTATCCCATCAGGTCTAGAGGCCTTTCCTCTTTTGAGCGATTTTAATTGTTTCTCTATCCCTCTGTCATCTATTTCGATATCTACCATTGCGATGAAGTGAGGATTTCCCAGTTCTCAATATCACGAGTGTGCTGTGAATATGAGGAATCCGGTAAAACATCGATATCGCTGCGCCCGCTGAAAGATCCTGCAAGATCGGGACCAACGACGACTGAAGAGAATCGTTCAACGTGACAGAAGTGCAACCCTTCCGCAAATTGCTGCAGTGCTGGGCTATCAGCAAGTGTCAGTGTCCCAATCATTCAACGAAACATTACCGATATAGGTTTTCGGATCCGATGGCCCACTCATGTATCCTCGATGACAGCACGATAAAAAGCTTTACGCCTCGGCTGGGCCCATCAATACCGACATTGGACTGCTTATGACTGGAAATACACTCCTGGAAATGGAAAAAAGAACACATTGACACCGGTGTGTCAGACCCACCATACTTGCTCCGGACACTGCGAGAGGGCTGTACAAGCAATGATCACACGCACGGCACCGCGGACACACTAGGAACCGCGGTGTTGGCCGTCGAATGGCGCTAGCTGCGCAGCATTTGTGCACCGCCGCCGTCAGTGTCAGCCAGTTTGCCGTGGCATACGGAGCTCCATCGCAGTCTTTAACACTGGTAGCATGCCGCGACAGCGTGGACGTGAACCGTATGTGCAGTTGACGGACTTTGAGCGAGGGCGGATAGTGGGCATGCGGGAGGCCGGGTGGACGTACCGCCGAATTGCTCAACACGTGGGGCGTGAGGTCTCCACAGTACATCGATGTTGTCGCCAGTGGTCGGCGGAAGGTGCACGTGCCCGTCGACCTGGGACCGGACCGCAGCGACGCACGGATGCACGCCAAGACCGTAGGATCCTACGCAGTGCCGTAGGGGACCGCACCGCCACTTTCCAGCAAATTAGGGACACTGGTGCTCCTGGGGTATCGGCGAGGACCATTCTCAACCGTCTCCATGAAGCTGGGCTACGGTCCCGCACACCGTTAGGCCGTCTTCCGCTCACGCCCCAACATCGTGCAGCCCGCCTCCAGTGGTGTCGCGACAGGCGTGAATGGAGGGACGAATGGAGACGTGTCGTCTTCAGCGATGAGAGTCGCTTCTGCCTTGGTGCCAATGATGGTCGTATGCGTGTTTGGCGCCGTGCAGGTGAGCGCCACAATCAGGACTGCATACGACCGACGCACACAGGGCCAACACCCGGCATCATGGTGTGGGGAGCGATCTCCTACACTGGCCGTACACCACTGGTGATCGTCGAGGGGACACTGAATAGTGCACGGTACATCCAAACCGTCATCGAACCCATCGTTCTACCATTCCTAGACCGGCAAGGGAACTTGCTGTTCCAACAGGATAATGCACGTCCGCATGTATCCCGTGCCACCCAACGTGCTCTAGAAGGTGTAAGTCAACTACCCTGGCCAGCAAGATCTCCGGATCTGTCCCCCATTGAGCATGTTTGGGACTGGATGAAGCGTCGTCTCACGCGGTCTGCACGTCCAGCACGAATGCTGATCCAACTGAGGCGCCAGGTGGAAATGGCATGGCAAGCCGTTCCACAGGACTACATCCAGCATCTCTACGATCGTCTCCATGGGAGAATAGCAGCCTGCATTACTGCGAAAGGTGGATATACACTGTACTAGTGCCGACATTGTGCATGCTCTGTTGCCTGTGTCTATGTGCCTGTGGTTCTGTCAGTGTGATCATGTGATGTATCTGACCCCAGGAATGTGTCAATAAAGTTTCCCCTTCCTGGGACAATGAATTCACGGTGTTCTTATTTCAATTTCCAGGAGTGTATGTTGCCGGCCGGGCGAGTTTCGTTTCAAATTCTATCGAGGGCATGGACGCGTACAGGCATAGAGATAACCTCATGAATCCGTGGACCCTGCATACCAGAAGGGAACTGAAACTTCCTGTCAGATTAAAACTGGTGTGCCGTACCGAGACTCGAACTCAAGACCTTTCCCTTTCGCGGGCAAGTGCTCTACCACCTGAGCTACCCAAGCACGACTCACGCCCCGTCCTCACAGCTTTACTTCCGCCAGTACCTCGTCTCCCACCTTCCAAACTTTACAGAAGCTCTCATGCGAACCTTGCAGAACTAGCACTCCTGAAAGAGGATATTGCGGAGACATGGCTTAGCCACAGCCTGGGGGATGTTTCCAGAATGTGAGCTGTGAGGACGGGGCGTGAGTCTTGCTTGGGTAGCTCAGATGGTAGAGCACTTGCCCGCGAAAGCCAAAGGTACCGGATTCTAGCCTCGGTCCGGCACACAGTTTTAATCTACCAGGAAGTTTCATATCTCTGCACACTCCGCTGCAGAGTGAAAATCTCATTCTGAAAACATTCCTCAGGCTGTGACTAAGCCATGTCTCCGCTATATCCTTTCTTTCAGGAGTGCTAGTTCTGCAAGGTTCACAGGAGAGCTTCTGTAAAGTTTGGAAGGTAGGAGACGAGGTACTGGCGGAAGTAAAGCTGTGAGGACGGCGCGTGAGTCGTGCTTGGGTAGCTCAGATGGTAAAGCACTTGCCCGGGGAAGTCAAAGTTCCCGATTTCGAGTCTCGGTCCGGCACACAGTTTTAATCTGCCAGGAAGTTTCATATCAGCGCACACTCCCTGCAGAGTGAAAATCTCATTCTGGGGTCGTGGAATATTCCGAGTTCGAGTTGTAGCCTCCCAAGAGAAAAATTCCGTAACCTCACAATAATAAAATGACTAACCTCTCAATAAAATTGTGGCTCACTTGTAACCTTTCTATAATAGACTGTGAATTTAAACTGGTAAATTTGGACGTCAGCAGTGCTGCGTCATGGCCCTGAAAGATCATACTAAATAAACTGAAAATTCTTACCTTAATAAGGTCGCCGGATAACGCATATATATCTGCACCTGTAAGAAATTTTTCTGGCACAGCCCAGTGCAATGCTGGCCGATAGATTTGTCATGTATAAAAAGAAATTGATTTTTCTTTACAATAATCTGGATGATCAGGGATTGGAGAAATTAGTAAATTCTTTAAATTGATATGAATGATTGTCAAAGGTTAATTTTTATAAGAAAGATTATTATTAAGAGATTTTTTTTTAAATTTACATGGGACTTGGTATAACAATAGTACATATGCGCGAGGCTGCATTTACCGTATACTACATTGCTCAGGCACTGCCATCGTTCCCCCACGACCGGCCCAGCCAACTCGATACACACGACTGCTCGCTACAATTAACTCCTACTGCCACACAGTTCCTACTGCAGTCAACACTGCTCTCTGGTCTGAGATTCTCTTATACTTTACATATCGCAGGCAGCGCGTGAGCAATCCATCGAAATTACATCTGCTCAAGTGCGCTAGCAACAAATTCCTTAGTCATGGACCTTTTACAGAGTGTCGGTCCGGCACACAATTTTAATCTGCCAGGAAGTTTCATATGAGCGCACACTCCGCTGCAGAGTGAAAATCTCATTCTGGAAACATTCCCCAGGCTGTGGCTAAGCCATGTCTGCGCAATATCCTTTCTTTCAGGAGTGCTAGTTCTGCAAGGTTCGCAGGAGAGCTTCTGTGAAGTTTGGAAGGTAGGAGACGAGGTACTGGCAGAAGGAAAGCTGTGAGGACGGGGCGTGTGTCGTGCTTGGGTAACTCAGTTGGTAGAGCACTTGCCCACGAAAGGCAAAGGTCCCGAGTTCGAGTCTCGGTCCAGCACACAGTTTTAATCTGCCAGGGAGTTTCATATTAAATGATTTTCCACAACAAATACCGCGCTTTTTCAACCGAAATTGGCCGAGAAAAACAATTATGTTGCATTAGTTATTGAAAGCTCTTCGCATTTTTGTCTGCAGATTTTAGGGTGGTGCAGGTGAAGCGAAACTGATATACTTTATAGGCGGTATTAAAGCGGTCTAGTCGGACAACAGAATCTGATGAACGCGAGCAGCATATACTAGGGTGGACGGTAATGGTGGTGCTGTTACCGCGACACGGCAGTAGGCGAGCGTGCGATGTGGCGTGATTGATGGTGGCGCCGTATTGCTGGCTGGCCGTGTGGCGTGGGAGTAGACAACAGATTCAGTTTCCGACACGTTGTGGGACACGCACCAGGTTGAGAAAGCGGCAACACCAGCCGCACTTGTCTGATTAGCCGCGTTCCAGGCACGCCCTCGTGTTCTCGTCACACCCACAATACTACTCAGATGGCTCAAACGGCTGTAAGCACTATGGGACCTACCATCTGAGGTCATCAGTCCCCTAGAACTTAGAAATGCTTAAACCTAACTAACCTAAGGACATCACACACATCCATGCCCATGGCAGGATTCGAACCTGCGACCGTAGCAGCAGCGCGGGTCCGGACTGAAGCGACTAGAACTGCTCGACCACAGCGGCCGGTCACGGTACTACTCTGGAGCGCCAAGGAAAGGTATCGGAATGCGTATTCAAATACAGAGATATGTAAACAGGCGCGGCCGTCGGCTGCGCCTATACAGGGTGGTCCATTGATCGTGACCGGGCCAAATATCTCTCGAAATAAGCGTCAAACGAAAGAACTACAAAGAACGAAATTTGTCTAGCTTGAAGCGGGAAACCAGATGGTGCTACGGTTGACCCGCTAGATGGCGCTACCATAGGTCAAACGGATATCAACTGCGGTTTTTTTTAAACAGGAACCACCATTTTTATTTCATATTCATGTAGTAGGTAAATAAATATGAATGTTTTAGTTCGACGACAATTTTCGCTTTCTGATAGATGGCGCTGTAATAGTCACAAACATATGGCTCAAAATTTTAGTCAAACAGTAGGTAACAGGTACGTTTTTAAATTACAATACAGAACATAGGTACGTTTGAACATTTTATTTCGGTTGTTCCAATGTGATAAGTGTACCTTTGTGAACTTATAATTCCTGAGAACGCATGCTGTTACAGCGTGATCAACAGTAAATACCACATTAATGCAATAAATTCTCAAAATGATGTCCGCAACCTCAATGCATTTGGCTATACGTGTAACGACATTCCTCTCAACAGCGAGTAGTTCGCCTTCCGTAATATTCGCACATGCATTGACAATGCGCTGACGCATGTTGTCAGGCGTGGTCGGTGCATCAAGATAGCAAATATCCTTCAACTTTCCCCACAGAAAGAAATCCGGGGACGTCAGATCCGGTGAACGTGCGGGGCATGGTATGGTGCTTCGACGATCAATCCACCTGTCATGGAATATGCTATTCAATACCGCTTCAACCGCACGCGACCTATGTGCTGGACATCCATCATGTTGGAAGTACATCGTCATTCTGTCATGCACTGAAAAACATCTTCTGGTAACATCGGTAGAACATTACGCAGGAAGTCAGCATACATTGCACCATTTAGATTGCCATCGATAAAATGGAGGCCAATTATCCTTCCTCCCATAATGCCGCACCATACATTAACCCGCCAAGGTCGCTGATGTACCACTTGTCGCAGCCATCGTGGATTTTCCGTTGCCCAATAGTGCATATTATGCCGGTTTACGTTACCACTGTTGGTGAATGATGCTTCATCGCTAAATAGAACGCGTGCAGAAAATCTGTCATGGTCCCGTAATTTCTCTTGTGCCCAGTGGCAGAACTGTACACTACGTTCAAAGTCGTCGCCATGCAATCCCTGGTGCATAGAAATATGGTACGGCTGCAATCGATGTTGATGTAGCATTCTCAACACCAACGTTTTTGAGATTCCCGATTCTCGCTGCAGGTCGTGGTTGACGTTTCACATGTGGCTGAACACTTCCTGTTTCCTTAAATAACGTAAGTATCCGGCGAACGGTCCCTAGACTTGGATGATGTCGTCCAGAATACAGAGCAGCATACATAGCACACGCCCGTTGGGCATTTTCATCACAATAGCCATACATCAACACGATACCGACCTTTTCCGCAATTGGTAAACGGTCCATTTTAACACGGGTAATGTATCACGAAGCAAATACCGTCCGCACTGGCGGAATGTTGCGTGATACCACGTACTTAAACGTTTGTGACTATTACAGCGCCATCTATCACAAAGCGAAAAAAGTGGTTCAGCTAAAACATTCATATCTCTTTACGTACTACACGAAGATGTGATGAAAATTGAGGTTCATATTTTTAAAAAACGCAGTTGATATCAGTTTGACCTATGGCAGCGCCATCTAGCAGGCCAACCAAAGCGCCATCTCGTTTCTCCCTTCAAGCTAGACAAGTTTCGTCCTTTGTCGTTTTTTCGTTTGACGCTTATTTCTTGAGATATTAGGCCCGGTCACTATCAATGGACCACCCCTGTGTAAGACCACAAGCGCCTGGCGCGGTTTTTAGATCAGTTACTAATGCTACAATGGCAGGTTATCAAGATTTAAGTGAGTTTGAATGTGGTGTTATAATTGGTGCACGAGCGATGGAACAGAGCAACTCCGAGGTAGCGATGAAGTGCGGATTTTCCCGTACGACCATTTCACGAGGGCACCGAGAATATCAGGAATCCGGTAAAACATCAAATATGCGACATCGGTGCGGCCAGAAAAAAGATCCTGCAAGAACGGGATGAACGACGACTGAAGATAATCGTTCAATGTGACAAGTGCAATCTTTCCATAAATTGCAGCAGATTTCAATGCTGGACCACCAACAGGTGTCAGCATGCGAATCTTCAGCGAAACATGATCGATATGCGCTTTCGGAGCCGAAGGCCCACTCGTATATCCTTAATGACTGCACGACACAAAGCTTTACGCCTCGCCTGGGCCCGTCAACACCGACATTGGACTGTTGATGACAGGAAACATATTGTCTGGTCTTTCGAGTCTCGTTTAAAATTGCATCGAGCGGATGCACATGTACAGGTATGGAGACAACCTCATGAATCCATGGTTCCTGCATGTGAGCAGGGGATTGTTTAAGCTGGCGGAGGCTCTGTAATGGTGTGGGGCGTGTGCAGTTGGAGTAATATGGGACCCCTGATACGTCTAGATGAGACTCTTGACCCATGACACGTATGTAAGCGTCCAGTCTGATCATCTGTATCCATTCATTCCCACTGTGCATTCCGACGGACTTGGGCAGTTGGGCAATTTCAGCAGTACAATGCGATACCCTACACGTCCACAGTCGCTACACAGTAGCTCCAGCAGCACTCTTCTGAGTTTAAACACTTCCGGGCGGCCGCTGTGGCTGAGCGGTTCTAGGCGCTTCAGTCCGGAACCGCGCTGCTGCTACGGTCACAGTTTCGAATCCTGCCTTGGACATGGATGTGTGTGATGTCCTTCGTTAGATTTAAGTAGTTATAAGTCTAGGGGACTGATGAGCTCAGATGTTGTCCCATAGAGCTTAGAGCCATTTGAAGAATTTTTTAACACCCCCCCGACTTGAACATTATTCAGCATATCTGGAATGCGTTGCAACGTGCTGTTCGGAAGAGGTCTCCACATCACCGTACTCTTTCGGATTTATGGACAGCCCTGCAGGAATCATGGTGTCAGTTCCCTCACCAGACATTAGTCGAGTCCATGCCTCGTCGTGTTGCGGCACTTCCGCGTGCTCGAGGGGGCCCTGCACGATATTAGTTTCTTTGGCACTGCAGTGTACGTAAATTTATGAGCAATAAAGGCATGAGCATGAAATAATGTAATCAATAATTTACTCATGACGAGTACTTGAAAACACTCAAAACAACTTAGTGTGTGGGGAATTTGAGGGGAATCGGGAATTTTACCTAAATTTTTGGGTGGCTGAGGGGTTCTAGGCGCTTCAGTCTGGTACCGCGCAGCTGCTGCAGTCGCAGGTTCGAATCCTGCCTCGGGCATGGATGTGTGTGATGTCCTTAGGTTAGTTAGGTTTAAGTAGTTCTAGGTTCTAGGGGACTGATGACCTCAGATGTTAAGTCCCACAGTGCTTAGAGCCATTTGCACCATTTTTGTAGATTTTTGGGGAATTTGGTTCAAATGATTGAAATGGCTCTGAGCACAATGGGACTTGACATCTGAGGTCATCAGTCCCCTAGAACTTAGAACTACACTCCTGGAAATTGAAATAAGAACACCGTGAATTCATTGTCCCAGGAAGGGGAAACTTTATTGACACATTCCTGGGGTCAGATACATCACATGATCACACTGACAGAACCACAGGCACATAGACACAGGCAACAGAGCATGCACAATGTCGGCACTAGTACAGTGTATATCCACCTTTCGCAGCAATGCAGGCTGCTATTCTCCCATGGAGACGATCGTAGAGATGCTGGATGTAGTCCTGTGGAATGGCTTGCCATGCCATTTTCACCTGGCGCCTCAGTTGGACCAGCGTTCGTGCTGGACGTGCAGACCGCGTGAGACGACGCTTCATCCAGTCCCAAACATGCTCAATGGGGGACAGATCCGGAGATCTTGCTGGCCAGGGTAGTTGACTTACACCTTCTAGAGCACGTTGGGTGGCACGGGATACATGCGGACGTGCATTGTCCTGTTGGAACAGCAAGTTCCCTTGCCGGTCTAGGAATGGTAGAACGATGAGTTCGATGACGGTTTGGATGTACCGTGCACTATTCAGTGTCCCCTCGACGATCACCAGTGGTGTACGGCCAGTGTAGGAGATCGCTCCCCACACCATGATGCCGGGTGTTGGCCCTGTGTGCCTCGGTCGTATGCAGTCCTGATTGTGGCGCTCACCTGCACGGCGCAAAACACGCATACGACCATCATTGGCACCAAGGCAGAAGCGACTTTCATCCATTCGTCCCTCCATTCACGCCTGTCGCGACACCACTGGAGGCGGGCTGCACGATGTTGGGGCGTGAGCGGAAGACGGCCTAACGGTGTGCGGGACCGTAGCCCAGCTTCATGGAGACGGTTGCGAATGGTCCTCGCCGATACCCCAGGAGCAACAGTGTCCCTAATTTGCTGGGAAGTGGCGGTGCGGTCCCCTACGGCACTGCGTAGGATCCTACGGTCTTGGCGTGCATCCGTGCGTCGCTGCGGTCCGGTCCCAGGTCGACGGGCACGTGCACCTTCCGCCGACCACTGGCGACAACATCGATATACTGTGGAGACCTCACGCCCCACGTGTTGAACAATTCGGCGGTACGTCCACCCGGCCTCCCGCATGCCCACTGTACGCCCTCGCTCAAAGTCCGTCAGCTGCACATACGGTTCACGTCCACGCTGTCGCGGCATGCTACCAGTGTTAAAGACTGCGATGGAGCTCCGTATGCCACGGCAAACTGGCTGACACTGACGGCGGCGGTGCACAAATGCTGCGCAGCTAGCGCCATTCGACGGCCAACACCGCGGTTCCTGGTGAGTCCGCTGTGCCGTGCGTGTGATCATTGCTTGTACAGCCCTCTCGCAGTGTCCGGAGCAAGTATGGAGGGTCTGACACACCGGTGTCAATGTGTTCTTTTTTCCATTTCCAGGAGTGTACTTAAACCTAACTAACCTAAGGCCATCACACACATCCATGCCCGAGGCAGGATTCGAACCTGCGACCGTAGCGGTCGCGCGGTTCCAATCCGAAGAGCCTAGAACCGCTTGGCCACACCGGCCGGCGGGGAATTTGGAACACTGGCGTTGGCAACGTTGAGTAACACACGCAGACGAGGTGTCGTAGACAGCCCGATATGTAGACAATCGTTTACCCCTGGCTCAATATGCGACTGGAATAGGATGGAAATTCGTACGAGGAACCTACCGCCTCGCGCTGGAAGTGTGTATGTATGTAGATGTACGACAGGAGATTTGACTACATCCGCGGTGGCGGTTTGCAGCTGCAGCACTCGTGCGGCCGCCAAAACACACCGTTTTCAGTGCTCCGGGTCACGCCAGTGTTTTATGGCGGCGCTTCCAGAGCAAGTTGGTGCTTTTACACGGGGCGGCGCAGCGGCGCTTAAACCGCGAACTGCCACAATAACTCGACGACTGGGAGGCGGGCCATTGTCCTCCATCATTTCTCGTCGTCTGTCGCGTGAAGGAGTGCAGGAAACGACCCTTGGCCACGAGCGGGCGACACGCCACACGGAGAGGCTATACAGTACGACGCCATTTCCACATCGACATCTGTATGTATGAGCATGTGCCGTGATCGGCGCGCGTACTTCTTACTAATACCAGCAGCCACTTGCCGTCCTGTTCCACTGGGCTGTGACAACTCTCTTCTGGTTCCATTGCTGTTATTTTGTCGCCTTCAGTGTGAGGACCAGTTTTGGTGTAGCAGCCCACGTCACACTATTCCGCCGTGTACGAGTCTCTTAATTTATGCCTAACTACTGTAGACTGGAATACAGCTGTTGACAAAATACCGATATGTCATACTTCGTCAAAAAAATACCGGGTGATGAAAATGTCAGTATAAATTTGAAAAGTGAATAAATCACGGAATAATGTAGATAGAGAGGTAAAAATTGACACACATGCTTGGAATGACATGGCGTTTTATTAGAACAAAAAAAAACACCCCATATTACCAGACGCGTGAAAGATCTCTTGCGCGCGTTCACCTTGCTGCACGGACTAGCAAATTCCGATGCCCTCCTCAACAGAAACTTCACATCTTCAGCTTATTTCCCCTCCTTGGATCGTCACTATTGCTGAGGTTCTCCAGCAATGGAATAGCACCCCAGCGTTGGACATTATAAGATCTATAAATCAGCTGCACCTGGGGTACAGGGTTGGTGGTGATAAGTTCCTCCTAAGGTCATCGGTCCCTAGACTTAGACACTACTTCATCTAACTTAAACTAACTTACGCTAACGACAACACACGCAATCCATGCCCGATGGAGGACTCGAACCTCCGACGAGGGAGCCGCGCGAACCGTGGCAACGCGTTTGAGACCAAGCGGCTACCTCGCGCGGCGTATAGGATTTCCCCATTATGCTGTGGTGGTGTAATCGCTAGCATTTCTACCAAGCAAGGAGACCTGGACTGAAGCCCTGGCTGCAGCACACATTTTAATTTACCGGGTGATCAAAAAGTCAGTATAAATTTGAAAACTGAATAAATCACAGAATAATGTAGATAGAGAGGTACAAATTGACACACATGCTTGCAATGACATGGGGTCTTATTAAAACCAAAAAAATACAAACGTTCCAAAAATGTCCGACAGATGGCGCTTCATCTGATCAGAACAGCAATAATAAGCATAACAAAGTAAGACAGAGCAAAGATGAAATTCTTTACAGAAAATGCTTCATATGTCCACCATCATTCCTCAACAATAGCTGTAGTCGAGGAATAATGTTGTGAACAGCACTGTAAAGTATGTCCGGAGTATGGTGAGGCATTGGATGTTGCCTTTCAGCATCCCTAGAGATGTCGGTCGATCACGATACACTTGCGACTTCAGGTAACCCCAAAGCCAATAACCGCACTGACTGAGGTCTGGGGACCTGGGAGGCCAAGCATGACGAAAGTGGCGGCTGAGCACACGATCATCACCAAACGACGCGCGCAAGAGATCTTTCGCGCGTCTAGCAATATGGGGTGGAGCGCCGTCCTGCATAAAGATCGTACGTTCCAGCAGGTGTTTATCAGCCAGGCTGGGGATGATGCGATTCTGTAACATATCAGCGTATCTCGCACCTGTCACGGTAGCAGTTACTGACGTTTTGCTGTCCAGCGCCATCTATCGGACATTTTGTAAACTTTTTTTTTTTTTTTGTTCTAATAAAACCCCATGTCATTCCAAGCAATTGTGTCAGTTTTCACCTCTCTATCTACATCATTCAGTGGTTTATTAAGTTTTCAAATTTATACTGACTTTTTGATTACCCAGTATGTCAATGTGTTTCAACGCAACGTTTCTATCGATATATCGCAATTTGAAGTCACGATATTTTTATATTACTTTTTTCACAATTTTCGGTATAAAGAGGAAGCTGACCTTTTGAAATTGTAGTTGTTTGCAGATGACACTGTCGTTTATCGACTAATAAAGTCACCAGAAGGCCAAAACAAACTGCAAAACGATTTAGAAAAGATATCTGAATGGCGCGAAAAGTGGCAGTTTACCCCAAATAACGAAAAGTGTGAGGTCATCCACATGAGTGCTAAAAGGAACTCGTTAAACTTCGGTTACACGATAAATCAGTCTAATGTAAAAGCCGTAAATTCAACTACATACCTAGGTATTACAATAACGGACAACTTAAATTGGAAGGAACACATAGAAAATGTTGTGGGGAAGGGTAACTAAAGACTGCGTTTTATTGGCAGGACACTTAGAAAATGTTACAGACCTATTAAGGAGACTGCCTACTATACGCTTGTCCGTCTTCTTTTAGAATACTGCTGCGCGGTGTGGGATCCTTACCAGGTAGGACTGACAGAGTACATCGAAAAAGTTCGAAGAAAGGCTTCACGTTTTGTATTTTTGCGAAATATGGGGGCAGTGTCACTGAAATGATACAGGATTTGGGCTCGAAAACATTAAAAGAAAGGCGCTTTTTGTTGCGACGGAATCTTCTCACGAAATTCCAATCACCAACTTTGTCCTTCGATTGCGAAAATATTTTGGTTGACTTCGACCTACATAGGGACGAACGATCACCACGATAAAATAAGGGAAATCGGAGTTCTTACGGAAAGATATAGGTGTTCATTCATTCCGCGTGCTATACGAGATTGGAATAATAGAGAATTGTGAAGGTGATTCGATGAAACCTCTGCCAGGCACTTAAATGTGATTTGCAGGGTATCCATGTATATGTAGATCGTAATTTTACTTCGTGCAGGATTCTCACTAATTTTTGAGTTTTCATCACGGCCACCATAGACCAGACGTTTTCAATTGGTGAGAGATCTGGAGAATGTGCTGGCCAGGGCAGCAGTCGAACATTTTCTGTATCCAGAAAGGCTCGTAGAGGACCTGCAACATGCGGTCGTGCATTATCCTGCTGAAATGTAGGTTTTCACAGGGATCGAATGAAGGGTAGAGCCACGAGTCGTAACACATCTGAAATGTAACGTCCACTGTTCAAAGTCGCGTTAGTGCGAACAAGAGGTGACCGAGACGTGTAACCAATGGCACCCCATACCATCACGCCAGTTGATACCCCAGTATGGCGATGACGAATACTCGCTTCCAATGTGCGTTCACCGCGACGTCGCCAAACGCGGATGCGACCATCATGATGCTGTAGCAGAACCTGGATTCATCCGAAAAAATTACGTTTTGCTATTCGTGCACCCAGGTTCGTCGTCGAGTACACCATCGCAGGCGCTCCTGTCTGTGATGCAGCGTCACGGGTAACCGGAGCCGTGGTCTCCGAGCTGATAGTCCATGCTGCTAGAAACGTCGTCGAAATGTTCGTGCAGATGGTTGTTGTCTTGCAAACGTCCCCATCTGTTGACTCAGGGATCTAGACATGGCTGCACGATCCGTTACAGCCGTGCGGATAAGATGCCTGTCATCTCGACTGCTCGTGATACGAGGCCGTTGGGATCCAGCACGGCGTTCCGTATTACCCTCCCGAACCCACCGATTCCATATTCTGCTAACAGTCATTGGATCTCGACTAACGCGAGCAGCAATGTCGCGATACGATGAACCGCAATCGCGATAGGCTACAATCCGACCTTTATGACAGTCGGAAACGTGATGGTACGCATTTCTCCTCCTTATACGACGCATCACAGCAAAGTTTCACCAGGCAACATCGGTCAACTGCTGTTTGTGTATGAGAAATCGGTTGGAAATGTTCCTCATGTCAGCACGTTGTAGGTGTCACCACCGGCGCCAACCTTGTGTGAATGCTCTGAAAAGCTATTCATTTGCATATCACAGCATCTTCTTCGTGTCGGTTAAATTTCGCGTCTGTATAACGTCATCTTCGTGGTGTAGCAATTTTAATGGCCAGTAGTGTACCATTGTTATCGAACTGGTTATTGCCAAGCGTGAACGTGCATCCTTTTCCTTTCACATCTTGCTCGAAGGGGGATAGGCAGGCTGCTAGTTTGTCGATGTACAGAATAGCTAATAACAAATTAATATTTAAATATACAGTTCCCAAAACTGGCAATATATTTACAATGTGCAGCCGATATTTTTATATAGTTATATGGCTATGGTGTCTGTTCTTTCGGACATGTCCGAAAGAACAGACACCATTGATGAGTAATGAGTGTGTTGGGTAGGAACATTACGAATGTAGTGAGTGGACATATAAGTTGAGAATGTGAGTCTCGTGGGAGGCGTGCGCGAAGTATTCCCCGTAGTCGCGCTTTCCTTTGTGCCCGCGGTGGCCCAGTTGGATAGAGGGTCTGCCATGTAAGCAACTTCAATGGCCAGTCGTGTACATTTTTTTTGTACACCCTGTATAGCTGTAACTTAAGTGTAATTGCCTTATGCACTTTTAGTAGTGACATACTTGTCAGTTGATAAGACATGATCTGAAATATGTCCTACAATGTAGTACACAATTTGTTGTATATGCTACAGCTGTCGAATTTTAGGCAGTGATAATTGTGGATAATGTTTGACATCATTACCATATACAATAAACATGGAACTGACAGGTCAAGGAATCTACATTAAATGTCTTTTGTTATTTCTAAGATGATACTTATACATGTATGTGACATGCTTTCATATGACAAACTGCATACTGCATTCTAGGACATACATTAGATCCTATCATTTTAAGTGACAAGTATATCATTTTTATAGAAGTGCATAATTTAAGTAGATATATCTTACTGAAATATATGTACAGTTATCATTTTATAGACATCGATGCACATGCAGTTGTCTGTTCCTCAGTATCAGGTACCACTGATGATGGGTTGTAAAGTAGAAAAACGTTTTTGGGAAATGAAATATTTCTAGTGCAGCTCATGGGGTATGTAAGATGTCCTTTAGCAAATACCTGAAAACTGTGCAGCACCAAGCATTCAGCCGGCCAGAGTGGCCGAGCGGTTCTAGGCGCTACAGTCTGGAACCGCTCGACCGCTACGGTCGCAGGTTCGAATCCTGCCTCGGGCATGGTTGTGTGTGATGTCCTTAGGTTAGTTAGGTTTAAGTAGTTCTAAGTTCTAGGGGACTGATGACCTGAGAATTTAAGTCAGATAGTGCTCAGAGCCATTTTTTGAACCAAGCATTCAAACATCGAACCTCGATGGACCTTGCTTCTTGTATTCAATCTCCTGATGTACGCTTTAACATTACACCTGATCTAAAAGCTAGCTCCACTCCAATGGCTACCAGTGTTCCCATTTCAATTGGCTTCATGACAATTTGGCAGGTTCGAGCAACACCCACCAGAGAGCAGCCGCAGCAGCAACGACAGCAGCCGCCCACTGCCCCAGCCCCGGGGCCACCACATCACTACCAGCAGCAGCAGCAACAACAACAACAACAGCCGCAGCAGCCAGTTTCAGTCGCAGCGCCCGCCAGCAGCAGTGCGCCTGGTGGCGGGCCGGCGTACTACGGCGTCCAGCAGGTGCGGCGCATCGTCGTCTCTCAGCAGCAGCAGCAGGGCCAGGGCTACCAGTCGGCGAGGCCGCAGCAGTACCAGGGACAACAACAGTACCAGAGTCAGGCAGCGGCGGGGCAGGCGCCCCGATACGTAGCCCCACCCCAGCAACAACCGGCAAGCCCCAGGCTGCAGCAGCAGCCGCTGCTCAGGAGAATCGACAGCAGGCCACTGCTACTGCCCCAGCAGCAACAACAACCACAGTACCAGCAACAACAACCACAACAGCAGTACCACTACCCTCAACAACAGCAAGTTTCACATCAGCAACAACAACAACCAACACAACAGTATCAGCAGCAACAACCACAACAAAAATACCAGCAATTGGTGCAACCACCACAACAGAACAAACAGCCACTTCAGCAGGGTCAGTTACAACCACAACAGTACCATCAGCCTCAGTTGCACCAGTCACAAACACCACAAGTTCAGCAGCAGCAACAACAACAGAATTTTGCCCACCCTCCATCAAACTATCAGACACGACCATTAGGTTTACAACCACAGCAGCAGCAACTGCAACAACAGATTCGGTACATTCCATCGCCACAACAACAACAACAGCAGCAGCAGCCACAACAGAGGCTATCAGTCACTACTCCCACTCAACCACGTCCTCTCCAGAGACTTCAACAGGTCGTTTATCGACAAGTGATTCAGCAACAGCCTGGAAAACTACAGTTTGCCCAGCAGCAGCAGGTGTACCATCAACAGCCACAAGCAACCCAGCAACAACAGCAGATCACCAGTCCCCAACAACCGGCCCTACAGCCTGCGAGGGATGTTCCTGCGCCGCAGAATGCTGCGCCACCCCTGGTGAATGGTGTAATGGGCGGAGAGCACTCCAGACTCCAGCACAACCAGAGTGGTCTCGGCAAACACAGGAGCTTCAGCGTCAGTGGCACCGCACCACCTCCCTCTGCAGCTGGCTCCCAGCCTGAGGAGGACAGGAGGAGATCCATAGCAGTCGTCAGTGGTAGCCAGGCTCAGCAGCAGAACCCGGGGTCTGCGAGCCAGGGACCGGGGCTCAAGCGGCAGTCGTCAGTCTTTGGTTTCATCAAACGAGCGAGGGAGCACTCTCAGAGCCGAGCAATGGACCAGCAGCAGCAGCAGCAGCAACAACAGCCGCAGGCGCAACATCACCTGCCTCCAGAACGGGAAGCGACACCCGGTGGTACTGGGGCTGGAATGGCACCGTCGCCACCTCCAGTGCCCCCGAGGGTAGCCAGTCAGCTGGAGGGCGACGGTCAACAACAGTCCAGCTCACCAGCCAAGACTGTCGAAAATGGGCAAGCTACATTAGTGAAAGATGATCAGAAAAAGCCAGACCAGCAGCCAGTAGTATCTCAAGCCAATAATGGAGCCACAACACAGCAGCAGCAAGCGCAAGCAGCAGTTCTGCAGGCGTCTGGTGGCTCTAGTGAGAAGGAAAGTTCTGTATCATCAGGAGTAAAAGCTGAAGCGGAGCAGTCTAGCAAGGATATTGCTGCCAAACCGGCTGTCGCTCAGAAACTTCCTGCAGATGAGTCTTACAAATCTAAAGATGTACTGGTCAATGGTGAAATTGCTGAGTCTCTTTTTCAGCGTCCTGCATCCAGTCTTGATCACGATGACGACAAAGATGTAGTGGTCATGCAGGCTCCACACAACCACGTTAATGGTCAATACGATGGGGCTGGAGAGGCATCTGAAGACGATGATGATAAGGATGTTATCGTTGCTGGAAACAAAAAGGTAGAGGATCGTCCAGCTAGTGCTATGGGAAAGGAGTCTCCAGCAGGTCAAAGCAAGAAGGGGACTCCAGGTGACCTGGGTGGAAAAGAATCTCCAATATCTCAAGTTCCGAAGGAGTCTGCAGTGGCAACAGTAGGCAAGGAATCAGTGGTATCTTCAGAGGAGAAAGAATCACATCTTCCCCCAGTAAGTACGCAGACGCCTCGTCCAGATTCTGGCAAAGACTCACCAGTGCTTGCAGTTGTCAAGGACTCGCCAACACCTCCAGTACGCAAAGATTCGCCTGAAAGTAAAGTAGGAAAGGAATCACCTGTACCTCCAGTGGGGAAGGCCTCTCCTGTTCCACCAATGAGCAAGGAATTGACTGCATCTACAGTGGGAAAAGAGTCGCCTGTGCCTCCAGTAGGCAAAGAATCCCCTGAACCCCCACTGGGTAAGGAATCACCTGTACCTCCAGTGGGCAAGCAATCACCCTTACCTCCAGCAGGCAAGGAATCACCCTTACCTCCAGCAGGCAAGGAATCACCCTTACCTCCAGCAGGCAAGGAATCACCCTTACCTCCAGCAGGAAAGGAATCACCATTACCTCCAGCAGGAAAGGAATCACCATTACCTCCAGCAGGTAAGGAATCACCCTTACCTCCAGCAGGCAAGGAATCACCTTTACCTCTAGCAGGCAAGGATTCACCCATACCTCCAGTGGGCAAGGATTCACCCTTATCTGCATTGGACAAGGAATCGTCCTTACCTCTTGTGGGTAAAGAATCGCCCTTACCTCCATCAGGCAAAGAATCGCCTTTACCTCTACTAGGCAAGGAATCGCCTGTTCCCCTGTCAGGCAAGAAATCTCCCTTACTTCCAGCAACCAAGGATTCGCCCTTACCTCCGTCAGGCAAGGATTCGCCCTTACCTTCATCAGGCAATGGTTCACCCTTACCTCCAGCAGGAAAGGATTCACCATTACCTCCAGCAGGAAAGGATTCACCCTTACCCCCAGCAGGAAAGGATTCACCCTTACCTCAACCAGGCAAGGATTCGCCGTTACCTCCACCAGGTAAGGAATCCCCCATACCTCCACCAGACAAGGACTCGCCCTTACCTTCGGTAGGAAAGGTTTCACCTTCACCTTCAGCAGGCAAGCAGACACCACAGCCCACAGCAGACAAGGAATCACCAGTGCCTCCATCACACAGTGATTCACCTGATCCTACAGGAGCTACACGAGTCTCAGCAAGTGAAAACTTATCGAGAGGGAATGGCACTGGGCCGGGGGACATCGAGACCTCGGCGGCGCTTGGTGGCAAAATGTCCCCCACTCCTCCAAGTGGGAGCAGGGAGGAGCAAAGAGCTTCACCAGGGCCGCTCTCGATGAGGTCAGGAAGCAGTTCTGGGAAGGTATCTCCAGTCAGCAAAGACACAGAGAAACCAGGAGTTCCAGTACCCACTGCAACAGATCAGAAGATGGAGCCCCATTCTCCGGAAACGAAGAAAGAGGAAGCTCCTCAGACGGCGGCGGCAACGGGGAAAATGGACGAGATCCCGGAGAGACAGACTTCGAATGGAGCTCCTCCTCCAACGCGAGGCACGGGCAGTTTGCAGCGAGAGCCTCCAGAACGAGACGCCGCTCGTTCACCCGAAGAAGCCAAGAGACGACCAGAAGAAGCGGACATTCCTGCATCACCGACTCCACGACCACTGTCAGCCAAATCAGCTGCTCTTCCAGCTACCACAGCAGTTTCAACACCTGCTGGTACGGCACCGACGCGGGAGGACTACACGGCAGCAGAAGCGACGGAGGAAGAGCGGCAGGAGGAGGTGCTGCAGGACGGCCGCATCGATGCGAAGCTGAAGGACAGGAAGTCCCCGACGACTCCACCTCCTTCGCCAGCGACCACAGTAGACGTCAAGGCCACTCGGGAAGAGGAAGGGGGGGAGAAGAAGGTGCACGAGGACGGCCCGAAGGAGCAACTTTTTTCAAGTCCCACAGCAGGAGTTGCAGCCAGCGGATCTCCAGAACCAGTCGCCGCCAGACCACCATCTCGACCAGCACCAACTCCGGCGACGGACAGCCCGGAGACGACTCCAGCGTCCCGGGTTTCTCCGGCAACTTGCCCAGCAAAGAGTGAATCTCCCACTGACGTTGCTGCGACTGAGCCTCCGTTACTGACAGACGAGACACCTCGGAAAGATGACACGACAAAGGCAAAATCGAAGAGTCCGTCTCCGGACCTGCGGGAGCAGTCTCCTCCTCCGGCCTCTTCTTCTCCAGATGTCGGCAAGCCAGCTGCCTCCCCAGACATCAGGAAACTCGCCTCGCCAGTGGCGGCGTCCAGCATAGAGGACCTCCCGGAGCGCGAACGCGAGCTCCTCCAGTCGATTGAGTCGGTGAACGGGGCCGTGGACTCGCGGCCGCAGTCGGCCGCCCTTTTGAAGGAGCCCACACCGTCGCCGACAGTCCTGGACGGCAAGTCGAAGTCTCCGTCGCCGACGTCGCCCAAGTCTCCGACGCCCACGGCTGCCAAATCCCCTCTGCCACCCCCGGGCAAGTCTCCGACGATGAAGACACCGAGCCCGAAATCTGCATCTCCGAAGCCTTCTTCGCCCGAAGCCAAAGAGGTTGGAGAGAAGGAGCTGCAAGCAGAGACTGAAAAACTCGATAAGGCCGGAACGTCTTCTCCAAAGGAGATGAAACAGCCGAGCCCTGTAGACACTAAGAAGCCCCCCACACCACTGGCAGAGGGCAGGTCTGCCACACCCGAGAAGGGTAAGGCGTCGCCAGTGACAGCCAAATCACCACCACCGGTGGACAAAAAGGTGCCATCACCACCTCCTACAGATGGGACAAAGAAGTCTCCATCACCTCCCATCACAACTCAGATGGTCTCGCCAGTTCCAGCAACTGCTTCACCAACATCCGGAGGTAACGTAATCATCTTTTTATATTTCTGTTCACAACATGCTCTCAACCAGAACTATCATTTACTGATACTGCTCCCACCTAAGATCTTTCTATCTATATGTTATGATAGTTCCACTGTTATATTAAACTTTTCATGGTTAACATTTATTTTGTGTGTGTTTAAAAAAAAGTCAAAAACTGTCTCTTTTCTTTGTGCTTCTTGTGTGTACATTTTATCAACTTAATTTCTATGAAGATATCTATACAGGGTGTTCCAAAAAGGTACGGCCAAACTTTCAGGAAACATTCCTGGCGGAGTTTGGCCGTACCTTTTTGTAACACCCTGTATATAGGGAGTGTCTTTTATGCTTCATTTAATGTGATATGACAATTTTATAACGAGTGTTATAACCTACATGAGAGTTCGAATATTTTGTATAATCAGCGATATGAATTGTAGCCTCCCTCCACCCCCCCCCCCATTATTATGGTTTCCCCTTAGATCTGATGATGGCAGCATGAGATTGTTTAAACTGGTCATGCTGAAACTGTGAAAAGTGTTTACTGTGCGAGTGTGTAAAAAACTGTGTTCGCCATAACGGATCTCCGCACAGCACTACAAAAAAAAAAAAAAAGATGACCGATTTAGGAAATGGGTGAAGAGGGGTATGTGTCCCATGAAATTAAATGGATCCGTGTTTTCACTGAACCTAGGATTGTCAGAGTTGAATTTTTAATTTTAGAAAGATTTTCTCAGATTAAGAAATTAGGAGAAAATTGTAACAAATCAGTTCCACAACACATCGTTCTCCGGACAATCAAAAACATGAAATATTGCGCACAAATTTTCAACATAACGGTTGAAGATGTCTTTGACATACCACACACAATTGTTTTCTATATTCTACGAGGTTTTCTGGAGAGTGTACATAGAAACTACATAGACATTATGCACAAATCATCAGAGCTACTGAGGTGTGCAGTAACGTTTGAAAACAATGCCTGTGGTGTACAAGAAAACACAATTAGTTATTTCACACGTTTTTGGAATGTAGAAGATGGTGATTTTATCTGATTTTCGTGAAACAGAGGCACTATGAACACACGACGACCCGTTTAATCTCTCACAGTCATCTATATATCCATCCCATGGGCCGTAGCATTTTTCTACAAGTTCCGAAAGCTTCTTGCTACACGCTAGCTCCAGACACGTATGAGATGTACACGTCCCAATGCCCAAAAGTGGGTACTACTTCAGTGGGACGTATGTGTCCCATGTACCACAAAAAGGTTAGCAATTTTGCTAGGTTCATTTCCCAGTTCCGCATTAGAGAATGTGGTACACAAACAGCTAAAATAAGATGACATACAGAACAGAGTTTACAAGGTTCGCAGTCGGGCAGTGCTCGAACGTTCCTCTCTTAAGTTACCAGGAAAATTGTAGCCTGAGGAAAGGCATCCATCCATAAAGCTAAGTTATGAAAGCAGACTCCGTACTAGACTGGATAAACGCCAGGGAAAAGAAAGATTTACCATTTATGTGTCTATCCTTCACTAACCGCGTACCAGTTCAGTATTTAGAATGTCTAGCTTACTATTTGATTTTTTTCCGTCTTGAAAAGTTTTCGTAGTCAGTGATTTTGCAGCGCCATGGCTTCACTTCAGCATGTGTTCATTATTCTCAGACACGAACCTCCACATAGGAAGATATGAATAACGAGTTTCAAAGGGATGAATGAACGTTATAAAGTATTAATAATTCTACTCCAGATGTCATGAGCAGTCTTCCATCTGAAAACCTCAACAACAATATCAACAAAAAAAATTCATTTTATTCATTTTAAATGTAGCCTAGCACCTAAATGTGTCATTGGTCTTATTTACTTCCTGAAACCAATTGTACAAGTAGCATACCCATTCTTATGATTAACTCTTGAAGTACCTACTACATGTTGTTGATACCATTACTAGTACAGGCCAACAGACTACTGCTCCCACAGCGTGCAGTCTCTACACTCGTTTCTTCTTCTAATTAGTTATGAAAAGTTTTACTAATTTATCCTTTAAAACTATCCTTACAATTACAATAAGACCAATAAAAACCTGATAATATTAATAAATTAACAACTACAACATCCAAAGTGAATTTTATGGGAAAATCTTCAAAGCTATTCGAGATAAAAACTGGGGTTAGACAATGTAATGGGTTATCGCCTTTGTTGTTCAATGTAGTCCTAGATAGAATCATAGAAGAATGGGAAAAGAAACTTGAAGAAGAAAATTGCTGGAAAACAATTTCATTAGGAACCCAAAAAAAACCTACGAATTCCCTACTTAGCCTTTGCAGACGATCTCACAATAACGGCAGATTCTTGTGAGATTGCTATAAAACAGATAGAAAGTCGGCCAGCACTTATCATTTGAAAAGACAGTGTTTACAACAACAAATTTAGAAATTTTCAAATTACAATCCAAATATGGTGAAATGAACAGAGTATCACACTTTAAATATGTAGAAACAATTGTCTCTGAAAAATATGCACAACAAGAAAGAATACGATTAGTGCAAAACGTATGTAATAAAAAAATGCTTATCTTTAAATGCCAAATTTAGACATTACAAAACAGTAATTAAACCATCAATGTTATATGCCAGCGAAACCTTGGCACTAAATAGGAAAACTGTTATAGAAAATGTAAAGAAAGAAGAAAGAAAAATAATTAGGAATATTTTGGGACCAAGATGGGCCGAGAATGGATATAGACTCCAGAAAACGTCCAAAATTTAAGAATATTCTTACATAGAGACAGACATGAGCAAAAGACGCATCAAATTCTATGGCCATATAATGAGGCTTCCAGAACACAAATTAACAAAAGGAATAGTAAAATACGTAGATTCCCTTCCTAATGGAGGAAAGTGGATCCTAATGTTAAAAAGACTTGGAATTAGCCGAAATCACCAAAGAAGAAATAGGCCTAAGGAACAATTTTAGAATACAAGTAGAAAAATGGGAGGTTAAACCAGAGACAGAAGCCCGAAGAACCGGAACAAAATTGAGCAAAGAAAGAAGAGCCAAATTCTTGCAAACAATGAAAAACTGGGGGGCAAATAAAAAGAACCAGAACAACAAGAAGAACGGAAAATGATACTTTACTTAGCGTCTTCCACTATGGGAGCTTTGCGACTAATAATAATAATAATGATAATGTTATACCAAAGCCAAGGTAGCCCCTGATGGCCGGCAACCCATATTACACCACAGAGGACATGCCAAAAGCACCACGGTAAGCACCGGCTATTTACATACAAGATCATGGAAACAGGCTTCCGAGCACTACTTCCTGCAGGGTAGCTCGAGCTACGGCCTGCAGGAAGTATCACTACACCAAAACCTGACTGGCTGGAGACAGCTATTTAGGGGCTAGAACCAGGCCCAAAGAACAGTTCACACTGGATGCCGATCTCGTGTACTGCGACTGTAGAAGATTACGTCTTCGTCTCGGAATTGGACTCTTACTAGTGTGTTAGTGTGTTACCACGAACCTTTGTGGAAAATTAGAAGTGAACTTTTGTTTGTCTCAATTAGGAGACTTTCACTGGCGTCGTTATTGTTACCTTTCGTTTGTTGTTTAGTCATCAACCTTGTAAACTTACATCAATAAAAGTTGTGTTTGTGAAAAATTGCGAACTGTCAGTCACAACACATAATAATAATAAAAGAGAAATTGTAATAATAAAATGATGGAGAGAGAATAGGTAGAAGAATAGAGGAGTAAAGAAAGAAACGAAGTTACCATTATACAAAAATATGTGGAGGAGATGACAAGTCTTTTTTGTCATCAGTTGTCTGAGTGGTCTGATGTGGCACGACAAGAATTCCTGTCCTGTGCCAACCTCTTCACGTCGCAGTACCACTTAGACCCACGTGCTCAATTATTCGTTGCCTTTATTCCAGTGTCTACCTTCCCTTACAGTTTTTACACTTTCCAGCTCTTTCCAGCGGTATGGAAGGTATTCCCTCATGTCTTGACACACGTTCTGTCATCCTCTCCCTCTTTTTGTCAGTGTTTTCCTTTGCCTATTCTTCAGAGAACTTGCACGTTCTTATCTTAATAAGTACACCTAATTCTGATCATCCTTCAACAGCACCACATTTCAAGCACTTCGATTTTCTTCAGTTCTGGTAGTCACAGTGTTCCATGTTTCACTCCCATACCATTCTGTACTCCAGACGTACATTCTCAGAAATTTATTTCTCAAATTGGTGCCTGCGCTTGTTACTAGTAGTCTGGCCTGGAATACTACCGTCTTTGCAAGTGCTATTGTGTTTTTATATCATTTTTGGTGTGTCTGTCATGGGTTATTTTTCTTCAAAGGTAACAGAGTATCTTGATTTTGTCTACTTCATGGTCACCAGTTTTAATATCAGTGTGACAAATTCATTTCTGCTACTACTCACAATTTTGGTTCATTCTCATTACATATTCTTTGCTCAGCATGTCATGTAATTCTTCTTCACTGTGACTGAGTACGTGACAAAATGTCAGTAGTAAAGATACACTCCTGGAAATGGAAAAAAGAACACATTGACACCGGTGTGTCAGACCCACCATACTTGCTCCGGACACTGCGAGAGGGCTGTACAAGCAATGATCACACGCACGGCACAGCGGACACACCAGGAACCGCGGTGCTGGCCGTCGAATGGCGCTAGCTGCGCAGCATTTGTGCACCGCCGCCGTGTCAGCCAGTTTGCCGTGGCATACGGAGCTCCATCGCAGTCTTTAACACTGGTAGCATGCCGCGACAGCGTGGACGTGAACCGTATGTGCAGTTGACGGACTTTGAGCGAGGGCGTATAGTGGGCATGCGGGAGGCCGGGTGGACGTACCGCCGAATTGCTCAACACGTGGGGCGTGAGGTCTCCACAGTACATCGATGTTGTCGCCAGTGGTCGGCGGAAGGTGCACGTGCCCGTCGACCTGGGAGCGGACCGCAGCGACGCACGGATGCACGCCAAGACCGTAGGATCCTACGCAGTGCCGTAGGGGACCGCACCGCCACTTCCCAGCAAATTAGGGACACTGTTGCTCCTGGGGTATCGGCGAGGACCATTCGCAACCGTCTCCATGAAGCCGGGCTACGGTCCCGCACACCGTTAGGCCATCTTCCGCTCACGCCCCAACATCGTGCAGCCCGCCTCCAGTGGCGTCGCGACAGGCGTGAATGGAGGGACGAATGGAGACGTGTCGTCTTCAGCGATGAGAGTCGCTTCTGCCTTGGTGCCAATGATGGTCGTATGCGTGTTTGGCGCCGTGCAGGTGAGCGCCACAATCAGGACTGCATACGACCGAGGCACACAGGGCCAACACCCGGCATCATGGTGTGGGGAGCGATCTCCTACACTGGCCGTACACCACAGGTGATCGTCGAGGGGACACTGAATAGTGCACGGTACATCCAAACCGTCATCGAACCCATCGTTCTACCATTCCTAGACCGGCAAGGGAACTTGCTGTTCCAACAGGACAATGCACGTCCGCATGTATCCCGTGCCACCCAACGTGCTCTAGAAGGTGTAAGTCAACTACCCTGGCCAGCAAGATCTCCGGATCTGTCCCCCATTGAGCATGTTTGGGACTGGATGAAGCGTCGTCTCACGCGGTCTGCACGTCCAGCACGAACGCTGGTCCAACTGAGGCGCCAGGTGGAAATGGCATGGCAAGCCGTTCCACAGGACTACATCCAGCATCTCTACGATCGTCTCCATGGGAGAATAGCAGCCTGCATTGCTGCGGAAGGTGGATATACACTGTACTAGTGCCGACATTGTGCATGCTCTGTTGCCTGTGTCTATGTGCCTGTGGTTCTGTCAGTGTGATCATGTGATGTATCTGACCCCAGGAATGTGTCAATAAAGTTCCCCTTCCTGGGACAATGAATTCACGGTGTTCTTATTTCAATTTCCAGGAGTGTATTTTACCTCTAATATCCTTTTCGCACTACTTCAGGAGTCACATGGATCCCAAAGCAAGTCTATGGAATACTGTGTATTTGGCAATATACCATCTGTATAGCAGGCGAGACGCTGATGACCCGGTCTCCTTCTCAGACTTGACTTCGGTTCTTGAAATAACACTATGTTTTGGAAATGAATGGGTGCACTCAGCCCGGGTGAGGCAAACTGAGGGGCTACTTGATTGAGAAGTAGCAACTCCGGTCTTGTAAACTGACAAAGGCGAGGAGAGCGGTGCGCTGACCACGTGCCCCCTCCAGATCCGCATCCAATGACGCCTGCGGGCTGAGGATGGCACAGCGGCTGGTCAGTACCGTTGGGCCTTCATGGCCTGTTCGGGCGGAGTTTATTTTCGAACTGAAGACTAGCTGTCACTTTACTAGACCTGTTTCCAGTATTATCCCAGTATCAGGCCATTGGTATCCTCCATGAGACTTCCCACTCTTCTGTCCTGGACACTAGTTGGTCCATACCCTCACCTTTGGTTAACTGTCAGAAGATAGAATCTATTTCAACATTTATTTATTACATTCTAGTCAATTGCCTATAACTTAAACATAGGGTTATCTACAACTCAAGCTGTTAAGCAGCCAATTTTTTCCTGTACATTGACAACTAATACCACAAAATGCATAGTTACAGCTGGGACGATACTACTCTACTTCCCATCAACATAACTAATTGTACCATTAATCAAGACTACACCTACACTCATATCTATATTTACTGCTTCTGCTCCAAATACTTTTCCTTCCCATCTGTTACTGCTATAACTAAGTGAAAAAGATTATAAATGGTAATGGTACTTTCTTTTCCTGCCAAATTCCACATTCCATTGCTCCCCAGTCTGTAGGCACATGCCCATGATTCCTTTGGCACCGAGAAAGGCATTGTGGCGAAACTTACCTCTTCTATTGCCCATTGACTCCCTCGTTGCAAGGGATAACTGTTCTGTCCTGAGGAAGCATCGTTACTGATGAGGTGTGGATCCACATGCAAGCCATCACCATGGTTCTATCTCCTTGCGTTGCAGGACATGATACTGCACTTCCACTCTGGTATTATGGTCATGATTGGTGTTGACCATCTGCCAACTGTCGTCGCTGGTTTGCTTCTTGGTCTCCCATCAGATCCACTTGTAGGACAGTGGACAGGCATAGACTGATTAGGGGTCACAGCACCCAAGTCCTTCTTGAAGTAATATTAATGATATCATCCAGGATCTGCCACTTTGTCTCGCAACACAGTATCTCCTCGAAATCGAGTCTTCTGTGTCAATTCAGTTGCTGCTGAATACTTTCAGTAGGATTGGCGTACAACAGAGCTTCTCAGATAGTGTGTCCTGGTGTGCTTTATTCATAAGAAGCACATCTAGAGTGTTATTTTCACCCAGTTACATGCAGTATTTGTCATAAGGCCTGTTACTCATCAGGAAGTGCATTAGGCCTCTTGAAAGATTCGGGTGCCTCATTCCCAGTCTCTGTTTTATGTTTGGGAGAAAACCATAGGTGTATCTCACGGTTTGGGCATCATCTCATCACTTCTATAATGGGGGGAAGATGTGATTGAGGATTTGCTCCTCTGTTGTGGCCTGTATCCTGTATTCCTGTTATATTCTGCATTTCATGATGTTCTTCGTACAGCCAAACCACTGCCACTTCATTCCATATCTGGGGGTCGAGTGTTATCTACAGTACTTCAACTAACACAGCACCAAAATTCCTGTCAACTGAAGAATTACTCTGCATTGCACCATATTAACTATAAATGCTGTTGTTGTTACTCCAACAATGAGAACTGTATTCATTCACACACAGCTCATTGCCATTGCAGAGTCGCCGGTACCTGACAAACGAGCCGAGACACCAGGCCCCACTGCAGCCCCTGAGCGGGGCCCCACACCGGAGGATGTGGCCAAAGTGTCTCCGGGGGCCAAGACGCCCTCGCCGACTGGCAAGGCCAGTCCGGCACTGGCCGGCATAGTCAGCCCCGTGCCAGCAGACAAAGACAGCCCTGCACCAGCTGACAAAGCCAGCCCCACACCAGCCGATGCAGCCAGTCCCGCACCAGGTGATGCCATCAGCCCCGCACTGGCTGACAAAGCCAGCCCCACACCGGCTGACAAAGCCAGCCCCACACCCGCTGACAAAGCCAGCCCCACGACGGCCGACAGGGCCGAGTCACCTCCACCGGCAGAGCCGGACAAGGGGCCCGAGGAGGACACGGTCCGGCAGGTGCAGGTCGAGATCGAGGACGCGCAGGCGCTGGCCAACGGGAAGCTCTCTTCGCCGGAGGAGGAGGACGCGGGGTCCAAGAAGCCGGGGCTGGTGAATGGCGTGGTGAAGCCTACCAAGCTACAGGTGACCTCCACCACCTCTGCGGCGACAAAGCCCGCGGCCGGCGACACCAGGAGGCGGCCCCTGCGCCGACGTGCCAAGGATCCGGCGAGCGCCAGCGCGAGGAAAGGTGCGCGCACGCACCCCCCGCCACCCGCCTCCGCCAGTTGCTTGAGCCGACCCTCCCAGCACCTGCACCACCACCACCACCACCAGCGTCCCGCTGCCGCTACCCGCCACAGGCCGCCCAGCGCCGCTTCTCTCTCACGTTTGCTTTGTCTGTTGACAGGTCAGTGCAGTCCCCCAGCTCAACAGTCGGAATGCCCAAATAAAGCCACGCCGCCTGCTCTCTGTGTGCTCCTGCTGCCCGCCTGCGCTCTGCGTGTGTCGTCACTCTGGCGAATAGCGCGGGTCTAGGGCAGGGTCTTCCACGAGGCTTCACCTGTAACTGAGGCGAATACACAAATGACGATCCCACGGGGAAATGCCGAGTGTGGCAGTGGTCTAGTGGAATATACAGCTAAACTTATATTTATCCTATTCAAAATATCCACAGGTGTACTGCCGGTCTACGGTGTCCAGTCCCCATTGGACACTGTACACAGGCAGTACACCCGTGGATATTTTGACTATCAAATACACTGGGAGACACTCAAGAATCATATATTTATCCTTGCTGTATGGAACTGTCAGACACAGTTTTATAAATTTACAAAATATCATTCTTTACTAATGTTTATTAATCTTTAACATATTGCAGCGTGTCAGCAACTGTGAAATGTACAGCAAATAAACAATTTTTTCAGCCTTCAGTTGCAAGGTAATTTTACTCGTTTACCTAGGTTTCGATTCCAGTAATGGAATCTTCTTCAGAACAAAAAATTAAATTATTTTGTGAGCCAAACACTGGCCATGTCACTGATTAAAAATTAAAACATTATGCGTCTTTAATGTTTTAATTTTTAATCAGTGACATGACCAGTGTTTGGCTCACAAAATAATTTCATTTTTTGTTCTGAAGAAGATTCCATTACTGGAATCGAAACCTAGGTAAACGAGTAAAATTACCTTGCAACTGAAGGCTGAAAAAATTGTTTATTTGCTGAATGTTTATTAAGACAACACGTTTGAGAGTAGTATAGTCACATGTGCATTAATCTGAAGTAATTGAACCCAGTACATTGTCCTCGATGGTGAGTGTTCATCGGAGGTGAGGGTATCATCTGGAGTGCCCCAGGGAAGTGTGGTAGGTCCGCTGTTGTTTTCTATCTACATAAATGATCTTTTGGATAGGGTGGATAGCAGTGTGCGGCTGTTTGCTGATGCTGCTGTGGTGTACGGGAAGGTGTCGTCGTTGAGTGACTGTAGGAGGATACGAGATGACTTGGGCAGGATTTGTGATTGGTGTAAAGAATGGCAGCTAACTCTAAATATTGATAAATGTAAATTAATGCAGATGAATAGGGAAAAGAATCCCGTAATGTTTGAATACTCCATCAGTAGTGTAGCGCTTGACACAGTCACATCGATTAAATATTTGAGCGTAACATTGCAGAGCGATATGAAGTGGGACATACATGTAATGGCAGTTGTGGGGAAGGCGGATAGTCGTCTTCGGTTCATTGCTAGAATTTGGGAAGATGTGGCTCATTTGTAAAGGAGACCGCTTATAAAACACTAATACGACCTATTCTTGAGTACTGCTCGAGCGTTTGGGATCCCTATGAGGTCGGATTGAGGGAGGATGTAGAAGCAATTCAGAGGCGGGCCGCTAGATTTGTCACTGGTAGGTTTCATCATCACGCGAGTGTTACGGAAATGCTTGAGGAACTCGGGTGGGAGTCTCTAGAGGAAAGGAGGCGTTCTTTTCGTGAATCGCTACCGAGGAAATTTAGAGAACCGGCATTTGAGGCTGACTGCAGTACAATTTTACTGCTACCAACATACATTTCGCGGAAAGACCACAAAGATAAGATAAGAGATATTAGGGCTTGTACAGAGGCATATAGGCAGTCATTTTTCCCTCGTTCTGTTTGGGAGTGGAACAGGAAGAGAAGATGCTAGTTGTGGTACGAGCTACCCTCCGCCACGCACCGTATGGTGGATTGCGGAGTATGTATGTAGATGTAGATGTAGAAGTGTGGCGAATATTATTTTATGGGTGTGCCATTGAGATGATGCAATGAAATTTAATCATTTTTGCTGCAAATTTATCTGCATCACGTAAAGATAAACATAACACAGCCACAATTATTTTCTGCGCGAGTGATTGGGGTTATGTATCGAAATTTAACCATTTTTGCTGCAAATTTATCTGCATGGCACAGAGATGAATATAGTTTCACATTGAGATGTTTACTTTACATTACATAGGATGGTGCTACAGAAGAATGCTGAAGATTAGACGTATAGATCACATATCTAATGAGGAGGGACTGAAGAGAATTGTGAGGAAAAGAAATTTGTGGCACAACTTGACTATAAGAAGGGGTCGGTTGATAGGACACTTTCTGAGACATGAAGGGATCATCAGTTTAGTACTGGAGGAAAGTATTGGGGGGGGGGGGGGGGGGCATTATAGGGGAAGATGAATAAAATAAGCAGGTTCAAATGGGGTGTAGGTTGAAGTGACTCTAAGCACTATGGGACTTAACATCTGAGGTCATTAGTACCCTAGACTTAGATCTACTTAAACCCAACTAACCCAAGGATATCACACACATCCATGCCCGAGGCAGGATTCGAACCTGCGACTGTAGCGGTCGCACGGTTCCAGACTGAAGCACCGAGAACCGCTCGGCCACAGCGGCCGGCTTGTAGTGGTTATTCAGTGATGAAGAGACTTGGACAGGACAGAGTAACATGGAGAACTCCTTCAGACCAGTCTTCAGCCTGAAGGCAACAACAAGTGAACACCACGGTTCTACAGTCGCTGTGGGGTCATTCCGGATGCATTCGCCTCAGTTGCAAGTGGCCAGCGAGAGGAGATCATTGACCCTACCTCTGTTATTCCTCTGTGCTTTTCACGTTTTTATCTTCCTATGCTGCGTATACATTTTTTCTTACTATCTCCTACTTCTCGTTTTAATTTTTTATTCCATTGCTCTATTTTTGGTGTGCTACTTAACTATATCTCCTTATATTTGATTTATTCATTTATTTATTTTTGTTTTCAGCTCCTCCACATACCCTGTGTGTTGTGCCTGCAACCCTACACCTTCAGCGAACGCTTGACGTCCGAGGCGTAAACAAAGATTGCTATAGCATCCTCCGCCATTCGCTTCAAGCTCCTGCCACCACCGTTCTGCTCTCTCTCTGTATTCCCCTCGTCCCATTTCCGTTATTTTGTTGCGATCTTTTGTTTTTGACAGTGTCGCCACAAGCTTCAGCGTCCCTCCTGCGACGTACACAGTAAGTCTGTACAAAATACTCCGTACGAAAGTGCGACATTTGTGAGATTTCTTAAAAGTCAAGAAAAGGCTTCTTGTACATTTGTAGAGTATGTAAAAGTATAGTTAAGCAGATATTTGGAAATTCCATTTAAGCCGTACAACATGTGTGTCATTTTCCTGACGCCATTTCCCATACTAATCGGCAATTCTGCTTCCTTCTCTTCCAGAGGGTGATCATGACAGCGGCGTAGACGAGACCACACAGGGAACAGTAAGTACAGCTCACATACATTTCTCTGAGAGTCGAAGAGATGTAGAGATTAGGGAGATTTTTAGTTGGCCAGAAATCACCTATGGAGTTCCATGTAGGGAGATTTTTAGTAGGGCAGGAATCACCGGTGGAGTTCCATGAGGTTCAGTACTGGGTCCACTACCATCAGACTCAGTGGGCGCACAGCAATGAGTAAAACTATTACAGAAGCATGAATTTTTAAAATTTTTGTCAGATGATTTCACAAAAATACAAGGGTGAGTCAAACGAAAACCTTAAATATTTTTTTAATATATTTTTTGTTGTGCAGAAGTGGTACAAAGCTGTATCACTTTTCAACATAATCTCCCCCACGCTCAATGCAAGTCATCCAGCGCTTGCAAAGTGCATAAATTCCTTTAGAAAAAAATTCTTTTGGTAGTCCGCACAACCACTCCTGCACTGCGTGGCTTCATCAGAACGGAACTTCTTTCCTCCCATCGCAACTTGAGTGCCCTAAACATATGGAAATCACTTGGGGCAAGGTCTGGTGAGTATGGTGGATGAGGAAGACACTCAAAATGCAGGTCTGTAATTGTTGCATCTGTTGTACAGGCAGTGTGGGGCCTTGCATTGTCATGTTGCAAAAGGAGACCTGCTGACAGCAGTCCACGTCGCTTTGATTTGATTGCAGGCCGCAGACGAGTTTTTACGAGATCTGTGTATGATGCACTGGTGACAGTGGTCCCTCTAGGCATGTAATGTTCCAAAATGACGCCTTTTTCGTCCCAAAAGAGAGTCAGCATAACCTTCCCTGCTGATGGTTCTGTTGATGAGGAATGGTGATGAGGAATGGCACCATTCCTTGCTCGCTCTCTTTTCGTTTCTGGTTGGTGGAAGTGAACCCAGGTTTCGTCCACAGTAACTATTCTTGCAAGGGAGCCATCACCTTCTCGTTCAAAGCGCCGAAGAAGTTCTACACAAGCATCAACACGTCGTTCTCTCATTTCAGGAGTCAGCTGCCGTGGCACTCATCTTGCAGACACTTTGTGAAACTGGAGCACATTATGCACAATGTGGTGTGCTGACCCATGACTAATCTGTAAACAAGGTGCAATATCATTCAGTGTCACTCGGCAGTTTTCCTTCACTATGGCTTCAACTGCTGCAATGTTCTATGGAGTCACAATTCGTTGTACCTGACCTGGACGAGGAGCATCTTGCACTGAAGTCACACCATTTGCGAACTTCCTAGTCCATTCGTAGACCTGCTGCTGTGACAAACGTGCATCACCGTACTGAACCTTCATTCGTCGACGAATTTCAATAGGTTTCACACCTTCACCACGCAAAAACCGAATAACAGAACGCTGTTCTTCCATGATGCAAGTCGCAAGTGGGGCGGCCATCTTTATACTGACACTGCGACGGTATGTGTGCATCTGCACTATGCTGCCACCTACAGGCCATTCTGCACGCCGTTTGTAGCACGCTTACCAACTTACAAGATAACGCCACGAAATTTCGATGTGTTATTACAAATTTAAGGTTTTCATTTGACTCACCCTCGTAGATACTCTATCAGTTAGCAGGGCCTAGAGTAGCATGTTATAATTTAATTGTCGAACTTTCTCTTTTTTTATTTGCTCTCAAGATCCTCATCCTTGTTGTCCCTCTTCAACACCCAGTAGTTGTCGCCAGGTACTTTCATATATAGGGCTTTCCCGTAAGAGCGTGCAGAAGTGTAACAGGACGTAGAGGGTGCACCACTGAACAATTTTAGGTCGGCTCAGAGAAGCCATCTGAAGGAGATATGGAAGTAAACTTGTCTATCAGCTTATTTACAACTAACATGCGTACAGAGTGATCAAAAAGTCAGTATAAATTTGAAAAGTGAATAAATCACGGAATAATGTAGACAGAGAGGTACAAATTGACACACATGCTTGGAATGACATGGGGTTTTATTAGAACCAGAAAAAATACAAAAGTTCAAAAAATGTCCGACAGATGACGCTTCATCTGATCAGAATAGCAATAATTAGCATAACGAAGTAAGACAAAGCAAAGATGATGTTCTTTACAGGAAATGCCCAATATGTCCACCACCATTCCTCAACAATAGCTGTAGTCGAGGAATAATGTTGTGAACAGCACTGTAAAGCATGTCCGGAGTTATGGTGAGGCATTGGCGTCCGATGTTGTCTTTCAGCATCCCTAGAGATGTCGGTCGATCAGGATACACTTGCGACTTCAGGTAACCCCAAAGCCAATAATCGCACGGACTGAGGTCTGGGGACCTGGGAGGCCAAGCATGACGGAAGTGGCGGTTGAGCACACGATCATCACCAAACGACGCGCGCAAGAGATGTTTCACGCGTCGGGCAATATGGGGTGGAGCGCCATCCTGCATAAACATCGTACGTTCCAGCAGGTGTTTATCAGCCAGGCTGGGGATGATGCGATTCTGTAACATATCGGCGTACCTCTCACCCGTCACGGTAGCAGTTTTGCTGTCCAGCACCATCTGTCGGACATTTTGTGAACGTTGTTTATTTTTGGTTCTAAGAAAACCCCACGTCATTCCGAGCATGTGTGTCAATTTTTACCTCTCTATCTACATTATTCCGTGGTTTATTAAGTTTTCAAATTTATACTGTCTTTTTGATCACCCAGTATATGTACTACTTTATTTCCTGAGAGGAAACAAGGAGGACCAGCCTAATTACTAGGGAGTTTACTGACGAGTCCTCATTTGATCACGACGGTATTGCGAACAGCAGGAATAGCTATGTGTGGGATGAGGGAAACCCTCACGCTGTAGCAGAGTCACACCATCACACCTTTTGCTGTGAATATCTGGGGCTGCATTGTGGGCGACAATCTCATTGGGTCATATCTTCTACCTGGCCATCTGAATTGTCACCTATACTTGAGGTTGGTGGAGGTTCTACCTCAGTTGCTGGAGAACGTGAGAGGATGTGGATACAACATGACGATGCACTGCCTCAGTTCATTGTGGATGTCTGCAACCAGATCAGTGCTGTATTTCCTGGTCGCTGGTTTGGAAGAGGAGGCACTGTTCCATGGCTGGCTATTCTCACTCGATCTGAATCCTATTGAATATTTCCTATGGGGATATCTAAAGTGCCGGCCACTGTGGCCGAGCGGTTCTAGGCGCTTCAGTCCGGAACCGCGCTGCTGCTACGGTCGCAGGATGTCCTTAGGTTAGTTTGGTTTAAGTAGTTCTAAGTGTAGGGGACTGGTGACCTCAGATGTTAAGTCCCATAGTGCTCGGAGTCATTTGAACCAATACCTAAAGTCACTTGTGTATGAGACCCGAGTGGATACGGAGATCGAATTAGTTACCAGAATTGTAGCTGCTTGTGATGCTATTCGAAACACCAAAATGGTTCAAATGGCTATGACCACTATGGGCCTTAACTTCTGAGGTCATCAGTCCGCTAGAACTTAGAACGACGTTAACCTAACTAACCTAAGGACTTCACACACATCCATGCCCGAGGCAGGATTCGAACCTGCGAACGTAGCGGTCGCGCGGTACCAGACTGTAGCGCCTAGAACCGCTCGGCCACCCCGGCCGGCTATTCGAAACACTCCAGGGGTATTTGTCAGGGTGTGTCAGAATCTTCATCCTTGCATTGAGTTTGATGGCCGTCAATTTCGGCACATTTTGTAAGCCACAGTACAAATGGTGCAATCATTGCGTCAATGACGGTATTGTAGTGAACTGTAACGAATGTAAATAAAAAAAGTACACAGTAATGTGATTTTATTCATATTCTCTCCTTAAGCTGGCTTCTCCAATCCCGGGTTCCCTACCTCAAATTGTTTAGTGGAGTATCCTCTATAGCCTGTTAAATTTTTGCACGCTTTTACGGAAACACCCTGCATTTTTAGAATTATTGCTTTATTTTTAGGCATATGCTGAAACCGCTACAAGCAGTTCTCTTATCAACATCATAAGGAAGATGTCATATTTAATTTTCAAGCATTCTTTTTTTCTGATTGCCTGTCAGAAACTTCAACTTTACTGCCCCTCATTAATTTCGAACAGTTTTATTACATTAATACCGTTTCATCTTTTCTGGTAGCTTAACGTCCTAGTGAAAGCGTTCTCTCAGATCTTCGAGGAAGTAGTCAATAAGTTAGTGTATGGAGTGTTACAACCCAGCTTCATGAAATTTTCCAATGTGCATTTGAAAGAAAAACAGCCCTCGGTCACTATTTTTAACAAATTAACCTGGTTTCAACACTGTTAGGAGTGTCTTTCTCAGAATTTATGTCAGAGAATGGTCTATATTCTACAACACGGTCACAGATATTTAAGAGAAAGAGTCCGTTTTGCAACCTGCACCACGCAAGTAACGAGCAGCCCTTAGTGGCTCGACATCCCAGTTTTCTTTATCTTAAATATCTTTGTGACTAATGCCCTTTTGGCATATTTATTATTTTATAAATGACATATAAGTACTGTCAGTCTTTTACGATGATCCCGTACTTATACCCTATCATACGTTTTAGTCATAATTCTGTAACCATGTTACTGAATATAGACCATTCTTTGATTTAAATTCTGAGGAAAACACTCCTAGCAGTGTTGAAATCTGGTTAATTTGTAAAAAATAGTGACCGAGGGCTGTTTTTCTTTCAATTGTAACTATTCACGGTCTCTAAACGTGCAGCCATGTACAAAATTTTCCAATGTAGTTTTTACAATGTTTTGTTATTTTAACGTTATTCCATAAAACGTTTTCAGTAACGGATCTGAAGGTAATCCGTGCATCTTTTTCCCTGGCTACGATAGTGAGGGAAGCTAAAGAAATAAATTAAAATTTGTGCCACAGCCAGGGCTTCAGTCCAGGTCTCCTTGCATACTAGGTAGAAATGCTAGCGATTACACCACCACCGCATAATGGGGAAATCCTGTACGCCGCTCGAAGTAGCCGCCCGGTCTTAGGCGCGTTGCCACGGTTCGCGCGGCTCCCCTCGTTGGAGGTTTGTGTCCTCCTTCGGGCTCGAGTGTGTGTTGTCCTTAGCGTAACTTAGATTTTTTTTTTTTTTGTCATCAGTCTACTGACTGGTTTGATGCGGCGTAGAACCTCCTCATTCCTTACCTTATCAGTCCACCTAATTTTCAACATTCGTATACAGCACCACATCTCAAATGCTTCGATTCTCTTCTGTTCCGGTTTTCCCACAGTCCATGTTTCACTACCATACAATGCTGTACTCCAGACGTACATCCTCAGAAATTTCTTCCTCAAATTAAGGCCGGTATTTGATATTAGTAGACTTCTCTTGGCCAGGAATGCCTTTTTTGCCATAGCGAGTCTGCTTTTGATGTCCTCCTTGCTCCGTCCGTCATTGGTTATTTTACTGCCTAGGTAGCAGAATTCCTTAACTTCATTGACTTCGTGACCATCAATCCTGATGTTAAGTTTCTCGCTGTTCTCATTTCTACTACTTCTCATTGCCTTCGTCTTTCTCCGATTTCAAACCGTACTGTTTACTCATTAGACTTTCATTCCGTTCAGCAGATCATTTAATTCTTCTTCACTTTCACTCAGGATAGCAATGTCATCAGCGAATCGTATCATTGATATCCTTTCACCTTGTATTTTAATTCCACTCCTGAACCTTTCTTTTATTTCCATCATTGCTTCTTCGATGTACAGATTGAAGAGTAGGGGCGAAAGGCTACAGCCTTGTCTTACACCCTTCTTAATACGAGCACTTCGTTCTTGATCGTCCACTCTTATTATTCCCTCTTGGTTGTTGTACATATTGTATATGACCCGTCTCTCCCTGTAGCTTACCCCTTGCTTACCCCTACTTTTTTCAGAATCTCGAACAGCTTGCACAATTTTATATTGGCGAACGCTTTTTCCAGGTCGACAAATCCTATGAAAGTGTCTTGATTTTTCTTTAGCCTTGCTTCCATTATTAGCCGTAACGTCAGAATTGCCTCTCTCGTCCCTTTACTTTTCCTAAGGCCAAACTGATCGTTACCTAGCGCATTTTCAATTTTCTATTCCATTCTTCTGTATATTATTCTTGTAAGCAGCTTCGATCCACGAGCTGTTAAGCTGATTGTGCGATAATTCTCGCACTTGTCAGCTCTTGCCGTCTTCGGAACTGTGTGGATGATGCTTTTCCGAAAGTCAGATGGTATATCGCCAGACTCATATATTCTACACACCAACGTGAATAGTCGTTTTGTTGCCACTTCCCCCAATGATTTTAGAAATTCTAATGGAATGTTATCTATCCCTTCTGCCTTATTTGACCGTAAGTCCTCCAAAGCTCTTTTAAATTCCGATTCTAATAAATCCCCTATCTCTTCTAAATCGGCTCCTGTTTCTTCTTCTATCACATCAGACAAATCTTCACCCTCATAGAGGCTTTCAATGTATTCTTTCCACCTATCTGCTCTCTCCTCTGCATTTAACAGTGGAATTCCCGTTGCACTCTTAATGTTACTACCGTTGCTTTTAATGTCACCAAAGGTTGTTTTGACTTTCCTGTATGCTGACTCTGTCCTTCCGACAATCATATCTTTTTCGATGTCTTCACATTTTTCCTGCAGCCATTGCGTCTTAGCTTCCTTGCACTTCCTATTTATTTCATTCCTCAGCGGCTTGTATTTCTGTATTCCTGATTTTCCCGGAACATGTTTGTACTTCCTCCTTTCATCAATCAACTGAAGTATTTCTTCTGTTACCCATGGTTTCTTCGCAGCTACCATCTTTGTACCTATGTTTTCCTTCCCAACTTCTGTGATGGCCCTTTTTAGATTAAGTAGTTAAGTCTAGGGACCGATGACCCCAAGAGTTTGGTCCCATAGGAACTTATCACCACCAAATGATGTACCTCAGGTGCAGGTGGTATATAGATATGTCCAACGCTAAGGTACTATTCCAGTGCTGGAGAGCCTCGGCAGTACTGACGATATAAGAAGGGGAAATAAGCTGAAGATGTGAATTGAAGTTTCTGTTGAGGAAGGTTCAAAAATGGTCCAAATGGCTCTGAGCATTATGGGACTTAACATCAGTGGTCATCAGTGCCCTAGAACTACTTAAACCTCGTCGCGCGGTTCCAGACTGTAGCGCCTAGACCCGCTCGGCTACTCCGGCCGGCTGTTAAGGAAGGCATCGGACTTTGCTAGTACGTGCAGCAAGGTCAACTATAGCGCTCCGGTGGTATAATGGCTAGCATTTCTGCCTAGTTAGTAAGAAGACCTTTGTTCAAGCCCCAGCTGTAGCACAAACTTTCTACGTCTACATCCATACTCCACAAGCCACCTGACGGTGTGTGGCGGAGGGTACCTTGAGTACCTCTATCGCTTCTCCCTTCTATTCCAGTCCCCTATTGTTCGTGGAAAGAAAGATTGTCGGTATGGCTCTGTGTGGGCTCTAATCTCTCTGATTTTATCCTCATGGTCTCTTCGCGAGATGTGCGTAGGAGGGAGCAATATAATGCTTGACCCCTCGGTGAAAGTATCTACATCTACATCTACATCTATACTCCGCGAGCCACCTTACGGTGTGTGGCGGAGGGTACTTATTGTACCACTATCTGATCCCCCCTTCCCTGTTCCATTCACGAATTGTGCGTGGGAAGAACGACTGCTTGTAAGTCTCCGTATTTGCTCTAATTTCTCGGATCTTTTCGTTGTGATCATTACGCGAGATATATGTGGGCGGTAGTAATATGTTGCCCATCTCTTCCCGGAATGTGCTCTCTCGTAATTTCGATAATAAACCTCTCCGTATTGCGTAACGCCTTTCTTGAAGTGTCCGCCACTGGAGCTTGTTCAGCATCTCCGTAACGCTCTCGCGCTGACTAAATGTCCCCATGACGAATGTTCTCGAAAGTTCAACAAAAGCCCGTACCGAGCTACTGAGCGTCTCTCCTGTAGAGTCTTCCACTGGACTTTATCTGTCATCTCCGTAACGCTTTCGCGATTACTAAATGATCCTGTAACGAAGCGCGCTGCTCTCCGTTGGATCTTCTCTATCTCTTCTATCAACCCTATCTGGTAAGGATCCCACACCGCTGAGCAGTATTCAAGCAGTGGGCGAACAAGCGTACTGTACCCTACTTCCTTTGTTTTCGGATTGCATTTCCTTAGGATTCTTCCAATGAATCTCAGTCTGGCATCTTCTTCACCGACGATCGACTTTATATGATCATTCCATTTTAAATCACTCCTAATGCGTACTCCCAGATAATTTATGGAATTAACTGCTTCCAGTTGCTGACCTGCTATATTGTAGCTAAATGATAAGGGATCTTTCTTTCTATGTCTTCGCAGCACATTACACTTGTCTACATTGAGATTAAATTGCCATTCCCTGCACCATGCGTCAATTCGCTGCAGATCCTCCTGCATTTCAGTCCAATTTTCCATTGTTACAACCTCTCGATATACCACAGCATCACCCGCAAAAAGCCTCAGTGAACTTCCGATGTCATCCACAAGGTCATTTATGTATATTGTGAATAGCAACGGTCCTACGACACTCCTCTGTGGGACGCCCGAAATCACTCTCGCTTCGGAAGACTTCTCTCCATTGAGAATGACATGCTGCGTTCTGTTCTCTAGGAACTCTTCAATCCAATCACACAATTGGTCTGATAGTCCATATGCTCTTACTTTGTTGATTAAGCGACTGTGGGGAACTGTATCGAACGCCTTGCGGAAGTCAAGAAACACGGCATCTACCTGTGAAGCCGTGTCTATGGCCCTCTCGTGGACAAATAGCGCGAGCTGGGTTTCACACGATCGTCTTTTCCGAAACCCGTGCTTATTCCTACAGAGTAGATTTCTAGTTTCCAGAAAAGCCATTATACTCGAACATAATACGTGTTCCAAAATTCTACAACTGATCGAAGTTAGAGATATAGGTCTATAGTTCCGCACATATGTTCGACGTCCCTTCTTGAAAACGGGGATGACCTGTGCCCTTTTCCAATCCTGTGAAACGCTACGCTCTTCTAGAGCGTTCATTCATTTCTTCATCTTCCATCATCATCGTAGACAAAGATGAGAGTCAAATTTCTAGAGGAAAATTTAATTATAAGATTTTCCCCTAACATTTATTCTATTCGCAAATTCGACACCCCTTGGATTGGATGCCCTCTGGCAGTACATTAGTGGCGGAGCAGCACTCAGCTGAATGGTTGCCTAAATCTCCGTACAGATACGTTTTGAAAGTGCTCAACACAGGTGCCAGCGAGGTTGTTGCCGAACTGGGAGGTCAGTTTATTCAAACTTGTCAGTGTTGACACCCCCCTCCCCCCACCCTCCACCCCCCACCCCCTCGACCACACCACAGAAGCGGGCGAAGCAGAATGGCTGAAAAACATAAACACCCTTTGCTGCTTCGGACAACGTTCAAATTTTGTCGAATGATTTTGATCGCTCCCTAGGGTTCCACCCTGTGTACCTGAGCGCGACTGCTGTGGCCGCAGGTTCGAATCCTGCCCCGGGCATGGATGTGTGTGGTGTCCTTAGGTTAGTTAGGTTTAAGTAGTTCTAAGTTCTAGGGGACTGATGACCACAGATGTTAAGTCCCATAGTGCTCAGAACCATTTATGTGTTCCTGAGCAAAAATTGCAGTCGCACTATACTCAAAAGGGGTCAGCTCACAGTGAGTTGGGTTGCAGACCCACGTTGTCTTTAGAGTAAGGTTGAATCTCCCAGGGGCTGTCAGCGGTGTAGAAAGTTGTCAAGAAGATTGTGCATTTACTCATCACACTGCGAACTGTCATTTTCGATCGCAAAACCACCGCCCCAAGGGGAGGGGCGGTTTCACTGACGCCATTTGTGCCACCCCCTAAGGTCTTTTCGTGTCTATTCTGAGCGACGATGGGTCTGAAACGCTTTCAAAAAAATGGTTCAAATGGCTCTGAGCACTATGGGACTCAACTGCTGAGGTCATTAGTCCCCTAGAACTTAGAACTAGTTAAACCTAACTAACCTAAGGACATCACAAACATCCATGCCCGAGGCAGGATTCGAACCTGCGACCGTAGCGGTCTTGCGGTTCCACACTGCAGCGCCTTTAACCGCACGGCCACTTCGGCCGGCGAAACGCTTTCCTCGTCCACCAATAACAAAACGTATAACCCAACCAATGCTGTTGTAATTTTGTATGCCTTTACAACATAACAGAAACCTTGTCTCTGTCATGTCGCGTATAACCCTCTTACTAAAATTTAGTTTAGTTTCCAAATAAAGGCTCTGAGCACTATGGGACTTAAAACTTCTGAGGTCATCAGCCCCCTAGAACTTAGAACTACTTAAACCTAACTAACCTACGGACATCACACACATCCATGCCCGAGGGGGGATTCGAACCTGCTACCGCAACGGTCGCGCGGTTCCAGACAGTAGCACCTAGAACCGCTCGGCCACTTCGGCTGGCTCATGTTAATAGGAAAAGCTAATCAATAGAGTTACCCATGTTACTAAGGTTTGAAGCTCCTCTTTTTGTTGTTCCGTGTTGTGATTTAAAAACTGGATACAACACACATATGATAAAGTAACTGAACAACAAAATTAAAAAACAAATTAAAAGAGAACAAACCATCAACAAATCACCAACCACAACAGAGAACCAAGAGCACAAGCTCCAAACAAACACAGGATACCACGAACACCCTACAGTATGGCCCACACTAACATAAAGTAACAAATACGTACACAGGGTGGGAAACATACTGAAGAATCAAGGGCTACAAATAACACAGTACAAAAGAATCTAAGATTTAAGAACACCTCTGCAGACAAATTCTCCAAAGCTGGAATATATCAGCTAACCTGCAGTTCATGCCAGTCGGTCTACACAGGCCAAACATGCAGAAATTCGAAAACGAGGCACTCCGAACACCTCAGAGCCCTAAGAAGTGATAGTACACACTCCACTTTTGCAGACCATCTAATACAAGAAAACCACCACCCAAAAAACATGGATACTGATCTTAAGATCCTCAGAGAAAGCAACAGTCTCTATCAAAAACTCACAATAGAGAAGAACTACCACATACAGAAACAAATAATACAGGTAAACAGAGTCCTGAATGGAGATACAACACTGTGGTGTGACCGCCAGACACCACACTTGCTAGGTGGTAGCCTTTAAATCGGCCGCGGTCCGTTAGTATACGTCGGACCCGCGTGTCGCCACTGTCAGTGATTGCAGACCGAGCGCCGCCACACGGCAGGTCTAGAGAGAGTCTTCCTATCTCTCGCCCCAGTTGTACAGCCGACTTTGCTAGCGATGGTTCACTGACAAATTACGCTCTCATTTGCCGAGACGATAGTTAGCATAGCCTTCAGCTACGTCATTTGCTACGACCTAGCAAGGCGCCATTATCATTTGCTATTGATGCTGTGAAACATGTACCGTCAAGAGCGATGTTCACCAATTATGGATTAAAGTTAAGTATTCCAGCAGCTACGTACTTTTTTTGCTAGTCTCATTTCCTTGACCTGTTCCAGACCTCACGCCAGCCTGCGTGAGTTAAAACGCGTGCCTTTCGGCTTCCTCTCATAGTGGGTTGGCTCTCTGGCCAATCCACAACAAACACTGTGCAACAAAACAGTTTGGATCACTCAAGGAACTATACAAAGGTGACTCCCTACAACAAACACAACAAAAAAAACCTTCTATTTCCTTGGTTCTCTCCCCACCCATCTTTCTCTCTCTCTCTCTCTCTCTTTCTCTCTCTCTCTCTCTCTCTCTCTCACACACACACACACACACACACACACACTCACACACACACACATTCAAAATCAGCACCATAATAAACACAAGACCAACGATTAACACGTGAGCAACGACAATAATATGACTCATCTCACTGAGTGTATTGTCAGAAGTGTCTGCTCAGATCTCATTTCGCCACATTTTGTGTACGTGCATGTGAGGTGAAGTAGTGAGTGGAAATTTGTGAAAAACTGAGTGAAAGGAATGCACTCAATAGTAGCTGATTGAGACATCAACCAGGGACACGAAACAGGACGGAAAATGTAAGTACAGAAACGTACATAACCTCGAAACAGCTCTCCACAAATATGCAATAGTTTTCTTCATGGCCAGTTTGCAGATGACATGCTGTCAAAAAAACGACGAAAACGGGCACTAAAATCGATTTACAATAATACAGTTCAATTAGTGATGTAATTTTGAGGTGAGTGTCAAAATCAAAACGAAGCAAATTGCAAATATTGTATTTCTTAGGCCTACAATAGTTACATTATTACAAAAGTGATATCATCCTTTACAGCAATAAAGAATTTAACCCACAGAAGATGACACATTGGTGTCGAAACATGTCTGGGGAAATATAAAAATAAACTAATTGTGTTTGCATAAGGCTGATTTCCAAAACAACCCAGTTTTTAATAGAGTTACCCTTTTTACGGTATTTGACCGCGTGTTGTGTCTAATGGATAAGTAATTCAGACTATTCAGTTTTTTTCCGAAGATCTTACCCAGCGGTCAGAAAGAAACGCAGTATGAATAAGATTATATTGGAGCTAGGACAACTCAGTTCCAAATTCATTTAGTGGTTTAAAACATGTACTAACGGTCGCCAGCCTATCCAGGTAATGAAACAGTAAAGTACTTGAAAAGCAGAAGTATGGATTTTAAATGCGAACATTTTAGGTTAGGCTTTACTGTAACTGTTAATGAGAACGTGTGACATTGTCTCCAGTGGTTACATGTTCCTTTCACTGTCGTAACACATCACATGTACACTGTCATATTCTGTAAACAGATTACACTTGATGATGGAGGTTTAAACCTTTGAAACCCGTCGTGGAGATAAATAAACAATGACTGCTAACAGCAAAGTTGTTGTTTTATTTAATTAGTACGCCTACTTTCTTGCTACTGTTCAAGTTGCTTCTTCAAATAAATATTACTCCGCGTAGACATTGGACTACACCCTTATACATTACGTTTTTAAAGAAGAAGCCCAGTAGGTAACTTCAAGCAAGTTAAAAAAATTTTGGCGAGGGGGGCACCTTTAGAAAAGCACTTTCCATTACCAACAAACTTAAATATTAAAATACTTAGATACAAAAGCACACTTATTATTATTATTCTGGATTTACAATGTGAGTACATTTTTCCAGCACCTATTCTAGATTACAGTAAGTCACTAATTATTGTTCTCCACTCTTCTCTATTTGTCCATAAATCTTCAGGAATGTTGTTCTTCCTCATTGCTGACTGAACTCCCTGTTTCCATGTATCAGGTGGTCGTCCCCTTTTTCTTCTTCCAATTGGTACCCAGTCAATTATGCATTTTGGTAGCCTTTCCTGTTCCATTCGTCTAATGTGTCCATACCATTTAAGTTGTTTGTGCTCGATGAAATCAATAATTGAATTTTTACATTTCATCTTGTCTCTGATTACTTCATTTCTTATTCTTTCTCGTCTTGATATTCTTGCTGAACGTCTCCAGAAATCCATTTCTGTGGCTGATAATTTTGATTTCAGTTGCCATTTTGTTGTCCACACTTCTGAACCATATGTAATAATGCTCCTAACTATTGTTTTAAAAATCCTTATTTTGTTATCAGTTGTTATGTGTTTGTCCCAGAGAATTCCATTCAATAAAGAGATTGTCGTCTTTCCAGAATTTATTCTTGATCTAATTTCTTTGTCCTGTTTCCCATCATTTGTAATTTTCACACCTAAATATTTATATTCCTCAGTAGCTGTTATTGTTCCCATCCCTTCTTCTAATATTAAGTCTCCATTCACTCCACCAATTACCATGTACTTTGTTTTATTCATGTTTACATTTAGACCTGATTTTTTATATTCTTGAATCAATTTTCTGGTCATATACTCTATGTCCTCATAGTCTTGGGCTATAATCAGTTGGTCATCTGCAAATTGTAACGAGTATATTGTTCTATCATTTATTGGTATTCCCATAGCGTGACATTTTTTCTTCCAATTCTGTAAAGTTACTTCTGTATATATTTTATACAATGTAGGTGAGATGCTACATCCTTGACGTAATCCTTTTGTGACTTGGAATCCATGTGATAGATATTTACCAATTTTTATTTTTGAAATAGAGTTTTTATATAAATTTTGAATTGCTTTAATTATTCTTGGATTTATTCCTATTGCTATTAAAGCTTTCCATAAACTGGATAAAGGCACACTATCATAGGCTTTTTCTATATCTATGAATACTAAATGTATAGGTTGTGCCCGAACCATTTTTTTTCAATAATTTGTTGTAGGCAAAAGATATGATCAATTGTTGATCTTCCAGCTCTAAAACCTGCTTGTTCTTCAGCCTCCTTTTCTTTGTATTCTTGTTCTAACAAATATTTAATAATTCTTCCATATAATCTACTGAAGGTATTGGTCACTATTATTCCCCTATAATTTTTACACTCATCTTTCGCTCCTTTTTTATGTATCACTGAAATATATCCTACTTTCAAATCATTTGGGACATCTTCCCCATTTAAACATCTTTCGACTTTTTATACTGAACATTTCACTTCAAGAAAACCTCTTTCTTACTGTAATTTACTTTCAAAAGCTATTACTCTTTGAACTAAGTCTGTATAGTGATTTAACAGATTCTAGTAACTTGGCTTCACTCTGATTGAATTTTAGGTAAGCAAACTTCTAGTATAACACTTAGCAATAGTTAAGAAAACTTATAAAACAAGAATGGTTTCACTTTATTTCTCTGTAATGTACTAAAGTATGGACGTCTAGCATTCGGGAGGACAACGATTCAATCCCGCGTCCGGCCATCCTGATTTCCCTAAATCGCTCCAGGCAAATACCGTCATGGTTCCTTTGAAAGGGCACCGCCGACTTCCTCCCCCGTCCTTCCCTAATCCGATGAAACCGATGACCTCGCTGTCTGGTCTCCTTCCCCAAACAACCCAACCAAAACCAACCATGGACGTGTTATTGCTCTAACTAAAATTCTCTTCACGCCTTTCAGTGACACAACTAAGACAACTTTTTACACAATTTAAATGGTGCATCTTTATATTAACTTGGCACTTCATAAGTCTGTAAAACACGATACTCGAATTAATCGAGCACCAAGAAGGAACCCTATATAGGTGTACGATTAGGGCGAACCAGTTTCTTTAAAGTTGTTGTTGTTGTTGTTGTTGTTGTTGTTGTGGTCTTCAGTCCTGAGACTGGTTTGATGCAGCTCTCCATGCTACTCTATCCTGTGCAAGCTTCTTCTTCTCCCAGTACCTACTGCAACCTACATCCTTCTGAATCTGTTTAGTGTATCCATCTCTTGGTCTCCCTCTACGATTTTTACCCTCCACGCTGCCCTCCAATGGTAAATTGGTGATCCCTCGATGTCTCAAAACATGTCCAACCAACCGATCCCTTCTTCTAGTCAAGTTGTGCCACAAATTTCCCTTCTCTCCAATTCTATTCAATACCTCCTCATTAGTTATGTGATCTACCCATCTAATCTTCAGCATTCTTTTGTAGCACCACATTTCGAAAGCTTCGATTCTCTTTTTGTCTATGCTATTTATCGTCCATGTTTCACTTTAAAGTTAAAGAATGGTTATTTACTAATAAAAATCAGTTTAAATTAATGGTTCACGCTGTAAAAAAGTAAAAAATCTTATGTGGTGGCTGTAGGCTTGGATGTGGCGAACAATTATGACGGCTATACTACCCACAGTACGGCCCGCAAGTATATGGGCTCAATTTCTCTTGTTGGCGTCGTTAAATTTTTACATACATTAGTCCAAAAACTTGCAGCTATGCCGTAAGCCGTCTGCAGTCGTCATCCGAGGCATTTTGGTTGAAAATTGCAGGCAAAGTTTCTCCTGCTCCACAAAGGTGTTGCCTCAATCACTGCTGCCTATAGACTTTGGGACTCACTTCCCGCGCTTGCTCTAGGTAGCGCGCCAATTCACCCTTGCCACCTTTTCCACTACCCAGAGCCACTTCCGTTTCATACAAAAGCACACTGGCTTTTACATAACAACTATTTCTTACATTGTTCCTAAGCGTGACCATTTCTTACAATTGTCAAATTTACATCAACATGAACAATTTATACACACTGCATGGGGGCTTAATTAAATTTTTATGAAAATATTTTTACTGTAGCTGTCTGTCCGATTACGCAAGTCTCGTAAACGGCTGGCCCTGACTAGTTTTAGTACGCAATCTGACTGCATAGAACAACAACAAAGAATGAAATGAAAATTTCGGTTAACACAATTAATTAATTAAGTCCCCAGCAACTATAAAACCTACGAAACCAACAAAGCACAAGTGTAGCTGTTCTGTATGTGGTAGTATGACTCAACGCACATCTGGCACGGTTCTTCTTCAACAAGACAAGAATTTTTAAATACCAATTATACTGACGTGATAAAAGAAAATTACAAATACTATAATTGTGCAAGAAAACCAAAATTACACTCTAATACAAGAACACACGCCAGATGCTTTGTTGACTGAACCTGTAATGACACATTATTCAGGTCACTGAAAGAATAAAAGAATAAAAGAAAATACCTCCATATATATTGACGAAATGCACTCTGACCATTACAATATCTCTATTAGAACAACATCTGCTATCTCTCCCATCAAACCACTGCATAAAACATGGAACAACACTCTCCACTACCACATCTCACTCTGACTTCAGCTACAAGCAGTGTCCACCACAACTTCTCGGCAAGAACTTCCTGTCGCTGCGTCTCAATAAGCACTGCCAGTGGAGGCGGCGGAACAATACTCTCTGGCGTTGTGGCTCAGTGTAGCCACCTTTCAACACAAATATTTTTAAATACAAAATGTCATCAGAAAATTATTTAACGTAATAAACAATTTACATAATATTTTAATACATCAAGCACATACAGTGCAAAGAACTTCAACCTCCAGTATAGCACACTTTCCATATACAGTAAATATTCCACCAATATGCGAAAATTTTAAAGCAAAAAATTGTAAAAACTTTAGATGCACCATAAACAAATAGTGCTATAAACCGCATGATTTCAGCGCTGGGTGTCGCCGTTCTGTACTGCATAGCAGGGGCGTCCAAAGCAGGGGTAAAATGTGGGTAAGAGGGGGTGTGACGGCCTTCACGTCCACCGTATGGTTGGGTAGAGCTTTAGTGACAACTGGTGCCAATGTGACCTCATTAACCTGTCTTACAGGTCACATGAATTTCTGAGTTGTGGCATGTTTTTCTCACGTGTGATGCCTTCCTGTTTGAAGAGCCCAAGGATGACGTCACACGACGCCACGCTTTTGCACCGCTGCAGAGGAAAGTCCTAGGCTCCTTTGAGCCAGATTTCAAAGTTATGCTTCGCAACTGTAGACAGTTATGTTTATTCAAAAATAATTTTATTGTGCATGTCTTGAGCATCCTAGCCAACCTTTTTTTATCCAGAAGCAATACACAAAACGCTGGTTTACCTACCAGGAGGCCGTAATGTGCACGATTGCCTTTCATGTAATGTTGTTCGTTATGACAACAGTATGGCCTTTTTCGAATAGCGCCCTATTTGTTAACTCACTAATCCACATCCTCTACTCCAGCACATGTTCAAAACATATCACACTGTCTTCTGGTAAACCTTCCGGGATGTAAGGTCGTGGTCCATGAAACTCTTCAGTTCCTAACGTTTCGTCCAGAGCTGCGCTGGACATCTTCAGAGGGGTGTTTCTCCTCCGGTGAGTCTTGCCGACTGACGAGTCGGACGTCTGAGAGCGTCTTATATATCGTAGAAAGTGGGCATGACCAGAGTTACACATCATATGCAGAGATAATCTTTGTCAAAGATAAAACTTAACTATCGATCGTAATCTCGTCACAGATAAAACTGTCTAGTAATTCTGTAGTGCTACTGTCCAAATATCACTAAGTTTCATGGTCTCTTCTTTCCGATTAAAATTATCCCTATGCTAGACAGTTTTATCTGTGACGAGATTACGATCGATAGTTAAGTTTTATCTTTGACAAAGATTATCTCTGCATATGATGTGTAACTCTGGTCACGCCCACTTTCTACGATATATAAGACGCTCTCAGACGTCCGACTCGTCAGTCGGCAAGACTCACCGAAGGAGAAACACCCCTCTGAAGATGTCCAGCGCAGCTCTGGACGAAACGTTAGGAGCTGAAGAGTTTCGTGGACCACGACCTTACATCCCGGAAGGTTTACCAGAAGATATGTCATCCGATCGTGAAAGCCTTCATACTGATATCACAGTATACCACTCAGGTAAACATGAGGTTGTTGAAAATGTAACACCAACCTGAGTCTGAATGTCTTCTGTTAGGAGACAGTGCAGGGTTCTGGAGTAACGTAATCGGTCCACTTGCTGGACTATAGCGTTCAATAAAAAAACGCGGTTCCTTTCAAATCTCTGTTGGTACAAAAGTTAAAAGTACTCGCCGTGAAACAAAATTACGTGGCCTCTGCTTATTATCAGTGGCCGAAACGAGTTTTTTTGAAAGCAAGGGCGGTTCACGAAATAATTACGGTGGAAGTTTGAGATGTTCACCCTGGGAATAGGATTAGTGCCACAGCTGATCCCTGAGGGACTCACTTCGTGATTTCTCTCCACTCGCTAATGTTACCTCTGCTCACAGCAATGTTTGACTTACTTTCGAGAAAATACTGACATGTCGCAAGGGCTCAGAATATGACTCAAACAACTGTACTGAGAACCTTGCATGATTTACAGGCCTTTTCGCTGCTATTAAGGCATTTTCACACAGAGCAGCAAAATCAGGGTAACAAACAGAGAAATCGTAAGTTCAACATTGTGCAAGCAGTAGTGGAGCAGACTGTGCTTCAGATCAATGAGTCCATTGTTCTTACACAAACAATGGTGTCACTTGGCTTTGGCCCTTATGTACACAAATCATACACATGTGCTCTTAAATTTATGCAAGTGTAATCCATGACCCTAATGTAAACTGACTGACGCCCTTATTTAAACAAAATCACTGTCTGATCCTTTGATCTTTATATGAGTGTAACTAAGTTCCCTTCACAGATGTTGAGGACTTTTAGTGGAGACCAACACGGTTAAGCTTAACATAGGATCATGTCTGAAACATCGCGTCTTGGTGCTATATGCAGAACACCAAAATACAGATTCAAGTCTGCTATATTTTTGACACCACGGACAAGGGTATTAAGTAAGTTGATCACCAATCACCTCGTGCCACATCTTGTAATCTTACCCTCCCACACATCACCATTAAAGTTCTCATTCTTTGCACAAATTTTGAACACTTCGAGAGGAGTAAGAGTACAAAAGAATATCTTATTTACTTATCTTGATTATCCCGTTGTTGTTGTTGTTGTTGTTGTTGTTGTTGCTGCTGGCTCAAAATCTTATTGTGTCTAGGAGTACATTCTCGCTGCTGAAAATTTTGATTTGACATTGTGGGTTCTTGTTGCACTAAATAACTGATGAAGATTTGCCTGTTGCTATAAATACCATTTTATTTTATGCCATTCTTCTATACTACGCTGACTTGACGATCTCCGTTTTTGTCTCACCAGAAATTAGAGAGAAGATTGGCAAAGTACGTGCATTCCCATCTGAGGCATGCCCACCACTACTTTCATTCTGCGGTACTCCAACAATTTCCAAAGAGTTTACAAGGCAAAAGAATTTACAAACTTTCTCGACAGGAGAATAATCTTTACCAAATTATATCATTATTTCATAAATAAATCCAGAAACAAATTTAATAATTAATAATATGAGTTTTAAGTATGCCAGAAATTTTGTAATTTCAATTATTCTTAAAAGAAGAGTAAATTTAATTGTTAGTACATACCAATAGTAACACATTAATCTCTTTTTTGTACATTCCACCCTAAAATATAATGCATCATACACAAAATCACATGAATTCTTTTAATGAAACAGCTGAGATAATTTTCACCTATGCAAGAGTCGATAGTATACATGGTATCGGTTATCTCTATAAAAAGAAGGTAATATTAGAGGAGGATGATTGATTACAATCTCGACTGTAGGTTTCTTGACATGGCATTCAGCTAAGTTTGTGATTTATCCATTGAAGTTTGTACCTGCTGCTATGTTTGTGGCCTTCCTTCATACTGAGATGCTGTACAGTAGTATGCAGTCACTACAGCACAGAACACAAGCTGTACATACGTTTCATTTTCATTGCTTGGCTGCTGACCGTAATGAACTGCACATTTTCTGAATACACTGACAGCATGTTGTTGTATGGCAGATCTCAGTGCAATGGTCGTCAACTGTATGGGAGGCATTTACCACACCATCAGACACCTTCACCTCCCTCTCATATGTTGTACCAGCAGACCTCGGTGACCACCAACTAGACCAACTGTGGTGTCCACAGCAGTGCTGCACTCCCGAGTCTGAAGAGACTGAACTACACTCAGGTGAAGAGGACACGCTGACGAATACCAGAAACGGAGCGGGCAGACTGAATGTGATCACCAAAGTTTGTCTACAGTAGCAGCAGCTACACCCATATCAACCCCAGGAGGTGCAAGCAATGGAGCCACAGGATTTTGCGCCATGAGACTACATCTGCAAGTGTTTCTTGCACTGTTAAGTGGACGAGCCTGACTTCCCATGGTGGATCCATTCTACACGTGAAGTCGTTCATCAAGCAAGGTGTTCTCAGTCCCCACAATGTGGAAGAAGTGATCATACATAGTGAGAAATGGTCATCATAATAAAATAAGAGAAATCAGCTCAAAAGGAAAGATTTAGGTGTTCCTTTTTCCCACGTGCCATTCGAGAGTGTAATGGTAGAGAAGTAGTATGACAATGGTTCGATGGACCCTCTGCCAGGCACTTAAGTGTGAATGGCACAGTAACCATGTAGATGTAGTAGTAGCTGTAGATGTGGTTATGTGGAGTCTGATGAAAACCCGCATAGTGCCTGCTCCCGTGGGTTTCAGAGATGATTAGGGTGTAGACATTTGGGCTGCATTCCTGGATGGATGTGCAACTGGACTGTATCTTCTTCCAACACATCTCACGAGTGCCACATACTTGCAATTTCTCGACTGTGTACCACACGGTTCTCGGAAGATGTACCACTGCATCTGCATCAAGACGTATGGTTCCAGCATGATGGCATACAATCTCATTTTTCATGTGCAGTCCAAAACCATATGGACCTATGAACTGGAGAACAGTGGATAGGTTGTGGTGGCTCGATTGCTTGGCCTGCATGTTCTCCTGACTTGAACCTACCAGATTACTACCTGTGGGGCGACTTGAAATTCTTGATTTATAACACACCTGTGGCATCTGAGGAACTCGCTGTTGGCACAAATGCAGCTGCAGCAGGTACTGGAGGACCGGAGATTGGTGATCGTGTGGATTGAAACATGCTATGAAGGTACCTCATCTGTGTTGATGTTGGTGGTCATCACATCGAGCCGTTCTTATAAGTGGACCCAGACAATAAGCAGCAAGAGCCAGGAAGGAAAAGTGTGTTGTGATATTTTGCCTGCAGTGGGAAAATGATACCTTTCTGGACATGAGTTCGTATGCCAAATTTAGCTGTCTTGGACCCATCCACAAGTCCTCAAGACTGTGTAAGGGAATTTAGTTACACACTAAATAAACAAACTGGTCACTTGTCTGCCGGCCGGTGTGGCCAGACTGAAGCGCCTAGAACCGCGTGACCGCTACTGTCGCAGGTTCGAATCCTGCCTCGGGTATGGATATGTGTGATGTTCTTAGGTTAGTTACGTATAAGTAGTTCTAAGTTCTAGGGGACTGATGACCACAGATGTTAAGTCCCATAATGCTCAGAGCCATTTGAACCATTTTTGGACACTTTTCTGATCCCATCATATAAACAAGGTGGCCAACAAATGCTGTTATCACTTATTGATTTAAGTCCTGGATGTTTATTTGCCTGGCACCTTTCAAGTTCCTGCCTCCCGCTTTCTTCCCCACTCTCCCCATCCACATTTTTGTGTCCCGGTTCAGTGATGCATAAATGGCATGACAGGCTGAATTTCTACGATTTACGATACAAAAAATGACATCACCGTGCAATCCAAATGTGCCTTATGTTTTTGGTTGAAATAGTATAATTTAATGAGATCATGACCGCCATATGATATTTTTTGTAATTGCACCAACATACGACCACCTTAAATTCCTATTTATAGTTTTGGGGCAATTTGTTATAATTTTTGAGTTATTTGCTACAATTCTGCCAATTTTCTCCCTGTGTTTCAGATATACACTTTTTCAGAATCGCCATAAAAAGACACATGTAAACATGAGACTTTAAATATCTTTAAAAAAAAAGAATAAATATACCTGAAATTAAAGTGTACCTCATTGCGGATGCATATCTATACTTTATCAAATGTACTACACTAAAAAGATCTCCCTCACTTTGCATCAAAATCAGTGTATGTAATAGTTCTTTTAGGATTTCCAATAGTATTCTCATTTACAGGTAAGCAAACAGAATTGCGACAATTTTTTTTCTTGTATCCCCACATTACAGCAAATTTGCGGAAAGCTGTTTTGCTGGCACTAAAACCTTGGTTCAGAAACCTAAGGGAATGTAGTAGAAGAGTGTCTTCCAACATTTATGAGGTTATTACCTGTGAGTGCAGACAGATATTACCTAGTACCCCCACCAAATATCATTACCATTAGTGCTTAACTAAATTTTAGAATGAAAAAAAATTCTGTTTGAACACTTTTGTTCTTAGAATGATGGAAGATAGTTTCTGTAGGTGTTGATTATATAATGAACTGATAATTTTGCTTATTTCTAACACTCTTGTTTATAGAATGATGAAACACTTAGCAGGTCACTGTGATTGCTACCTATAACTCCCCTTCAGAAAAGAAAGCTAACTATCCACATTTAGGATAGTCACTTGTTACAAAATGTGCTTCCTCTGCGCAACTCCTCTCCCTAGTGGCTCTTGCTTCATCCACACTATACACCCCCATTTAAAAGTAAATTATTTCATTGTCAGCTTTCTTACTTCTGAACTGGTATAAATTGGAAGATCTTGAGTTGCCTAAGCTTTATGTCTGACAACTACTGTTACTAATAATAATAACTCTGCATAGGCCCTGCAGCAATTTAGTAACCATTATGCAGTTACTGTTGTGTTGCGCCTTCAATTAGATGGATTACTGTTGCCAAATGAATAATGAATCAATTTGTGATCCACTGCAGGAACTACCTACAACTCAAATAAGGCATTTTGATGAGATATTAAAGCACATGTGATGTGTATGTCTCAGTTTTACTGTCATAGGTACATGGCACAAAGTAAAAAGTTTATGTGTAAAAAGTGGACCATGTGGGTAGAAGTTGTATATTCATTCATTTCATAAGCTTTAACGTCAACCAAATTGTGTCACGGGTTAATGCTTGTGTTTGAAAAAGAGCTGACGACTGGTAAATTAGTAATCAGTATTACAGTCCTACAAAATGTTAATAATATTAATTACCTTTAAAAATAATTTAGTTTTGTAACGGTAACACAATCGAAAGCTTTTGTTTTTGCCCCTTAGAACATTTCATTTTACCTCCAGGTTGAGAACCACTGTAGTAGAATGATACACACATTGCAAATTACAATTGCATCACTGGAATCACTGGATGTTATTAAGAGAGCACATTGCAGAGTTAGAGGCCTGAGTTTTGTAAAAATACGTTAGCATCACCCTCTTTCTTAAAAAAATAGAGTCATTAGTGCTTTTATAAGCAATGGAATGGTTGTTTGGATGGCAATGCTCTGTAATTAATAAATCAGAGAATAATTACTTTGCTTCTTGGAAAAGACATTCTACAGTACATATTTTAAATGTGTGGTACATAGTCAGGAACATGAATCTGTGACCCCCAAAACCCACATAGCATGCCTGCACACATAAAATCCGAGTACGTGCATCACCAGGTACACTTGAGAATTGTAGGGGGATTCTGTACAAGGTGGGGAAGCTGGAACAGGAATCTGACGAATCACTTAAGTGCAGAGGACGAAAAAGTTTATCCTCAAGCGTGTTGTATCCCATTCATGTTCCCAACACAACTTATTAACCAGGGTATGGTGATTGTAGTGTTGACAGCTGCCTGGGTCAGATGTTATGTTCGCTTGTGAGTGATGTGTCACACTAAGTAGTCACTGAAGCTGATAATTTAATAAATACACGCCACTATATTTCCTTTCTAAGCCAGGTCCGCAGCTTTTGGTCTAGTGGCTAGCGTTGCTGCTTCGATTCCCGGCCAGTTTCGGTATATTCTCTGCCCAGGGACTCGGTGTTTGTGTTCATCATCATCATTCGTGACAGTGGCTCGATCTGACTGTGTAAAACTTAGACTGTGCAAAAATTGGGACTTCGTACGGGCGCTGATGGCCGCGCAGTTGAACGCCCCACAAACCAAAGACAGTCATCCCCAAGCAGCTATTTAGAAGGCGTACAATAATGGTGTGCATACAAATTATACGCAGGTTGATTGTCGTAATACACATGAATGATTACAGATCTTTAATTGTGGATCACAGTCATCCAAAACTGTACAAAGAGATTGCGGGTTGCAGGGTGTATCGCTTTAGAACATTAGACTTCACAATACGTTCAAATACTGATATTACCAATTATGATTTGTTCCCACAAACAGTGTTATTCCACAAGTCGTAAGAAAAAGAACCAATGTGTCAAATGGATTTAAATCATTCCCTGTTAAAGAAATTTCTTCTTTAAGTGTAATGAACGTATTACGTGAATGCAAAAGAAAATTGGAAATGGAAGTAGAACCAAAACTGGAGTATATGACGAAAACAGCTACCATAACAGAAGAATATAAACTGATACTGGAGAAATAGCAGGCCACCTATACCAGGAAATACACTCCTGCAAATGGAAAAAAGAACACATTGACACCGGTGTGTCAGACCCACCATACTTGCTCCGGACACTGCGAGAGGGCTGTACAAGCAATGATCACACGCACGGCACAGCGGACACACCAGGAACCGCGGTGTTGGCCGTCGAATGGCGCTAGCTGCGCAGCATTTGTGCACCGCCGCCGTCAGTGTCAGCCAGTTTGCCGTGGCATACGGAGCTCCATCGCAGTCTTTAACACTGGTAGCATGCCGCGACAGCGTGGACGTGAACCGTATGTGCAGTTGACGGACTTTGAGCGAGGGCGTATAGTGGGCATGCGGGAGGCCGGGTGGACGTACCGTCGAATTGCTCAACACGCGGGGCGTGAGGTCTCCACAGTACATCGATGTTGTCGCCAGTGGTCGGCGGAAGGTGCACGTGCCCGTCGACCTGGGACCGGACCGCAGCGACGCACGGATGCACGCCAAGACCGTAGGATCCTACGCAGTGCCGTAGGGGACCGCACCGCCACTTCCCAGCAAATTAGGGACACTGTTGCTCCTGGGGTATCGGCGAGGACCATTCGCAACCGTCTCCATGAAGCTGGGCTACGGTCCCGCACACCGTTAGGCCGTCTCCCGCTCACGCCCAAACATCGTGCAGCCCGCCTCCAGTGGTGTCGCGACAGGCGTGAATGGAGGGACGAATGGAGACGTGTCGTCTTCAGCGATGAGAGTCGCTTCTGCCTTGGTGCCAATGATGGTCGTATGCGTGTTTGGCGCCGTGCAGGTGAGCGCCACAATCAAGACTGCATACGACCGAGGCACACAGGGCCAACACCCGGCATCATGGTGTGGGGAGCGATCTCCTACACTGGCCGTACACCACTGGTGATCGTCGAGGGGACACTGAATAGTGCACGGTACATCCAAACCGTCATCGAACCCATCGTTCTACCATTCCTAGACCGGCAAGGGAACTTGCTGTTCCAACAGGACAATGCACGTCCGCATGTATCCCGTGCCACCCAACGTGCTCTAGAAGGTGTAAGTCAACTACCCTGGCCAGCAAGATCTCCGGATCTGTCCCCCATTGAGCATGTTTGGGACTGGATGAAGCGTCGTCTCACGCGGTCTGCACGTCCAGCACGAACGCTGGTCCAACTGAGGCGCCAGGTGGAAATGGCATGGCAAGCCGTTCCACAGGACTACATCCAGCATCTCTACGATCGTCTCCATGCGAGAATAGCAGCCTGCATTGCTGCGAAAGGTGGATATACACTGTACTAGTGCCGACATTGTGCATGCTCTGTTGCCTGTGTCTATGTGCCTGTGGTTCTGTCAGTGTGATCATGTGATATATCTGACCCCAGGAATGTGTCAATAAAGTTTCCCCTTCCTGGGACAATGAATTCACGGTGTTCTTATTTCAATTTCCAGGAGTGTATATAATTTGAGATGTAGCAGCGAGGTGTATTCGATCAGTGCTCTGGAGAACTATTAACCTGTTATTATCTCTATTCTCACCTCTAACAAATGTCGCTTTAAAATTGGAGTCTCTGTGAATTTATTACCAGCTGTTTAAATAACAGTACTGGGAGGTGTTTTACTGCCTGATTAACTGTGTTCGATAATATGTGAGGGATCGGACATTGTTCACTTTGTTATTCCATGGGTGCCAAGAAAAAAGCATTCTAACCAGTTACTGTTCCCACAGATGTTGTTACTCCACAGGTCATATCACAAGTTGTTTACACGGCAGACGAACTCTAGTAGTATTCTATTACACTACTGCCATAAAAAGGTACTATGTAAAATCTCCAGGAGCGACATAATGTGGAATGACTATATAAAGCAACGTCAGATCCTGCGCTGAGGTAAATCTTAAGGAAATATACTTAATCCACAAAAGAGGTGTTTTAGTAAAGACTTATTGGTAAAATCATGTTACTTGATTGGTTATGGCTGACCTACGAAGTCTAATGTTGAAAATTAGGTGGACTGATAAGGTAAGGAATGAGGAGGTTCTATGTAGAATCGTAGAGGAAAGAAATATGTGGAAAACACTGATAAGGAGAAGGGACAGGATGATAGGACATCTGCTAGGACATGACGGAATGACTTCCATGGTACTAGAGGGAGCTGTAGAGGGCAAAAACTGTAGAGGAAGACAGAGATTGGAATACGTCAAGCAAATAATTGAGGGCGTAGGTTGCAAGTGCTACTCTGAGATGAAGAGGTTAGCACAGGAAAGGAATTTGTGGCGGGCCGCATCAAACCAGTCAGTAGACTGATGACCAAAAAAAAAAAACGAAATCGCAACAGCAATATAAATGATTCACTGCATAGTATTGGAAGCTCCAGCTGTGATAGTCATATATCTGGCATAGTGATCATGAGACTACGTTAAAAGAGATTAGGGTATGTACATAGTACACTCCTGGAAATGGAAAAAAGAACACATTGGTACCGGTGTGTCAGACCCACCATACTTGCTCCGGACACTGCGAGGGGGCTGTACGAGCAATGATCACACGCACGGCACAGCGGACACACCAGGAACCGCGGTGTTGGCCGTCGAATGGCGCTAGCTGCGCAGCATTTGTGCACCGCCGCCGTCAGTGTCAGCCAGTTTGTCGTGGCATACGGAGCTCCATCGCAGTCTTTAACACTGGTAGCATGCCGCGACAGCGTGGACGTGAACCGTATGTGCAGTTGACGGACTTTGAGCGAGGGCGTATAGTGGGCATGCGGGAGGCCGGGTGGACGTACCGCCGAATTGCTCAACACGTGGGGCGTGAGGTCTCCACAGTACATCGATGTTGTCGCCAGTGGTCGGTGGAAGGTGTACGTGCCCGTCGACCTGGGACCGGGACCGCAGCGACGCACGGATGCACGCCAAGACCGTAGGATCCTACGCAGTGCCGTAGGGGACCGCACCGCCACTTCCCAGCAAATTAGGGACACTGTTGCTCCTGGGGTATCGGCGAGGACCATTCGCAACCGTCTCCATGAAGCTGGGCTACGGTCCCGCACACCGTTAGGCCGTCTTCCGCTCACGCCCCAACATCGTGCAGCCCGCCTCCAGTGGTGTCGCGACAGGCGTGAATGGAGGGACGAATGGAGACGTGTCGTGTTCGCTTCTGCCTTGGTGCCAATGATGGTCGTATGCGTGTTTGGCGCCGTGAAGGTGAGCGCCACAATCAGGACTGCATACGACCGAGGCACACAGGTCCAACACCCGGCATCATGGTGTGGGGAGCGATCTCCTACACTGGCCGTACACCACTGGTGATCGTCGAGGGGACACTGAATAGTGCACGGTACATCCAAACCGTCATCGAACCCATCGTTCTACCATTCCTAGACCGGCAAGGGAACTTGCTGTTCCAACAGGTCAATGCACGTCCGCATGTATCCCGTGCCACCCAACGTGCTCTAGAAAGTGTAAGTCAACTACCCTGGCCAGCAAGATCTCCGGATCTGTCCCCCATTGAGCATGTTTGGGACTGGATGAAGCGTCGTCTCACGCGGTCTGCACGTCCAGCACGAACGCTGGTCCAACTGAGGCGCCAGGTGGAAATGGCATGGCAAGCCGTTCCACAGGACTACATCCAGCATCTCTACGATCGTCTCCATGGGAGAATAGCAGTCTACATTGCTGCGAAAGGTGGATATACACTGTACTAGTGCCGACATTGTGCATGCTCTGTTGCCTGTGCCTATGTGCCTGTGGTTCTGTCAGTGTGATCATGTGATGTATCTGACCCCAGGAATGTGTCAATAAAGTTTCCCCTTCCTGGGACAATGAATTCACGGTGTTCTTATTTCAATTTCCAGGAGTGTAATATAGATAGTATTTTGTCCATCAGTATGTCTGTAGAACAGGAGTGAAAAGTTGTGACACTGTTAGGATGTACCAGCCACCATGCACTGTACAGAGGCGCGCAAAATATGTGTTTAGATGTAGGCTGTTCTCTACAAGGGGGTTGCAACAACAGTGGGATGTAATGATTTACATTAAGGCCAGCAGAGGACCGATGACTGGTGCAGGGAATGGGAGTTTGTACGAACAGGCAAGAGATGCAGTACTGTTCTATTAAACTACTGATGATGAATCACTAGAAGCAGTAGCAATCGTGAAATATCTGGAAGTAACCATATCAAATGATGGATAGTGATTGAGTACTTAAAACAAATACAGTACTTGGAAAATCAGCTGCAATGCTGAATTTCATTGGAGGAATCGAAAGGAAATGTAATCCATCCATGGAGGAGGTGGCTTACGAAACATTTGCTCAACCGATTTTTAAGCATTGCTCATCAGCTTGGGATCCTTAGCTGGAAAGGTTAATGAAAGTTCTTCCACCTTCGGAAGAAATTGTAAATCATGGGATTGTTTATAAAGTAATTTCTTTTACACTTGGGGATGATAAAGACACATTTATTCAGCGACTGAAAGGCTGTATAGTGTGTGTGTCGGATAGCCACGAAATCGGTAATGGTCATTGCAGTCCCTGTGTCCTTACTGTGCAGGAGTTCCATCGTTTTTCTTGAAGTTCACAATCGAAAGTGCACGCGTACTGGGGGAACTTAATCAAAATATGTATTGCAGATTTGGTGTGTTGAGAGAAGAAGAATTTTAAGAGAATTGGCAGTGTTCAAAGATAGATATTCTTGGTTGCATGCAATGTGCTACCACAGTGACTTTGGCATAGTCATTATTACTTGTTTAAATACAGTACCGATAACGTAAAAATGGTTACTGTAGATGCTTTCATACAGCAAAAAACTTCGCTAGTGCCATGGAATGTCTGGGCGTCTTATTTCCAGAAATATTACAGTAATAAAATCTAAGAGTTTAAGACTACCTACATATGGTGTCCACTGTGCAATTCTTTATCTCTCGAAGAGTATTTGCCAGCACGTAGGCAAGTACTGAAGTTCATACAATGGATCATCTGCCTGTATACCCCAACTGTCACATCTGCATGGAGGTCGGAGCTTTATTTCAGGTGTGACTGCTACTGATAACCATTGGCAAAGTGATGGCCATTGTGAAAACTCAACCGCAGTGCAGCATCAACATTGGCTCTGGGGTGCACTAGCAAGGGACTCCTGTTCCACTTTCTTACATGGTGTAAATACAAATGTGGGTGTTAGTGTAATATAGCAGTATTTTGTGTGTCTACGTACCTGTCTGTAGAAACGTTCCTGCTTGGATGTTTTTTTTATTTCCCACCGTTATTTACAAGTCTACTATAATTCATTAGTGTCACACACCTCTGAAGCAGCCTGATAGTGACAATGTGGTGTGCAGGCCATTGCTTTTAACAGACTCACAGTGGAGGTACAAGTTCCTTACTGCGAAACATTCCTGCATAAATAGACTTGGTACTCAGCAAGACTGTATTTGTTTCAGTAATGTAGTGTGCTAACTGTTAAATATTAATTGATTGGTATGTCAGTGTATTTGTTTAAATAATTCACTGGGATCATTGGTAAACATTTCAGGTCTCGCATTTACGCGAGTCTTTGTATGACGATCTTGAGAAGTGGGTATGTGGAATACTGGGAGAAAATAAACTAAACTTGAACAAATAGCATTACAGTTGTAACGGATTTCTCCAAAACTATGTATAGAAATGGAAGGTGGTCATATGTTAGAGTGCTTGTAGAAAGTACCATTGGGTGGCCATCAATTCATTAGATTATAGTAACTTAGTCTATAGGAAACTGCCCCTTTGAACTTTTGCATACAGTGTAATGTCAAAGTGTCTGACATATTTGGGTCACAGGTCAAGGTAATTACAGTAGCTCAAAAAACAGGATAATGCCTTTTTGAATTTCTCATTCCCACTGTGACATCTAATTGTCTGACATGATTTATTGGATCATGTTGTTGTTGTTGTTGTTGCGATCTTCAGTCCTGAGACTGGTTTGATGCAGCTCTCCATGCAACTCTATCCTGTGCAAGCTTCTTCATCTCCCAGTACCTACTGCAACCTACGTCCTTCTGAATCTGCTTAGTGTATTCATCTCTTGGTCTCCCTCTACTATTTTACCCTCCACGCTGCCCTCCAATACTAAATTGGTGATCCCTTGATGCCTTAGAATATGTCCTACCAACCGATCCCTTCTTCTAGTCAAGTTGTGCCACAAACTCCTCTTCTCATCAAACCTATTCAGTACCTCCTCACTAGTTATGTGATCTACCCATCTAATCTTCAGCATTCTTCTGTAGCACCACATTTCGAAAGCTTCTATTCTCCTCTTGTCCAAACTATTTATCGTCCATGTTTCACTTCCATACATGGCTACACTCCATACAAATACTTTCAGAAACGACTTCCTGACGCTTAAATCTATACTCGATGTTAACAAATTTCTCTTCTTCAGAAACGCTTTCCTTCCCATTGCCACTCTACATTTTATATCCTCTCTACTTCGACCATCATCAGTTATTTTGCTCCCCAAATAACAAAACTCCTTTACTACTTTAAGTGTCTCATTTCCTAATCTATTACCCTCAGCATCACCTGACTTAATTTGACTACATTCCATTATTCTTGTTTTGCTTTTGTTGATGTCCATCTTATGTCCTCCTTTCAAGACACTATCCCTTCCGTTCAACTGCTCTTCCAAGTCCTTCGCTGTCTCTGACAGAATTACAATGTCAACTTCTCTATATAAGAAATAAAAATGGACCCACAACTGAACCCCGTGGGACTCGGTAAATGGTTTCTGCACAGTCGCCAAAATTGGTCTGATATTTATCTCTTTTCACAGCGCTATTTCTACCTTCTGCTTTCGTGTTGTTAAGTACTATTGTTGCCTCTTTTGCAGGAGGGTGCGGCCAACGGCGAGTCTGGCGCGGGCTCCCCCAAGAAGTCCCCGTCTCGCATCCCGGGCCGCCGGGCCGCCTCTTCGCCCACCAAGGCGCCGCGCTCGCCGCTCAAAGCCAAGCTCACTCCCACACTGGCTGAGGCCCCACCAGCGCCCGAAAAGAAGAGTGAGTACCAGCCTGCCATGCTACACACCAGCGCTGCCACTGCTCTCATAGAAACCGCGGCTACGGGGCCCTGAAATGTTATGCTGTTACAGTAAATCAGTCCTGTCTACACCAAAGAAACTGGTACTGGCATGCGTATTCAAATACAGAGATGTATAAACAGGCAGAATACCATGCTGCGGTGGGCAACGCCTACATAAGACAACAGGTGTCTGTTGCAGTTGTTAGATCGGTTACTGCTGCTGCAGTGGCAGCTTATCAAGATTTAAGCGAGTTTCAATGTGATGTTGTAGCCGGCGCACGAGCGGTAGCATACAGCATCTCCGAGGTGGCGATGAAATGGGGATTTTCCCGCACGACCATTTCATGAGTGTACCGTGTATAACACAAATCAAGTAAAACACCAAATCTGCAACATTGGTGTGGCTGGACAAAGGTCCTCCCAGAATGGGACCAACGACGACTGAAGGGAACCATTCAACATGACAGAAACACAATGCTTCCACAAATTGCTGGAGGTTTCAATGCTGGGATATCAACAATTGTCAGCTTGTGAACCATTGAACGAAACATCATCAACGTGGGCTTTCTGAGCTGAAGGCCCACTCGTATACCCTCGATGACTGCACGACCCAAAGCTTTACGCCTGGCCTGGGCCCGTCAACACTGACATTGGACTATTGATGACTGGAAACACGTTACCTGGTCAGACAAATCCCGTTCCAAATTGTGTCTGGGTATGGCGACAACCTCATGAATCCGTGGACCCTGCGTCTGAGCAAGAGACTGTTCAAGCCGGTGGACGCTCTGTAATACTGTGGGGCGTGTGCAATTGGAGTGGTATGGGACCCTTGATACGTCCAGATATCACTCTGACAGGTGACACAAACGTAAGCATCCTGTCTGATCACCTGCATCCATTCATGTCCACTGACATGCGACGACTATAATATCACGTTCAGACTCATTTCAGTCATGATGCCCTGCAATTGCGGCAGCAGTAACCAATCTAACAACTGCTCCAGACCCTTGTTAGCTGATATGGGCGTTGCCGAAGACAGCGCAGTATTCTGCCTGTTTACATATCTCCGTATTTGAATATGCATGGCTATACCAGCGTCTTTGGCGGTTCAGTGTATAAATGAGTATCTGTCTTGAAACTTCCTAGCAGATTAAAACTGTGTATCGGACCGAGACTCGAAGTCGGGACCTTTGCCTTTCGCGGGCAAGTGCTCTACCATCTGAGCTACCCAAGGACGACTCACGCCCCGTCCTCGCAGCTTTACTTCTGGCAGTATCTTGTCTGCTACCTTCCAAACTTCACAGAAGCTCTCCTGCGAATCTTGCAGAACTAGCACAGGTGAAAGAAAGGATACTGTGGAGACGTGGCTTAGCCACAGCCTAGGGGATGTTCCCAGAATGAGATTTTCACTCGCAGGAGAGCTTCTGTAAAGTTTGGAAGGTAGGACACGAGATACTGGCAGAAGTAAAGCTGTGAGGACGGGGCGTGAGTCGTGCTTGGGTAGCTCGTATGGTAGAGCACTTGCCCGCGAGAGGCAAAGGTCCCGGGTTCGAGTCTCGGTCCGGCACACAGTTTTAATCTGCCAAGAAGTTTCGTCACAGCGCACACTCCGCTGCAGAGTGAAAATCTCATTCTGGAGTCTCTTTCTTGTTACGTTAAAGCACGATGTCAGGAAGCATTTGTGGCCAATTGTGTGCTCCACGAACAGTCTTGAAATCATTTTCTTCTTGTACATGCATCGCTTGTGAATCGAGTGTACGGCAGAGCGGACACGTGACGTGGTGAACGTCGTGTCGTGTTGCAGAGGTGCCGATGAACAAGGTGCAGGTGGGATCCGCGCCGTCGCCCAACCTCAAGACGGTGCGCTCCAAGATCGGATCGCTGGACAACGCGAGCTACAAGCCGGGCGGCGGCCAGGTCAAGATAGAGAGTCGGAAACTGGACTTCAGCAAGGCGCAGCCCAAGATCGCCGCCAAGAACGACGCGTACGTGCCGGGCGGCGGCGACAAGAAGGTGAGTCCATGAAAGTGGGCGTTGAGATGCTCCACCCCACTCCAACCCATCTCACCCCACCCCACCCTCTACAAGACATTATCTTTGGGTGTCAGTGGTGCTGGGTGTCAGTGGTGCTGGGTGCGTCTGATTGAGCAAAAAAAAAAAAAAAAGGCATATCGTAAGTAAGTTGTTGTCTGCTGAATCTTGAGATGCCGCTCCTATAAATTTTCATTTTGTGCGGTATTTTTCCCTATATCTTACAAATCACTTCGAGACCTGGTGGTAGTCAAGGGTCTTCCGTTATAGCGATTTTACGACTATGACGATTGGGGCCTGAAGATGCCATCAATGTAATGCTGAAACTGGTAGCACATAGAACTTCATAAAACAAAATAAATTTCTACAATACATACGGGTGTTGGTAAATTATTGCATCAAGAAGTTCATGCCAGCCATCGTCCCACGATCCATAATGGATCAACGAAGAGGCCTATAAGTGGCCTTGACTAAAATAGGGACGAGTGATACACGACAGTTGTATGGATGTATAGATGGTTTCAGTCTATTGTTGTCCCCACTGACTATCAATAGTGCGTATCCCTTTTTTGTCGTATGACTGAAAATCAAAAGATCTTCCTGTTTCTCTACAGCCCAATTATTGCATCAAGAAGTTCATGCCAGCCATCGTCCCACGATCCATAATGGATCAACGAAGAGGCCTATAAGTGGCCTTGACTAAAATAGGGACGAGTGATACACGACAGTTGTATGGATGTATAGATGGTTTCAGTCTATTGTTGTCCCCACTGACTATCAATAGTGCGTATCCCTTTTTTGTCGTATGACTGAAAATCAAAAGATCTTCCTGTTTCTCTACAGCCCAATTAGATCGTATGTAATTTCACTCAGGTGATAAAGGGGGTTCTGGACCCCTGGGCTGCCCCCCCCCCCCCTGCCATCTTTGGCTTCCTCTCCGTGACGTGTGAGACAACATGTCAACCGTACTTTTCTTGATCGCTGTATTGGTTGTGGTAGTACATCAGTAACTGATGTGTTGGGTCCCAGTTCGCTAGATCTGAACCCGATTGAACACATCTGGGATGTGATTGAACATGGCGTCAGAGCACTCGGCGCCCCCCTCCCTAGAGTTTATGGGTATTATATGTATATGGTATCTGTTCTTTTGGACATGTCTGAAAGGTAAGATTGTCTGCTGCAGGTAATGAGTGTAATGGGCAGGGGCGTGTGGACATTAAGTTGGCAGTCAGTTGCAGTCACACTACTCTCTGCGCTGTCGGTGGCTCAGATTGATAGAGCGTCTACCATGTAAGCAGTAGAGATGGGCAAAACTGTTCTTTTCAGAGATTGGATCAGAACTGTTCACTCCCTGAAATGAATTAGCTCTTTTTCATGACTCACCACTCATTTACAATAGAAAATAAATGGAAGGCACATTGCCCTTTAAACTTGGTTTATTCCAGTACTATACCTGTATTTTGATCTTATTTGATCCTATTTTGAAGTAACACTGACAATGAGTAAGAATTTTGTATTGTTTATTGAAATTTCCACGATATGACAAAGTTTTTGATTATTGATTTATTTTACACTATCGTGGTATTTTGGGTGATCGGAACATATTGTAACTTGAGATTTACATTAACAATATATTTGGCTATAATGTATTAAAATTTCATTAACCTCATATAAATACATCACATGCCATATATTTTTAAAGTGAACGTCTCCTTCCGAAGACGCCTAAAATCGCAAAATCCGTACCAGAATAAGAAAAAATATATAAATTTGACTGTAAGACGAAAGTGCTGCATATAGCCTTACGCAGAATAAAACAAGGAAAATATTGGTCTATCACATTTTGCGATATGTTTATCGGTTCGCTCGTAGTTAAAGCGTAAATTCGAGTGTCCATAATAAAAATCCTATAGTAAGAGGAGTCGTCAGGAACCTAATCTGATCAGTTTAAACAAATAAAAATAAAATAAAAATAAATGATGTATACATAACATAATAATGTAATATACATAGCGGTATTACTACGAAGAACAATATCCAGTAGAGACGAACTCCGATGCAGAAGCACCGAGTCGAGCAGGTCGAGCCGCGAGCTGTATTACTGCGTGAGCTAAGACGGCAGAGGCCAGAGTGACACCTGAGTTGCTTTGCTCAACGCTCTGGCTAGAGTCGAGAACGGTGGGGTGAGCGTTGAGCGGGCGAGTTCCGAGGGTGGGGGGAGCAGTGAACGGCCACCAGTCACCCGCTCCAAGACAAATCATCCGTCTCTTGCGAACAGGTTGTTGCAAGTAGTTCCTATGTTCTCCGCTAGGAGGACCTCTGTCCTGTTGCTCGCATCAACTGCCCAGAGGGCAGGACATGCGACTGAAACGATCGCCGACGGAGTGCGATGCGAAGTTAAGCTGCGCCAGACACTGCAAGCGGCAGACGACGCACAGAGACGGCACGGCATATGTGAAACACAAAATCCAATGGGGCACTGCACAATGCAGGCAGCCAAGGTAGAAGCAGGGCAGAGGCCGGCGCCGGCTGTGTTGTGTGGTGTGCACTGTGCTCTGACCAGCAGAGGCGCTGCTGATATGCTCCGTCTCTCTCTCTCTCTCTCTCTCTCTCTCTCTCTCTGCCATGGGAAACGTTTGGAGCTACCGTTCTTTTTTTCTGAATCACTGATTGTTCACTCCTTTGAAAGATTCAACTCTATGTATCAGTTCAGGAGCGGATCCCCCATCTCTAGTAAGCAGGAGATCCTGGGTTTGAGTCCCGATCGAGGCACACATTTTCAACTGTCCCCGTTGATGTACATCAATGCCTGTCAACTGCTCAGGGTCTTGATTTACTTATAATTTCGTTGTGGGTATTAGGTGACCTGTGTGTGCAGATCCATCAAGCTCTCATTGCTCCCATGCCACAACGTGTCGCCGCTGTTATCTGTGCCATAGGTGGACATAGTTAGATAGGTGGTTGTAATGTTCTGGCTGACCAGTGTGTCGTGTATTTGGCCGGACACGGCCTTCAAAAGGCGGACATGCCTGGATAAAGCCGGGCACGTGGCAACCCTTGGTGGGTGGCCAAACAACGTGGCAGCACGTGTGGTGTCTCGCAAGTCCCTGTTGTCCGAATATCTCGGGGTCCGCGTTTTTCCAGCATTTGTTTGAACCAGCCTTTACAAGGCAGCTTGATTACGTCATTAATAAGAGGCCTTGTGCCTCGCTGGACGGGGCAGCAGGCTACAGCCAAGGCTGGGCTGTAATAGCGCAGAGGATGCCGCCGGCGACTCGCAAAGCCTTTGTGACACACAGACACACACACACACACAAACACACACACACACCTCAGACAGACAGACAGACAGAGCCCTAACGAACCGCTACCCCCACCCCCCACCCCCAACCCGGGTTCCACGCCTCGCCCGTCCCGTTGCGCCCCATTTGACTCGCACTGTGTAGCTGGGACCGAGAATGCCGGCTCGTTAACCGCACCCCAGCGCCCGTGCCGCTACTACTGCATGCTCTGGCTCACTCCGAGACAAAACCACTTCACTTCTCTGGCAGCGCCGCATCTTCCAAGAACCCTCCGTCCCCGGAGAGATCGTGCGAACTCACAAGGGGAATGCGGATTTAATGCAAACTTCGTACACTCGTAGTGCTCCATGAGGACAACAAAATGTGTAACCAGTAGTCCGAACTTCTCAAGCGTTATTGAGGAAATCGCAAGATAATGTCGATCGTCAAATATTCACCTGTGCATGGCCATTTTTACCATGAACCGGAGGCAGCCGAGTGGTTAGCGTTCAAGCCCGGTTTTCGCTGGATCGACTCCCGTTCGTCAGTTTCTTTTTTTCAACACAGTCATTTACTATTTATATTACAATTTATATAATGGAAAAATACGTGTAATCGGATGGACTTTTATTAAATTTACAATGCAATTTGGCAGTCTACAAATTTATATTATCACAAATAATATTCATAACTATGAAATGGCCCTGAGCACTATGCGACTTAACTTCTGAGGTCATCAGTCGCCTAGAACTTAGAACTAATTAAACCTAACTAACCTAAGGACATCACACACATCCATGCCCGAGGCAGGTTTCGAACCTGCGACCGTAGCGGTCGCTCGGTTCCAGATTGTTTCGCCTAGAACCGCACGGCCATTCCGGCCGGCTCATAACTATCGACTAGTAAACGACCAAACGCATAAAGTGATACTGAAAATGTATGCTTGTCCGTGTCTTCAAAATTTTTCGTATTTAATCGAAAGAGAATGAGAAATTGCTTTTCTTGAAGACGCTATTAAAATACACTCGATACTGCATGACCAATTACCAGAGCCGATATGTAAGGAAATACTGCGTTATGCATGGTTTGATTCCAAATTATCGACCGGAAGAGAGGTTTTTGAAAATGTGAGCGAGGTTTGTTTTTCCACGGAAGATCTCAAAAGACCCTGTCTATGCGGAAACTTAGGATTTATTCAATGCACCTGGTGCCGTTTATCTTTATTTTTTCCATGTTTTTACGAAAAATGTCATCCTGCAACTTCTACTCGTAATGTCGGAAGCGACGATTAATTGTACATCTATCGACAGCCGTCTGTGGCGGTCAAAACTTGGAGGTAACAAGTCGTTTCTGACTACTTCCAGGTATAAGGGATTTCTCAAATCACGGACAAGCATACATTTTCAGTATCACTTTATCCATTTGGTCATTTACTAGTCGATAGTTATGAATATTGATTGTAATAATATATATTTGTAGACTGCCAAATAACATTGTAAATTTAATAAAAATCCATCCGATTACGCGTATTTTTCCATTATATCAATTGTAATATAAATACTAAATAAAATGACTGTGCTGAAAAGAAAAAAAAAATCTGACGAACGGGACTCGATCCAGCAATCCCGGGGCTTGAACGCTAACCACTTTTTTTTTAAATCTCATTTTGGATCATATGTTGAAAACAATAGACTGGCTGGGTGAGATTAAGGTATGTGAACACAAAATAAGCAGTCTCGCACATGCGGATGACTTAGTTGTGATAGCAGATTCGATTGAAAGTTTGCAAAGTAATATTTCAGAGCTAGATCAGAAATGTAAGGACTATGGCATGAAGATTAGCATCTCCAAAACGAAAGTAATGTCAGTGGGAAAGAGATATAAAGGGATTGAGTGCCAGATAGGAGGAACAAAGTTAGAACTGGTGGACGGTTTCAAGTACTTAGGATGCATATTCTCACAGGATGGCAACATAGTGAAAGAACTGGAAGCGAGATGTAGCAAAGCTAATGCAGTGAGCGCTCAGCTACGATCTACTCTCTTCTGCAAGGAGGAAGTCAGTACCAAGACTATCTGTGCACCGTTCAATCTTTCGACCAACTTTGTTGTATGGAAGCGAAAGCTGGGTGGATTCAGATTACCTTATCAATAAAGTTGAGGCTCTACATCCACATCTACATCTACATTTATACTCCGCAAGCCACCCAACGGTGTGTGGCGGAGGGCACTTTACGTGCCAGTGTCATTACCTCCCTTTTCTGTTCCAGTCGCGTATGGTTCGGGGGAAGAATGACTGTCTGAAAGCCTCCGTGCGCGCTCGAATCTCTCTAATTTTACATTCGTGATCTCCTAGGGAGGTACAAGTAGGGGGAAGCAATATATTCGATACCTCATCCAGAAACGCATCTTCTCGAAACCTGGCGAGCAAGCTACACCACGATGCAGAGCGCCTCTCTTGCAGAGTCTGCCACTCGAGTTTGCTAAACATCTCCGTAACGCTATCACGGTTACCAAATAACTCTGTGACGAAACGCGCCGCTCTTCTTTGGATCTTCTCTATCTTACGAATGTGAAAGTAGCTTGGATGATTGCAGGTACTAGTAGATGGGAACAATGGCAGGAGGGTGTCCACACTGTGGAAATCAAAGAAAAACTGGGAATGAACTCTACAGATGTGGCAGTCAGGGCGAACAGGTTTAGATGGTGGGGTCATGTTACACGCATGGGAGAAGCAAGGTTACCCAAGAGACTCATGCATTCAGCAGTAGAGGGTAGGAGGAGTCGGGGCAGACCGAGGAGAAGGTACCTGGATTCGGTTAAGAATGATTTTGAAATAATGGGCTTAACATCAGAAGAGGCACCGGCCGGCCGAAGTGGCCGTGCGGTTAAAGGCGCTGCAGTCTGGAACCGCAAGACCGCTACGGTCGCAGGTTCGAATCCTGCCTCGGGCATGGATGTTTGTGATGTCCTTGGGTTAGTTAGGTTTAACTAGTTCTAAGTTCTAGGGGACTAATGACCTCAGCAGTTGAGTCCCATAGTGCTCAGAGCCATTTGCACAATTTTTTGAAGAGGCACCAATGTTAGCACTGAATAGGGGATCATGGAGGAATTTTATAAGGGGGACTATGCTCCAGACTGAGCGCTGAAAGGCATAATCAGTCTTAAATGATGATGATGATGATGATCTCATTTTGTTCGTTTTCGGTCGTTGCAACTGCTCGGGGCGGACGTCGCAAGATACCGGTTTCAGTTCGTCGTTGATCCATTAACTCAGTTTTTTTTTTTATTACAGAGGGCAGCTAACCCTCTGACCGAACACGCTGAGATACCGTGCCGGCGCGTGTGAAACTTCCTGGCAGATTAGCCACTCGGCTGTAGCCGCTTCACGGTAAAAATGGCCACGCACAGGTATATATTTGACGACCGACATTATCTTGCGATTTTCTCAATAACACTTGCGAAGTACGCGCTACTGTTTACACATTTACTACCTCGGCTCCTGGTTTCCATACTGGGGAAGGCTGCGACATCATTTATCGATGGAAACTAACCTAGACCTCGGGCTATGCTACAGTTTAGTCTGTCACCGCAACCAAGATTTCAGTACGGGGTGACGCAGTATTACAGTGCAGCCAAACGTTCACATACTGTGTGTTCTGTCCGTTTCACAATCAACTACAAATAACATCCAAAGCTAACTCCAAGGTAGAATCTACAGGTAGCTTATTTATCCCCCAAAGTCATAATTCCCGACAGTTTACTACAGCATATCGTACTAAAAAACGTGTTTTCGAGATATCTTTTATGCAGTATAAGTTAGCTTCGCTGCACTCTTGATGTTTTTGGTATTTTCATTTACACTACTGGCCATTTAAAATTGCTACACCACGAAGATGACGTGCTACAGACGCGAAATTTAAGCGACAGCAAGACGATGCTGTGATATGGAAATGATTAGCTTTTCAGAGCACTCACATAAGCGCCGGTGGCGACGCCTACAACGTCCTGACATGAGGAAAGTTTCAAACCGATTTCTCATACACAAACAGCAGTTGACCGGCGTTGCCTAGTGAAAAGTTGTTGTGATGCCTCTTGTAAGGAGCGGAAATGCGTAACATCAAGTTTCCGACTTTGATAAAGTTCGGATTGTAGCCTATCGCGATTGCGGTTTATCGTATCGCGACACCGCTGCTCGCGTTGGTCGAGATCCAATGACTGTTAGCAGAATATGGAATCGGTGGGTTCAGGAGGGTAATACGGAACGCCGTGCTGGATCCCAACGGCCTCGCATCACTAGCAGTCGAGATGACAGGCATCTTATCCGCACGGCTGTAACGGATCGTGCAGCCACGTCTCGATCCCTGAATCAACAGATGGGGACGGCTGCAAGACAACAACCATCTGCACGAACAGTTCGATGGCGTTTGCAGCAGCACGGACTATCAGCTCGGACACCATGGCTGCGGTTACCCTTGACGCTGCACCACAGACAGAAGCGCCAGCGATGGTGTACTCAACGACGAACCTGGGTGCACGAATGGCAAAACGTCATTCTTTCGGATGAATCCAGGTTCTGTTTACAGCATCATGATGGTCGCATCCGTGCTTGGCGACATCGCGGTGAACGCACATTGGAAGCGTGTATTCGTCATCGCCATACTGGCGTATCACCCGGCGTGATGGTATGCCATTCGTTACACGTCTCCGTCACCTCTTATTCGCATTGACGGCACTTTGAACACTGGACGATACATTTCAGATCTGTTGTGACCCGTGGCTCTATCCTTTATTCGACCCCTGCAAATCCCTACATTTCAGCAGGATAATGCACGACCGCATGTTGCAGGTCCTGTACGGGCCTCTCTGGATACAGAAAATGTTCGACTGCTGCCCTGGCTAACACATTCTCCAGATCTCTCACCAATTGAAAACGTCAATGGTGGCAGAGCAACTGGCTCGTCACAATACGCCAGTCACTACTCTTGATGGACTGTGGTATCGTGTTGAAGCTGCATGGGCAGCTGTACCTGTACACGGCATCCAAGCTCTGTTTGACTCAATGCCCAGGGGTATCAAGGCCGTTATTACGGCCAGCGGTGATTGTTCTGTGTACTGATTTCTCAGGATCTATGCACCCAAATTGCGTTAAAATGTGATCACATGTCAGTTCTAGTATAATATATTTGTCCAATGAATTCCCGTTTGCCGGCCGGTGTGGCCAAGCGGTTAAAGGCGCTACAGTCTGGAACCGCGTGACCGCTACGGTCGCAGGTTCGAATCCTGCCTCGGGCATGGATGTGTGTGATGCCTTTAGGTTAGTTAGGTTTAAGTAGTTCTAAGTTCTAGGGGACTGATGACCACAGATGTTAAGTCCCATAGTGCTCAGAGCCAATACCCGTTTATCATCTGCATTTCTTCTTGATGTAGCAATTTTAATGGCCAGTAGTGTATAAACTTCAAATGCTTACCATTTTGTGCTCAAACACGGCTGTTCGCATGACTGAACAGTGATGTTTCCATGTCACGGATCTTGTGCTGTGATTGGCTGAGATGAGCAACCCGAACTACCGTCATGCTAATTTACACACCGCATTTATGCTTGTGTATTACAAAAATAGGCATTTTAAATGATAAAACGCACACAGTCACTCAGCTGCATCGTACATTTCTCTGTTAAAATTGTGTGTGTACCCATGTCTGGGTTTACAGATTTTTGTTGTTGATTCATGTTAACACCGGGTCTGGGCACAACACGTTCCTCCACTTTCATCCTAACCGCATGTTCCAAAATTGCACACTGAATTCATATTGTGTTGTTTTCGAACTCGTCGTATGCAGCTGTCATTCGCAAGAACGTAAAACTCACCACAACCATGCACAATACATTGACAGAAAGAAACTTGCAAGTAACGCACAATACTCGCAGTCAAAAAGCGGGGAAACTAAAGTAACGGGACATGTTTCGCTCATGGGGTACATATCGTGCGCTTTTGCCTTTAAGCATTCATGAAATTCTCGCTAGGTGGCGATACGTACGTTACCGTACTGCAGTGCGTTCTGGCGAGACATCTGCAAACTTATTCCAACGGTGAATAGATTAGCCAATGGCAGAAACAAAAGAACTGTCTAAAACGCTACCAAAAGAATAACATTAAACGTCCATTGCTGACACAGTTAAACATAATAGAGATATACAGAGACATATATTCGACAGGGAAGTTTCAACAACTGGATTCATTCCCACAGGATGTAAGGAGTGGAACTTCAGAATTATGTGTAGGTTGGTAGTACACGCTTAGGCTGAAACACCAGTCTTGGCGACTCCCTTGATAGCAGTACCCCGAGGAAACCGCGCCGCGAAACCTCTGCTGCACAGAGCTAAGCGCAATTTCGAGGCACAGTCTAGCTACTACCTGTTCGAAAAACGTCACTTGGTGTCACATATCAGCCGTTCCAAAAACGTTGGCCACCATTAACTAATTGCGTGTGGGAAATTTGCTAAATGCGTTCTGGTAATTTAAATTCTATAACATGTTACTGAGAAAATTTTTAATCTATATTTTGGGTTGGCTCCGCCTCAGAGCGTTTTAATTACGAGCCGCGCCTGGGTAGTGGAGACTGTGTCCGTTCGTATCACGTTTGCTATGATGGGTCTCTTAGAAGCAATTTGCTTCTTTCTTCTCCTTTTTGGTTACTGGGAATACGAAAAGACCTGACACTGGTTTGGGCTGTGTATATATAGTACGCAAACACGATTTGCTATGGATACATTTCTATTTTTATTACTACATGGTTGATGGTCTTCCAGAAGTGACAGGGCCAGTTGGTATCTCGTTAACCAGTTGTCTGTGGTTACGTTTCTTGATGTTTTGGAAATACATCAACTGCATGGCTACTTGGTTTTATAAAGTCTCCATTTGGTTGCTATCCTCAATAAAATTCCAAATTTTGAGGTGCAGCTTCCATTCTATATTTCCAAGGATTGGAAGGAATGTACATTCTAAAACTACATCGTCCTCGAAATTTTACAAGCATTTCATCTACAGTCACTTATTCTCCAAGAAAATAGTGCGCCTTGTAGTTTTTTTTGTGAACAAATCAAAGATATTTCATATATTAGCCAATTTATGCCATATTCCTCTGTCGCATCTAGCTGACTTATTATAAAATCTGAGATACTATACCAGGAACTTTGTAACCTCCCCCCTCACTTATCGACCTTAATGACAGTGAAAAATTAAACCACGTGTACCTAATGGAAATTTGGGAAAAGCAATCGTCACCGAAGTTAATTTGTCGATAAAGAAGGAGGAAAGAGTTACATCTAAATGAAAGGAAAAATGCTAATGAAACTGGTGGAAATTAATTTTGAAATAGGGGTAAAGTTAATAAATAAAGTAAATGTGCGGCCGTTACGTTAACAATCAACTAGCGGTAATTAGATATTTGAGATTTGGGGGAAATTACGGTCACCAGTCCTAAGGACAATTACTATAGTAACTGAAAAAGAAAGATTATTACACCTATAATTAGCACTAGAAGCGTGGCAACTGAAGGTTGACACGTGCAGTGTGAAAACTGAAAGTTTGTCAGAAGTAATAAATTTCGCTACACTCTGACTTAATTTAGCAAAAGAATTAATAAAACAGGAAAATTGAAAGTTAATTTAGTGACTGAAGTTAATAGTGAGCTTTCTTTCTGAAGCACATTGAAATTCAGTAAAATACGGTTAGTCTTGGACTACCTCAACAATCATTTCAAAAGCTACTTGAATCTACGCAATTTAGAAATAAGAGATTTAACTTTGATCTTGAATTAAATGATTCTGAACAATTAACAATAGTAAAATTTAGTACGTACCAAGCTGAGCTGCAGTCACAGGTAAGCTAAAATACGATAACAAAATTCGCACTCTTAATTTGTGCTTGTGTAATCTGAATATTGTAGCCAGCTATGAATACTTTAACTGAACTTTGAAATTAAAGCAGCGAAATTGAATTATATTACGTTAATGCTGGCGTTTGAATTTCAACGACACTCGGGTTCATTTCGGAAAAGGAAGGGACCCTGCTTGGCAATGCAATTGGGACAATGAGCAACAAAGGTTCATGCTAAGTTGCTGTAATTTTGTGATGCAACAATTTTAAAAGTCTGAAAAGCTGAGGTCTGCCGTACAGTTCTAAAACTTTACGTGCGTCCAGTCTTCCTCGTCGGTTGATTGAAGGTATGAAGCCGTCGGTCGAGGAGGTGGCGACAGTCACTCATTGTCGGCCGTCGCTGTTGCAGAAGCTGGATGTTGGCGCGCCTTCTTCTCGACACGGTCACCAGACGAAACGGGCTCTTGATGTGCGCCAGCTAATGCTTCCCGTCCGCGACACCGTGTCAGAAACTATCATCGCAAGTCGAGCGCAATTACATGCTGCCAAACCCCGAAAGCGCGGCAACTCGCGGGAGCTTCACACAACACACCTGCTCCACTCGCTACTCCAGCCAGACTCTCTCTCTGCCCGCGCTCCACGTGACAGAGTTAACACTACCAAAGATCCTACACACTTTGATTCTTCACACGACCTATCGATGTAATCGTTCGATAGCAGTTTTCCCTAGGCAAGACCCAGCGTAAAAATACAAATAATATTTACGAAACAAACCAATTATACATCGACATAAATGCATAAATATATATATACAAATAGTAAAACAATTACAATGTGTAAAGACACAGAAATGTCATATATTCAGGTAACAAAAATAAGGAAAACAAATTTATAGTACAATAGATGGAAATAGGAGGATATGCATTTCCGGCGTTACAACTTGAACCTCTGTAGAATCATTGCACGAGAGAATAATCCTAATCCCGTACCATCTCTGTCCCAGATATCTTCTAAATTTACCCTAAGCAGCCTTATATATGCCACCCAAATACATCAGACCAATGAAGGCTTCAATTTCAAATCTGTCTGTCTCATGAAAAAAGGAATGAGAAGAAGACATGATGCATAGGTTATTTCATGTCACTACTTCATCCACAATTTCATCAGTGAAAAACATCCGTCATATTTCTATTTCTGTCTTTTTATCGTTGGCGATTCCCTCACACCTCAAATATGTGATAAAATATCACGTGATCTATTCTTGATACGAGACTCAGGAATGTCTTTCATCCATTTAGCATGACCGTCCTTACCAAAACAATGTTTATTATTATTTTGATTTCTATCACTCTCATGCTCACTTCCTTAACTTTCTGTATCGTGTTTACTATATAGTTTTCACTTCATTTCTCACTGGTCGTTTCATTTTGCAACTTATAGTTACACAGATCTTCTTTCTCATCCATCTTAGCCCTCTTCTGAAATAAACAGGGTCATTCAGCGTACTGTGTACTAAACTCGTATTGTCTTACAAAAGAGAGATCACATGTGCTGCTTTGGTTCCTGAAGACCCGAACAGTACTTACCTCATTGCTACTGGCAGCAGTCCCTGATATGGCAGGGGGGGGGGCGAGTAGGGAGGAGGGGGGGGGGGGGGGAATTGGGGTATCAGAGGGCGCAAAATTCAGATTCTTGAAGAAAAAAACCTTGTTCCACAAAAAGCCTAGTATCCAGCGCGCGTGTTTCTATCGATTATTCATATGATTTTGAAAACATTCCAGTTAATTTTTTGAACATTTTTGAAAACGTTGATTTCTGAACGAATCATAAGTTGATGATTGAACGTGTGCATAGTGTACCTGATGTCTCTACCAGGGAAATCCCCGTCGCATCTAGAAATACGAGGGCCGTTCAGAAAGTAACCTCCGGTTGATTTAAAAAAATACACCAACTTAAATAAAAATATTTTAATATATACATCTTACAACTACATCTTTGCACTATTTTTCTACATAGTCTCCATAGCGATTTAGGCACTTATCGTATCTCTTCACAAGCTTTGAAATTCCTTCTGCATAAAAATCACCCGCTTGTGCCTGGAGCCAGCCTGTGACCGCATCTTTGAGCTCTTCGTCGTCATCAAACCGCTGTGACCCGAGCCATTTCTTCAAATGCATGAAGAGGTGATAATCACTTGGCGCCAGGTCTGGGCTGTAAGGTGGATGGTCGATAACGTCCCACTTGAAGGACTCAAGAAGGGCCGTTGTTCTGCGAGCAGAGTGAGGACGGGCGTTATCGTGCAAAAAAACGATACCGGAAGTCAGCATACCACGGCGTTTGTTCTGTATAGCCCGTCGTAACTTTTTTATTGTTTCACAGTACACGTCTTGATTAATGGTCGTACCACGTTCCATGAATTCAACCAACAACACCCCTTTGGCATCCCAAAACACCGTTGCCATCAGTTTTCTGGCAGAAAAATCTTGCGAGTCTTTTCTTGGTTTGGTAGGCGAATTTGAATGTGCCCACATCTTTGATTGTTCTTTTGTCTCAGGGTTCACGTACTTAATCCAGGTTTCGTCACCGGTCACGATTCTGTTTAACAATGGTTCTCCTTCGTCCTCATAACGTGACAGAAAGTCTAATGCAGAGGCCATTCTTTGAGTTTTGTGGTGGTCGGTAAGAATTTTGTGCACCCATCGTGCGCAGAACTTACGGTAACCCAATCTTGCTGTCACTATCTCGTACAAGAGAGTCTTAGAAATCTGTGGAAAACCAGTAGACAACTCCGACATTGAGAAACGTCGATTTTCACGAACTTTTGCATCAACTGTCTGAACGAGTTCGTCAGTCACCAATGATGGTCTACCACTCCTCTCTTCATCATGAACGTTTTCTCGTCCACTTTTAAATAAACGTACCCATTCACGGACAACTCCTTCACTCATAACTCTTGGTCCGTACACGGCACAAGGCTCACGATGAATAGCTGCTGCAGAATATCCTTTGGCTGTAAAAAACCTTATGACAGCACGCACTTCACATTTGGCGGGGTTTTCTATTGCAGCACACATTTCAAACTGCCACAAAAACTAAACTAGCGCAGGTACGACGTTCACTCGACCACGGCTTGATGCCGACTGACCTGTTGAGTGCGTGAACGCACAGATGGCGTCGCTACTCCCCCCACAGCCCGCACTGTGACCGATCGGAGGTTACTTTCTGAACCGCCCTCGTAAAAAACTTTCCCGCAGACAAAATGGGACGAGGTTATTCGAGCTGAAGCGTAAAAATTTTCCATTACTACTTTTCGATCTCATACCTTAGAAACTGGATCGTATGAATATAATGGGGAACTATTTTCTAACGTAAAAATTTTTGCTTGTAGTAGGTTTAATAGGTTTTTGGTATTGGTACTTCGTGGATTATATTCTGTCTTGTTATTTATGTAATTGAGGTACATAAAAATGACCATTTGTGCCACAACAGTATAGCTTATTTGGTGTGTGTTACAACAAATGCAATATTAGAAAGACCTATTTCGTTTTATATACCAGACAGTAACAAAATAGACTTAATGAGATCGAGAAATCACGCCAGTTTCCGGTACTATTCGTATTAACTGCTTTTTCAGTGTTAGATAACGACATTTTGATTTTTCACGTAGCAAAACGATTCACGAACGTTGGCGAGATAATAGATTCTTTCGTAGAAAAGAAAGCACGCCGTGTAAAGGACTGAAGAAACGTGTACTGTCTTTGCTTGTCTCTTGTCCTTACTGGTTTTATGTTTTCTATAGTTAATTTTATATCACACAAAAGAGAAAGTTATTAACTAATAGGCGATAAAGAGTGCAAATCTTCTGAAGAGTTCTTATTCTTACAGTTACGAATAATTCCACCCAGTATGAGCGTCCTACGATGGGACACAGCAAAAAATGGGTCAAATGGCTCTGAGCACTATGGGACTCAACATCTTAGGTCATAAGTCCCCTAGAACTTAGAACTACTTAAACCTAACTAACCTAAGGACATCACACACACCCATGCCCGAGGCAGGATTCGAACCTGCGACCGTAGCAGTCCCGCGGTTACGGACTGCAGCGCCAGAACCGCTAGACCACCGCGGCCGGCCGGGGACACAGCATCTCCGAGATAGCGATGAAGTGGGGATTTCCCCGTACGACTATTTCACAAGTGTACCGTGAATATCAGGAATCCGGTAAAATATCAAATCTCCGACATCGCTACGGCCGGAAAAACATTGCAAGCACGGGATCAACGACGACTGAAGAGAATTGTTCAACGTGACAGAGGTTCAACTGTTCCACAAATTGCTCCATTTTTCAGTGCTGGGCCATCAATAAGTGTCAGCGTGGGAAACATTCAACAAAGCATGAGCGATATGCGCTTTCGGAGCTGAAGACCCACTCGTGTACCCTCGATGACTGCACGACACAAAGCTTTACGCCTCGTCTGGGACCGTCAACACCGACATTGGACTGTTGATGACTGGAAACACGTTGCCTGGTCGGACGAGTCTCGTTTCAAATTGTATCGAGCGGATGGATGTGTACGGGTATGGAGACAACCTCATGAATCCACGGACTCTGCACGTCAGCAGGGGACTGTTCAAGCTGGTGTGGGGGCGTGTGGAGTTGGAGTGATATGGGACCCCTAATACGTCGACGTACGACTCTGACAGGTGACACGTATGTAAGCATCCTGTCTGATCACCTGCATCCATTCAGGTCCATTGTGCATTCCGACGGACTTGGGCAGCTCCAGCAGGACAATGTGATACCCCACACGTCCAGAATTGCTACAGAGTAGCTCCAGGAACACTCTTCTGAGCTTAAACACTTTCGCTGGCCACCAAATTCCCCAAAAATGAACATTATTGACCGTATCTTGGATGCCTTGCAACGTGATGTTTAGAAGAATCTCCATCTTCTCGTGCTTTTACGAATTTATGGACAGTCCTGCAGGATTCATGGTGTCATTCCCCTCCAGCACTACTTCAGACATGAGTCGAGCCCAAGCCACGTCGTGTTGCGGCACTTCTGCATGCTCGCGGGTGCCCTACATGATGTTAGGCGGGTTTACCAGTTTATTTGGGTCTTCAGTATAACAATTAACACAATACTTTCAAATAAGCCTTACTAAAAATTGAACTTACGACATCGCACTCAAGCGGTTCTTTGTGAGAACTTTATGCGTTTACTTTTTCATGGACGGAATAAGCGAGTATCACAAGTACGAGGTGCATTCAAGTTCTAAGGCCTCCGATTTTTTTTCTAACTAACTACTCACCCGAAATCGATGAAACTGGCGTTACTTCTCGACGTAATCGCCCTGCAGACGTACACATTTTTCACAACGCTGACGCCATGATTCCATGGCAGCGGCGAAGACTTCTTTAGGAGTCTGTTTTGACCACTGGAAAATCGCTGAGGCAATAGCAGCACGGCTGGTGAATGTGCGGCCACGGAGAGTGTCTTTCATTGTTGGAAAAAGCCAAAAGTCACTAGGAGCCAGGTCAGGTGAGTAGGGAGCATGAGGAATCACTTCAAAGTTGTTATCACGAAGAAACTGTTGCGTAACTTTAGCTCGATGTGCGGGTGCGTTGTCTCAGTGAAACAGCACATGCGCAGCCCTTCCCGGACGTTTTTGTTGCAGTGCTGGAAGGAATTTGTTCTTCAAAACATTTTCGTAGGATGCACCTGTTACCGTAGTGCCCTTATGAACGCAATGGGTAAGGATTACGCCCTCGCTGTCCCAGAACATGGACACCATCATTTTTTCAGCACTGACGGTTACCTGAAACTTTTTTGGTGGTGGTGAATCTGTGTGCTTCCATTGAACTGACTGGCGCTTTGTTTCTGGACTGAGAAATGGCATCCTCGTCTCATCCATTGCCACAACCGATGAAAAGAAAGTCCATCCGTGCTGTCGTTGCGCGTCAACATTGCTCGGCAACATGCCACACGGGCAGCCATGTGGTCGTCCGTCAGCATTCGTGGCACCCACCTGGATGACACTTTCCGCATTTTCAGGTCGTCATGCAGGATTGTGTGCACAGAACCCACAGAAATGCCAACTCTGGAGGCGATCTGTTCAACAGTCATTCGGCGATCCCCCAAAACAATTCTCTCCACTTTCTCGGTCGTGTCGTCAGACCGGCTTGTGCGAGCCCGAGGTTGTTTCGGTTTGTTGTCACACGATGTTCTGCCTTCATTAAACTGTCTCACCCACGAACGCACTTTTGACACATCCATAACTCCATCACCACATGTCTCCTTCAACTGTCGATGAATTTCAATTGGTTTCACACCACGCAAATTCAGAAAACGAATGATTGCACGCTGTTCAAGTAAGGAAAACGTCGCCATTTTAAGTATTTAAAACAGTTCTCATTCTCGCCGCTGGCGGTAAAATTCCATCTGCTGTACGGTGCTGCCATCTCTGGAACGTATTGACAATGAATGCGGCCTCATTTTAAAACAATGCACATGTTTCTATCTCTTTCCAGTCCGGAGAAAAAAAATTGGAGGCCTTAGAACTTGAATGCACCTCGCAGGGCAGCCATTCCGGCCGAAACGACTTGAAGTCTACTCCCTGCATGTCATTCCTACGCTGTCTGAGAGTGGCCCATAACGACCAGGGTCTCGACGGGCCACTAATCCCCGACCTTTCTTCCTCGTTAACCCCTTATATTCCTCCCTTATTTCCAAACACAGTCCGATCCCGGTGTGGCGTTATACCACGTGAAAAATAGCTTCTACACAGACAATTTTAACAGCATTTTCACAATGCGAGATTTGCCGGCACAGAATACACGTATTCATTAGGTGTATTTAATCACTCCTTTTGTTTGTCCCCCATGCGCGCACAAGCAAGCCGGCAGAATGCACTGGCGCGTGGTTTTGCGGTACTCGCCTGTATAGTAATCCGGACAGAGGCAGTGTTAGCAGACTGCTCGGGTCGGCCGGCCATTTAATAAAGCACGCATTGCGCATTGCACGTGCAGGGAAGGACAAGGCGCGCAGCGGGGTGGAGGGGGAGGGGCACAAATATATTCGCCCCGTAATCCCAGCAGCTGCGACGAAACCACGATTACCGCGCCAATGTTAAACCCGGTTCATCCCAGTGTCAGCCGCTGTAAATAATCCCAGCGGCTGTGTGCGAAACCAGATAAGGCCGGTGATTCAAAGAAACCGCCTCGCACCGTTTCAAAAGTGTAAAACTGTGCAATCCATAAAACTTAAAAATTTAAGACCCTAACACTGCAATATCAATGAGTCACAAACTTACACAGAGTATACAGGGTGAGTCACCTAACGTTACCGCTGGATATATTTCGTAAACCACATCAAATACTGACGAACCGATTCCACAGACCGAACGTGAGGAGAGGGGCCAGTGTAATTGTTTAACACAAACCATACAAAAATGCACGGAAGTATGTTTTTTAACACAAACCTACGTCTTTTTAAATGGAACCCCGTTAGTTTTGTTAGCACATTTGAACATATAAACAAATACGTAATCAGTAACGTTTGCTGCATTGTAAAATTACATCCGGAGATATTGTAACCTAAAGTTGACGCTTGAGTACCACTCCTCCGCTGTTCGATCGTGTATATCGAATTCATTTCTGCAAACGCCAGCACTGCCAACAGAAACTGGAACGTTTAGCTTCACCACGCAATTTTGAAGCTACAGCGTGTAAAATTGCGTGGTGAAGCTAAACTTTCCAGTTTCTGTTGGTAGCGCCGAGCGCCGATTACGTCAGCATTTCCCCTCACACGTGTCCGCCCCCCGCAAAGACCAGACTTGTCATTGAGATGTTTGTTCTTCAGTCTCAGCAACTCTTAAAACATCCCGATGTGAAGAAATAGCATACTAGTTACGTCAAAAATTATTTTTACGCCACTGGTGTGCTATTTCTTCACACCGGAAATCTTGTTATTCCTTCCACACTGCCACCTTCCACCCCCCCCCCCCCTTCAGTGCAAGGGGCTTATTCTTTCTGCCACATATGCTTCCTTCACAAAGTGAAAGACTGGACGTGATTACAGTTCGAAAAATTGTAAGACTACTTCTCACAGTGAAAGTAAAATAATGTTCTGCTATAATTTCAAATGAATAACTTCAAATATTTATCCAAAATTCCGAAAAATATAATATAAAACAAAAATATCGGCGCTCGACATCGACATTTCAATATCAATATATGGATATATCCTGGGAAAGAACGTAACAGATATAAATCGATATTATTCGGCCAAATATCGATATGTCATATATCAAATTTTTATTAACAGCCCTAGTTCAAACATTTGTTCATAAATCCGTACGCATGACGGCACGCATTACTCGTGCGTTCCAAAACGCCACGCATAACAATGGGATTCTCCTAGGACTCATATCTCGCATTCTATTGGTGATAGAAAGATGGGTCAAGTATTTTGCATCTCTTGCTCTAGGGATCAGTTGTATATCCGACAGAAGGATGTTCATTTTGTCGCTATCCTACAGTACAGTGTCACAGTACAAACATTACGTTATCCTGCTTACGCAAATTGTACAAATCGATTGGTTCTTTTCGCATTTGATGCGGCTTACTGGGGTTCTTAAGCGAGTTTTGGGGGCACCATTAGCTGGCCGAGGTTCCTTAGAAAAACCTAAAAAATGGTTGTTTTACCATTTTTTCGTATCAAAACCGATCCGCGGATTCCATGATGGCTATGCAGAGTAACTAGCTGAAATTTTTACGATATATGCCGAAGATACCGATCTCGAACAACGCTCTAAGTTTTCTGGATTTTTTGTCCGCTTCCTAGATAAAGATCTTCAAACTTAGCCTACCTGTACACATAAAATAGGCACATAAAATCCGTTGTGGGGCGGAAATGTGCTTTATCAAGTGTCGTAGCAAGGAGAAAAATGCTGTGAAGTGTATTCCATTATCATCAGAATTGTTCTGGGCGCTCTTTATTGTTGTAGTACTGAAGCACATGCAAAATTTTTGTGCACGTAAAATCCGGTCTCAGATATAAAATTAGTCTAGCATTACTTCAGTTTCACGTAAGTAAACTATCAAAATGTTAGTGACCCATAAAATTCTTTTCACATGAGTGACATGCCCTGGTGCAACAGGGAAAAGAAGGGAACCAGTGGAAAAAAATGCTGCTATCGGAGCACAAAGAAAACACTAATATACTCCTCTTTAAAAGACTTGGGAAAAGTGGGGTACGAGCTGTTTCATTCTACCTTCGTCAGCACCTTCAAAAATTTTCCCAAAAATTTTCGCGTGCTAACATATTCGCTGTAAGAGAAGAAGGCGGTGGCAATGGGAAAGAGACGGAAAAATAAAGAATACTGGTAGATAGTAGATTGTGGTTATGTTACAGAAAGAGCGAAGCAGACAGTGACAGTGTGAGAGAAAACGAACTGAACCATGAGTCGGTCCCACTGGACCGAATGATTCAGCCTTACGTTACTGGCCTCCAAGTCACTGGGTCTGACTGTATGTGATTATTTATTGTGGGGGTTTATAAAAGGCTCTGTTTGTGTGCATCCGTTACCAACAACAATGAATGAACTAATACATCGCATAACAGCAGTTGTGGAAGCTGTAACTGAAGGCATGTTCGCTGCAGTGTGGGAACAATTTGAATATCGCATTGGCATATACCGTGCATGTCAAGAGGGCATATCGAACATCTATGAAAAGGTATGAAACCAAACTTGTTGAGTTTCCCGTTCATCAAAACTCAAAATTCATTGTATATGTTTATTACTTTCAGAAATATAGACGTGCGAAATCGGATGATTCTTTTTTTCCCTTAGAAGAGTAAATTAATTCGAGGGAGAAAGAAGATGTCAACTGGTGACCGACGCGATGTGAACCAGACCTACAAACGTTCATAACTCCTCAGCGACAAGTATTACCACCGTGCAACCATTTATAAAAGGTGAGGACCACGAAGATAAGATACGAGAAATTAGGCCTCATACTGAGGCATATAGACGGTCGTTTTACCCACGGCCTATTTGCGAGTGGAACAGGGAAGGAGATTAATGGTACAGAGTACCCTCCGCCACACACCGTACGGTCGCTTGCGGAGTACGAATGTAGATGTAGATGCAGATGTAAATGTTGTTGTAGTGCGTAATGTGGTACCAAGGATGTAGCGACCACACGCAGAAACCAATGATTGGTGGTGGTTCGTTTTGGACGTGTCGTCAACTTCACTCAGAAACACTTTATATGATTAATTAAAATCACTCCATTCCATAACTACCGCGGTGGTGCTGGTACAACAACCGTACCGGATCTTTAGATACAGGAAAAAACTGTCTTGGTTGCACAAGATAGGCTTGTTTAATCTTCACATGTGACGCGTTTCGCCTGTTCTAGGCATCATCAGACAATCTGGGGAAATTTCAAACTCTTGTAAGTATAAATTGCTATTAAAGACAATAATAAACCAATAAATTAAAAATAACGGAAGGAAGACAAACATCAATTGGGCTGTGGAGTACAGGGTCACATTTGTGGTGAGGGGTATAAATTTCAAATCATAAAATATAGCGCCATGACTGAGATTACCCAGACTTGCTAATTGTGACCGAGGCGTCAAACGTAATTAAAAGTACCAAAGAAGTGGGAAGAAACAGCCAGATAGCCACTGTCGATGCTCCTTAATATCACCTAGAAGCAACACGAAAAAAGGTCATGACGATAGTAAAATGAAAGCTACTAAGGCGTGCAAGGGGTTCCTAGCTTAGGCAAATAGGCAAATACAGTGAGCAGAAAAGCTGACGAGAGCAAAATACACCCATATAATGGCAAGATTAATAGCTCTTTGGCAAATGACAGAGCACTAATAATAGCCAAACAGGTAAAAAGTTTTTAATAAAATATAAAGCAACGAAGCCGTAAGCAGCGGCCTCAGATACGAGTAGGAAGAATTTTATCGGCGATGTAATTTAGCATCGACTGTGGCTACCTGGCTGTCACCCGCCGATTCTATGCGACCTTTGACTACGTTAGTTGCCTCTGCCACGAGTAACAAGTGCTTTTATTCGATAAACTCAGTCGTGGCACAATACTTTATGAATTAAAGTCTATAATTAAAGTCTATATCTCTTGCCTCCCCCCCCCCCCCCCATGTGAAACAAGCATGCGGCCCTGTGTTCCACAGTACAGTCCATGTTTGTCTTCCTTATGTTATTTTTAATTTATTCATTTATTATTCTCCTTAATAGCAATTTATACTTACAGCAATTGTGATTTCTCCAGACTGTCTGATGATGCCTAGAATAGCCGAAACGCGTCACATGTGATGATAAAATGTACCTATCTTGTGCAACCAAGAATGTTTTTTTCTGTATCTAAATTATTTTATTAATATTCTCAGTTGAAGAGGAGCAATGTACTGGTGACAGTTCGCAACGGAATGAAATAAGAACAAAGGAAGGAAGTCCCACTTACAGGTGTGCACATCCTTTGTGTCTCTTTTACACCGACAGTTGCAACCTCACTTGGGCTTGTACATAACCTTTTGTCATGACTCGTCCGGGAAAGGGGTTCGGTTGTGCACAGTTACATTCGCGCCCTATATTGAGTAAATAGCTAGCCTGAGTACAGGAGTGAATGAATTCAGGTACTTGTCTAAATCACGATCGTTCACAAATGATTTATACCGACAACAGTTTAGAATGAAAACATTTTTATTTTACTAAATCACATCCACAAAACAAACTGACGGCCATGTGATGCTACACTCCTGGAAATGGAAAAAAGAACACATTGACACCGGTGTGTCAGACCCACCATACTTGCTCCGGACACTGCGAGAGGGCTGTACAAGCAATGATCACACGCACGGCACAGCGGACACACCAGGAACCGCGGTGTTGGCCGTCGAATGGCGCTAGCTGCGCAGCATTTGTGCACCGCCGCCGTCAGTGTCAGCCAGTTTGCCGTGGCATACGGAGCTCCATCGCAGTCTTTAACACTGCTAGCATGCCGCGACAGCGTGGACGTGAACCGTATGTGCAGTTGACGGACTTTGAGCGAGGGCGTATAGTGGGCATGCGGGAGGCCGGGTGGACGTACCGCCGAATTGCTCAACACGTGGGGCGTGAGGTCTCCACAGTACATCGATGTTGTCGCCAGTGGTCGGCGGAAGGTGCACGTGCCCGTCGACCTGGGACCGGACCGCAGCGACGCACGGATGCACGCCAAGACCGTAGGATCTTACGCAGAACCGTAGGGGACCGCATCGCCACTTCCCAGCAAATTAGGGACACTGTTGCTCCTGGGGTATCGGCGAGGACCATTCGCAACCGTCTCCATGAAGCTGGGTTACGGTCCCGCACACCGCTAGGCCGTCTTCCGCTCACGCCCCAACATCGTGCAGCCCGCCTCCAGTGGTGTCGCGACAGGCGTGAATGGAGGGACGAATGGAGACGTGTCGTCTTCAGCGATGAGAGTCGCTTCTGCCTTGGTGCCAATGATGGTCGTATGCGTGTTTGGCGCCGTGCAGGTGAGCGCCACAATCAGGACTGCATACGACCGAGGCACACAGGGCCAACACCCGGCATCATGGTGTGGGGAGCGATCTCCTACACTGGCCGTACACCACTGGTGATCGTCGAGGGGACACTGAATAGTGCACGGTACATCCAAACCGTCATCGAACCCATCGTTCTACCATTCCTAGACCGGCAAGGGAACTTGCTGTTCCAACAGGACAATGCACGTCCGCATGTATCCCGTGCCACCCAACGTGCTCTAGAAGGTGTAAGTCAACTACCCTGGCCAGCAAGATCTCCGGATCTGTCCCCCATTGAGCATGTTTGGGACTGGATGAAGCGTCGTCTCACGCGGTCTGCACGTCCAGCACGAACGCTGGTCCAACTGAGGCGCCAGGTGGAAATGGCATGGCAAGCCGTTCCACAGGACTACATCCAGCATCTCTACGATCGTCACCATGGGAGAATAGCAGCCTGCATTGCTGCGAAAGGTGGATATACACTGTACTAGTGCCGACATTGTGCATGCTCTGTTGCCTGTGTCTATGTGCCTGTGGTTCTGTCAGTGTGATCATGTGATGTATCTGACCCCAGGAATGTGTCAATAAAGTTTCCCCTTCCTGGGACAATGAATTCACGGTGTTCTTATTTCAATTTCCAGGAGTGTATGTTGGCGGCTCCTAGCCGCACCGACGGACCACGATCCAAAGCCCGCGACCTTTGTCTCCTATCCTCTGTCCTGTATCCGGTCACGTGAAACTACATTAGTCAAATATATTATTTCTAAACATGGCCATCATGCATTTATAATGTTACAATATTAAAATACGTAACACTAAATATCTTATATTATTTTCTAGACAATCATCAGATTATTTACATATTTAAGGGCACAGGCAGTTTCACCCCTCTTCTTTTGTTTAATCACGTCTTTGCCTAGAGAGTACTCCTATTTCACTGATCAGATACCCAGCAAATCCAATGATTAGCAAGACAAGCACACCTTACATTATTAACATATGTACCAAGTTATGCACTGAGACATAGGCAATTATGTAACTAAGTAATTCAATGTGAAACTGTTATATGCTGCCTCCTCTCTTTATCAAGAAGGTGATTCCATAAATATATTGACTTGTGCTTGCTACACCCCAACTGTTCTTCCACAGTAAACATTACCACATCCAGCAGATTAGTTATACTATTACAGTATCCCTTGTAACCTCAAACAGTGACCATAATTAACAGAAAGTGTCAATAGTTTCAAATTAAAAAAAAAAAAAAAACAGACCGGTACAGTTTCAAGCGCTCGAGCTCCATGCCCTGCGATGTGGCCATGTTGCAATTCATGATGGTGGTTTTTCTACTATTTTCTACTATTTGCCTAGGTGAGAGCATACTGAAGAGCCAAAGAAACTGGTACAGCCAAAGAAAGTGGTACACCTGCCTAATATCGTTTAGGAACCCCGCGACCACGCAGAAGTGCCGTAACACGACGTGTCATGGACTCGACTAATGTCTGAAGTAGTGCTGGAGGGTATTGACACCATCAGTCCTGCAGGGCTCTTCATAAATCCGTAAGAGCACGAGTCGATGGAGATCTCCTCTAAACAGCACATTGCAAACCATCCCAGATATGCTCAATAATGCTCATGTCTTGGGAGTTTGGTGGCCAGCGGAAGTGATTAAACTCAGAAGAGCTCTGTAGGAATTTTGGACGTATGGTGTGTCGGATGATCCTGCTGGGATTGTGCAATCCCGTCGAAATGCACAATGGACATGGTGCAACGTCCCCTTAGAAAAATTATACATGACTGTGCTTAAACTGACACGCAATATTTTTAGCGCAACAATCTGACTTTCAATAACCTCTACAATGGCCCTGACTAACAACAACCTATACCTTTCACAAATCACTTACCTCACCAAAAATCTTCGTTACTCGAACTACTGCAATACAGCGAGCGCCACTACTGCCAGCTAAATAAAAGACTCAAACTACTGATAGGCATAGTTAGCAAATGAAAGATTTTGATAGAGAACAAACAATGTATTTACCTTAATAGTGTTCAAAAGTCATAATATATATAGCAGTTCATGACATCCAGTCTTACAAATTTCAAAACTCCGCCATTTCTCTCCCCACATCCACCACTGCTGGCGGCTCACCTCCAACTGCGCAACGCTACGCGCTGTTAACAGCCTACTTCCCAACACTACAATGGCCAACAACAATGCAAACCAGCCACAGACTGCACACAGCACAGCCAGTGATTTTCATACAGAGCGCTACGTGGCGTTACCAATATAAAAACCTAAACAGCCTACTTACAATGGATGGATGCAGGTGATCAGACAGGATGCTTACGTACGTGTCACCTGTCTGAGTCGTATCTAGAAGTATCATGGGTCCCATATCACTCCAACTGCACATGCCCCACACCATTACAGAGTCTCCACCAGCTTCAGCGGTCTCCTGCTCTCTTGCAGCATCCATGGATTCATGAGGCTGGCTCCATACACGTACACATCCATCCACTCGATACAATTTGAAACAAGTCTCGACCGACCAGGAAACATTTTAACAGTCATCAACAGTCCAACGTCGGTGTTAACAGGCCCAGGCCAGGATTAAAGCTTTGTGTTGTGCAGTCATCAAGGCTACACGAATTGGCTTTCGGCTCCAAAAACCCATATCGATGGCGTTTCGTTCAATGGTTCTCACGCTGATACTTGTTGATGGTCCAGCATTCAAATCTACAGCGATTTGCGGAAGGTCACGTTGAAAGATTATCTTCAGTCATCGTTGGTCCCGTTCTCGCAGGATTTTTATACGGCCGCAGCGATGTTGAAGATTTTATGTTTTATCGGATTCATGATATTTACGGTACACTCGTGAAATGATCGTACGGGAAAATCCACACTTCATCACTACCCCGGTAATGCTGTGTTCTCGCTCGTGCGCGGTCTGTAACACCACGTTCAAGCTCACTTAAATCTTGGAAACCTGCCATTGTAGCAGCAGTAGCCTATCTAAAAAGTGCGTCAGTCACTTGTTGCCTTACATAGGCGTTGCCGACCGCGGCGCCGTGTTCTGCCTGTTTACGTATCTCTACATTTGAATTAGCGTGCCTATACCTTCTTTGGCGCTTCAGTGGGTATGAGTGGTATCTTAAGCGTGTCGGAGATGGGTGATATGGAAACGTTAGACGGTTCATTCTGTGTACTCAAATTTTTGCTCTTCCGCAGCAGCAGTTTGTACAGTGGTGTGTGTCTACTGTTGCAGATCCAGCAGGTGAAGCTGACGTGGAACGCCAAACCCAAGGTGGGCTCGCTGGAGAACGCGACGCACAAGCCGGGCGGCGGCGACAAGAAGATCGAGACGGTCAAGCTGGACTTCAAGGACCGCGCCAAACCCAAGGTCGGCTCCAAGGACAACGTGAAGCACTCGCCGGGCGGCGGCAACGTCAAGGTAACACAACACAACACAACTGTACACTACAGTACTCTGGCAGCTCCGTGTATTGACGCATCGCGTCTCACACACTGTGTCTTCGCCGTCAGCAATAGTGTGTTCACCTGCTGGATACTCTTCTACACTGGACGTTACAGGGGTTAGAGCAGGCTGATCCAGCTAGAGTACCGCTCTACACTGGACACACCATGGGTTAGAGCAGGCTGATCCAGCTAGAGTACCCCTCTATACTGGACATGACATGGGTTAGAGCTGGTACAGCTAGAGTGCCCCCCTACACTGGACATGACATGGGTTAGAGCAGGCCGGTCCAGCTAGAGTGCCCCCCTACACTGCACGTGACATGGGTTAGAGCAGGCTCGTCCAGCTAGAGTACCCTCTACATTGGACACAACACAGGTTAGAGCAGGCTGGTCCAGCTAGAGTACCCCTCTACACTGCACGTGACATGTTAGACCTGGCTGGTCCAGCTAGAGTACTCCTCTACATTGGACATGACACAGGTTAGAGCAGGTGCAGGCTGATGCAGCTAAAGTACCCCTCTATACTGGACGTGACACTGGTTAGAACTGGTCCAGCTAGAGTACCCCTCTACATTGGATATGACATGGGTTAGAGCAGGTGCAGGGTGGTGCAGCTAAAGTACCCCTCTGCACTGGACATGACACTGGTTAGAACTGGTACAGCTAGAGTACCCCTCTACACTGGACACAACATGGGTTAGAGCAGGCCGGTCCAGCTAGAGTGCCCCCCTACACTGCACGTGACATGGGTTAGAGCAGGCTCGTCCAGCTAGAGTACCCTCTACATTGGACACAACACAGGTTAGAGCAGGCTGGTCCAGCTAGAGTACCCCTCTACACTGCACGTGACATGTTAGACCTGGCTGGTCCAGCTAGAGTACTCCTCTACATTGGACATGACACAGGTTAGAGCAGGTGCAGGCTGATGCAGCTAAAGTACCCCTCTATACTGGACGTGACACTGGTTAGAACTGGTCCAGCTAGAGTACCCCTCTACATTGGATATGACATGGGTTAGAGCAGGTGCAGGGTGGTGCAGCTAAAGTACCCCTCTGCACTGGACATGACACTGGTTAGAACTGGTACAGTTAGAGTACCCCTCTACACTGGACACAACATGGGTTAGAGCAGGCCGGTCCAGCTAGAGTGCCCCCCTACACTGCACGTGACATGGGTTAGAGCAGGCTCGTCCAGCTAGAGTACCCTCTACATTGGACACAACACAGGTTAGAGCAGGCTGGTCCAGCTAGAGTACCCCTCTACACTGCACGTGACATGTTAGACCTGGCTGGTCCAGCTAGAGTACTCCTCTACATTGGACATGACACAGGTTAGAGCAGGTGCAGGCTGATGCAGCTAAAGTACCCCTCTATACTGGACGTGACACTGGTTAGAACTGGTCCAGCTAGAGTACCCCTCTACATTGGATATGACATGGGTTAGAGCAGGTGCAGGGTGGTGCAGCTAAAGTACCCCTCTGCACTGGACATGACACTGGTTAGAACTGGTACAGCTAGAGTACCCCTCTACACTGGACACAACATGGGTTAGAGCAGGCCGGTCCAGCTAGAGTGCCCCCCTACACTGCACGTGACATGGGTTAGAGCAGGCTCGTCCAGCTAGAGTACCCTCTACATTGGACACAACACAGGTTAGAGCAGGCTGGTCCAGCTAGAGTACCCCTCTACACTGCACGTGACATGTTAGACCTGGCTGGTCCAGCTAGAGTACTCCTCTACATTGGACATGACACAGGTTAGAGCAGGTGCAGGCTGATGCAGCTAAAGTACCCCTCTATACTGGACGTGACACTGGTTAGAACTGGTCCAGCTAGAGTACCCCTCTACATTGGATATGACATGGGTTAGAGCAGGTGCAGGGTGGTGCAGCTAAAGTACCCCTCTGCACTGGACATGACACTGGTTAGAACTGGTACAGCTAGAGTACCCCTCTACACTGGACACAACATGGGTTAGAGCAGGCCGGTCCAGCTAGAGTGCCCCCCTACACTGCACGTGACATGGGTTAGAGCAGGCTCGTCCAGCTAGAGTACCCTCTACATTGGACACAACACAGGTTAGAGCAGGCTGGTCCAGCTAGAGTACCCCTCTACACTGCACGTGACATGTTAGACCTGGCTGGTCCAGCTAGAGTACTCCTCTACATTGGACATGACACAGGTTAGAGCAGGTGCAGGCTGATGCAGCTAAAGTACCCCTCTATACTGGACGTGACACTGGTTAGAACTGGTCCAGCTAGAGTACCCCTCTACATTGGATATGACATGGGTTAGAGCAGGTGCAGGGTGGTGCAGCTAAAGTACCCCTCTGCACTGGACATGACACTGGTTAGAACTGGTACAGCTAGAGTACCCCTCTACACTGGACACAACATGGGTTAGTGCAGGCTGGTCCAGCTAGAGTGCCTCCCTACACTGGACATGACATCGCTTAGAGCAGGCTGGTCCAGCTAGAGTACCCTGTACATTGGACATGACACAGGCTGGTCCGGCTAGAGTAGCCCACTGGACACAACACGAGTTAGAGCAGGCTGGTCCAGCTAGAGTACCCCTCTACACTGGACACAACATGGGCTAGAGCAGGCTGGTCCAGCTAGAGTACCCCTCTACACTGCATGTGACATGTTAGACCTGGCTGGTCCAGCTAGAGTACCCCTCTACACTGGACATGACACAGGTTAGAGCAGGTGCAGGCTGATGCAGCTAAAGTACCCCTCTACACTGGACATGACACTGGTTAGAACTGGTACAGCTAGAGTACACCTCTACACTGGACACAACATGGGTTAGTGCAGGCTGATCCAGCTAGAATACCTGTCTATACTGGACATGACACGGGTTAGAACTGGTACAGCTAGAGTACCCCTCTACACTGGACACAACATGGGTTAGAGCAGGCTGGTCCAGCTAGAGTGCCCCCCTACACTGGACATGACATGGGTTGAAACACACTGGTCCAGCTAGACTACCCCTCTACTCTGCGCATGACATGGGTTAGAGCAGGCTTGTCCAGCTAGAGTACCCTGTACATTGGACACAACACAGAGCAGGCTGGTCCAGCTAGAGTTCCCCTCTACATTGGATATGACATGGGTTAGAGCAGGTGCAGGGTGGTGCAGCTAAAGTACCCCTCTTCACTGGACATGACACTGGTTAGAACTGGTACAGCTAGAGTACCCCACTACACTGGACACAACATGGGTTAGAGCAGGCTGATCCAGCTAGAGTACCCCTCTACACTGGACACAACATGGGTTAGAGAAGGTGGTCCAGCTAGAGTACCCCCCTACACTGGACACGACATGGGTTAGAGCAGGCTGGTCCAGCTAGAGGGCCTCCCTACACTGGACATGACATGGCTTAGAGCAGGCTGGTCCAGCTAGAGTACTCTGTACATTGGACATGACACAGGCTGGCCCAGCTAGAGTAGCCCACTGGACACAACACGAGTTAGAGCAGGCTGGTCCAGCTAGAGTAGTCCTCTACACTGGACACAGCATGGGCTAGAGCAGGCTGGTGCAGCTAGAGTACCCCTATACACTGGACACTACATGGGTTGGAGCAGGCTGATCCAACAAGAGTAGCCCTCTACACTGGACAAGACACAGGTTAGAGCAGGCTGATACAGTTAGAGTACCCCTCTACACTGGGCACGACACAACTTAGAGCAGGCTGGTCCAGCTAGAGTATTCCTATACACTGGACACTACATGGGTTAGAGCAGGCTGGTCCAGCTAGAGTACCCCTCTACACTGGACACAGCATGGGCTAGAGCAGGCTGGTGCAGCTAGAGTACCCCTATACACTGGACACTACATGGGTTAGAGCAGGCTGGTCCAGCTAGAGTAGCCCTCTACACTGGACAAGACACAGGTTAGAGCAGGCTGATACAGTTAGAGTACGCCTCTACACTGGACACGGCACAGGTTAGAGCAGGCTGGTCCAGCTAGAGTATTCCTATACACTGGACACAACATGGGTTAGAGCAGGCTGGTCCAGCTAGAGTAGCCCTCTACACTGGACATGACATGAGTTACAGCACCTGGTACAGCTAGAGTACCCCTCTACACTGGACACAATATGGGTTAGAGCAAGCTGGTCCAACTAGAGTAGCCCTCTGCACTGGAGACGACACAGAACAGGCTGGTACAGCTAGAGTACCCCTCTGCACTGGACAAAATATGGGTTAGAGCAGGCTGATTAAGCTAGAGTACACCTCTACACTGGACACAACATAGGTTAGAGCAGGCTGGTCCAGTTCCGGTACAAGCAGACACTTGTGGGCAAGGGAGGGCAAGCATCTCAAGGACAGACACTATGCGAGCCTAGGCGTAACATAAGCGGCCGTGCTGGAAGCGCGTCCATGGACAGTGATGGGCAGGTGGCCGTCATGTGTCCAGAACGAGCTGTGAACGTACCGCTAGCCAACATTATATGTCGCTAAGGCCGGTATTACACTATCATATTTCTTTGTCAAAGAAATGTGATTAAATATTCGTCAAATTTGTTTTAGAAAGTTCTTTGTCAGGGTGCCAAAAAGCTGTATTGTGACCATGTCATCTGTTCCGGCTCACTGAAAAGCTGCTGGATGAGTCCAGATGTAGAGGTGGATGGCTGTAGCTGTTATTGTGGACACGAGTCACCTGTAGCATATTCCACGTGATTATCAAGACACAATTAATTGCATGCACAGTGTCCCTTGCTCACCTCCAACTGCAGTCGAAGCAAGTTCATTAAAAAACAAAAAAGTTGATGGAAGGCACAACTTTGAAGCCATGTTTACAAACTACAGAGACGTCAAGTAGCTGTAGCGACGCCAGTGCCCCATACGGTTATTTTTCACGTTGCAGTGAACAGAAGAAGCACGACTTTCATGATGAAATCTACGGTGTGACCTTATATTTGATCATACACTCCTGGAAATGGAAAAAAGAACACATTGACACCGGTGTGTCAGGCCCACCATACTTGCTCCGGACACTGCGAGAGGGCTGTACAAGCAATGATCACACGCAAGGCACAGCGGACACACCAGGAACCGCGGTGTTGGCCGTCGAATGGCGCTAGCTGCGCAGCATTTGTGCACCGCCGCCGTCAGTGTCAGCCAGTTTGCCGTGGCATACGGAGCTCCATCGCAGTCTTTAACACTGGTAGCATGCCGCGACAGCGTGGACGTGAACCGTATGTGCAGTTGACGGACTTTGAGCGAGGGCGTATAGTGGGCATGCAGGAGGCCGGGTGGACGTACCGCCGAATTGCTCAACACGTGGGGCGTGAGGTCTCCACAGTACATCGATGTTGTCGCCAGTGGTCGGCGGAAGGTGCACGTGCCCGTCGACCTGGGACCGGACCGCAGCGACGCACGGATGCACGCCAAGACCGTAGGATCCTATGCAGTGCCGTAGGGGACCGCACCGCCACTTCCCAGCAAATTAGGGACACTGTTGCTCCTGGGGTATCGGCGAGGACCATTCGCAACCGTCTCCATGAAGCTGGGCTACGGTCCCGCACACCGTTAGGCCGTCTTCCGCTCACGCCCCAACATCGTGCAGCCCGCCTCCAGTGGTGTCGCGACAGGCGTGAATGGAGGGACGAATGGAGACGTGTCGTCTTCAGCGATGAGAGTCGCTTCTGCCTTGGTGCCAATGATGGTCGTATGCGTGTTTGGCGCCGTGCAGGTGAGCGCCACAATCAGGACTGCATACGACCGAGGCACACAGGGCCAACACCCAGCATCATGGTGTGGGGAGCGATCTCCTACACTGGCCGTACACCACTGGTGATCGTCGAGGGGACACTGAATAGTGCACGGTACATCCAAACCGTCATCGAACCCATCGTTCTACCATTCCTAGACCGGCAAGGGAACTTGCTGTTCCAACAGGACATTGCACGTCCGCATGTATCCCGTGCCACCCAACATGCTCTAGAAGCTGTAAGTCAACTACCCTGGCCAGCAAGATCTCCGGATCTGTCCCCCATTGAGCATGTTTGGGACTGGATGAAGCGTCGTCTCACGCGGTCTGCACGTCCAGCACGAACGCTGGTCCAACTGAGGCGCCAGGTGGAAATGGCATGGCAAGTCGTTCCACAGGACTACATCCAGCATCTCTACGATCGTCCCCTTCCTGGGATAATGAATTCACGGTGTTCTTATTTCAATTTCCAGGAGTGTATTTATTTGACGACAGGCGAGATTTGACAAAGTTCCCTGTTAGACCACCAAATTTCTTTGACAAAGTAATATGATAGTGTAATACCGGTCTAACTGTGGGCGAGCTGATGGACAATTCGCCAGTGCCGTGCTCTGGTTAGGGGCCAGCATAGCCTAAGTATGTAGGCTACTGTACGTATGTGGAAAACTGCATGGTGGACCTCATAGGTGAGCTCTCTTTCATTTCCTTCATAGTTATAAGACCTGAAAATGATGTGCCCTTGCGCCAGTTTCCTAAATCAGTACGACATAATCCTCACAAAAACGGAAAAAAATATGTCATGAAAAGCAGAAGATTTCCGAGCACTGTTAATTAGAAAACACTTAAGATCAATTAACAGAATCTTTAGCAGCTGAGTGTGAAGTATTAACGTCTTGTAATCATAAAGTAGCTGGTTTGAATCTGACTATTATGAGTTTTTTACTTTTATTTAAATTCCGTGTTTATTAACAAGTATAAATGTTGATTAGCAGATATATAATCAATAGCCCATGCAGAAATATTAGCCATAGTGCTGTAGAGCTGTAATGGTAGGCATTCCTCTGTAGTAAACAAGAAGACCGAGGTTCAAATCCGAGCCATGACACAAATTTTAATTCATTTCTTCAGCTTCCATCATTACCGTAGATATAGATGAGACTTACGTGTCTTGAGGAAAATTTAATTATAAGATCTAAAAATAATAGAATCATATTTTTAAAATAAAAGTAACTGCTTTTTATATCTAGTTACTGGATGCACGAGAAAAACTTATAATTGGTACAGTCATTCAAAACGTCTTGTTGTTACATGAATCAGTATTACGTTTGTCAGTAATACACTCCTGGAAATTGAAATAAGAACACCGTGAATTCGTTGTCCCAGGAAGGGGAAACTTTATTGACACATTCCTGGGGTCAGATACATCACATGATCACACTGACAGAACCACAGGCACATAGACACAGGCAACAGAGCATGCACAATGTCGGCACTAGTACAGTGTATATCCATCTTTCGCAGCAATGCAGGCTGCTATTCTCCCATGGAGACGATCGTAGAGATGCTGGATGTAGTCCTGTGGAACGGCTTGCCATGCCATTTCCACCTGGCGCCTCAGTTGGACCAGCGTTCGTGCTGGACGTGCAGACCGCGTGAGACGACGCTTCATCCAGTCCCAAACATGCTCAATGGGGGACAGATCCGGAGATCTTGCTGGCCAGGGTAGTTGACTTACACCTTCTAGAGCACGTTGGGTGGCACGGGATACATGCGGACGTGCATTGTCCTGTTGGAACAGCAAGTTCCCTTGCCGGTCTAGGAATGGTAGAACGATGGGTTCGATGACGGTTTGGATGTACCGCGCACTATTCAGTGTCCCCTCGACGATCACCAGTGGTGTACGGCCAGTGTAGGAGATCGCTCCCCACACCATGATGCCGGGTGTTGGCCCTGTGTGCCTCGGTCGTATGCAGTCCTGATTGTGGCGCTCACCTGCACGGCGCCAAACACGCATACGACCATCATTGGCACCAAGGCAGAAGCGACTCTCATCGCTGAAGACGACACGTCTCCATTCGTCCCTCCATTCACGCCTGTCGCGACACCACTGGAGGCGGGCTGCACGATGTTGGGGCGTGAGCGGAAGACGGCCTAACGGTGTGCGGGACCGTAGCCCAGCTTCATGGAGATGGCTGCGAATGGTCCTCGCCGATACCCCAGGAGCAACAGTGTCCCTAATTTGCTGGGAAGTGGCGGTGCGGTCCCCTACGGCACTGCGTAGGATCCTACGGTCTTGGCGTGCATCCGTGCGTCGCTGCGGTCCGGTCCCAGGTCGACGGGCACGTGCACCTTCCTCCGACCACTGGCGACAACATCGATGTACTGTGGAGACCTCACGCCCCACGTGTTGAGCAATTCGGCGGTACGTCCACCCGGCCTCCCGCATGCCCACTATACTCCCTCCCTCAAAGTCCGTCAACTGCACATACGGTTCACGTCCACGCTGTCGCGGCATGCTACTAGTGTTAAAGACTGCGATGGAGCTCCGTATGCCACGGCAAACTGGCTGACACTGACGGCGGCGGCGCACAAATGCTGCGCAGCTAGCGCCATTCGACGGCCAACACCGCGGTTCCTGGTGTGTCCGCTGTGCCGTGCGTGTGATCATTGCTTGTACAGCCCTCTCGCAGTGTCCGGAGCAAGTATGGTGGGTCTGACATACCGGTGTCAATGTGTTCTTTTTTCCATTTCCAGGAGTGTAATTTAATCTGCAGAATAAGGGAAGTATTTTGCTTTCTATTTCACATCTTGCAACTTGCGCCAAATTTTTATTTCTTCTCAATGTATACATCCAGTTAGAAATTAAATATAACAAATTTGTTCTTCTTGTTCAAAAAATTATATAAATATGCGCTAATTCAACATTTATTTGCGTTAATAAATATGGAATTTAAGTTGATGTAAGAAGATCTGCCACTACTGAGACTTTAACCAGGAACTTCACTATTATCAGACTACGATGCTTCGCATATTCATTCTTCTTGTTACTTTCCACCTTCTTGTCCATCGCTTTTCCATTAGAAGCTGTGAGCGGATGTCGCAAGGCGTATTTTAAATGCCATTGATCACAGCTCCATTCATTTTCTTCTTTCAAAGATTCAACAGCCTCTGACTGAACCTGACGAGCGGCCATTCTGGCTGTATAGCGCCAATGGCTTGTAATCGCACGTTCTTTGAATCCTGCTAGTAGTATTTTTCCTTACTTTTTTTCAGTTCCATAAGTATTAACAAACAGAAATGTTAATTAACAAATACAGAATGATATTAAATAATAATGACATCTTGTTATATGTAATTAATAAAAATAACATCTTGTTATTTCTAATTAATGGATGTATGAAAGTAACTTAAAATTTGACACAGACATTCAAAAGACCTTATTGTTAAATTAATCAATATTACATACATCGATAATACTACTGAGACTGTAGAAATAGAAAAGTTTTGTATTTTCTATTTCATACCTTACAAATTTCTTATTTTTGCTTAACAAAAAATATGATTCGGCATTTGTTGTTCGTTTTGTTAATTAGTTGTTGTTGTTGTGGTCTTCAGTCCTGAGACTGGTTTGATGCAGCTCTCCATGCTACTCTATCCTGTGCAAGCTTCTTCATCTCCCAGTACCTACTGCAACCTACATCTTTCTGAATCTGCTTAATGTGTTCATCTCTTGGTCTCCCCCTACGATTTTTACCCTCCACGCTGCCCTCCAATAGTAAATTGGTGATCCCTTGATGCCTCAGAACATGTCCTACCAACCGATCCCTTCTTCTGGTCAAGTTGTGCCACAAACTTCTCTTCTCCCCAATCCTATTCAATACTTCCTCATTAGTTATGTGATCTACCCATCTAATCTTCAGCATTCTTCTGTAGCACCACATTTCGAAAGCTTCTATTCTCTTCTTGTCCAAACTATTTACCGTCCATGTTTCACTTCCATACAAATACTTTCAGAAATGACTTCCTGACACTTAAATCTATACTCGATGTTAACAAATTTCTCTTCTTCAGAAACGCTTTCCTTGCCATTGCCAGTCTACATTTTATATCCTCTCTACTTCGACCATCATCAGTTATTTTGCTCCCCAAATAGCAAAACTCCTTTACTACTTTAAGTGTCTCATTTCCTAATCTAATACCCTCAACATCACCCGACTTAATTCGACTACATTCCATTATCCTCGTTTTGCTTTTGTTGATGTTCATCTTATATCCTCCCTTCAAGACACTATCCATTCCCTTCAACTGCTCTTCCAAGTCCTTTGCTGTCTCTGACAGAATTACAATGTCATCGGCGAACCTCAAGGTTTTTATTTCTTGTCCATGGATTTTAATACCTACTCCGAATTTTTCTATTTTGTTTCCTTTACTGCTTGCTCAATATACAGATTGAATAGCATCGGGGAGAGGCTACAACCCTGTCTTACTCCCTTCCCAACCACTGCTTCTCTTTCATGCCCCTCGACTCTTATAACTGCCATATGGTTTCTATACAAATTGTAAATAGCCTTTCGCTCCCTGTATTTTACCCCTGCCACCTTTAGAATTTGAAAGAGAGTATTCCAGTCAACATTGTGAAAAGCTTTCTGTAAGTCTACAAATGCTAGGAACGTAGGTTTGCCTTTCCTTAATCTTTCTTCTAAGATAAGACGTAAGGTCAGTATTGCCTCACGTGTTCCAGTATTTCTACGGAATCCAAACTGATCTTCCCCGAGGTCGGCTTCTACTAGTTTTTCCATTCGTCTGTAAAGAATTCGTGTTAGTATTTTGCAGCTGTGGCTTATTAATTAGTAAGGAGTTTAAATTAGTGGATAAAACTGAACCAGCTACTTCACAGTCATGCTACACATTCAGTTTCCAAAGTCTGTCTTAGTAAATTACAACTTTTCCTTAACAGAAATCTTCTGATTTTCAGCAACGATTTTTTTCGTATTTGTTTGAGAATTGTGTCGCTCTGCTTTAGGAAATTTATGTCCAGGCACAGCTCTTGAAATCCTAAAAGTATGCAGGAAAAAGTGCTCCTGAGACAGCTCGACATCAAACGCACTACTAATTCTTACTGCTTATTAATCCGATCCACTACTTATTAATCCAGCCTGCTACTTACTACTTACTAATCCAATCCATAATGGGCACTGACTGAACGTAGTTTCCAGTTGCCTTCAGGCTAAGGAACGCTTTCACACACTCGCTAAGTGGCTGGGATGAAGGGGCCAAAAAGATATTCTGTGTCCTGAAGATACAGTGTTTGACAGACAAACGCAGCTACACATGCTAGTACACTCCTGGAAATGGAAAAAAGAACACATTGACACCGGTGTATCAGACCCACCATACTTGCTCCGGACCCTGCGAGAGGGCTGTACAAGCAATGATCACACGCACGGCACAGCGGACACACCAGGAACCGCGGTGTTGGCCGTCGAATGGCGCTAGCTGCGCAGCATTTGTGCACCGCCGCCGTCAGTGTCAGCCAGTTTGCCGTGGCATACGGAGCTCCATCGCAGTCTTTAACACTGGTAGCATGCCGCGACAGCGTGGACGTGAACCGTATGTGCAGTTGACGGATTTTGAGCGAGGGCGTATAGTGGGCATGCGGGAGGCCGGGTGGACGTACCGCCGAATTGCTCAACACGTTGGGCGTGAGGTCTCCACAGTACATCGATGTTGTCGCCAGTGGTCGGCGGAAGGTGCACGTGCCCGTCGACCTGGGACCAGACCGCAGCGACGCACGGATGCACGCCAAGACCGTAGGATCCTACGCAGTGCCGTAGGGGACCGCACCGCCACTTCCCAGCAAATTAGGGACACTGTTGCTCCTGGGGTATCGGCGAGGACCATTCGCAACCGTCTCCATGAAGCTGGGCTACGGTCCCGCACACCGTTAGGCCGTCTTCCGCTCACGCCCCAACATCGTGCAGCCCGCCTCCAGTGGTGTCGCGACAGGCGTGAATGGAGGGACGAATGGAGACGTGTCGTCTTCAGCGATGAGAGTCGCTTCTGCCTTGGTGCCAATGATGGTCGTATGCGTGTTTGGCGCCGTGCAGGTGAGCGCCACAATCAGGACTGCATATGACCGAGGCACACAGGGCCAACACCCGGCATCACGGTGTGGGGAGCGATCTCCTACACTGGCCGTACACCACTGGTGATCGTCGAGGGGACACTGAATAGTGCACGGTACATCCAAACCGTCATCGAACCCATCGTTCTACCATTCCTAGACCGGCAAGGGAACTTGCTGTTCCAACAGGACAATGCACGTCCGCATGTATCCCGTGCCACCCAACGTGCTCTAGAAGGTGTAAGTCAACTACCCTGGCCAGCAAGATCTCCGGATCTGTCCCCCATTGAGCATGTTTGGGACTGGATGAAGCGTCGTCTCACGCGGTCTGCACGTCCAGCACGAACGCTGGTCCAACTGAGGCGCCAGGTGGAAATGGCATGGCAAGCCGTTCCACAGGACTACATCCAGCATGTCTACGATCGTCTCCATGGGAGAATAGCAGCCTGCATTGCTGCGAAAGGTGGATATACACTGTACTAGTGCCGACATTGTGCATGCTCTGTTGCCTGTGTCTATGTGCCTGTGGTTCTGTCAGTGTGATCATGTGATGTATCTGACCCCAGGAATGTGTCAATAAAGTTTCCCCTTCCTGGGACAATGAATTCACGGTGTTCTTATTTCAATTTCCAGGAGTGTATGTGGTTCAGAATATTTAACGATCGTGTGTGTGCCTGCAGCGCACGCACCTGTTTTTCTCCTGGACGCTTTCCGCTCTCGTGGGCGCTTTCGCAGCCACGAACTGTGAATCAGGCCCTGTAATTGTTTAGTTAATTGCACATTCGGGAAGCGAACACGCAGTAAGGACCACAAGCGTCGGGTAATGATGTGCGTATATTCCACCAGGAAACACACAAATGTGGGCTGTACTGCCCCCAAAAGTGATTTATTGATGCGATGGTCATAAACGTAATTAGCTCTTCAGCCACAATGGTCCGTTTGCTATGACTTGCGACCTATTGTCGAGCTGTTCAACCACAGCGTTCGTTAGCAAGCTCTTCTATGGTTTGAAAGTCACTGCGCAGTTATTCAGTTCAGCTATTGGTAATTGGTGCAGTTCCACATAATTGACACTGGTTCACGGTGACGGTCTTTCGCGTGTAACGGCTTTGGCTACCCATCTCGCGACACCACACGCAAACGGAAGTATCTTCACTCGAGAATTCTACTTGCGTACAGTCTATGGCGTCTCTCAAATAGTATGCTCACCGAATTATTGCAAATTTTGTTGGTTCGCTGTCCGTCTCGCCGCTGCTGCTTCTTGCCTCGATCACACGACACACGAAAGCGAAGGTACACTCGTCCCTACTTAATACACTACTGGCTATTAAAATTGCTACACCAAGAAGAAATGCAGATGATAATCGGGTATTCATTGGACAAATGTATTATACTAGAACCGATATGCGATTACATTTTCACGTAATTTGGGTGCATAGATCCTGAGAAATCAGTACCCAGAACAACCACCACTGGCCGTAATAACGGCCTTGATACGCCTGGCCATTGAGTCGAACAGAGCTCGGATGCCGTGTACAGGTACAGTTGTCCATGCAGCTTCAACACGACACGACATTTCATCAAGAGTAGTGACTGGCGTATTGTGACGAGCCAGGTGCTCAGCCACCAGTGACTAGTCGTTTTCAATTGGTGAGAGATCTGGAGAATGTGCTGGCCAGGACAGCAGTCGAACATTTTCTGTATCCAGAAAGGCACGTACAGGATCTATAACAAGCGGTCGGGCATTATCCTGCTGAAATGTAGGGTTTCGCAGGGATCGAATGAAGGGTAGAGCCACGGGTCGTAACACATCTGATATGCAACTTCCACTGTTCAAAGTGCCATCCATGCGAACAAGAGGTGACCGAGACGTGTAACCAATGGCTACCCGTACCATCACGCCGGGTGATACGCCAGAATGGCGATGACGTATACACCCTTCCAATGTGCGTTCACTGCGATGTCGCCAAACACGGATGCGACCATCGTGATGCTATAAACAGAACCTGGGTTCATCCGAAAAAATGACGTTTTGCCATTCGTGCACCCAGATTCGTCGTTGAGTACACCATCGCAGGCGCTCCTGTCTGTGGTGCATATCTTGCCGTCGGTTAAATTTCGCATCTGTAGCACGTCATCTTCGTGGTGTAGCAATTTTAATGGCCAGTAGTGTAACACCTTTACTGCAAAAGAGCAGCAAGTTGAGGTGATGGAGGTGGATAGCGATCATGAACCCGTCCACAGTAGACCATAAACGCTCAATAATACGAAGCCTTTTTTTCTGTTTTACGTCTTTTCTTGCTTTACATTATTGGAGGTATGTACTGTCTATGCGACCAATTGAAGGCAGTTTGTTGCCATACGCGTTTCGCTTGGGAAGCATCATCAGTGGCCTGTAACGTATGTTTCCTTTTTTACATACAATAAACGTATTATGTGATAGATACAGAGTGTTCAAAAAGTCTCTCTGCAGTGCCGTATGATTGTTCGCCTACCTCGGTTACTTCCCTTCAAGTGGACACTCCCAACATTCCACTGTTTCGTTTATCTCAGCCAGCGTCAGTAGTATCGTTGGTGTGTGTCGTTACGTGTTGACGTGAACGTTTTGGTCCTTTGTACGTCTGTTTCGTTTTTGTCACTGTTGAAATGCTAATCATTGAAGAACGTGTGTTTTTAGTCTAACAAGTGTTCAAAGCTGGCGGTAAATACACAGTTTCAGTTCGTCAAACATTTAATTCAGTTTCCCTGGAGACAACACCCCCACATCGCGATACTGTGCGAGATTTGATTAACAAATTTCGAAGAACGGGCTCAGTGACAGATGCACCGAGAAGTGGTCGTCCTAGTGTTTTGTCTGAGGATAAACTACTCTATATTTCCGATAAAATGTCCACGAGTCCGAACAAGTCAGTAAGCAAACTCGCCCAGGAAATCGATGTCAGTGTCGGAACTGCGCACACAGCTGTGAGGAAAAAATTGAACTTTTCCCATACAAGGTGACAGTCGTGCAAGAACTCAAAAATACTGATCATGGCAAGAGACTATATTATTGTCAATGGTCCAAAAATTACATGCTACAAAATGGAAGGGATATTCTTAATGAAACTTTTTTCAGTGATGAGGCGTGTTTTCATTTATCCGGGTTCTTCAACACGCAAAATCCTCGTATGTGGAGTACTGCAAATCCATTGTGTATTCATGAGGAACCACTTCATTCTGTGAAAATAGTTGGATTGCAATTTCTAGACGTCGGATTGTGGGTCCCATATTTTTCAACGAAACAATAAACGCACAACGATACTGCAGTGATATTCTGTACCCATTCATAGGAGAACTTGTGTTAAGTGAAATACTGAACGGTTAATTTTAACAAGACGGTGCAACCGCGCATACAGCTCGCGTTTGAATGTCACTGCTTGCTGATGTTTTTGGTGATCGCATAATTTCACAGGGACTTTGGCATCCACGATCGCCTGACCTAACACCACCTGACTTTTTCTTCTGGGGTGCAGCGAAAGCAACTGTCTATAAAAACCGTCCAAAATCCATCGATGAATTGAACATGACATGATACAGGATTTGGCCTGGACAGCATTAAAACATAGGCGTTTTTCGTTGTGGCGGAACATTCTCCTGAAATTTCGATCATCAAATTTCTCCTCCGACTGTGAAAATATTGTGTTGACGCCGACCTACACTACTGGCCATTTAAATTGCTACAACACGAAGATGACCTGTTACAGACGCGAAATTTAACCGACAGGAAGAAGATGCTGTGATATGCAAATGATTAGCTTTACACAGCGTTCACACAACGCTGGCGCCGGTGGCGACACCTACAACGTGCTGACACGAGGAAAGTTTCCAACCGATTTCTCATACACAAACAGCAGTTGATCGGCGTTGCCTGGTGAAACGTTGTTGTGATGCCTCGTGTAAGGAGGAGAAATGCGTACCATCACGTTTCCGCATTGATAAAGGTCGGATTGTAGCCTATCGCGATTGCGGTTTACCGTATCGCGACATTGCTGCTCGCGTTGGTCCAGATCCAATGACTGTTAGCAGAATATGGAATCGGTGGGTTCAGGAGGGTAATACGGAACGCCGTGCTGGATCCCAACGGATTCGTATCACTAGCAGTCGAGATGACAGGCATCCGCATAGCTGTAAAGGATCATGCAGCCACGTCTCGATTCCTGAGTCAACAGATGGCGACGTTTGCAAGATAACAACCATCTGCACGAACAGTTCGACGACGTTTGCAGCAGCACGGACTATCAGCTCGGAGACCATGGCTGCGGTTATCCTTGACGTTGCATCACAGACAGGAGCGCCTGCGATGGTGTACTCAACGACGAACCTGGGTGCACGATTCGCATTTTTTCGGATGAATCCAGGTTCTGTTTACAGCATCATGATGGTCGCATTCGTGTTTGGCGACATCGCGGTGAACGCACATTGGAAGCGTGATTCGTCATCGCAATACTGGCGTATCACCCGGCGTGATGGTATGGGGTGCCATCGGTTACACGTCTCGGTCACCTCTTGTTCGCATTGGCTGCACTTTGAACAGTGGGCGTTACATTTCAGATGTGTTACGACTCGTGGCACTATCCTTCATTCGATCCCTGCGAAACCCTACATTTCAGCAGGATAATGCACGACCGCATGTTGCAGGTCCTGTACGGGCCTTTCTGGATACAGAAAATGTTCGACTGCTGCCCTGGCCAGCACATTCTCCAGATCTCTCACCAACTGAAAACGTCTGGTCAATGGTGGCCGAGCACCTGGCTCGTGACAATACGCCAGTCACTACTGTTGATGAACTGTGGTATCGTGTTGAAGCTGCATGGGCAGCTATACCTGTACACGACATCTAAGCTCTGTTCGACTCAAAGCCCAGGCGTATCAAGGCCGTTATAACGGCCAGAGGTGGTTGTTCTGGGTACTGATTTCTCAGGATCTATGCACCCAAAATGTAATCACATATCAGTTCTATATGAATACCTGTTAATGGCCAGTAGTGTGTATAGGGAGAAACGATCACCATGTTAAAACAAGGGAAATCAGAGCTAGCATGGAATGTTATATGTGTTCTTTCATTCCGCGCGCTTTACGAGAGTCGAATTGCGAAGGTGGTTATATGAACCCTCTGCAAGTCACTTAAATTTGATTTGCAGAGTATCCATGTAGATGTAGATGGGTGAATCGATAGCCCAACGTGCGCTAGATGCTAAGCGCTTTGCGAAAGCAGGTTTTTTTTTTTTTTTTTTTTTTTTTTTTGTTCAAGATTATGAATTTGGCGCCTCCTGAAATCTTCCGCCCCGGTCAGATACCCCCGTTTGGCCCTCCCCCTCCCTAGACTGGGGGCTGTCCGTAATGGCAGTACAGGGGAGGCTGAACAGGCGAGGCGCCTCCGGACGTAACGCTTGTGTCGCGGGCGGCATTACGTAAACAGAGCCTGTGGGTGCGTCCACACACTTGGCCGGCTTCGGGCCGCCTAATGCCCTGGCCCCCACGCAGAGAAGCGCTCCGTATGCTCGCAGACTACAGCGGTTGCTGGCACTGCTAGGTTCTCCCCTGTTCTCCAGTAATCGCCGCCTCCACGGTGGCCGATGCACTCTTACGCCGTCGGCACACGGACCGTGCTGTCGAACGTTAGCGCTGAGCGTGCCAAGTTCAACGTGCTACTGAACGCTCAGGAACGATGCGACTCGTGCACACGGTACGTGGGCCCCAAAGTGGTATACGCGATCGCAACGCACTCCAGCGGCAGTTGAGGGATGTTTCTAGTTCGTAAATCACACTGTTTACTCAACGGGCTCGCGTAAAATTCCCACATTAGCGCTGTTAAAACGCACATTTCCTCCATTGTCCACGAAAAGGAAAGTTCTGTGTCCAATCAATAAGGTTTATAAAAGTTCCATTACAAACAGTGCGGTACAAATTTGGAATACTTCTGCGCATAACATTATTTCATCATTCCCACATTTTAGTAAAACCCCAAGGTCAGCCTTACTTGATCAGTGTTCCAACCCAGTAGCAGAATCTTTGCAACACGTGAATTACGAAGCGAAAAAGAAAAAGTTGCAAAATATCTTTATACAAGTAGCGCAAGCTGTACTGTAGATTAAGCCAATCGAACAAAGTCACCCCTCAAAAAAAGGTGAACTTATATTTACATAACATCAAATATTATAGTATATACTTATATTAAACTAATGATAAAGTATCAGAACCCAATAAAAAGGCGAATGTTAGGAAAAAAATTTGGAAGTGGCAAGACACGAACCACCGCCCCATCAAAATAACCTTCCCGGCAGTGACGCTAGTCACTACGCTACAGCAATAACGTTTTTCTAATGTCTAATCATAGTATCTTAGCACATGCAGAAAACCTTAATCGTAGATATGTTACTAATTGAAGTTTAATTATAACAAATTGTACCAAGAACAATGCCTTTTGGGTATATCTTCAAATAGCCTACTCTCATAATACGCAAGTTACAACAATTCTTTTGCCACGAATATGATGTTTGTCATTATTTTATTGGAACGAATCACACAGTTAACAACGGGTTTCTTTTAGTGATTCTCAATTTGCTGTTGCTCAGAAACGGCATATATACATACAGGTTTGAAATGAATGCCAATATGGCGCCTCACAACTCTGTACTGAAGGGAGACGGCTTATGTGTGACGTAGGCGGCGTTGTGTCATCTCATTGGTCAACCCTCAGACACACGCTCAGAATATCTGACATGCCAGATATTGCTCTGCACGTTCGGAAAGACTCCCGAACGTGCTGTTCCACGCTATGACGTCAGAAACTCGGCACGCTCAACGCTCAACGTTCGGATGCCGTTTCTGAGCACCAGAAAATTGAGAATCACTAAAAAAACTCGTTGTTAACTGTGTGATTCGTTCCAATAAAATAATGAGAAACATCATATTCGTGGCAAAAGAGTTATTGTAACTTGCGTATTATGAGAGTAGGCTATTTGAAGCCAGCGACACACTCAAGAGCTACCCAAAACGCATTGTTCTTGGTACAATTTGTTGTAATTAAACTTCAATTAGTAACATATCTACGATTAAGGTTTTCTGCACGAGCTAAGATACTATGATTGGTGCCGTCTGCAGTATGTTATTGCTGTAGTGTAGTGTTTAGCGTCACTGCCCCTTGCAGATTATTTTGATGGGGCGGTGGTTCGAGTCTTGCCACTTCCAAATTTTTTTCCTAACATTCGCGTTTTTATTGGGTTCTGATACTTTATTATTAGTTTAATATAAGTATATAGTATAATATTTGATGTTATGTAAATATAAGTTCACCTTTTTTTGAGGGATGACTTCGTTCGATTGGCTTAATCTACAGGACAGCTTGCGCTACTTGTATAAAGATATTTTGCTCCTTTTCTTTTACGCTTCGTAATTAACATGTTGACAAGATTCTGCTACTGTGTAGGAACAGTTATCAAGTAACACTCACCTTGTGATTTTACTAAAATGTGGGAATGATGAAATAATGTTTATCTTATGCGGAGAAGCATTCCAAATTTGTACCGCACTGTTTGAAATGGAACTTTTATGAGGCTGTGTCCTTATTGATTGGACACGGTACTTTCATTTTCGTGGATGAAGGAGGAAAATGTGTGTTTTAATAGAGCTAACGTGGGAATTTTACGCTCGCCCGTTGAGTAATCAGTGTGATTTACGAACTAGAAAAATCCCTCAACTGCCGCTGGAGTGCGTTGCGATCGCGTATACCACGTTGGGGCCCACGTACCGTACGCACGAGTCGCATCGTTCCTGAGCGTTCAGAAGCACGTTGAACTTGGCGAGCTCAACGTTAACGTTCGACAGCACGGTCCGTGTGCCGACGGCTTCAACGTGCTGTTCAACGTGCTGCAAACGATGCGACGTGTGGATACGGCACATGGGCCCCAACGTGATATACGCGATCGCAACGCACTCCAGAGCCAGTTGAGCGATGTTTCTAGAATTAGAATGAAATGAACACCCTTAGCTGCTTACAGGCGTTGACATGCGTCAACGGGGACAGATGATAATGTGTGCCCCGACCGGGACTCGAACCCGGGATCTCCTGCTTACTTGGCAGACGCTCTATCCATCTGAGCCACCGAGGACACAGAGGATAGCGCGACTGCAGGGATTTATCTCTGGCACGCCTCCCGCGAAACCCACATTCTCAACGTATTGTCCCGCACTACATTCGTAGTGCCCCCGCCCATTGTACTCAATACTCGCGGCGCGTTGCCGATTCCCGTAAGAGTTCGGCCACTGTTTGTGCTTTCGCACAGAAGAAGATGATCAAGTGGCCGGTGAGCCTTAACTATATCTATACACTAATATGGTATCTGTTCTTTTGGATATCTCTTACGGGAATCGGCAACGCGCCGCGAGTAATGAGTACAATGGGCAGGGGCACTACGAATGTAGTGCGGGACAATACGAGGTGTGGCTAGAAAAAAACCGGACTAGTACTGGTGAAACAATAAAACGAATGCAATAAGGCTGAAAGTCGCGTGGCCTGTCACGTGACTCTCGCTCCGCCTACTGCTCGAGTTTCATCTGCCTCCTGCACTCAGTCTGCCCGTGGCGTCTGTTTTAAGTAGTTGACGTTTTGTCTGTGCGTCGGAAAATGTTGAGTGTACAAAAAGAACAGCGTGTTAACATCAAATTTTGTTTAAAACTAGGAAAATCTGCAAGTGAAACGTTTGTAATGTTACAACAAGTGTACGGCGATGATTGTTTATCGTGAACACAAGTGTTTGAGTGGTTTAAACGATTTAAAGATGGCCGCGAAGACATCAGTGATGACACTCGCACTGGCAGACCATTGTCAGCAAAAACTGATGCAAACATTGAAAAAATCGGTAAACTTGTTCGACAAGATCGCTGCTCTGCTCTGATTGTTAAACTCGAGCAGTAGGCGGAGAGAGAGTCACGTGACAGGCCACGCGACTTTCAGTCTTATTGCATTCGTTTTATTGTTTCACCAGTACTAGTCCGGTTTTTTTCTAGCCACACCTCGTATGTCGAGAATATGGGTTTCGCGGGAGGCGTGCCAGAGATAAATCCCTGCAGTCGCGCTATCCTCTGTGTCCTCGTTGGCTCAGATGGACTGCCGGCACGGTAGCTCAGCGTGTTCGGTCAGAGGTTTAGCAGCCCTCTGGAATAAAGAAAGTGAGCTAATCGATCAACAACGAACTTAAACGGATGTCTTATGACGTCCGCCCCGAGCAGATGCAGCGAACGAAAGCGAACAAAATGAGATAATAAAAAAAAAGATGGATAGAGCATCTTCCATGTAAGCAGGAGATCCCGGGTTCGAGTCCCGGTTGGGCACACATTTTCATCTGTCCCCGTTGACGTATGTCAACGACTGTAAGCAGCTAAAAGTGTTCATTTCATTGTAATTTCATTCTAACGAGCTGCGTCTTACTATATATATATATAGGATGTTTCTGGTTCGTAAATCACACTGTTTACCCAACGGGCGCGAGTAAAATTCCCACGTTAGCTCCATTAAAACGTACATTTCCTCGATCGTCCACGAAGAGGAAAGTACGACGTCCAATCAGTGACACAGGCTTATAAAAGTTCCATTACAAACAGAGTGTTACAAATTTGCAATACTTCTCCGCATAAGATAAACATTATTTCATCATGAATGAGATTTTCACTCTGCAGCGGAGTGTGCGCTGATATGAAACTTCCTGGCAGATTAAAACTGTGTGCCCGACCGAGACTCGAACTCGGGACCTTTGCCTTTCGCGGGCAAGTGCTCTACCAACTGAGCTACCGAAGCACGACTCACGCCCGGTACTCACAGCTTTACTTCTGCCAGTATCTCGTCTCCTACCTTCCAAACTTTACAGAAGCTCTCCTGCGAACCTTGCAGAACTAGCACTCCCACATTTTAGTAAAACCCCAAGGTCGGTCTTACTTGATCGCTGTTCCTGCCCAGTAGCAGAATCTTTGCAACATGTGAATTACGAGGCGTAAAAGAAAAAGGAGCAAAATATTTTTATACAAGTAGCGCAAGCTGTCCTGTAGATTAAGCCAATCGAACATAGTTACCCCTCAAAAAAATATGAATTTATGTTTACATAACATCAAATATTACAGTATATACTTATATTAAATTAATAATAAAGTGTCAGAACCTAATAAAAACGCGAGTTTTAGGAAAAAAAATTTAGAAGTGTCAAGATGCGAACCACAGCCCCAATTAAGAATTTAATTCAGGACAGTTAAGCCGTCGGCACACGGACCGTGCATCCGAGCGTTAAGCGTGCCGAGTTACTGACGTCATAGCGTGGAATAGCACGTTCGGGAGTCTTTCCGAACGTGCAGAGCAATATCTGGCATGTCAGATATTCTGAGCGTGCGACTGAGCGTTGACCAATGAGATGGCACAACGCCACCTACGTCACACGCACGCTGTCTCCTTTCACTACAGAGATGTAAGGTGCCATATTGGCATTCATTTCAAGCCTATATGTATATTTGCCACGAATATGATGTTTCTCATTATTTTATTGGAACGAATCACACAGGTAACAACGGGTTCTACAGTGATTCTCAATCTGCTGGTGCTCAGAAACGGCATATATTCATATAGGCCTGAAATGAACGCCAATATGGCGCCTGATAACTCTGTACTGGAGGGAGACGGCGTGCGTGTGACGTAGGTGCCGTTGTGCCATCTCATTGGTCAACGCTAAGGCGCACGCTCAGAATATCTGACATGCCCGATATTGCTCTGCACATTCGGAAAGACTACCCAGCGTGCTATTCCGCGCTATGACGTCAGAAACTTCGCACGCTCAACGCTCAACTTTCGGATGCACGGTCCGTGTGCCGACGGCTTAACTGTTCTGAATTAAATTGTTAATTGGGGCTGTGGTTCGCTCCGAAAGCCCATATCGATGATGTTTCGCTGAATGCCTCGCACGCACGCTGACATTTGCTGATGGCCCAGCATTGAAATCTGCCACAGTTTCCGGAAGGGTTGCACTTCTGTCACGTTGGACGGTTCTCTTCAGTCGTCGTTGTTCCCGTTCTTGCAGGATCTTTTACCGGCCGAAGAGCTGTTGGGGATCTGATGTTTTACCGGATTCCTGATATTCACGGTACACACGTGAAATGGTCGTACAGGAAAATCCCCTCTTCTTCGCTTCCTCAGAGATGCTGCGTCCCATCACGCGTGCGCCGACTACAACACCACGTTCAAAAATCACTTACATCTTGATAAAATGCCACTGTAGCAGCAGTAACCGATCTAACAACTGCGCCAGGCACTTGTTGTGTTACATTGGCGTTGCCGACCTTGACGCCGTAGTCTACCTGTTTAAATATCTGTGCATTTGAATACGCATGCCGATACTAGTTTGTCCGCAGCTCGTGGTCGTGCGGTAGCGTTCTCGCTTCCCACGCCCGGGTTTCCGGGTTCGATTCCCGGCGGGTCAGGGATTTTCTCTGCCTCGTGATGGCTGGGAGTTGTGTGCTGTCCTTAGGTTAGTTAGGTTTAAGTAGTTCTCAGTTCTAGGGGACTGATGACGATAGATGTTAAGTTCCATAGTGCTCAGAGCCATTTGAACTATTTTGAACATATACTAGTTTATCTGGCGCTTCAGTGTATATTAACCATCTTGCCCTATAGCTTACCTCTATTTTTCTCAGCATTTCGAACATCTTGCTCCTTTTTTACATTGTCGAACGCTTTTTTCGGGCCGACAAATCCTATTAAAGTGTCTTAATGTTTCTTCAGAGTAGCTTCCATTATCAACTGCAGCGTCAGAAGTGCCTCTTAGGTACCTTTACTTTTCCTAAACCCAAACTGATCATCATCTAATACACCCTCCGTTCCTTTTTCATTCACTCACTACACATCAGTTACACAATACCGTTGATACCGACAGTTGTTTATACACTCCTGGAAATTGAAATGAGAACACCGTGAATTCTTTGTCCCAGGAAGGGGAAACTTTATTGACACATTCCTGGGGTCAGATACATCACATGATCACACTGACAGAACCACAGGCACATAGACACAGGCAACAGAGCATGCACAATGTCGGCACTAGTACAGTGTATATCCACCTTTCGCAGCAATGCAGGCTGCTATTCTCCCATGGAGACGATCGTAGAGATGCTGGATGTAGTCCTGTGGAACGGCTTGCCATGCCATTTCCACCTGGCGCCTCAGTTGGACCAGCGTTCGTTCTGGACGTGCAGACCGCGTGAGACGACGCTTCATGCAGTCCCAAACATGCTCAATGGGGGACAGATCCGGAGATCTTGTTGGCCAGGGTAGTTGACTTACACCTTCTAGAGCACGTTGGGTGGCACGGGATACATGCGGACGTGCATTGTCCTGTTGGAACAGCAAGTTCCCTTGCCGGTCTAGGAATGGTAGAACGATGGGTTCGATGACGGTTTGGATGTACCGTGCACTATTCAGTGTCCCCTCGACGATCACCAGTGGTGTACGGCCAGTGTAGGAGATCGCTCCCCACACCATGATGCCGGGTGTTGGCCCTGTGTGCCTCGGTCGTATGCAGTCCTGATTGTGGCGCTCACCTGCACGGCGCCAAACACGCATACGACCATCATTGGCACCAAGGCTGAAGCGACTCTCATCGCTGAAGACGACACGTCTCCATTCGTCCCTCCATTCACGAGTGTCGCGACACCACTGGAGGCGGGCTGCACGATGTTGGGGCGTGAGCGGAAGACGGCCTAACGGTGTGCGGGACCGTAGCCCAGCTTCATGGAGATGGTTGCGAATGGTCCTCGCCGATACCCCAGGAGCAACAGTGTCTCTAATTTGCTGGGAAGTGGCGGTGCGGTCCCCTACGGCACTGCGTAGGATCCTACTGTCTTGGCGTGCATCCGTGCGTCGCTGCGGTCCGGTCCCAGGTCGACGGGCACGTGCACCTTCCGCCGACCACTGGCGACAACATCGATGTACTGTGGAGACCTCACGCCCCACGTGTTGAGCAATTCGGCGGTACGTCCACCCGGCCTCCCGCATGCCCACTATACGCCCTCGCTCAAAGTCCGTCAACTGCACATACGGTTCACGTCCACGCTGTCGCGGCATGCTACCAGTGTTAAAGACTGCGATGGAGCTCCGTATGCCACGGCAAACTGGCTGACACTGACGGCGGCGGTGCACAAATGCTGCGCAGCTAGCGCCATTCGACGGCCAACACCGCGGTTCCTGGTGTGTCCGCTGTGCCGTGCGTGTGATCATTGCTTGTACAGCCCTCTCGCAGTGTCCGGAGCAAGTATGGTGGGTCTGACACACCGGTGTCAATGTGTTCTTTTTTCCATTTCCAGGAGTGTAAAATATGCCCGCGTACAAGTGATGTGTTACGACAGTGAAATGAACCTGTGACCACTGGAGACAGTGCCACAAGCTCCTCCGAAAAAATCACGTGTCATACTAACGCGAATTGTTTACAGACGAATGGAAAAACTGGCAGAAGCAGACCTCGGGGAAGATTAGTTTGGATTCCGTAGAAATATTGGAACAAAGGGCAAACCTACGTTTCTAGCATTTGTAGACTTAGAGAAAGCTGTTGACGATGTTGACTGGAATACTCCCTTTCAAATTCTGAAGGTGACAGGGGTAAAATATAGAGAGGGAAAGGCTATTTACAATTTGTACAGAAACCAGATGTAAGTTACAAGAGTCGAGGGACACGAAAGGGAAGCAGTGGTTGGGAAGGGAGTGCGACAGGGTTGTAGCCTATCCCCTATGTTATTCAATCTGTATTTTGAGCAAGCAGTAAAGGAAACAAAAGACAAGTTTGGAGTAGGAATTAATGTCCAGGGAGAAGAAATAAAAACTTTGAGGTTCGCTGATGACATTGTAATTCTGTCAGAGACAGCAAAGGACTTGGAGCAGCAGTTGAACGGAATGGACAGTGTCTTGAAAGGAGGATATAAGATGAACATCAACAAAAGCAAAACGAGAATAATGGAATGTAGTCGAATTAAGTCGGGTGATGATGATGGTATTAGATTAGGAAATGAGACACTTAAAGTAGTAAAGGAGTTTTGCTATTTAGGGAGTAAAATAAGTGATGATGGTCGAAGTAGAGAGGATATAAAATGTAGACTGGCAATGGCAAGGAAAGCGTTTCTGAAGAAAACAAACTTGTTAAAATCGAGTACAGATTTAAGTGTTAGGAAGTCGTTTCTGAAAGTATTTGTATGGAGTGTAGCCATGTATGGAAGTGAAACATGGATGGTAAATAGTCTGGACAAGAAGAGAATAGAAGCTTTCGAAATGTGATTCTACAGAAGAATGCTGAAGATTATATGGGTAGATCACATAACTAATGAGGAGGTATTGAACAGAATTGGAGAGGAGTTTGTGTCACAACCTGACTAGAAGAAGGGATCGGTAGGTAGGGCATGTTCTGAGGCATCAAGGGAATACAAATTTAGTATTGGAGGGCAGCGTGGAGGGTAACAATGCAGAGGGAGACCAAGAGATGAATACACTAAGCAGATTCAGAAGGATGTAGGCTGCAGTACGTTCTGGGAGATGAAGCAGCTTGCATTGGATAGAGTAGCATGGAGAGCTGCATCAAACTAGTCTCAGGACTGAAGACCACAACAACAACATACTAACAAAAGTTAGTCCACATGATGATGGAAGTTTAAACCTTTGAAACGCGTTGTGGACGTAAATAAACAGCGACTGGTAACAGTAAACTTGTTGTTTCATTTAAAAGGAATTTTTTATTCCAATAATCTTTACCCGTTGTCGAGATTCGATGGTTGAGGATCAAGATAAATGTAGCATGTTGCTCCAACACGATAATGCACGCCCACACACAAGTCTGAGACACGGAAACACTGCACCAGATTGGTTTGGACAGCACTGCCTCATCCACCCTACAGTCCAGACATGGCACCCTTGTCGGACCAAGATTTGTGCTGGATTCTTGTCGAGTCGTGATGCGCCGATCAGCACGAATAATGGCGTCCGCACGATTCAGTATGTCTGGAGCAGTGGCTGTGACAGGACGTCCCGAGCGTGGCTGACCGTGGAGCTCTGTTCCTGCATCTCCTGAGGCTGTGACTTTCTTTACCCATCGCCCAACTGTACTCCTATCAACATCTCTTTGGACCGTTTAAAGATTCCCTATGGAGAACACACCATGAAGACGACGACAGTGTCAATCGTGCAGTGAAAACATGGCTACGCCTACAGGTCAAGAGCTTTTACCAGCAGGGAATACATGCTCTTTCACAACCTTGGCGTACGGCCGCGGAACGTGATGGAGAAACAAAGGACATGGACAAAACGTTTTGATGTACGTCGTCACCAAATTCTGACTATTAACAGTAAGTATGCTCTGAGAAAAAAAAATGTGTGGGGCATCACTTATTGAACGAGCGTCGTACGTTGTCTATGCGAAGCTACCGCCGTCTGTAAATGTGAATATCGCTATCCCATGACATATGTCAGCTTAGCGTAAACGTTGGCATCTCATGAAGGGATAGGACGAAGAAATCTGAGGCGGTTCAGGCCAAAAAAATAATCGTTGAAAACTATGCTGATGGCGGTGCCTTCAGGTATTGCAAATTTAAACGCAGTCAAAACCACCCGGACAAACAGAAGCTAAACGATGTCAAAGCATAAGGAGGGCGCGTGAAGCGTTCAGTGAATTCGAAAGTAAAATTCTACGTGCCGACTTGACAGAAAATCCTAGGAAGTTCTGGTCTTACGTTACATTATTAAGTGGATCGAAACTGCATATCCAGACACTCTGGGATGATAATGGCACTGAAACAGAGGATAACACGCGTAAAGCTGAAATACTAAACACCTTTTTCCACAGCTGTTTCACAGAGGAAGACCGCACTGCAGTTCTTTCTCTAAATCCTCGCACGAACGAAAAAATGGCTGACATCGAAATAAGTATCCAAGGAATAGAAAAAGCAACTGAAATCACTTAACAGAGGGACGTCCACTGGACCTGACGGGATACCAGTTCGATTCTACACAGAGTACGCGAAAGAACTTGCCCCCCTTCTCACAGCCGTGTACCGCAAGTCTCTAGAGGAACGGAAGGTTCCAAATGATTGGAAAAGATCACAGGTAGTTCCAGTTTTCAAAGAAGGGTCGTCGAGCAGATGCGCAAAACTGTAGACCTATATCTCTGACATCTATCTGTTGTAGAATTTTAGAACATGTTTTTTGCTCGTGTATCATGTCATTTCTGGAAACCCGCGATCTACTCTGTAGGAATGAACATGGATTCTGGAAACAGCAATCGTGTGGGACCCAGCTGCCTTTATTTGTTCATCAGACGCAGAAAATATTAGATTCAGGCTCCCAGGTAGATGCCATTTTCCTTGACTTCCGGAAGGCGTTCCGCACTGTCGCCTGATAAACAAAGTAAGAGCCTACGGAATAACAGACCAGCTGTGTGGCTGGATTGAAGAGTTTTTAGCAAACAGAACACAGCATGTTGTTCTCAATGGACAGACGTCTACAGACGTTAAAGTAATCTCTGGCATGCCACAGGGGAGTGTTATGGGACCATTGTTTTCACAATATATATAAATGACCTAGTAGTGTCGGAAGTTCCATGCGGATTTTCGTGGATGATGTTGTAGTTTACAGAGAAGTTGCAGCATTAGAAAATTGAAGCGAAATGTACGAAGATCTGCAGCGGATAGGCACTTGGTGCAGGGAGTGGCAACTGACCTTTAACGTAGACAAATGTTATGTATTGCGAATACATAGAAAGAAGGATCCTTTATTGTATGATTATACAATAGCGGAACAAACACTGGTAGCAGTTACTTCTGTAAAATATCTGGGAGTATGTGTACGGAACGATTTGAAGTGGAATGAACATATAAAATTAATTGTTGGTAAGGCGGGTGCCAGGTTGAGATTCATTGGGAGAGTCCTTAGAAAATGTAGTCCATCAACAAAGGAGGTGTCTTACAAAACACTCGTTCTATCTATACTTGAGTATAGCTCATCAGTGTGGGATCCGTACCAGGTCGGGTTGACAGAGGAGATAGAGAATATCCAAAGAAGAGCGGCGCGTTTCGTCACAGGATTATTTGGTAAGCGTGATAGCGTTACGGAGATGTTTAGCAAACTCAAGTGGCAGACTCTGCAAGAGAGGCGCTCTGCATCGCGGTGTAGCTTGCTCGCCAGGTTTCGAGAGGGAGCGTTCCTGTATGAGGTATCGAATATATTGCTTCCCCCTACTTATACCTCCCGAGGAGATCACGGATGTAAAATTAGAGAGATTAGAGCGCGCACAGAGGCTTTCAGACAGTCGTTCTTTCTGCGAACCATACGCTACTGGAACAGGAAAGGGAGGTAATGACAGTGGCACGTAAAGTGCCCTCCGCCACACACCGTTGGGTGGCTTGCGGATTATAAATGTACTGGGTGATCATAAAGTCAGTACCAATTTGAAAACCGATTAAATCACGGAATAATGTAGATAGAGAGGTAGAAATTGGCACACATGCTTGGAATGACATTGGGTTTTATTAGAACCAAAAAAAAATACAAAAGTTCAAAAAAGGTCCGACAGATGGTGCTTCATCTGATCAGAATAGCAATAATTAGCATAACAAAGTAAGACAAAGCAAAGATGATGTTCTTTACAGGAAATGCTCCATATGTCCACCATCATTCCTCAACAATAGCTGTAGTCGAGGAATAATGTTGTGAACAGCACTGTAAAGCATGTCCGCAGTTAATGGTGAGGCATTGGATGTTGTCTTTCAGCATCCCTAGAGATGTCGGTCGATCACGATACACTTGCGACTTCAGGTAACCCCAAAACCAATAATCTCACGGACTGAGGTCTGGAGACCTGGGAGGCCAAGCATGACGAAAGTGGTGGCTGAGCACACGATCGTCACCAAACGACGCGCGCAAGAGATCCTTCACGCGTCTAGCAATATGGGGTGGAGCGCCATCCTGCATAAACATCGTACGTTCCAGCAGGTGCTTACCAGGCGGGCTGGGGATGATGCGATTCTGTAACATATCGGCGAACCTCTCACCCGTCACGGTAGTAGTTACAAAACCAGAATCACGCATTTCCTCGAAGAAAAAAAGGCCCGATAACGGTAGATGTGGTAAATCCAACCCATACCGTGACTTTCTCGTCTTGCAATGGAGTTTCCACGACAGTTCTAGGATTTTCGGTAGCCCAAATTCTGCAGTTGTAGGCGTTGACAGACCCTCGGAGCGTGGAATGAGCTTCGTCGGTCCACAACACGTTACTCGACCAATCGTCATCTTCCGCCATCTTTTGAAACGCCCACACCGCAAATGCCCTCCGCTTCACTAAATCGCCAGGTAACAGTTCGTGATGCCGATGGATTTTGTACGGATAGCATCGGAGGGTACGCCGAAGTGCCAACCAAACAGTACGGAATGCCGGTGCGACGTGCGACTGCACGAGCGCTGACTTCCCCGTGCATAGACGAACCCGCTACAGTCTCCATTTCTTCCTGAACTGTCTCAGCGGCATTACGCCTTGTGCTCGGTCCGCCACTACGGGGTTATCGTTTAAACAACCCGTGGCTTCGAACTTCGAAATCCTTCTCGCCACACAGTTTGGTCCCTTTAATCCTTAAACCAACCAACCATTCTCGCCACAGCTGCATTTCTCAACAGACCTTTACCCGTTCGAATCTCCTTCCTATGGCGATAGGATCGTAACGCTGAACTAGCACATTTCCCATTCTGATAATGCAGTTTCACTAAAAGCGCCTTTTCAAGTAACGTCAACATGCTGCGACTGCTGGTGCATCTGATTCTCTCTCTCATTACAGCTCCTTTTATAAACGATTGTCATGCGCAGTCAGTAACATTTTGCTGTCCAACGCCATCTGTCGGACATTTTGTGAGCTTTTTCTTTTGGTTATAATAAAACCCCATGTCATTCCAAGCATGTCAATTTTTACCTTTCTATCTACATTATTCCGTGGTTTATTAAGTTTTCAAATTTATACTGACTTTTTGATCACCCGGTAGATGTAGATGTAGAAAACGTGCGGCAGAAGCTTGAACTGTCCGTAGCGTTTCGGCTGTCAGCTGCGCAGTCATCATCAGAGGAGCTCGCGTGGGAGAGCTGTCCGGTGCTGTGGGGCGGTGCGACGCGCTTCGGCTCGCGCCGTCAGGCTTTAATCCGCAGATCGATGGCCGCGTCGCGACATGTGTCGCAGGGCCGGCCGTGTGTGTGTGTGGGTGGGTGTGTGGGTGGGTGTGTGGGTGGGTGGTGGTGGCTGCAGCCACACTCGCCACAGGTCGACGACCCCGGAGCGGATGTCGGCGAGATGAGGGACAGCGCACTGAAAAATGCAGCCACCGGTCAACCTGTCGCGTACAAGCCACCAGGCGAGCCCTTTATCCTTCCTACGACGTCTGAACAACCATCCGTCACAGGTCTGTTCTTCTACGACGTGTTCCGAGAAATCCCGGTACATCCAGGTCAAAGCAATGGGGGGAATGTGTGGTAAAGTTATCACCAAACCATGGCTACTAACAGCTTGTGATTACACATTTTCAATATACACTCATGCTCATAAATTAAGGATAATGCTGATACTTGGTGGCAACGGCCTTGTCGCAGTGAATACAGCGGTTCCCGTGAGATCACCAAAGTTAAGCGCTGTCGGAACTTGGATGGGTGACCATTCAGGCCGCCATGCGCTGTTGCCATTTTTCGGGGTGCACTCAGCCTCGTGATGCCAATTGAGGAGCTACTCGACCGAACAGTAGCGGCTTCGGTCAAGAATACCATCATAACGACCGGGAGAGGGGTGTACTGACCCCACGCCCGTCCTATCAGCATCCTCCACTGAGGATGACGCGGCGGTCGGATGGTCCCCGTAGGCCACTCGTGGCCTGAAGACGGAGTGTCTGATACATGGTGAAACAACGCTCTGGTGGACGGTTTGCGAGTTTAAATCACCTCGGGGTATGACCATACGGTGCATTTGACTTGCAGTCGTCGCACGGTGGCGCTGGCAGCATTCCACATACGCAGAGGTGTGTTGGTGCATGTCAGAGTACGGTGTAGCGAGTAAGTGTGCAGACATGCTAATGGTGACTGTGTGTTGAAAATGGCTCAAGGAACACATATTGATGACGTTATGAGGGGTAGAATACTACGGCGACTGGAGGCTGGTCGAACACCGTAGGTCGTAGCACGGGCCCTCCGTGTGCCACAAAGTGTGATCTCAAGATTATGGGAAGGATTCCAGCGGACAGGAAACGTGTCCAGCCGCTACAGTACTGGACGTCTACAGTGTGCAACATTACAAGAAGACCGATATCTCACCATCAGTGGCCGCAGACGGCCACGAAGTACTGCAAGTAGCCCTGCTCGAGACTTTACCGCAGCCAGTAAAACAGTTGTCTCCAGACACACAGTCTACAGACGACTGAACAGACACGGTTTATTCCCCCAGAGACCTTCAAGGTGTATTCCACTGACCCCTGGTCAGAGGAGAGCCCATAAAGCCTGGTGTCAAGAACACAGTACATGGTCATTGGAACAGTGATCCCAGTTTATGGACGAGTTCAGTTATAGTCTGAACAGTGATTTCATCTGCATCTGGCGTGAACCTGGAACCAGATACCAACCCCTTAATGTCCTCGGTCCTGGTTTGATGGTGTGGGGTTGCATTATGATTGGTACACATTACACCCATGCATGTCTTTGACAGAGGAAATGTGACAGGTCAGTTGCATGGGGACGTCATTTTGCACCAGTATGTCCGCCTTTTCAGGGGTGCAGTGGGTCGCACCTTCCTCCTGATGGATGATAACGCAGGGCCCCACCGAGCTGCCATCGTGGAGGAGTACCTTGAAACAGAAGATACCAGGCGAATGGAGTGGCCTGTCTGTTCTCCAGACCTAAACCCCATCGAGCATGTCTGGGATGCTCTCGGCCGACGTGTCGCTGCACGTCTTCAAACCCCTACGACAGTTCAGGAGCTCCGACAGGCACTGGTGCAAGAATTTGAGGCTATACCCCAGCAGCTGCTCGACCACCTGATCCAGAGTATGCCAACCCGTTGTGCACGTGTGCATGGTGATCATATCCCATACTGATGTCGGGGTACATGCGCAGGAAACAGTGGCGTTTTGTAGCACATGTGTTTCGGGACGGTTTTCTCAACTTATCACCAATACCGTGGACTTACAGATCTGTGTCGTGTGTGTTCCCTATGTGCCTATGCTATTAGCTCCAGTTTTGTGTAGTGACACGTTGTGTGGCACCACATTCTGCAATTACCCTTAATTTATGAGCATCAGTGTGCACTGAAGCTCCAAAGAAACTAGTAAATGCATGTGTTTCAAATAGAGAGATATGTAAACAAGATGAGTATGGTGCTGCTCTCGGCAACGCCTATATAAGACAAGTGTCTGGCGCAGTTGTTAGATCGGTTACTGTTGCTACAATGACAGGTTATCAAGATTTAAGTGTGTTTGAACGTGGTGTTACAGTCGTCGCACGAGCGATGGGACACAGCATCTCCGAGATAACGTTGAAGAGGGGATTTTCCTGTACGACCATTTTACGAGTGTACCGTGAATATCAAGAATCCGGCAAAACATCAAATATCCGACATTACTGCAGCCGGAAAAAAATCCTACAACAACGGGACCAACAACGACTGAAGACAATAGTTCAAGGTGACAGAAGTGCAACCCTTCTGCAAATTGCTGCAGATATGAACGCAGGGCCACCAACAAGTGTCAGCGTGCGAACCGTTCAACGGAACGTCATCGATATGTGCTTTCGGAGACGATGGCCCACTCGTGTACCCTTGATGATTGCACGACACAAAGCTTTACGCCTTGCGTGGGTTCGTCAACACCGACATTGGACTGTTGATGACTGGAAACCTGTTGCCTGGTCAGACGAGTCTCGTTTCAAAATGTATCGATCAGGTGGGCGTGTATGGGTGTGGAGACAACCTCATGAATCCATGGACCCTGCACGTCAGCAGGGGACTGTTCAAGCTGGTCTCTGTAATGGTGTGGGGAGTGTACAGTTGGAGTAATTGTTGCCTAGTGTTCTAGAACTACATCTTGCTTCCAACAACACCCACTTAAGTTGTCTTAGCACCTATGTGACGTCCGCCCCTGGTAGTTGAGTGGTCCGCGCGACAGAATGTCAGTCCTAAGGGACCGGGTTCGATTCCCGGCTGGATGCGGTGGTCTGGCGGTTCTAGGCGCTCAGTCCGGAACCGCGGGGCTGCTACGGTCGCAGGTTCGAATCCTGCCTCGGGCATGGATGTGTGTGATGTCCTTAGGTTAGTTAGGTTTAAGTAGTTCTAAGTTCTAGCGGACTGATGACCACAGATGTTAAGTCCCATAGTGCTCAGAGCCATTTGAAGCATTTGATTCCCGGCTGGGTCGGAGATTTTCTCCGCTCAGAGACTGGGTGTTGTGTTGTTCTAATCACCATTATTTCAACCCCATCGACGCGCAGGTCGCCGGAGTGGCGTCAAATCGAAAGACTTGCACCAGGCGAACGGTCTACCCGTCGGGAGGCCCTAGCCACACGACATTTACCTATGTGACAATTAAGTATGGCCTATACTGTCCTGATAAGATATTCGAGTCATCAGTCTTTTGACTGGTTTTGATGCGACCCGCCACAAATCCCTCTCCTGTGCCAACCTCTTCATCTCAGAGTAGCAGCTGCAACAGGTCCCCAGGTACTTGTTGCATGTATTTCAGTTTGTCTTCCCCTACAGTTTTTAACCTCTATTGCTTCCTCTAGTACCATTTCCTGGTCTCTTAAGACACCTTTATTGCCCCATGATTACAGCTATAAGTGGCCCAGAAGAAGTTCAGTATGTAACAACAAATATTTTCCATCGTTTGCCAAATTCCACAAAATGTATGGCAACTAGAAAAGCAAGTTTTAAATCTAACCTAAAATCTTTTCTTCTGGGTAACTCCTTCTATTCCATGGACCAGTTCCTATTTAAAAATTGGTAGCCTGCAAAAAACTATGTTTCTAAGTGTAGTGACATGAGTACTGAGTAGAACTAAAAAATAGTTTCTTTAGCAACATTAACACTAACCGTATATCATGAATCCCTGTAAGCTATTTCATTCCACATCCTGTCGATAAGAAAATCGTTCAAATGATATATGGAACATGTATCTTACTTACCAACTGCCCTACTAACCTGTCCCTTCTTGTTGTCAGTGTTTTCCGTATATTCCTTTCTTCGCCGATTCTTCAGATAACCACCTCATTCCTTACCTTATTAGTCCACCTAATTTTCAACTTTCTTCTGTAGCACCACATCTCAAATGCTTGGATTCTCATTTGTTCCGGTCTTCCCACAGTTAACTACTATTCAGTTGTATCCTCCAGATGTACGTTTTCAGAAATTTCTTGGTACTTTGCCGCTTCTTCTTGCCCAGAACGCCCTCTCCACCAGCCAACTGAAATGTCTCATTCTTCTGCCATCTCTCGGACAATCCCGAGCAGTTCTAGGCGCTACAGTCTGGAACCGCGCTACCGCTACCGTCGCAGGTTCGAATCCTGCCACTACCATGGATGTGTGTGATGTCCTTAGGTTAGTAAGATTTAAGTAGCTCTATGTTCTAGGGGACTGATGAGCTCAGATGTTAAGTCCCATAGTGCGCAGAGCCATTTGAACCATTTCTTTCGGACAATCAGTCTTCAATTGGCACGCACTGTTTCGTTGACGTTACCGACACGAGCATCGTCGGTAGACGTCGAAGGACGTCCTGGACGAGGGTCATCTTAAACTTTCAAAAATGGTTCAAATGACTCTCAGCACTACGCGACTTACCATCTGAGGTCGTCAGTCCCCTAGACTTCATCATCATCATCATCATCAGCCAATTCAATCATTAGATGATGTGGCCTCTTCGAGTCGTGGATTCAGGTAGGCTTTCAGAAGTCTTCTCCAAGTGGGACGGTCTTGGGCAGTTCTCTGCCAGGTGTTACCAGCGATCTTCTTGATGTCTTTGTCCCATCTGTCTGGTGGTCTTCCTCTAGGCCTCCGGTGCTCTCTCGGACTCCACTCCAGTACTAGCTTCGTCCATCTGTTGTCTTTTCTTCTTGCAACGTGGCCAGCCCACTGCCATTTCGAGGAACCAACTCTCTCTAAGATGTCATTAACCTTCGTCACAGACCGGATGTCATCTGCCCTTTTCCTGTCCTTTCTTGTGTAGCCCAGCATTGATCTCTCCACGGCTCTCTGTGCTGTCCTAAGTTTCCCTTTTGTGAATGAGTTCAGTGTCCATGTCTCGCAGCCATACGTAATCACAGGAAGAATGCATCGATCAAATACTGCTTTCTTCAGATTTACTGGCATTTTTGATCTGAATACTTTTGAATTCTTCCCAAATGCTTGCCAGCCAAACTTGTTGCGTCGATAGATTTCTGGCCTTATGTCTCCCTTCATATTTATAATCTGGCCAAGGTAGACATATTCACTGACCTCTTCTAGTAGACTGTCCTTGACTTTCACATCTCCAGCAGGGACCCATTTGTTGGATATTACTTTTGTTTTGGAAAGGTTCATGTTCGAGCAAACCAGCTGACATTCCGATGCAAGATCTGTAACTAAGTTTTGGAGCTCTGCGAAGTCTTTGGCCAGTAAGGCAATATCATCAGCAAATCTCAAGTTGGTAAGCCTTCTTCCATTAATTCTAATTCCCTTACCTTCCCAGCTCAGCTTTGACATAGCCATTTCCAATACAGCAGAGAACAGTTTTGGGGAGATGGGATCGCCTTGCTTGACACCCCTAGACTTAGAACTACTTAAACCTAACTAACCTAAGGACATCACACACATCCATGCCCGAGGCAGGATTCGAACCCGCGACCGTAGCGATCGCGCGGTTCCGAACTGAAGCGACTTGAACGCTCGGCCACAGCGGCCGGCTCTTAAACTTTCGTCGGGCCATTTTTAAAGCATGTGAACCATTCGTAACACCGAGTACGGTTTAAGCACTCATCGCTGCAGGCTTCGTGCATCATTTGATATGCCTCTGTAAAGGTCTTCCCGAGTTTCGCGCAAAAACCAGATGCATTGCCCCACTAACTCTGCCATCTCGCAAACTGTGCGACGCAACGTTCCACGCAATACAGCACTGTAACAGTAACTAACAGACATGGAACAATGAAACTTCGGCAGTTACACAATGATCATACGCGTGTCCAGGGATGCCAACTGCGCATCGCCCCAACACCCCATTGGCACGAAATTACCAATGTTCCGGAATTTTTGAAACAGACTTCGTACTCACACACATACGCGTGCCCGTACATATCTACATTCGTAGATTGTATAAAAATTTGAAGTAAATCGATCGAGAACTTTTCGACATTTTTGGAAGCAACGTTGAACAGTGTATTCCCCCAATAGCTTTATCCAGTTTTTCTCAGAATTGACACTGGTTAAAAATAACGCTAAACAGCGTAGCAGAATTGTGAGCAAGCAATCTTGCAAGCAGTTTCCTGTACACCAGAATATTAAAGCCCTGTATTTAGTCATATTCGAAATTTTTCCTTTAGGAATGGTCAGTTTCCTGAATGATTAAAGTACTCAGTAGTAAAGCCACTTTATAAAAGGGGAGAAAGGGATAATGTAGACAGTTTTAGACCTACACTACTGGCCATTAAAATTGCTGCACCAAGAAGAAATGCAGATGATAAACGGGTATGCATTGAACAAATATATTACACTAGAACTGACATGTGATTACATTTTCACACAATTTGGGTGCATAGATCCTGAGAAATCAGTACACAGAACAACCACCTCTGGCCGTAATAACGGTCTTGATACGCCTGGGCATTGAGTCAAACAGAGCTCGGATGGCGTGTACAGGTACAGCTGCCCATGCAGCTTCAACACGATACCACAGTTCATCAAGAGTAGTGACTGGCGTATTGTGACGAGCCAGTTGCTCTGCCACCATTGACCAGACATTTTCAATTGGTTGGAGATCTGGAGAATGTGCCATCCAGGGCAGCAGTCGAACATTTTCTGTATCCAGAGAGGCCCGTACAGGACCTGCAATATGCGGTCGTGCATTATCCTGCTGAAATGTAGGGTTTCGCAGGGATCGAATGAAGGATAGAGCCACGAGTCGTAACACAACTGAAATGTAATCTCCATTGTTCAAAGTGCCGTCAACGCGAACAAGAGGTGACCGAGACGTGTAACCAATGGCACCCCATACCATCACGCCAGGTGATACGCCAGTATGGCGATGACGAATACACGCTTCCAATCTGCATTCACCGCTATGTTGCCAAACACGGATGCGACCATCAAGATGCTGTAAACAGAATCTGGATTCATCCGACAAAATGACGTTTTGCCATTCGTGCATCCAGGTTCGTCGTTGAGTACACCATCACAGGCGCTCCTGTCTGTGATGCACCGTCAAGGGCAACCGCAGCCATGGGTTCCGATCTGATAGTCCGTGCTGCTGCAAACGTCGTCGAACTGTTCGTGCAGATGGTTGTTGTCTTTCAAACGTCCCCATCTGTTGACTCAGGGATCAAGACGTGGCTGCACGATTCGTTACAGCCATGCGGATAAGATGCCTGTGATCTCGACTGCTAGTGATACGAGGCCGTTGGGATCCAGCACGGCGTTCCTTGTTACCCTCATGAACCCACCGAGTCCATATTCTGCTAACAGTCATTGCATGGTGACCAACGCGAGCAGCAATGTCGCGATACGATAAACCGCAATCGCGATAGGCTACAATCCGACCTTTATCAAAGTCGTAAACGTGATGGTACGCATTCCTCCTCCTCACACGAGGCATCACAACAACGGTTCACCAGGCAACGCTGGTCAACTGCTGTCTGTGTATGAGAAATCAGTTGGAAACTTTCGTTATGTCAGCACGTTGTAGGTGTCGCCACCGTCGCCAACCTTGTGTGAATGCTCTGAAAAGCTAATCATTTGTATATCACAGCATCTTCTTCCTGTCGGTTAAATTTCGCGTCTGTAGCACATCTTCGTGGTGTAGCAATTTTAATGGCCAGTAGAGTATATCTATGCCACCAGTGTTTGCTAAAGTTATTGAAAAGGCTGTGTATGTAAGGATAATTGATCGTCTTATATCACACGATTTGCTGTCAGATGTACAGTTTGGCTTTAGATGCCGTTTAACAACTGAAAATGCCAAATTCTCTTTTCTCTGTGAGGTACTGGAGGGGTTAAACAAAATGTTTCGAACATTAGGCATATTTTTTTATTTAACTAAGGCGTTTGATTATGTTGATCTAAATCTAGATTTACACCTACATTTATACTCCGCAAGCCACCCAACGGTGTGTGGCGGAGGGCACTTTACGTGCCACTGTCATTACCTCCCTTTCTTGTTCCAGTGGCGTATGGTTCGCGGGAAGAACGACTGCCGGAAAGCCTCCGTGCGTGCTCGAATATCTGTAATTTTACATTCGTGATCTCCTCGGGAGATATAAGTAGGGGGAAGCAATATATTCGATACCTCATCCAGAAAGGCACCGCCTCGAAACCTGAACAGCAAGCTACACCGCGATGTAGAGCGCCTCTCTTGCAGAGTCTGCCACTTGCGTTTGCTAAACATCTCCGTAACTTTATCACGGTTACCAAATAACCCTGTGACGAAACGCGCCGCTCTTCTTTGGATCTTCTCTATCTCTTCCGTCAACCCGATCTGGTACGTACCCCACACTGATGAGGCATAGGTCGAACGAGTGTTTTGTAAGCCACCTCCTTTGTTTTGCTGGACTACATTTTCTAAAGGACTCTCCCAATGAATCTCAATCTGTTACCTGCCTTACCAACAATTAATTTTATATGATCATTCCACTTCAAATCGTTCCGTACACATACTCCCAGATATTTTACAGAAGTAACTGCTACCTGTGTTTCTTCCGCTATCATATGTTGTTGTTGTTGTTGTCTTCAGTCCTGAGACTGGTTTGATGCAGCTCTCCATGCTACTCTATCCGGTGCAAGCTTCTTCATCTCCCAGTACTTACTGCAACCCACATCCTCCTGAATCTGCTGCTTAGTGCATTCATCTCCTGGTCTCCCTCTACGATTTTTACCCTCCACGCTGCCCTCCAATGCTAAATTGGTGATCCCTTCATGCCTCAGAACATGTCCTACCAACCGGTCCCTTCTTCTTGTCAAGTTGTGCCACAAACACCTCTTCTCCCCAATTCTATTCAATACCTCCTCAATAGTTACGTGATCCACACACCTAATCTTCAACATTCTTCTGTAGCACCACATTTCGAAAGCTTCTATTCTCTTCTTGTCCAAACTATTTATCGTCCATGTTTCACTTCCATACATGGCTACACTCCATACAAATACTTTCAGAAACGACTTCCTGACACTTAAATCTATACTCGATGTTAACAAATTTCTCTTCTTCAGAAACGCTTCCCTTGCCATTGCCAGTCTACATTTTATATCCTCTCTACTTCGACCATCATCAGTTATTTTGCTCCCCAAATAGCAAAACTCCTTTACTACTTTAAGTGTCTCATTTCCTAATATAATTCTCTCAGCATCACCCGACTTAATTCGACTACATTCCATTATCCTCGTTTTGCTTTTGTTGATGTTCATCTTATATCCTCGTTTCAAGACACTGACCATTCCGTTCAACTGCTCTTCCAAGTCCTTTGCTGTCTCTGACAGAATTACAATGTCATCGGCGAACCTCAACGTTTTTATTTCTTATCATATAATCATACAATAAAGGATCCTTGTTTCTATGTAGTCGCAATACCGCCAGCTGTGCGCCTTCCCGGCACTCTTCTTTTGATCCCACACACGACGCTTGTGTGGGTGGACCGGCCTGGTGCCTACAGCCCGTTACGTGTCCTTCTGCTTTCCTAGCGCTCGCGGCCCGGGATCCGTCCGCTATTGGCGCCGGGGCGGCAGCTAGCTGCAGGGCGTGTCTGCTGCGTAGAGGCTCCACCGGTCAATATATGTGGTCTCTTCTCCTCTCCTCTCCTAGCCTAGCGTATCCGCCCTGCGCGCAGACCAAGGGCTTCTGCTTGGCGCCTCTACGATCTCTGACCCAAGGCTACGTCTATGTTGTTGTAGTCTTCAGTCCTGAGAATGGTTTGATGCAGCTCTCCATGCTACCCTATCCTGTGCAAGCTTCTTCACCTCCCAGTACCTACTGCAACATCCTTCTGAATCTGCTTGGTGTATTCATCTCTTGGTCTCCCTCTACGATTTTTACCCTCCACACTACCCTACAATACCAAATTCGTGATCCCTTCATGCCTCAGAACCAGTCCTACCAACCGATCCCTTCTTCTAGTCACGTTGTGCCACAAACTCCTCCACAATTCTATTCAATACCTCCCCATTATTTATGTGATCTACCCATCTAATCTTCAGCATTCTTCTGTAGCACCACATTTCGGAAGCTCCTATTCTCTTCTTGTCTAAACTATTTATCGTCCACGTTTCACTTCCATACATCCCCACACTCCATACAAATACTTTCAGAAACGACTTCCTGTCTCTTAAATCTATACTCGATGTTAACAAATTTCTCTTCTGCAGAAACGAAATCCTTGCCATTACCAGTCTACATTTTATATCCTCTCTACTTCGACCATAAAATGTAGACTGTCAATGGCAAGGAAAGTGTTTCTGAAGAAGAGACCACTTTATATCCTCTCACTTATTTACAATTTGTACAGAAACCAGATGGTTATAAGAGTCGAGGGGCATGAAAGGGAAGCAGTGGTCGGGAAGGGAGTGAGACAGGGTTGTAGCCTCTCCCCGATGTTATTCAATCTGAATATTGAGCAAGCAGTAAAGGAAACAAAAGAACAATTCGGAGTAGGTATTAAAATCCATGGAGAAGAAATAAAAACTTTGAGGTTCGCCGATGACATTGTAATTCTCTCAGAGACAGCAAAGGACTTGGAAGAGCAGTCGAACGGAATGGTCAGTGTCTTGAAAGGAGGATATAAGATGAACATCAACAAAAGCAAAACGAGGATAATGGAAAGTAGTCGAATTAAGTCGGGTGATGCTGAGAGACTTAGATTTGGAAATGAGACACTTTAAGTAGTAAAGCATTTTTTCTATTTGTGGAGCAGAAAAAACTGATGATGGCCGAAGTAGAGAGAATATAAAATATAGACTGGCAATGGCAAGGAAAGCGTTTCTGAGGAAGAGAAATTTGTTAACATCGAGTATAGATTTAAGTGTCAGGAAGTCGTTTCTGAAAGTATTTGTATGGAGTGTAGCCATGTATGGAAGTGAAACATGGACGATAAATAGTATGGACAAGAATAGAAAAAATGCTTTACTACTTTAAGTGTCTCATTTCCAAATCTAAGTCTCTCAGCATCACCCGACTTAATTCGACTACATTCCATTATCCTCGTTTTGCTTTTGTTGATGTTCATCTTATATCCTCCTTTCAAGACACTGTCCATTCCGTTCAGCTGTTCTTCCAAGTCCTTTGCTGTCTCTGACATAATTACAATGTCATCGGCGAACTTCAAAGTTTTTATTTCTTCTCCATGGATTTTAATTCCTACTCCGAATTGTTCTTTTGTTTCCTTTACTACTTGCTCAAAATACAGATTGAATAACATCGGGGAGAGGCTACAACCCTGTCTCACTCCCTTCCCGACCACTGCTTCCTTTTCATGCCCCTCGACTTTTATAACTGCCTTCTGGTTTCTGTACAAATTATAAATAGCCTTCGCTCCTTGTATTTTACTCCTGCCACCTTCATAATTTGAAAGAGAGTATTCCAGTCAACATTGTCAAAAGCCTTCTCTAAGTCTACTTTCTCAACGTCTAACCACAGTCTAATTCTCACAGTCGCACCACTGTCTGGCACCAAAGTTGTTCCCGTTTCGAAACTGGGGCGACACTAGCGCTCCAAACGGTGAGACTGTCGTTAGGATAATGTTTCGTTTTAATTACACTGATTCGCCAAAGAATCTCGCACAGGCATGCGTATTCAAATACTTAGAGGAAGAATACGGCGCAGCGCCCATCAACGCCTATATAAGACAACAAGTGTCTAGCGCAGTTGGTAGATCGGTTACTGCTGCTACATCGGCACGTTACCAAAATTTAAGCGAATTTGAAGGTCGTGTTATAGTCGGCGCACGAGCGATGGGACTAGGGTTGCCATAATCCAAGGACGAAAATCAAGGACAAAATTCGGTGATTATAAAGATGTGGTTGAAACACGGATTGATATGTTGTGCAAGTGACCATTGGTTTGTATTTCAGTTGTATCTTTATCATGACTTGGCAGTGGTAATTATGAAGATGTGGTTGAAACCTGGAATGACACAATGTCCTTTCACCTTTCTGCACGTCAGCCAAATCTTCATAATTACCATAATTCAAACAGTAATTCTGTCAGCATAGAAGTTGTAATTAATAAGGAAAATTAATCCAAGCATTAATGGTGTGTATAAGGGAGTGGTCAACGATGAAGAAAATTAATTGCAATTGACATTAAATAACTTTTTAATTGCAGCACTGAACACAAATTAATTACATGAACACAAGCATGCTGCTACAGTTGATATATATCTTTCACTTTATGCTTTAAACCAGTCATATATCTGTGAGCCCTGGACAGAAAAAAGAAACTCGCTCCGATTCTGAATCAGTCTATGAAAATCTGTGCAATTTGTGTTTTGTTGTATTGGATTTGGAGGATTGCACTGTCTGATGTTAAAGCTAGCGTGTTTCTTTCTTCTGTCCATTGTGCATTCACTAGGGAAAACACTCTCTCCACATTGGCATTATGCCCTGGAATGGAGAAATAGTGCTGCACAATAGCAAGCAGTTCTGAATGCTGCTCTTTAGAAACACAATCCTCAAATATTTAACCCACTTTTTATGAGGCATCATCCCCAAATTCTGGTTATATTCCTGTGTAAGAAAACATTTCAGTTTCACTACCTGGTCAAATAGCAGTTTGCAGGAGTTATGAAACACTTGATCTGTGGCCAGTGGCAAAACTTGCGTAAAAAAATTTTTTTTCTTACTAGCCACTTTTTTCGCGGACGTTTTCCTCTTCGTCCAGGACACCCGTCTTCGAGCATAAAATCGTGGACTGTCCGCAAAATCCGCGACGTATGGCAACCCTAGATGGGACACAGCATCTCCGAGACAGCGATGAAGTGTCATGAAGAGGTAAACGCGTGATAGGTACGTCATGTGGGGATGCGTGAAATCAGGCGAAATCTCTGTGGGCACCCATGCCTGGCGAGAAAGACTATTTTCCAGGCATCTTTACGCACTCAGAACTGAATAGAGCAACGTGACGTGATCGCTGGGCATACTAGAGGCACTGCCCAACATCTCTGTGCAAAGCTTCGTCGGATTTTCACTGTGGTTTTCATTTCACGAGCCGTTACAGCTGTTTTCGTGTGTGTATAGTGTGATTTTGCGAACACCTCTATGGCAACGCCTCTTCATAAGTCTACAGACAGGCATCAGTTTCGCCTAGAGCCGTTTTGCGCTTCACTGTTGGAAACTGTCAATAGCGCTGCCAGGGGCCAGGGATTTTCACTGTAGGGACGTCTTAGTAGCAGAGAATACATTATGCGTATTTTTACGACTATTTTACAAGTGTGCCGTGAATAGGAATACGGTGAAACATCAAATCTGCGACATCACTGCGGCGGAAGAACATCCTGCAAGAAAGGGACCTATGGACTGAAGAGAATCGTTCACGTGACAGGAGTGTAACCCTTCCGCAAATTGCTGTAGGTTTCAATGCTGGGCCATCAACAAGTCTCAACGTGCGAACCATTCGGCGAAACACATGGATGGGGGCGTTCGGACCCAGAGGTCCACTCGTGTACCCTTGATGACTGCACGACAAAAGCTTTATGCCTGTCAACACTTACACTGGACTGTTGATGGCTTGAAACATGTTGCCTGGTCCGACGATTCTCGTTTCAAATTCTATCAGGCAGATGGACGTGAACTGGTACAGATACAATCTCATGAATCCATGGATCCTGCATGTCAGCAGGGGACTGTTCAAGCTGGTAGAGGCTCTGTAATGATGTGCGGCGTGTGCAGTTGGTGAGATATGGCACACCTGACACGTTAGAGCCAAAGAAACTGATACATCTGCCTAATATCGTGTAGGGCCCCCCGTGAGCACGCAGAAGTGCCACAGCACATGGCATGGACTCGACTAATGTCTGAAGTAGTGCTGGAGGGAACTGACACCATGAATCCTGCAGGGCTGTCCATAAATCCGTAAGAGAACGAGGTGGTGGAAATCTCTGGGCGTCTGAGGTGTCACATTGTCCTGCTGGAACTGCTCAAGTCAGTCAGAATGCACAATGGATATGCATGGTTCAAATGGCTCTGAGCACTATGAGGTCATCAGTCGCCTAGCACTTAGAACTACTTAAACCTAACTAACCTAAGGATATCACACACATCCATGCCCGAGGCAGGATTCGTACCTACGACCGTAGCGGTCACGCGGTTCCAAACTGACGCGCTTAGAACCGCACTGCCACGCCGGCCGGCGGATATGCATGGATACAGGTTATCAGACACGTTGCTTATGTATGTATCACCTGCCAGAGTCGTATCTAGACTTATTGCTCCAACTGCACACGCTCCACGCCATTACTGAGCGTCCACCACCCTGCTGCCATGGAAGGTCCATGGATTTATGAGGTTGTCTCCATGCTCATAGACGTCCATCCGCTCGATACAATTTGAAAAGAGACTCGCCTGACCAGGCAACACGTTTCCAGTCATCAACAGTCCAATGTCAGTGTTGATGGGCCCAGGCAAGTCGTAAAGCTTTGTGTCGTGCAGTCATCAAGGGTATGGGAGTGGGCCTTCAGCTGTGAAAGACCATATCCATGACGTTTTGTTGAAATTGTTCTCACACTGACAATGGAATCTGCAGCTTTTTGCGGAAGGGTTGCACTTCTGTCACGTTGAACGATTCTCTTCAGTCGTCATTGGTCGCTTTCGCGCAGGAACTTTTTTCGGCCGCAGCGATGTCAGAGGTTTGATGTTTTACGCCAGTCCTGATATTCACTGTACACTCGTGAAATACGGTAAAATCCCCACTTCGTCGCTACCTCGGAGATGCTGTGTCCCATCGCTCGTGCGCCGATTATAACACCACCTTCAGACTCACTTAAATGTTGATAACTTGTCATTATAGCAGCAGCATTACCATTAGCATTAGAAAATTGCAGCGAAATGCAGGAAGATATACAGCGTATAGGCACTTTGTGCAGGGAGTGGCAACTGACCCTTAACACAGACAAATGTAATTTATTGCGAATACATAGAAACAAGGATCCTTTATTGTATGGTTATATGGTAGCGGAACAAACATTGAGAGCAGTTACTTCTGTAAAATAGCAGGGAGTATGCGTACGGAACGATTTGAAGTGGAATCATCATATAAAATTAGTTGTTGGTAAGGCGGGTGCCAGGTTGAGATTCATTGGGAGAGTCCTTGAAAATGTAGTCCATCAACAAAGGAGGTGGCTTACAAAACACTCGTTCGACCTATACTTGAGTATTGCTCATCAGTGTGGGATCCGTACCAGATCGGGTTGACGGAGGATATAGAGAAGATCCAAAGAAGAGCGGCGCGTTTCGTCACAGGGTTATTTGGTAAGCGTGATAGCGTTACGGAGATGTTTAGCAAACTCGAGTGGCAGACTCTGCAAGAGAGGCGCTCTGCATCGCGGTGTAGCTTGCGCGCCAGGTTTCGAGAGGGTGCGTTTCTGGATGAGGTATCGAATATATTGCTTCCTCCTACTTATACCTCGCGAGGATATCACGAATGAGACGGCCGTGGTGGTCAAGCGCTTCTAGGCGCTTCAGTCCGGAACTGCGCGTCTGCTACGGTCGCAGGTTCGAATCCTGCCTCTGGCATGGATGTGTGTGATAGGTTAGTTAGGTTTCAGTAGTTCTAAGTTCTAGGGGACTGATGACCTCAGATGTTAAGTCCCATAGTGCTCAGAACCATTTGAACCAAGATCACGAATGTAAAATTAGAGAAATTCGAGCGCGCACGGAGGCTTTCCGACAGTCGTTCTTCCCGCGAACCATACGCGAGAGGAACAGGAAAGGGAGGTAATGACAGTGGCACTTAAAGTGCCCTCCGCCACACACCGTTGGGTGGCTTGCGGATTATAAATGTAGTTGTAGATGTACATGTAGATGTAGTAAGCGATATAACAACCGCGCCAGCTAGCTGTTATTTAGGCCTTGCCGACCGCAGCGTATTCTACCTGTTATCATATCTCTCTCTTTGAATTCGCTTGCCTACACCAATTTCTTTTGCACTTCAGTATAATTATATACGTGACACTAAATTGCATCTTGTGCTAAAGGCTCGAGTAGTGTTTGGCTAGTGCCGTGTGCGATAGGTGTGTATTTCGCTAGCATCGTTGTGTGTATGTGTTATCATATCTTACGAAATGGGAAATAAAAGGTGCAACTCCAGCAACCTGGATCCAAAATTCAAAACACATCAAGAAAAAAAAAAGCCAGACAAGGAACTGAAAATGAACTGAGCAATTGTTGTGGCAGTTTGGCGGTGATGAACACTTCGGTTGTAACTTTGAGCGCTCTGATTGGAGGAAACCTCCTGCAACGGATGAAATGTCAGCCAACAAGTAATTTGATCGCCCACTCGTCTCTGTTCGTCTCACACACTTCCGTTACTGCGTCACGGTGTCTCATCCAGACTCACTCGAGTCAGCGTTAATGACGTTTCAGTTCATCAGCGTACTTTTAAAGAAAAGTGAATGACCACGGACACTAAAATATGCCGTTGCGGGACAGGGTACATTTTCCCCGACGCAGAAGTTACTTCATTTTTCTCATTCTGTGAGAATTCCGCCAGCCTGTAATCTTCTTACAACATCAGAAAGTTTTTCCCAAGGGACGTGTGTCACCACTGCGGGTATTAGCTGTCCACCGTAAGTCAGGATACACTACGTCCACCTCCCGCTGTGGGAGACGAGAATCCACAACGAAGTTTCTTTCACGCCGTATCTGAGTAATCTCGTCAGCCACTGGGCGGGATAACTTGGCTGATTACTCGTCGCCACCTGCGACTTAAAACTCATTCCCGTGACGCAGCACAACTCTGCACTGCTCTCCATAGTCTTGTTCACGGCGCGTCTTGCAAATCAATATGCCACATTCTGACGTACCTTCTCACTCACAATACGACAGGCGACTTAAAAATTCTCCATTGTGCACCAGTTGGCGAGTAGCTTATAATGGCGTGGCCATTTTTTACACAGATTTGATGGGCTTTTTCTGGAAATTGCTGCGCAACTTGGTGACAGTTTATGAAGTGAGCTAGCATACTGCCTAGACACATTCCGAGGGTACATGTCCTCAATTGTATTCCACTATCAGCTTTTTTGTTTTTACCAGAGATTTAATTTTTTATTAATTGCTATCACAGCAAGGTTTCAACCGATGTGGTCCCTCCAAAGCGACTCCATGACCCACAACAATCGTCAACTTTACATTTTTAATACACAGCTATGCAGTTTGCATATGCTTTTGCGGAATCATTCTGAATACACTACTTGCCATTAAAATTGCTACACCAAGAAGAAATGCCGATGATAACGGGTATTCATTGGACAAATATATTATACTAGAACTGACATGTGATTACATTATCACGCAATTTGGGTGCATAGATCCTGAGAAATCAGGAAATCGTACCCAGGACAACCACCTCTGGCCGTAATAACGACCTTGATACGCCTGGGCATTGAGCAAACACAGCTTGGATGGCGTGTACAGGTACAGCTGCCCATGCAGCTTCAACACGATACCACAGTTCATCAAGAGTAGTGACTGGCGTATTGTGACGAGCCAGTTGCGCGGCCATCATTGACCAGTCGTTTTCAATTGGTGAGAGTTCTGGAGAATGTGATGGCCAGGGGAGCAGTCGAACATTTTCTATATCCAGAAAAGCCCGTACAGGACCTGCAACATGCGGACGTGCATTATGCTGCTGAAATGTAGGGTTTGGCAGGGATCGAATTAAGTTTAGAGCCACGGGTCGTAACACATCTGAAATGTCCACTGTTCAAAGTGCCATCAATGCGAACAAGCGGTGACCGAGACGTGTAACCAATGGCACCCCATACCATCACGCCGGGTGATACGCCAGTATGGCGATGACGAATACACGCTTCCAATGTGCGTTCACCGCGATGTCGCCAAATTGGGATGCGACCATCATGATGCTGTAAACAAAACCTGGATTCATCCGACAAAATGACGTTTTGCCATCCGTGCACCCAGGTTCGTCGTTGAGTACACCATCGTAGGCGCCCCTGTCTGTGATGCAGTGTCAAGAGTAACAGCAGGCAGGGTGTCCGATCTGATAGTCCATGCTGCTGCAAACGTCGTCGAACTGTTCGTGCAGATGGTTGTTGTCTTGCAAACGTCCCCATGTGTTGACTCAGGGATCGAGACGTCGTTACAGCCATGCGGATAAGATGCCTGTCATCTCGACTGCTAGTGATACGAGGCCGTTGGGATCCAGCACGGCGTTCCGTATTATCCTCCTGAACCCACCGATTCCGTATTCTGCTAACAGTCATTGGATCTCGACCAACGCGAGCAGCAATGTCGCGATACGATAAACCGCAATCGCGATAGGCTACAATTCGGCCTTTATCAAAGTCGGAAACGTGATGGTACGCGTTTCTCCTCCTTACACGAGGCATCACGACAACGTTTCACCAGGCAACGCCGGTCAATTGCTGTTTGTGTATGAGAAATCAGTGGGGAACTTTCCTCGTGTCGGCACGTTGTAGGTGTCGCCATCGGCGCCAACCTTGTGTGAATGCTCTGAAAAGCTAATCATTTGCATATCAGAGCAACTTCTTCCTGTCGGGTAAATTTCGCGTCTGTCGCACATCATCTTCGTGGTGTAGCAATGTTAATGGCCAGTAGTTTATATCTAGTTATCTTCACCCGGCAGTAACCAGGTGGAACAACTGCTGATTAAACATCGCGTTTCATGCAAATAGCTAATTTTGTAGCAGATGACGATAATTCAGTTAGCTTCGGTTTCTGTGAGCGAACCACAACGCCACCTTCACGATGAGACAATGGCCCGTTTGTAGCAGCCTCCGGAGGCGGCCTGACAGAAAGCCAGTGGGCTGACTGCCCTGTCCCCCTCCCCTCGGCAGGCGGTGGGCTTTGTATGTTATGGGGCTGGGGTGGCGCCATCGTCCCGCACCATATACGAGGTGTGTTTGAAAAGTCCGTGCAAAAATAAAAACTACGTACGTGTTTCGGGTAACCTTTTTTATTTTTTCGACATAGTCTCCTTGTAGACTTATACACTTCGTGCAACTCTGTTCTAATTTGTTGATCCCTTCCAAATAATAGGAATTGTCCAAGTCTGCAAAATAACTATTAGTTGCTGCAATCACATCCTCGTTTGAATAAAATCTTTTTCCCACCAGCCATTTCTTCAAATTAGGGAACAAATAGAGTAGTCCGAGGAAGCCAAGTCTGTAGAATAAGGGGGATGTGAAACGAGCTTGTGGTGTCACCGCCAGACACCACACTTGCTAGGTGGTAGCTTTAAATCGGCCGCGGTCCATTAGTACATGTCGGACCCGCGTGTCGCCACTGTCAGTAATTGCAGACCGAGCGCCACCACACGGCAGGTCTAGAGAGACGTACGAGCACTCGCCCCAGTTGTACGGACGACTTTGCTAGCGACTACACTGACGAAGCCTTTCTCTCATTAGCCGAGAGACAGTTAGAATAGCCTTCAGCTAAGTCCATGGCTACGACCTAGCAAGGCGCCATTAACCATTTCTAGAGAGTCTCACTTGTATCATCAAGAATGCTGTATACAAATGATGGATTAAAGTTAAGTATTCATGGAGCTACGTACTTTTCTTTATAGCATTCATTACGTATCCTGTTTCAGACATAAGCAAGCCTGCGTGAGTTGACGCGTGCCCTTTCGGCTTCCTCGCCTTGTGTCTAGACACAACAGAGTTGGAATCCTATTTCCATTAATTTTGCGACCACAAATGCTGAGGTGTGTGCCGGTGCATTGTCATGATGAAAATGGACTTTTCTGTGGTCGCCGGCCTTTTTTTTTTTTTTTTTTTTTTTTTTGCAGCTCGGTTTTCAAACGGTCCAATAACGATGAATAATGTATACCTGTAATAGTTCTACCCTGTTCCAGATAATCGTCGAGGATTATCCCTTGCGAATCCCAAAAGACAGTCGCCATAACCTTTCCGGCCGAAGAACTGGTCGTCGCCTGTTTTGGTGCAGATTCTCCTTTGGTAAACCATTGTTTAGATCGTTGTTTGGTCTCGGGAGTATAGTAATGTATCCATGTTTCATCCACGGTGACGAAACGACGCTTAAAGTCCTGCGGATTCTTCCTGAACAGCTGCAAACCATCCTTGCAACACTTCACACGATTCCGTTTTTCAAATGTCTCTGAACACTATGGGACTTAACATCTGAGGTCATCAGTCCCCTAGACTTAGAACTACTTACACCTAATTAACCTAAGGACATCACACACGTCCATGCCCGAGGCAGGATTCGAACCTGCGACCGTAGCAGCAGCGCGGTTCCAGACTGAAGCGCCTAGAAACGCTCGGCCCCAACGGCCGGCGATTCCGTTTTTGGTCAAGCGTGCAAGCATGAGCAATCGCGGGACCCATCTTACGGATAGCTTTGTCATGTCCAAATTTATATTATGTACCCGTTCATGCCCAGAGCACTAGCAATCTCACGCACCTTAACTCTTCTGTCATCCATCACCATATCATGGATTTTATCAGCAATTTTTAGATGGATGGAGGGATGGATGGATGGATGGATGGAGAGGTTTTTAAGGGCGCACGACGGCAAAGTCATCAGCGCCCGCGCAGTAACAGATTTAGACGGGTGTCAAGAAAAGACTCAGAACAATAAGATAAAACAGAACGTAAGACACTGGAAACCAGCGTGTAAAATATGTGCCTACCAACACCGAAGCGTGGGACGAAGCATGCCGCCAGCAGTAAAACATGGACAACCCAGGAAGAAAGTGGTAGAAGGAGCTAAAACAATATAGCAGATGGTAGAGGCTGGCTGGCCGCAAGGAGAAAGCGAGAAGCCAGCCACTGGGTAATACACTAAAACCTCCAGCCTAAAAGTTTAGGCCAGAGTCCAGACACATCACAAAACTTCAAAACCCTAGACACACACGTCTCATTATTAGCTAAAACACAGGACAGATCCCCGTCAACTTGTGCTTCTGCCCTTGCATCACGGTATAAAATGCAGTCTGTTAAAATGTGCCAGACAGAGATGTGCATCACAAAACGGGGGATCCTCCCACCGTAATAGAAAACTGTGTGTGAGAGGACAGTGCCCAATCCGAAGACGCGTGAGGGTCACTTCTTCCCGCCTGAGCAACCGGCAGGAGGAACGCCACGACCGAGTTGTTGACTTCACCAACTGCAGTTTATTGGCCGTCACCGCCAACCATTCGTCCTCCCACCACTCCATGCCCTTCTTGAGGAGTACAGAAATGACAGACTGCAAGGGAATAGGACACTGGACCACATCCTGCTCTCTGCAGGCCTCCGTGGCAGCCCGATCGGCCTGTTCATTGCCCCATATTCCTACATGACCAGGCACCCAGCAGAAGGACACCTCCTCACCCCGCCGTTGGAGCAAGTACAGTTGGTCATATATCAGCTGGACCACCTCCTCAGTAGGGTACAGGTTCTGCAATGATTGTAAGGCACTAAGAGAATCGAGCAGAGGAGAAATCGATTGCCCCGAACACGATCATTCACAGGGCGTCCAGAACGTTCAGCATCACTTTTGCCCATATGGCCACTCCGAAAATTTTGAAACCACTTGCAAACTGTTCTAATCGAAGGTGCACTGTAATGTTTATCAAACTTCTCTTTAGTTCAAAATGGTTCAAATGGCTCTGAGCACTATGGGACTTAACATCTGAGGTCATCAGTCCCCTAGAACTTAGAACTACTTAAACCTAACTAACCTAAGGACACCACACACATCCATGCCCGAGGCAGGATTCGAACCTGCGACCGTAGCGGTCACGCGGTTCCAAACTGAAGCGCTTAGAACCGCACGGCCACACCGGCCGGCTCTCTTTAGTCTCCTGAGACGTTTTGCCTTTCATAAAGTAATGTTTAATCACCACACTAAATTCTTTTTCGTTCAGTTTTTGTCAATCACTCGCCTTCCTTGACTCACACGAATGTCAAACACAAAGAAATAGACCAATATGGCCGAAAATTGGAGTGCGTTCTTTCCAAAGAGCTCGATACGCGCCGGTGGTGCCATCTCTCGGACTTTGCACGGACTTTTCAAACGCCCCTCGCAACTCAAAACTGTGATTTCTACACCACATGGAAAGCTGGTCCCCCGGCGGCCGGCAGGCTTTGTGTAGGGCGGAGCTGGGGTGGCGCCCCCATTGTGCACCGTAGAACTCAAAACTGCGATTTCTCCACTATGTGGAAAGCTGGTCCTACTAGGCGGATTTCTAAAGAAATCCGAGACGCTAATATCCATAGTTGTTGTCTACTTAATAAAAAATTTTAAGTAAGAAATATATTTATCATGCGTTTCACCTACGGCTGTGCTGTAGCACCTTGAGCGATAAAAATAATTTTATTCACTTTTCTACCTATTTGCTTTTGACTTGTAGCAGTCCTACAAAGTAACACAACAAAAATGATTTGTAATCGAAGTCACTGCTTTTCGAAACAAAATTTTAGTTTTCCACTTCATGTGCCATGTGTCTGATATACGTCAGACAATAGACACGTCTCTCAACTTTTAAGTATACCAAAATGAACAACACGTCAACCGCTTTGCAACAATACATTACATTATTACTACACCTTCATCTACATCTGCATTTATTCTCCGCAAGCCACCCAACGGTGTGTGGCGGAGGGCACTTTACGTGCCAATGTCATTACCTCCCATCCCTGTTCCAGTCACGTACGGTTCGCAGAAAGAACGACTGCCGGAAAGCCTCCGTGCGTGCTCGAATCTCTCTAATTTTACATTCGTGATCTCCTCGGGAGGTATAAGTAGGGGGAAGCAATATATTCGATACCTCATCCAGAAACGCACCCTCTCGAAACCTGGACAACAAGCTACACCGCGATGCGCAGCGCCTCTCTTGCAGAGTCTGCCACTTGAGTTTGCTAAACATCTCCGTAACGCTATCACGCTTACCAAATAACCCTGTGACGAAACGCGCCGCTCTTCTTTGGATCTTCTTTATCTCCTCCGTCAACCCGACCTGGTACGGATCCCACACTGATGAGCAATACTCAAGTATAGGTCGAACGAGTGTTTTGTAAGCCACCTCCTTTGTTCGTGGACTACATTTTCTAAGGACTCTCCCAATGAATCTCAACCTGGTACCTGCCTTACCAACAATTAATTTTATATGATCATTCCACTTCAAATCGTTCCGTACGCATACTCCCAGATATTTTACAGAAGTAACTGCTACCAGTGTTTGTTCCGCTATCATATAATCATGCAATAAAGGATCCTTCTTTCTATGTATTCGCAGTACATTACATTCCTCTATGTTAAGGGTCAGTTGCAACTCCCTGCACCAAGTGCCTATCCGCTGCAGATATTCCTGCATTTCGCTACAATTTTCTAATGCTGCAACTTCTCTGTATACTACAGCATCATCCGCGAAAAGCCACATGGAACTTCCGACACTATCTACTAGGTCATTTGTATATATTGTGAAAAACAATCGTCTTGTAACACTCCCCTGCGGCACGCCAGAGGTTACTTTAACATCTGTGGACGTCTCTCCATTGAGAACAACAAGCTGTGTTCTGTTTGCAAAAAACTCTTCAACCCAGTCACACAGCTGCTCTGATATTCCGTAGGCTCTTACTTTGTTTGTCAGGCGACAGTGCGGAACTGTATCGAACGCCTCCCGGAAGTCAAGGAGAATGGCATCTACTTGGGAGCCTGTATCTAATATTTTGCGGGTCTCATGAACAATTACAGCGAGCTGGGTCTCAAACGATCGCTGTTTCTAGAATCCATGTTGATTCCTACAGAGTAGATTCTGGGTTTCCAGAAATGATACGCGAGCAAAAAACATGTTCCAAAATTCTAGAACAGATCGATGTCAGAGATATAGGCCTATAGTTTTGCGCATATGCTCGATGACCCTTCTTGAAAACTGGAACTACCTGTGCTCTTTTCCAATCATTTAGAACCTTCCGTTCCTCTAGAGACTTGCGGTACACGACTGTTAGAAGGGGAGCAAGTTCTTTCGCGTACTCTGTGTATAATCGAATTTGTATCCCGTCAGGTCCAGTGGACTTTCCTATTTTGAGTGATTTCAGTTGCTTTTCTATTCCTTGGACACTTATTTTGATGTCAGCCTGATTCTTACGTCCGTTGTGGCCAAGTTCTTTTATGATGTAGTAAATTTTATGGTGTATCTTCGCCGCTCTCTGGAGTTGCGGTGGCTGTTTAGTTTACTAATCTTTCCACCACAGTCTGGTTCATCAAGTTATTGCTCCCACCATTGCCTCAGGCTGTCACTCCAAACGCCAATCAAATATGTAACACGTAAAAATCGGTATTATACACACTCAGCCACACTACGAACAACTCTTCGTGTGCACACACTTCCTACAAGTACTAATACTGTCACGAACTGCTTAAGCCCCCTGAATGTTTGCCTCCAAAAAGAAGCCGTGTTTAATAAATTGAGCATTAAAACGGCTGCCACACTGCCTGGTCTTACAACTGTACTATTACAGTGCGTAGGAACAGTATGTTTACAAGTATGTCCAGATTGGAATCGTGTAACATCAAAACCCAATGTTGACCATTTGTAGAGATTAAAGTGAATGGGCTAAACATTAACAATGTTAGGTTTGCTGATGACACTGCACTACTAGCTGGAAACCTCAAAGATCTACAATTACTTCTTGACAAAGTCGCAGAAAAAAGTGAAGAATTTGGCTTGACTCTTAACGTAAGCAAGACTAAGTTCATGGTGATATCTAAAACACACCAACAAGAAAATCTTACAATCAATAGGGAAAGAGTCGATCAAGTACGTAAATTTAAATATCTCGGAACAATTGTAAATGAGGAGATTGAAAGCTCAGAAGAAATTAAATCGAGAATAGGACAGGCCAGAAGTATCTTTAATAAGATGAAAAATGCATTCTGTTCGAGAGACATTTGTTTAAACACAAAAATGAGGTTGCTAAGATGCTATGTATTCTCAAAATTACTATACGGAATGAAAGCGTGGACATTGAAAAAGAAGGACATGAACAGTTTAGAAGCTTTTGAAATGTGGGCATATAGAAGAATACTTAGAATTAGT